>NC_082641.1:164222323-164832356 GCF_028023285.1 Balaenoptera ricei
ACTTAAAGAAGAATTAGAGAAAGCTTCTCCTAAGAGAGGTCATTGTGACAGGGCAGCTCAAATGGCTCATCGAAGCTCTACTGACCCTGATGATCCCAGGATGGGACATGTTTTCGCTAATGTGCCTGTGATAAGCGCTGATGCTCATGGCAGCTCTAGCAAGCGGGTGCCACCGTCCTCCTAACCCGATGAAGAACTAGCAGTTGGGGAGGGGAGCAGCAGGCCGAGCCCTGTGCCATGGAGGGCCAGGACAGAGGCGATTCGGGGTCTGGGCTGAACAGTAGTAGCCTGCTCCCCACCCACCCACCCATCCTGTTCCTGCCCTCAGGGGCCTCCCCATACCCTGGGGTGCAGATCAATGAGGAGTTCTGCCAACGGCTGAAAGAAGGCACCCGGATGAGGGCCCCAGAGCTGGCCACTCCTGCCATGTGAGTCTCTTGGGAAGCTGTGAGGCACTGGGGGACCAGAGGGGTGGGTGGGCATTGGGAAAGGGGAAGAGGGGTTGTGTACGGGCCTGGGAAGGGCGGCATGCAGGCAAGGGTGGGAGGTGGGAGGTTGTTCAGTCACAGGGGTGGAGGTGGAGGCCTGCAGACACAGTCTCTCACTCCACCACTGGTCCATTGACAACTCTCCTCCCTGCAGGCAGGAGGGACAGCCCTACCTAAGCCCTGGGGAGGGAGGGAGGCAGAGCAGGTGTGAGGGATCGTTAGGCAGGGGGCTTGGGGTCTGCTGGGGTAAGGTGAGGGGTGCACTCAGAACACAGTCCAGCATCTGGCTGTACCCGCAGACGGCGCGTCATGCTGAGCTGCTGGGCCGGAGACCCCAAAGAGAGGCCTGCGTTCTCAGATCTGGTGGAGATCCTGGGGGACCTGCTTCAGGGCAGGGGCCATCAGGTGAGCCCCCACTCTCCCTGTCGGGCTACAGCAACCTCTGGCCCCAACCCAGGGACCATCACGTGGATGGTCAGAGCCCAACTTTGCCCATGAAGAGCCCCAGGCTGGTCCTCAGGGAGCCTACAAGGAGCCCTGTCTCCCGGCAGAATAGTGGTGTGTTCCTCTACCTCCCTCTCTGTCCCTCTGCCCCCTTCACCTGCCTTTGACTTGTATCTCCCCCCACAGGGGTGGGGAACAAAGGCAGCTCAGGGCTGGCTCAGGGCAGCTCAGGGCCTCAGCAAGTGCCCTGGGACCTGGAGGAGGGAACAGGGAGCTGCCTGCTGCCCCAGCCTCAGGGGCTGGAGACAGGCACTTGGGGTCCACTTCTGCCCAAGAAGAGGGTGGGAAGCACTAGTGCTGGTTCTTGAGGCTGTGGGGCAGCCGGGGCTCTGGAGTGAGGATGGTCCTGTTGTGCCTACCTCCTCCTCAGATGGGGCGCCTGGGAGGGCTGTGGAGAGAACTTGCCTGCTCCTTTAGTCCTTGGAGCCCTTGAGCACGGCACTTGAAGGGTCAGGAGCTCCAGCAGTCCTGAGGGCAGGGGCGGGGCTAAGGGGGCACAGAGGCCTCTGACCCTGGCCATTTGTGCCATTCCTGCCAGGAAGAGGAGGACTGCGTGGTTTCCTGTGGCTCTCAGAGCTCAGAGGAGGGCAGCTTCTTGCAGGCGTCCACCACGGCCCTGCATGTCATGGAGACCGACGCTGACATGGAGGACAGCCCACCGAGCCTGCACCGGCACAGCCTGGCTGCCAGGTCAGCCGCCCTCTCCAGGTCCAGGGGTCCCCCAGGCAAGGGGGACATAGTTTGTTTTATCCTCATCAGTCATCAAGGAAAAGTGAACTACAAGGGCTTGAGAGGCCATTGTATGCCAACTCAACAAAGTGACATTCAATGACAGTGCCGGTTTCGGTGACACCCTGGTGGTCCTGGTCAGTCTCGGGGCCCCTCCAAGGCCATGTAGCCTTGCGACTTTGCTTTTCTCCACACCTCCTCAGTTCTTCCCTCTGGCATCCTCTGCTTGCCCGCACTCCTAGCCCCTGAGAGGCCCTCCCCCTGCCAATTTCAAGGAAGTGCCCATCTCAGGCACAATGCCCTGGCCAGCTCCACACTGCAGGGAAAGAAAGCGGAGCAGGTGGGGAGAGGGGCGAGTCCCAAGGGCCACTGGTAGGGACCCTGGGAGCAGGGCAGGTCACTCACTAACCTGTATTTAGGATTTAGAATGCAGCCTAAGTTCCCAGAGTTCGGGGTCAGAGGTCTCTTGCCAGTGTATTTCTATAGTCCAAGAAAGTCCATCCACATTCCCATTGACGTTGCTGAGAGAAGGGCTCTGAGACTCCCCACCCCATCTTCCCCAGCATAGAGCAAAGCCAGGCCTGGGGGACAGGAACACCCAGCTGGTTCTTGCCAGGCTCCTTCCACCAGCCCCCGAACAGGCACTCGAATGTGCACACACATACACGCACGTGCAGGTCAGGCGGTAGCTTGCAGCACCGGGACTGCCTGCATTGTACAGAGTGGCCCATCCTGGGGCGAAGTCCTCCCCCAGTCTCTCTCCAGTTCCATGTCACACATAAGCTGGGTGCCCTCCACTCACCTTCCACACCCGCCCCAGTGGAGAGGGGTGCAGAATGAGAGGTGGAAAGAGCTTTCAGGAAGGGTGCTGGAGTGCGTTTCTCAGCACTTTACGTTTTCTCCCCACAGATATTATAATTGTGTGTCCTTTCCGGGCTGCCTTGCCAGGGGGACTCAGACCCAGGGTCCCTTCAGGATGAAAACTTTCGAAGAATTTCCCATGACCCTGACAACCTACAAGGCCTCAGTGGTAAGTGGGGTGGGTGCACCTGTGCGCCCCAGGTCAGGGCCACTGGGCTCTTTCCACAGGGAGTCAGATGTCAGGAAGTCCTGAGGCCAGCAGCAGAAACTAGCTTGAAAATGTCAAGTCCGGGTTGTGCCTCAGGCATGTTGGGTGCCACCGTGTCTCTGCTGCTTTCACCTGTGCCCTCCTCACTGACAGAGGGGCTCCCCTCTCTAGCACCCCAGCCTTTCTCTCCCAGCAAGGTAGAAACTCCAGTAGGAACCCAGCAGAAAGATGACTCCTTCTAGATGGTTCTCCTGGGATCAGCCTGAGTCAGGACCCCCCCCTTTGGTGACCATCAAGCCACATGGCCAGAGAGGAGGAGGTGGTGTCACTAGAGGAGGAGGCTGGGGTAAGGGGCACGGAAAATCACCTGTGTTCTCAGATGCAGTCAAGCAGAGTAGACCTCTTACAGCTCCGTGAGGCTGAAGGCACAGACAGCCTCCCAGCCTCCCTCCAGATGGGGTGGGTGAGTGAGCGCAGGTCCGGGGAGGCTGGGTGCAGAGGCGGCAGTGGGTGCCCTGGACCAGAGCCATGCAGACCCGGGCTCCCATTCCCAGGGCCAGATGAAAATGCTGGGGGGCCCCCATCTTTGACAAGAGTGCACTTCCCCTCCACGGAAATCAAAATGAAAACCATGCCAAGTCATGCTAAAGGTGACCTAGCCCCCCTAAACCTGGGATGTGTCTAAGGATCATTTTTCTATACTATGAGCTGCCAGATCCTTTCGATACTTTCCCTGTTTCTCCTGGTGCTCCTGCTCTGCCTGTGCCTTGAGCATGTGTCTAGCCACCTTTTATGTCTCCCAGTGGGGTGTTCCAGTTTTGCCACCCTCCTGAGTAGTGAGGCATGGCCCTGCCAGGCCTCAGTTTCTCCCTCTGTGGTGGGGGCATGTGACCCTAACCTACAGGCTCTGGTGATGGAACAGATGCCTGTTTCCCGCACACTTCCCGTAGGATGAGTGTCAGGTTGGCAGCGGGGCAGGTCCTTGGGGCCCACAGCCTTGGCTTGTTTTCTCTGCACAGGATAGCCAGACGGACAGTGGGATGGTGCTGGCCTCCGAGGAATTTGAGCGGCTGGAGAGCAGGCACAGACAAGAAAGTGGGCTCAGGTAGGGCTTCTGGAGCCTCCTCTCCTGGAAGGGGCCAGGGAAGGGAGGCCAGGCCGGCATGTGCCTGTCACTCTCTTACCTGAAACCTTTCATGGCTCGATAGTGCCTTTCTGTGTGTTCAAGGCAGGCCACTCTGGGACTTGAGGCCTTTGTCCACCAGCCTTACCAAAGGCCCCCTCTCCCCCATCACCGTCCTGACCCAGTACACCTGGTGCTGGTCCCCAAACCTCCCTGCCATTCGACAGATACTCAGACAATATTCTTTGTGAAACCAGGAAAGATCCACCATGCCCAATGCGTGTAACACCCTTCCCCCAGCCAGGGGAGGCCACAGATCATGTGACCTAGAGATGGCTGGTGTCCTACTTTGATAAGAATATGGCTACAGAGAAATCCTCCTGTGTGCTTGCATAGGGGGGTGACCTGCATAAACAGTGACCTCCATTTGCCCAAGAAGATAGCCCCCGTCTCTAAAAAGAAAACCTGAATATTTAAACTTTTAAGGGTATATATAAAGTAGTTAAATGTCTACTTATCCACTTTACTAGTTGACTTGCTCATAGCTGTTTAAATGACAGGACTTACAATATTATATAAAACAGTGCTCTTTTCTGCTTTCTTCAGATCCTTGTGTTCAGAACGTTCACTTCTACCTTTGACACCTGTGTCTGTCAGGGTCCCCTTTTTGGGTCATCTGACACAGTTTTTCAGAGCAAATCTTGGCTTCTGCCTAGGCTGTTTTTGAATCAATAGATGTTGTCTCTGAATATTTTACCCTAGACCACAGGTGTTAATTTGTATCACATTAGGATAGTTGATGCCATTTTTCGCCTTTCTGATACGTATAGTTAAGACCTCTACAACTTAGCCAAATATCTGTTATTTTCCCAGAAGCTTACAAAGGGCATGTTTGCAACACTGTGGACACTGGTGGTTGTGGGGTCGTATGCCTAGGGATAATTACTGCATCTGTATCATGCATCTTGGCCTTTTTTGTTTTTATTGATTCGGGTGATCTCTATTAGTAACCTAGGTTTGGAAAATTAATGCTAATTTATTTGACAGAAATAGTTTCTGGCTGTTTCTTTACAGAACAGTTTTTTTATCTCCCCAAAAAGTAATTCAGTAAGAGGGTGAGCCAAAGGATGGTAGCTAGTTAAATTCAAATCTCCACAGATCTTCCTAAAAACAACACATGGAACAAGGCCTGTCAGAGCCCATGCCTATGATATAACCAGGGGAGAGACTTCAGCTATGTGTGGGTATAGAACTCAGCAACAGAACCAGCAGAGCCATGCCCAAGCCCTAGCAGAAGGAGGGCAGGATGGGGACTGCCCCGTGAGAAGGGAATGTAAAGGTCCTTGGGACGGTGGCCACAGAGACTGGGGAGACAACAGAGTATGAGCACTAGAACAACTGCTTGGGAAGGCACTGCTTCTGAAAGGGCAGTGAGCAGGAAGTGAGTGTACACCTCAGGTGCCTGGTGGTGAAGGAAAAAGAAAGTTGCAGAAGATTCTTATGGAAGCAAGATTGTATTAAGAATCCAGAAGACAGATACCCAAGGATCTGTTCATTACAGAAACTGCACCTCATGATAGGGGCAACAAAGTGCACTATTCTCTTCCCAGGTCCCCTTAGAAACACGTTGTGATGAGCCACAAAGAGGTGTAGCAGGTGACTTGGCAGGTGCATTCACTTGGCATATGGAACATTCTCCAAACAGGTGCAAGGATGGAATGTGCCTTGGAGGCATCTGTCAGGGAGAAGGAGGGAGTTTATCTGCCCAGTTCTTTCCTATCTCCTCTTAACCACTGGTTAGTACTCACCCTATGGGAAGTTAACTCACCCTCACTTCCAGGTGGTTCACCCAGCCCTTTCAATGGCCGCTCAGGATGCCAGATCTCATTCCCTGTGGTGTGGCATTTCATCCAAGTCTGTAGGTGAAAGGAAGATCTGGAAACCCTGGGCTTGTGGTTGGTCAGTATGGATGAATGGCAGCAGCCAAGAGGGGGTCCAGCACTCCCTGCTAAGTGACTGGCTGGTCCCCAGTGGTGATAGAGCATGGGACACAAACGGAGCCTTTGGAAAGAGGGATGCAGTTGAAGGAATTCAAGGTGATATGGATCTGATACAGCACTCCTGAATGAAGAAAACTAGGGAGACACCCACATCCCTGGCCCCCCTTCCATAGGGTAATCTCAGCGTGAATAATCATGAACAGAAAAAATAAGCACTATCCATATAAGAATAAAAAAGAAAATTAGAATTAAAAGGTTTCAATAGCTGTAAACACTCCAAAAAAAAAAAAAAAACATGGAAAAACTGTGATACAACACATCAACATGAATTAAATTTATAATTAAATAAGCAGCTGCACAATGAATCATAAATTCAAAAATTCAGAATAGAAATGGATGAACAGTGTGAAGATATCAAATGGGAGCTGACTAAATTCATGGAAGAAATTGAAATAAAAGACAAATCCTCTCAAAAATGCAAAGCAGAGTGCCCAAGGGACAATTAGATATGATCAGACTTACAGTGGAGGGCACATTTGATAGACATGAAAAGAAGTCAAGAAATTAAAACTGAAATAAGTAAAGAGGTAAAGAAGTATCAGAAAGAACGTGAAAAATTTAGAAGTTGAGTAGAAAAGATCCAACATGTGTACAATTGGTGTCTCTGAGGAAGAAGAATGCCAACAGTGAAATAGAACTAATATTTTAAATATGTAATTCAAGATAACTCTTAAATAAAAGGAGACCTGAATCTACATATTGGAAGGGTACCTGGGAAAACTGGCCCAAGAAGAGTAAACTCTGAGGCATATCCTAGTTGACTTTAGACTTTAGACTTTAGAGATAAACATTCTGGAAATCCAGGCAAAAAGACCAAGTCACTTAAAAAAAAAAAAGAGAGAGAGAGAGATTGGCATCAGGCTTTTCAATAGCACAAAGCAAAGCAAAAACAGAAGCAAAAGCAAAGAAACAAATTTTCAAAAAAAATGAGTGCTAAGGAGGGAGAATCATAGGGCCATCAGTGAGGCAGGTGGGGACTGGAAGCGGCAAGGCCTCCTGGGCCAGGGGGAGAAGCTTGGATTTTATTCTGAGGGTGATGGGAAGCCACTGAAGGGTGTATCAAGAGGAGAAGGACACCATCTAATTTGAAGGATCTCTGAAGACTGGCCTATAGGGAGGCATGAGTGGGAGAAGAAAGATGTGCTAGGGCAGCCCAGAGCATGCAGTTATGGAAGCTCATTCTAAAGTAGGGGCAGAGCATGGATTGAGGGGCATGGATGCATTTTGGAATAGACAGGACAGGACTTCTGGGTGGGCTGGATATAAGGGATGAGGGAAAGGGAGGAAGAAAGGATGACACCCAGGTGCTTGAGTCATTGAATCAGCGTTGGTGTCATTTACAGAGACACAGGGGAGAGAAGCAGGTTTGGGGGAATGATGTTGGGCTTTCTCCATTGTCCCACACCCAGGCTTGGGACAAAGAAAGCTCTGGTGTTTGCCAACAGTCACATCGGTTTGTTTTTGTATTTAAGTCAAGTCTGCGTGTGTTTCCATTGGCTTTTCTTATTGCTCCGGTTGTGTCTGGTGATTCCTATCAGACCCAACATGGTTTCAATCACTCTTCTCTTCTTTTCTTACTGACGTCACCTTCTCTGTCTCAGCAGCTGTAAAGGACCAGGCAGGAATATGGACGTGACCATGGCACACCCTGACCCCCCAGGGAGGCGGCAGAGGCCAGACCCAGGGGCCCAGGGCCAGGTGTTCTACAACAGCGAGTATGGGGAGCTGGCAGGGCGACCAGAGGAGAGCGATGGCATCCCATCTGCCCAAGTGCCCTTCTTCACAGACAGCAGCTACTAAGGCAGCTTCGGGCAAGGCCCACTGGACCCTGGGCTCCAACAGTTGGTGGGGACCGTGCCTGGCCAGCGAGCAGAGGGCTGGAGGCCCAGGCTGGGAACTCATCTCATTCGGTCTGGGGGAGAGCAAAACCCAGGCTCCAGGGCTCTCTTGAACTCCATCACCATGCCTGCCCAGGACCACCCTGCTGATCCCTGGGGCCCTTCTCCCCTTCAGATTCAGATTCCGCTTAGCTCAACATCCACAGGGGCCAGCCCTGGGTCGGGCACTCTCATGGGAAATATCTCTTTGGGTGCCTCCTCTCATCATGGTGGGTGGTGTGATCCCTGATTTCTGATGAGGAATATGAGGGTCTGAGAATCACATAGTAATCAAGGTTCAGCTGTGGTCTCCCAGCACCCACCCAAAATGCTGCCCCCTCCATGCAGCCTCTCTTCCCGTGGGAATGGTTTCCTCACTTGCCACTCCAAGGCTCAAGAGAAGATGCATATGGCTCAAAGATGCATTCCAGCTCAAAGCAACAAATGAGAAATTTGTGGGGGGAACGGGGGTGTCCTCTCCTGAGCCTGGCCAAACAGCTCAGAGTAGCCATCTCCGCAGTGCCGAGCCAGTTACAGCAAGCCTTCTTCTCCTGCGTGTTGAGAAGTACTATTCAACATTGTTTTTTTCCTTAGAACTTCAGAGACTATTTGAGCTGCTGTGAAGAATTTACTTTTTAAAACTTCCGTCTGAAGGGAGCCCAGGGAAGGTTTTTCTGAATCTGGACGATCCTTGCCTCTGACACCCAGTCAAGTGCTGTCATAACAGACCCCACTGTGGCCACCTCTTTCTGGAGAAAGTCCCCAGCCTCACCTGCCTAGCCCAGAACTGGAAGAGTCACCCGATGGTCTAGAGCTGCCCCATTTGAGAATCACCTGGTTCTTCCCTCTGGGACCTAGATCTGCCACCCAAGGAACCATCCAAGCTGTGAACAACCTTATGAGAGGCAAGCACTGTGGGTTCCACCGAGGAAGGCTTTGGGGTTGGCCCAGAGGACCCACCAGCGTAGCTCTGTACCAGGAGGCAATCAGTGGATGTCCCTGTGGCCCCAGGGAGGCCCTGTCTTCTGCCCCCTGATCTGTACCTGACATCAGTGCCCTGGCAGGTCAAGCCTCTCTCACAGAACAGCAGAGGACCATCTGGAGGCTGGAGCCATTCTGCCCAGGGCCCCCCCCTCCCCAGCCCAGTTCACACTCCCTAGCTACCCACACCCCTCCCTAGCAGGAGAAATACCCTCATCCCAGTTAGCACCACAATGTTTGACACCCCACCCCCACCCCATGAGACGCTTGCAGGACAGGCGGCCGTGCAGCGAGCAGGGGCTTGCCCGGCAGGAACCCCCCTACATTGTGTATTGTTCCTTTACGATATGGTGAATGCAGGTATGACTGTCCCCAGTGGACCTCCTCCTCTGATGTCACCTGCCTGTGAGACTTGGGTCTCAGGTTTACCTGGTGGAAGTCCAGAGGCTGTTTTCAATCAGAGGAGCAACTCATGATTTGCGTGCAGGGGCCCAGGCCTGAGACCCCTCCCCACATGTGTACCACCTGTTTGTGTTTGTGTCACTTATTCTCCTGTCACATAACTGCACACACAAAAATGTACTGGGAAGAAAATCTACCCCCACCCCCCCTTGTAGAACATATGCTCTGAAAATATAAAATATTTAACAAAAGATAATAATAAATTTGATGCCAGTCCTGAGTTACAGTGAATGGGTTCTCAGCTAAATCCCAGGTCTCTGTGATCAGCCTTCCTCCTGCTGATCATCAGCCCCACAAGGTCACAGGACTGGCCACGCAAAGGAAAGGGCAGCAGAGGCAGCTCAGCCCCCCTTCTCTGCCCAGTAGGCTGTGGAGTCTCCCAAAGCCACCAGCAGAGGGTGCTGGAAGCACCAGGATGCAGGGTTCCACTCAGCTGGGAAGCACCCAGCTTGGCTCCTGAGAGAGCTAGGAACGCACTCCCCTAATGTTTACTTTATGAATAAAGTGACAGTGCTTTGTCCCCACCTACTAGAACCAAATGCTGCCTCAGGCCCTAAGCACCGGTGGCCCATGGGCCTGAGAGCACAGCCCAGGCTGGGTCCCTGCCATCAGCTCCCCAAGTCTCACCCCCAACCCCAGAAAGAGCCTATGACCACCTCCATCACAGACCACAGACGGGGACAGGACAAGAGGGGTTCAGTGTGCACCCAGGGTCACCTCCATGACTGAGTGCACTCCTGGACTCCAAGATCAGGGGGTTCTGAGCTAGGACCCTTACTTCAAGCCCTACCCAGAGAGATGAGCTCCACCCAGGAGAGTGTGGCAGGGCCTTGCCCTGGGATGTTTGTATGCCTTCCCTTCACAAGTGAGTGGCTGGCATAGAGGTGGCTTTAGATTGAGGTGTGACACTGGCCCTCTGGACACGACCTCAGCAGGCTTCCCAGGAGGGCCTAGCCCAGGAGCAGTCCCAGGGACTCAGGAAGGAAATCAGGCCATGTCACGTGGACCCAGCTGTCAGCACAGCACAGTGGGCACCTCACCCAAGAGAGCAGACAGAAGCCCAGCAAAGATCAGGAGCCAGAGGCCACTTTGTGGCCAGGCCCTGTGCCTGCCTGTTCAGGCCTCTCTCACTCCTCGGGCACCTGCTGTGTTGCCTATACCCCGCGGCTGCAATGCCCACTGTCCCGGCCTCGTTTTCACTTTCATGGGCAGAGTCCCTCCTGACAAAGGCAGCTTTTGGCGGTAGTGGGTTTGCTGTTATTTTTACCTCTATAATAATTCTAAATGTGAATACGGAAAAGACCCCCACTGAGTTTGGACATTTTAACTTTACAATATCACTGGTTGAATTTAACCACTTTCCCTTGGCGAATGTCTCAACCCAGGTGTCAGCCATCTGGATGCCTGCCTGTTCACCCAGCCCAAAGTGCACCCACATCTTGTGGGAACCAGTGCCCCCACTGTGCCCAGTTCCAAGTGGTGCTGCCCTTCTGGGCTACTCTGGTCCTGCCTGGGATGGATGCGCAGGGCTGCGCTGAATGTCCCCACCTGCCCTCACTCCCCAGAGCACCAGAGACTCCAGGTGTGAACAGGAACTCGGCCAGCGAGGGCACCATCCAGGAGCATCTTAACAGGCAACAGTGTATTCCCACCTCGGGGTCCCTCAGCCCCTCCCACGTCCCAGGAACCTTCTCTTCTCTCCTCCTCTCAGGCCCCAGCCCTTCACAGGGTGCCCACCCACCCCCTTGTCCCACCTCCCCTCCTCCCCAGTCTCACACTCCTATTCATTTCTACCAGAGAGCCATGAGTCGCCTCCTTTAGAAGGAATCAGGCCAAGGGAACACTTGAGTGTCCCTTGATTCTGTCCTAATGTCACCACTGCCCCTTGGCATCGGGCCCTGCTCTGAGCCACGCATTGTCCTAGGCCCTGGAACATGGCAGAGTCCCTGTCCCCACAATTCCCATTGTAAGGAGTGACATGTGGGTGGAGCTCTGTACAGGAGGAAGATTGGTGTGGAAGGCCTTGGGTCAGAAGGAAGGAGGGACCTGGTGGGGGGGTGGAGGTAAAGAGGAGAGGCTGGCAAGAGTCCTGGGAGCAAATTAGGAGTTGGTTTCTTGTTTTAAGGTGAAGCTTAGAGAAAGTGGTGATGAGCTCTGACTTACATTTATGCTCTGAGAAACACACCTCTTGAAGGAGCAGAACAGGACCTCCTGGGAGCCGGGTGAGGCCTGGGTGGGGAGAGTCTGGGCTGCACCAGGGTGGGCTGTGAGTCCCTGACCTTGATGTTCACTGTCAGTAGGGGGAACAGCTTCCAGCACAGACACTGGCCTCCCCCACCCCCATGGTGGATCCTCCAGGCCACTTGTCCCTAGGAGGCCTGGGCCAACTCTTGAGGCCGGGCACCTCAGCCCAGATAATCAGCTACAGAGAGTGTCCGAGGTGCTGGCCAGTGCCCATGTCATGGGGTCCACCCCACCAGATGTCCACATGCAAGTTCAAGTTCAGAGAGGGAACGTCAGCATCACCAAGAAGGAGGCCTGCCCTGTGGACCCCTGAGCGAGGCCTGGGTGCCGTGAGCCACCAGGAAGAGAGCCTGGGCCAGGCTGTGCTCTGAAGGCTGTTCGCAGCTGAGAGTGGAGAATGTGGCACCCTGAGGCTGGGTGGTGCTGGGCCAGGCACTGCCCCTTAGGGCCTTAGTTTCTCATTTGTGACTTGCCACCTTGCCACCTTGATTATGAGATAACAATTGAAATGCACCTAGGAGTGACCACACTAAGGAGGAAGCCCTGCCCTCACCAAGTCATGTCCTTCAAAAGCAACATTAAAAGTCAACTGGGAAAGACACTGTCTGCAGTGGTATCCAACCCCAACACCTCCCCTCCATGGACTCACCCACCTACCCATCCCCCAGATACCCACTGCTCCATCCACCCACACATCCATCCACCGACCTGTCCATCCATCCACCCACCCATGCATCCATCCATCTATCCATCTATCCATCCATACATCCATCCATTTCCCCACCCATCCATTCATCTGTGGCTGAATAAACGGGAACTCAACCCACCCACAAATGCCCCTTTCAGGAATCCCAGAGACCTTTTGGGGCTTCAGCCAGGGAGGATGGAGACAGAGTTATTCTCAGCTAATTGGTGAGGGCTTCAGTGAGGAGAACAGACAGGGGATTTGGAAAGCCTGTTTTTTTTGTTTTTTTTTTTAATTTTATTTATTTTTTATATTTTTATTTTTGGCTGTGTTGGGTCTTCGTTTCTGTGCAAGGGCTTTCTCTAGTTGCGGCAAGCGGGGGCCACTCTTCATTGCGGTGCGCGGGCCTCTTCACTATCGCGGCCTCTCTTGTTGCCGAGCACAGGCTCCAGACGCGCAGGCTCAGTAGTTGTGGCTCACGGGCCTAGTTGCTCCGCGGCATGTGGGATCTTCCCAGACCAGGGCTCGAACCCGTGTCTCCTGCATTGGCAGGCAGATTCTCAACCACTGCGCCACCAGGGAAGCCCGGAAAGCCTGTTTTTAGAAGGATTAGGGTCAACCTGATGTTGAAAGAAGAAAATGTATCTCTTGTATGAGACCAAACTGGGGAGTTCTAGAAGTCAATGAGCAGCCTCTGAAGATCTGCTGGAGCAACTGGCTGCAGGCACCACTGCAGGGCAAGTGAGTCGTTCCTGTTCTGGACCGCAGTGGAGTGGGTGCACCTCTGTCTCTTCAGAGCCAGATGGAAACCTCTTTACTTCCCAGCTGGAGCCATAGGTGGCAAAGTTTGTCATAAGCCAAATGTGGGAGGCAGGAGGGATAATGAAGGGGCTGAGGGAGGAACTCAGAGAGGTTGGGGACAGAGAATTGAGGGCTTTGGAAGGTGGTGGGGCAGCATCTTTGAAGGTCTTGGTCACCATCCATGGGACACGGGGTCCGGTTAGGCAGGTCAGAATGGCTCCCAGGGTGTTATCTCTGGGTTGCTCTGGGCTACTGCCAGAAGTCCATCAGAGCTGGTTTGACAGCCAGGTGTGGACCACCTGGAAGGAGGCTGCCCCCTCTCCCCAGAATGGAGGGCCTGGCCCCCTTGGGCACAGGTGGGTATCATGGTTCCCTCCATGGCCTGGAGAGATGGGATTAACAGAAGGGATTGCTATTAAACCCTTGGGTTTTAAGCTGTTGAATCAGCTTCAAAGAGTCCTCACTTTAGGATGGCAGGGAGCACTTCTGTCTGTGGGTGGGGCCTTGATCTGGAGTCTGGGCCGGGACATCCCCTGGGGTTTGATCCGCCAGCTCCCATTCCTCACCTGGCAGGCAGCTGCTCCCAGTCCCAGTGTGTGGAGGCAGCACAAGGTGCTGGTCAATGGGGGACCTTCCAGTCCTGAGGGGCAGTAGAAGGCATGGGAAGAGAGCCAGGTGTGCAGACACACCTGGAACTGGCCTGGGAACCCCTGGCAGGTCACTGACTTTCTCTGAGTTGCCTTTCTTCTGACTCTTGAGGGTGATACCATTCCATTTAAGGAACGACTGCTGGCTACACCTTCAGTCCATGGATCGTAGGGCCCCACTCTAGCCCAGGCTGAAACAGGTGGACTGGACTTAATTATCTAGGACACAACTTGGCCACAGCCACTGCAGTCAGCACAGCCACTTAGAGCAGTGCAGCCTGGAGGAACCTCATGGGAGACCCCTGGGGATAAGTGGCTTGTCCCCCGAGCCTGAAACAGTGTTTGAGGTTTGGTACTGCTGGCTGCCGGCTTGTCACCCCAGGGGGACACCTATCTGAAAAACCAGAATTTCAGGCTTTGCTTAAGCCATCACTTTCACCAATGCCGGGAACCCACACAGCAAAACCACATGGATGGCAGCTGACCCTGTCCACCCTACCCACAGCAGGGTTTTGTGGGGAGGAGTGCCGTGGACAGGAAAGGGGAAGAAGGAAGTAGTCGAGGGAGCCCAATCAATATTGACCCAAGGGGAGCTGCCCATGCAGATGGGAATAGACATGTTGGTAACACAGCTCAGAGCCTCAGGGCCCAGATGACTGAGCTATGAGGAAGAGAAAGGAGCCCAAAGTGGGTTGTTGGGACAGATTCATGGCATGACCATGGGCAGGACACCACAGCTCTGAGCCCAGCAACCCTCCTGCTCTGGCCCTGCCTCCAGCCTGCTTATCTTCAACCACCCCGACTTGTATAAGAGAAAGCCCCGAAGCCTTGCTGGGATGGCCTCATCTGGGCTCCCAGGAGAGCCCTGGACAAGTCCACATGAGTCATGGTGACTACTCGGGACAAGAGAAGGAGGGGTCTCCTGGTTGGCTGGTGTGGAAGTCCTGGCCCAGGAGGACTTCCCTGGGAGGGGACAGGGTGGCCATATGGACAGGGGGAGTCTCTGAGTCCAGGCTATGGCAAAGGGACCCCAGGATCCTGGGAAGCCCCTCAGGATTGCCCGTCCACGCCCAGCCTCTGTGGGAAAGGAGCACAGAGGAATGAGGAAGGGCACCATGAGAGCTGTTTCCAGGCTTGTGTGTGCATCGACTTCAGAGACTGACAGAGGAGAAGTTTATACTTGAGGAACATCACAGATACAAGGAGAGTACACCATAGTGAGTTATCGTTAAAAAAAAAAAAAAAAAGTGGGCATTAAGGACCCTCCAGTGATGTGCAGTAACCAAGGCACCAGCTGCCCACTGATGTGAAAGGCGCAGCTGGGTCCGCCCACCCAGAGCGGCCACACTCCTCACTGAGAGGTGGAATTGGTGTCCACAGTCCTTTCCAGTTTGCTTAATAATTTACTTAGCCAGGTTCTCAGACAGGGCTCAGAAACACAGATGCTGGTCTGACAGAAAGAGAATGAGAAGAGAATAAGAGAGCTCCTGGGGCCTCACAGGAAGGGGTTGCCTTGCAAGGTGGCCCCAGCCCAACGTGAAGGGGCTGCGGGTCTTGCTGCCTGTGGCACAGCACAGCAACAACTGCCAGACACCCTCCCCAGGTGTTTGCTGAAGTCAGAGCCACAGGGGAGGCCCAGGCAGATGCTGATGGCTTCTGCTCGCCTCTGCACCCTCGCCCTGTGCCAAGTGGGCTCCAACATCCCTCTGGGACCCTCTACTGACCTGGTGGGGAGGAGGTCATGCAGATCTTGGAGGATGTGGTGGCTTGAGAAGTACCCCCAAACTATCCAGGTCCTAATTCCTGAACTTTTGAATGTTACCTTATATGGAAAGATAGTCTTAGCAGACGTGATGAAGTTAATTACCTTGAGATGAGGAGATTATCCTGGAATATCCAGTGAGCCCTGAATGCAATCACATGAAATCTTATAAGAGGGAGGCAGAGATTTCACACACACACACATATAAAAGGAGGAGGCAATGTGACCATGAGGCAGAGATTGGAGTGGTGTGGCCACAAGCCAAGGAATGCTGGCAGCCACCAGAAGCTGGGAGAGGCCCACAGAGCCTCTGTGACAATGTGCTACGTGTCCTCCAGTTACTTCTACTCAGGGTCGATGGCTTCTCCGTGAGCTACACGATGCCCAGAGCTGAGGACCAGCGATGTACTTAGGGCCATGGAAAGGTTTTCATTTTAATTTCTCTTTAAATCAAAAAAATGTCAGAGTAATGAATACGTATATATAAAATAATGTATCCAGCCAGGATTATATTTTTTTATTGAAGCATAGTTGATTTACAATGCTGTGTTAATTACTGCTGTATAACAAAGTGATTCAGTTATACATATATATACATTATTTTTTAAATATTCTTTTCCATTATGGTTTATCATAGGATATTGAATACAGTTCTCTGAGGTATACAGTAGGAACTTGTGGTTTATCCACTCTATATATATAAAAGCTTACATCTGCTAACCCCAAACTCCCACTCCATCCCTCCCCCAACCCTCTTCCCCTTGGCAACCACAAGTCTGTTCTCTATGTCTGTGATTCTGTTTCTATTTCATAGACAGGTTCATTTATGTCATATTTTAGATTCCACATATAAGTGATATCATATGGTATTTGTCTTTTTCTTTCTGACTTCACTTAGTATGATAATCTCTAGGTGCATCCATGTTGCTGTAAGTGGCATTATTTCACTCTTTTTTATGGCTGAGTAGTATTCCATTGTATATATGTACCACATCTTCTTTATCCATTCATCTGTAGATGGACATTTATGTTGTTTCCATGTCTTGGTTATTGTGAATAGTGCTGCAATGAACATGGGGGTTCATGTATCTTTTTGAATTATAGTTTTGTCCAGATATATGCCCAGGAGTGGGATTGCTGGATCATATGGCAATTCTATTTTTAGTTTTCTGAGGAACCTTCATACTGTTTTCCACAATCAGCCTGGATTATATTCATCTTTATGCTAACACAGTCATAAACTGTATATTTTAAACAGTTTTTATGGAAGAAGACACCCACCTACTAAGGCAAAAGTGCCCGGGGCCCACAAAAGGCACAATGCAGGCCTTCTTCCTCTTATAAGTAATTGTCATGGGGGCTTCCCTGGTGGTGCAGTAGTTAAGAATCCGCCTGCCAATGCAGGGGACACAAGTTCAAGCCCTGGTCCGGGAAGATCCCACATGCCATGGAGCAACTAAGCCAGTGCACCACAACTACTGAACCTGTGCTCTAGAGCCCACAAGCCACAACAACTGAAGCCCGTGTGACACAACTGCTGAAGCCCACTCACCTAGAGCTCCTGTTGCTCTGCAAGAAGAGAAGCAACCACAATGAGAAGCCCATGCATTGCAACGAAGAGTAGCCCCCACTCACCGCAACTAGAGAAAGCCCGCATGCAGCAATGGAGACCCAACACAGCCAAAAATAAATAAAAATAAATGAATTTTTAAAAATTGTCATGGACGCTCCCATAGGGTATTTTTGTTGGCATGTCTGCTTATATTTGTAGGACTAATTTCTTTTTTTTTAATCACACACACACACTGTATTTTATTTTTACAAGAGATAAATAAACTGACACCAAGCATTGTAAATGGATGACCACAACAAAAGCAACAATGATTGCAATTACCAAACATGAAACACACTCATACTATGTCATAATATTGACATTCAGTCCAGTAATCCTCCACTGTAACAGCTCCTTTACCTTGCAGTGAAAATTGATTTGTATATTTTTTGCCTCTGAGTTCTTGTGAGATTTTTTTTTATTCAAACAGAAAGTCACAAAAATTATAATCATCCTCATCAGTTCACTCAATCACATGTAATTAATTTTCTTTTTCATCTTGATCTTTTGTTAGCACTTTTATGAATTCATCAGTTTTCCATTAGAGTTCTGAAAATGCTTATTCATTCAGTTCTGCAGTATAGTCAGTTAATAGACAACTGTACTTGTCAGAGTCTTTTCCATGAATTCCTTGAAGATGAAACACTTTTATAGGAACATTTTTGCAAAAGCATCAGAGTACACCCAGAACTGTCTGTAAATGACAAAAGACTTAAAAATGACCATGGTTAAAGATTTAATAAAAGCTCATAATAATGCAACTGACAAGGAAATTTAGTTATTTCTGAGATATACATTTTAAAGTAATAACTAGAATTATGACTTATAACATTATACCAGAACATATAAGAGTTTTAGAAATTTCATGTAATGTCTGAAACATTTATATTAACATATTTCCATACAAATAACCCAAAGAAAGTTTAGTATTAGTTGTTTTTTTGTTTGTTTGGTTGGTTGGTTTTTATACTGCAGGTTCTTATTAGTCATCAATTTTATACACATCAGTGTATACATGTCAATCCCAATCGCCCAATTCAGCACACCACCATCCCCACCCCACCACGGTTTTCCCCCCTTGGTGTCCATACGTTTGTTCTCTACATCTGTGTCTCCACTTCTGCCCTGCAAACCGGTTCATCTGTACCATTTTTCTAGGTTCCACATACATGCCTTAATATACGATATTTGTTTTACTCTTTCTGACTTACTTCACTCTGTATGACAGTCTCTAGATCCATCCACATCTCAACAAATGACTCAATTTCGTTCCTTTTATGGCTGAGTAATATTCCATTGTATATATGTACCACAACTTGTTTATCAATTTCTCTGTCAATGGGCATTTAGGTTGCTTCCATGACCTGGCTATTGTAAATAGTGCTGCAATGAACATTGGGGTGCATGTGTCTTTTTGAATTATGGTTTTCTCTGGGTATATGCCCAGTAGTGGGATTGCTGGATCATATGGTCATTCTCTTTTTAGTTTTTTAAGGAACCTCCATACTGTTCTCCATCGTGGCTGTATCAATTGACATTCTCACCAACAGTGCAGGAGGGTTCCCTTTTCTCCACACCCTCTCCAGCATTTGTTGTTTGTAGATTTGCTGATGATGCCCATTCTAACTGGTGTGAGGTGATAGCTCACTGTAGTTTTGATTTGCATTTCTCTAATAATTAGTGATGTTGAGCATCTTTTCATGTGCTTCTTGGCCATCTGTATGTCTTCTTTGGAGAAATGTCTATTTAGGTCTTCTGCCCATTTTTGGATTGGGTTGTTTGTTTTTTTAATATTGAGCTGAATGAAATGTTTATATATTTTGGAGATTAATCCTTTGTCCGTTGATTCGTTTGCAAATATTTTCTCCCATTCTGAGGGTTGTCTTTTCGTCTTCTTTATGGTTTCCTTTGCTGTGCAAAAGCTTTGAAGTTTCATTAGGTCCCATTAGCTTATTTTTCTTTTTATTTCCATTACTCTAGGAGGTGGGTCAAAAAAGATCTTGCTGTGATTTATGTCAAAGAGTGTTCTTCCTATGTTTTCCTCTAAGAGTTTTATAGTGTCCGGTCTTACATTTAGGTCTTTAATCCATTTTGAGTTTATTTTTGTGTATGGTGTTAGGGAGTGTTCTAATTTCATTCTTTTACATGTAGCTGTCCAGTTATCCCAGCACCACTTATTGAAGAGACTGTCTTTTCTCCGTTATATATCTTTGCCTCCTTTGTCATAGATTAGTTGACCATAGGTGCGTGGGTTTATCTCTGGGCTTTCTATCTTGTTCCATTGATCTATGTTTCTGTTTTTCTGCCAGTACTATATTGTCTTGATTACTGCAACTTTGTAGTATAGTCTGAAGTCAGAGAGTCTGATTCCTCCAGCTCCGTTTTTTGCCCTCAAGACTGCTTTGGCAATATGGGGTCTTTTGTGTCTCCATACAAATTTTGAGATGATTTGTTCTAGTTCCGTAAAAAATGCCATTGGTAATTTGATAGGGATTGCATTGAATCTGTAGATTGCTTTTGGTAGTATAGTCATTTTCACAATATTGATTCTTCCAATCGAAGAACATGGTATATCTCTCCATCTGTTGGTATCATCTTTAATTTCTTTCATCAGTGTCTTATAGTTTTCTGCATATAGGTCTTTTTTTCTATTATTCTATTATTCTATTATGTCATTTAAAGCTTCTGTTTCCTTATTTATTTTCATTTTGGATGATCTGTCCCTTGGTGTAAGTGAGGTGTTAAAGTCCCCCACTATTATTGTGTTACTGTCGATTTCCTCTTTTAGAGCTGTTAGCAGTTGCCTTACGTATTGAGGTGCTCCTATGTTGGGTGCATATATATTTATAATTGTTATATCTTCTTCTTGGGTTGATCCCTTGATCATTATGTAGTGTCCTTCCTTGTCTCTTGTAACATTCTTTATTTTAAAGTCTATTTGATCTGATATGAGTATAGCTCTTCCAGCTTTCTTTTGATTTCCATTTGCATGCAATATCTTTTTCCATCCCCTCACTTTCAGTCTGTATGTGTCCCTAGGTCTGAAGTGGGTCTCTTGTAGACAGCATATGTATGGATCTTGTTATTGTATCCATTCAGCAAGCCTGTGTCTTTTGGTAGGAGCATTTAATCCATTCACGTTTAAGGTAATTATCGATATGTATGTTCCTGTGACCATTTTCTTAATTGTTTTGGGTTTCTTTTGTAGATCCTTTTCTTCTCTTGTGTTTCCCACTTAGAGAAGTTCCTTTAGCATTTGTTGTAGAGCTGGTTTGGTGGTGCTGAATTCTCTTAGCCTTTGCTTGTCTGTAAAGCTTTTGATTTCTCCATTGAATCTGAATGAGATCCTTGCGGGGTAGAGTAATCTTGGTTGTAGGTTCTTCCCATTCATCACTTTAAATATATCATGCCACTCCCTTCTGGCTTGTAGTGCTTCTGCTAAGAAATCAGCTGTTAACCATATGGGCGTTCCCTTGTATGTTATTTGTCATTTTTCCCTTGCTGCTTTCAATAATTTGTCTTTAATTTTTGTCAAAATGATTACTATGTGTCTCAGCGTGTTTCTCCTTGGGTTTATACAGTATGGGACTCTCTGCACTTCCTGGACTTGGGTGGCTCTTTCCTTTCCCATGGTAGAGAAGTTTTCGACTATAATCTCTTCAAATATTTTCTCTGGTCCTTTCTCTCTCTCTTCTCTTTCTGGGACCCCTATAATGCAAATGTTGTTGCGTTTAATGTTGTTGCAGAGGTCTCTTAGGCTGTCTTCATTTCTTTTCATTCTTTTTTCTTTATTCTGTTCCACAGCAGTGAATTCCACCATTCTGTCTTCCAGGTCACTTATCTGTTCTTCTGCCTCAGTTATTCTGCAATTGATTCCTTCTAGTGTAGTTTTCATCTCAGTTATTGTATTGTTCATCTCTGTTTGTTTGTTCTTTAATTCTTCTAGGTCTTTGTTAAACATTTCTTCCATCTTCTTGATCTTTGCTTCCATTGTTTTTCCGAGGTCCTGGATCATCTTCACTATCATTATTCGGAATTCTTTTTCTGGAAGGTTGCCTATCTCTACTTCATTTAGTTGTTTTTCTGGGTTTTTTTCTTGTTCTTTCATCTGGTACATAGCCCTCTGCCTTTTCATCTTGTCTATCTTTCTGTGAATGTGGTTTTTGTTCACAGGCTGCAGGATTGTAGTTCTTCTTGCTTCTGCTCTCTGCCTTCTGGTGGATGAGGCTATCTAAGAGGCTTGATGGGAGGGACTGGTGGTGGGTAGAGCTGACTGTTGCTCTGGTGGGCAGAGCTCAGTAAAACTTTAATCCACTTGACTCTTGATGGGTGGGGCTGGGTTCCCTCCCTGTTGGTTGTTTGGCCTGAGGCAACCCAACACTGGAGCCTACCTGGGCTCTTTGGTGGGGCTAATGACAGACTCTGGGAGAGCTCAAGTCAAGGAGTACTTCCCAGAACTTCTGCTGCCAGTGTCCTTGTCCCCATGGTGAGCCACAGCCCACCCCCTGCCTCTGCAGGAGACCCTCCACACTAGCAGGTATGTCTGGTTCAGTCTCCCCTGGGGTCACTGCTCCTTCCCCTGGGTCCCAAATGAGCACACTACTTTGTGTGTGCCCTCCAGGAGTGGAGTCTCTGTTTCTCCCAGTCCTGTTGAAGTCCTGCAACCAATTCCTACTAGCCTTCAAAGTCTGATTCTCTAGGAATTCCTATTCCTGTTGCCAGACCCCCAGGGTGGCAAGCCTGACGTGGGGCTCAGAACCTTCACTCCAGTGGGTGGACTTCTGTGGTATAAGTGTTCTCCAGTTTTTGAGTCACCCACCCAGCAGTTATGGGATTTGATTTTATTGTGATTGTGCCCCTCCTACAATCTCATTGTGGCTTCTCCTTTGTCTTTGGATGTGGGGTATCTTTTTTGGTGAGTTCCAGTGTCTTCCTGTCGATGATTGTCCAGCAGCTAGTTGTGATTCTGGTGTTCTTGCAAGAGGGAGTGAGAGCACATCCTTCTACTTCGCCTTCTTGGTTCCTCCCCTAGGAGTAATTTCTTGAATTAGATTTGCACAGAGGGAGACTAACGAGGTCCAGATTTGAAGAGTTTAGACCCCTGAGGCCTCTTCAAATCCCACAAGGGATTTCTATTTTCTGAAGGCCTTTGTAAACTGGCAATTTTTTCCCCTAAAGTCTTTTCTTGTCTTCTATCAATAAATCATTGAAAATTTCAGAACAACTTTAGTCATTACTTGTTTGGGAAAACATGGGTCTTGCTTTATCTGTGCTTGATTTGACAGTGGTCATTAGAAGTGAAAAGCTTTGCTCCCATCAGTGAGAGGAGAGCAGGAGAATGGAGCTGCTAGGGAGACACCAGAGACCTTTTCAAATTTAATTCTTGTCATTTCCCGTTAAGCATAGTAAATTCAACACATGTATTCACTTTACTCTCTCCCAAAAATCTACTGAAAATGGACTTAACAATAATTTTTTTTAAGTTGTAAATCCACAAGGGCAAAGAAAATTGGAGATAAAACAGTGACAAAACATGCCAACAAATTCTTGAAAGATAAAAAGTGGATAGAGGTCTCTTCAATGAACTGATTATACACATGCAAAAGAATGAAGTTGGACATATATGGACGTGCACTCACTCCCTCTTGCGAGATCACCGGAATTACAACTAACTGCTGAACATTTGTTGACAGGAAGACAGTGGAACTCACCAAAAAAGATACCCCACCTCCAAAGACAAAGGAGAAGTTACAATGAGACGGTATGAGGGGCACAATGAGAATAAAATCAAATCCCATAACCACTGGGTGGGTGTCTCACAAACTGGAGAACAATTATACCACTGAAGACCACCCACTGGAGTGAAGTTTCTTAGCCCCACCAGAGAATCAGACTTTGAAGGCTAGTGGGATTTGATTGCAGGACTTCAACAGGACTGGGGGAAACAGAGACTCCATTCCAGGAGGGCAAACACAATGTAGTGTGCACATCAGGACCCAGGGTGAAGGAGCAGTGACCCCATAGGAGACTGAACCAGACCTACCTGCTAGTGTTGGAGGGTCTCCTGCAGAGGTGAGGGGTGGCTGTGGCTCACCGTGGAGACAAGAACACTGGCAACAGAAGTTCTGGGAAGTACTCCTTGACATGAGCCCTCCCAGAGTCGGCCATTAGCCCTACCAAAGAGCCTGTAGCCTCCAGTGCTGGGTCGCTTCAGGCAAAACAACCAACAGGGAGGAAACTCAGCCCCACCCATCAGCAAACAAGCGGATTAAAGTTTTACTGAGCTCTGCCAACCAGAGCAACACCCAGCTCTACCCCCCACCAGCCCCTCCCATCAGGAACCTTGCATAAGCCTCTTAGATAGCCTCATCCACCAGAGGGCAGACAGCAGAAACAAGAACTACAATCCTGCAGCGTGTGGAATGAAAACCACATTCACAGAAAGATAGACAAACTGAAAAGACAGAAGACTATGTACCAGATGAAGGAACAAGTTAAACACCAGACAAACAATTAAATGAAGTGGAGACAGGCAACCTTCCAGAAAAAGAATTCAGAGTGATGATAGTGAAGATAATCCAGGACCTCTGAAAAAGAATGAAGGCAAAGATCAAGAAGATGCAAGAAATGTTTAACAAAGACCTAGAAGAATTAAAGAGCAAACACCTTGAAGAATTAAAGAACAAACAAACAGAGATGAACAATACAATAACTGAAATGAAAAATACCCTAGAAGGAATCAATAGCAGAATAACTAAGGCAGTAGAATGGATCAGTGACCTGAAAGATAGAATGATGGAATTCACTGCCACAGAAGAGAATAAAGAAAAAAGAATGAAAAGAAATGAAGACAGCCTAAGAGACCTCTGGGACAACATTAAGTGCACCAACATTCTCATTATAGGGGTCCCAGAAGGAGAAGAGAGAGGGAAAGGACCGAGAAAATATTTGAAAAAGAGATTATAGTTGAAAACTTCCCGAATACGGGAAAGGAAATAACCACCCAAGTCCAGGAAGGGCAGAGAGTCCCAGGGAGGATAAACCCAAGGAGAAACATGCCGAGACACATAGTATTCAAATTGCCAAAAATTAAAGACGAAAAATTATTAAAAGCAACAAGGGAAAAATGACAAATAACATACAAGGGAACTCCCATAAGGTTAAGAGCTGATTTCTCAGCAGAAACTCTACAAGCCAGAAGGGAGTGGCACCATATATTTAAAGTGATGAAAGGGAAGAACCTACAACCAAGATTACTCTACCCGGCAAGGATCTCGTTCAGATTCAACGGAGAAATCAAAAGCTTTACAGACAAGCAAAAGCTAAGAGAATTCAGCAACACCAAACCAGCTCTACAACAAATGCTAAAGAAACTTCTCTAAGTGGGAAACACAAGAGAAGAAAAGGGCCTACAAAAACAAACCCAGAGCTTCCCTGGTGGCACAGTGGTTAAGAATCTGCCTGCCAATGCAGGAGACACGGGTTTGAGCCCTGGTCCAGGAAGATCCCACATGCCACAGAGCAACTAAGCCCATGCACCACAACTACTGAGCCTGCGATCTGGAGCCCCAGCCACAACTACTGAGCCCACTTGCTACAACTACTGAAGCCCATGTGCCTAGAGCCCGTGCTCCACAAGAAGAGAAGCCACTGCAATGAGTAGCCTGCTCACTGCAACAAAGTGTAGCCCCCACTCGCCACAACTAGAGAAACCCATGCACAGCAATGAAGACCCAATGCAGCCAAAAATGAATAAATAAAATAAATAAATTTATTTGTAAAAAAACCAAAACAATTAAGAAAATGGTAATAGGAACATACATATTGATAATTACCTTAAGTGTGAATGGATTAAATGCTCCAACCAAAAGACACAGGCTCACTGAATGGATACAAAAACAATACCCACTGTCTACAAGAGACCCACTTCAGACCTAGGGACACATACAGACTGAAAGTGAGGGGATGGAAAAAGATTTTCTATGCAAATGGAAACCAAAAGAAAGCTGGAGTAGCTATATTCATATCAGATAAAATAGACTTCAAAATAAAGAATGTTATAAGAGCAATCCAAGAAGAAGATATAACAATTATAAATATATATACACCAACATAGGACCACCTCAATACATACAGCAAATCCTAACAACTATAAAACAAGAAATTGAAAGTAAGACAATAATAGTGGGGGACTTTAAAACCTCACTTACACCAATGGACAGATCATCCAGACAGAAAATGAATAAGGAAACACAAGCTTTAAATGACACAATAGACGAGATATATTTAATTGATATTTATAGGACATTCCGTCTGTAAACAGCAGACTACACTTTCTTCTCAAGTGCACATGGAACGTTCTCCAGAATAGATCACATCTTGGGTCACAAATCAAGCCTTGGTAAATTTAAGAAAATTGAAATCATATCAAACATCTTTTCCGACGACTACGCTATGAGATTAGAAATCAATTAAAGGGAAACAACCGTAAAAAACACAAACACATGGAGGCTAAACAATACGTTACTGAATAACCAAGAGATCATTGACAAAATCAAGGAGGAAATCAAAAACTACCTAGAGACAAATGACAACAAAAACACAATGAGCCAAAACATATGGGATGCAGCAAAACCAGTTCTCAGAGGGAAGTTCATAACGATACAATCCTACCTCAAGAAACAAGAAAAATCTCAAATAAACTATCTAAACTTGCACCTAAAGGAACTAGAGGAACAAGCAAATCCCAAAGTTAGTAGAAGAAAAGAAATCATAAAGATCAGAGCAGAAATAAATGAAATAGAAACAAAGAAAACAATAACAAAGATCAATAAAACTAAAAGCTGGTTCTTTGAGACGATAAATAAAATTGACAAACCTTTAGCCAGACTCATCAAGAAAAGAGGGAGAGGACTCAAATCAATAAAATTAGAAATGAAAAAGGAGAAGTTACAATGGACACTGCAGAAATACAAGTATCCTAAGAGACTACTACAAGCAACTCTATGCCAATAAAATGGACAATCTTGAAGAAATGGACAAATTCTTAGAAAAGTATAACCTTCCAAGACTGAACCAGGAAGAAATAGAAAATATGAACAGACCAATCACAAGTAAGGAAATTGAAACTGCAATGAAAATCTTCCAACAAACAAAGTCCAGGACCAGATGGCTTCACAGGTGAATTCTATCAAACATTTCAAGAAGAGCTAATACCATCCTTCTCAAACTGTTGCAAAAACTGCAGAGGAAGGAACACTTCCAAACTCATTCTACAAGGTCACTATCACCCTGATACCAAAACCAAAGATACTACAAAAAAGAAAAAAATTACAGACCAATATCACTGATGAATATAGATGCAAATATCCTCCACAAAATACTAGCAAACAGAATCCACCAACACAGTAAAAGGATCATACACCATGATCAAGTGGGATTTATCCCAGTGATGCAACGATTCTTCAATATACACAAATCAATCAATGTGATACACCATATTAACAAACTGAAGAATAAAAACCATATGATCATCTCAATAGATGCAGAAAAAGCTTTTGACAAAATTCAACACCAATTTATGATAAAAACTCTCCAGAAAGTGGTCATAGACGGAACCTACCTCAACATAGTAAAGGCCATATACAACAAACCCACAGCAAAATTTTCATTCTCAATGGTGAAAAACTGAAAACATTTCCTCTAAGATCAGGAACAAGACAAGGATGTCCACTCTCGCCACTATTATTCAACATAGTTTTGGAAGTCCTAGCCACAGCAATCAGAGAAGAAAAAGAAATAAAAGGAATACAAATTGAAAAGAAGAAGTAAAACTGTCACTGTTTGCAGATGACATGATACTATACATAGAGAATCCTAAAGATGCCACGAGAAAACTACTAGAGCTAATCAATGAATTTGGTAAAGTTGCAGGATACAAAATTTACGCACAGGAATCTCTTGCATTCCTATACACTAACAGTGAAAGATCAGAAAGAGAAATTAAGGAAACAATCCTATTCACCACTGCAACAAAAAGAATAAAATACCTAGGAATAAACCTACCTAAGGAGGTAAAAGATCTGTACTCAGAAAACTATAAGACACTGATGAAAGAAATCAAAGATGACACAAACAGATGGAGAGATATACCATGTTCTTGGATTGGAAGAATCAATATTGTTAGAATGACTATACTACCCACAGCAATCTACAGATTCAATACAACCCCTATCAAATTACCAATGGCACTTTCCACAGAATGAGAACAAAAAATTTTACAATTTGTATGGAAACACAAAATACCCCAAATAGCCATAGCAATCTTGAGATAGAAAAATGGAGCTGGAGGAATCAGGCTCCCTGACTTCAGACTATACTACAAAGCTACAGTATTCAAGACAGCATGGTACTGGCAGGAAAACAGAAATACAGATCAATGGAACAGGATAGGAGGCCCAGAGATAAACACACGCACCTATGGTCACCTAATCTATGACAAAGGAGGCAAGAATATACAGTGGAGAAAAGGCAGTCTCTTCAATAAGTGGTGCTGGGAAAACTGGACAGCTACATGTAAAAGAATGAAATTAGAACACTCCCCAACACCATACACAAAGATAAACTCAAAATGGATTAAAGACCTAAATGTAAGACCAGACACTATAAAATTCTTAGAGGAAAACATAGGAAGAACACTCTTTGACATAAATCACAGCAAGATCTTTTTTGACCCACCTCCTAGAGTAATGGAAATAAAAATAAAAATAAACAAATGGGACCTAATGAAACTTAAAAGCATTTGTACAGCAAAGGAAACTATAAACAAGATGAAAAGACAACCCTCAGAATGGGAGAAAATATTTGCAAACGAATCAATGGACAAAGGATTAATCTCCAAAATATATAAACATTTCATTCAGCTCAATATTAAAAAAACAAACAACCCAATCCAAAAATGGGCAGAAGACCTAAATAGACATTTCTTCAAAGAAGACATACAGATGGCCAAGAGGCACACGAAAAACTGCTCAACATCACCTAATAATTAGAGAAATGCAAATCAAAACTACAGTAAGGTATCACCTCACGCCCATTAGAATTGGCATCATCAGAAAATCCACAAACAACATGCTGGAGAGGGTGTGGAGAAAAGGGAACCCTCTTGCACTGTTGGTGGGAATGTAAGTTGATACAGCCACTATGGAGCACATTACGGAGGTTCCTTAAAAACCTAAAAATAGAATTACCATATGACCCAGCAATCCCACTACTGAGCATATACCCAGAGAAAACCATAATTCAAAAAGACACATGCACCCCAATGTTCATTGCAGCACTATTTACAATAGCCAGCTCACGGAATAACCTAAAGGCCCATCGACAGACGAATGGATAAAGAAGATCTGGTACATATATACAATGGAACATTACTCAGCCATAAAACGGAACGAAATTAGGTCATTTGTAGAGACGTGGATGGACCTAGAGACTGTCATACAGAGTGAAATAAGTCAGAAAGAGAAAAACAAATATCGTATATTAATGCATATATGTGGAATCTAGAAAAATGGTGCAGATGAACCGGTTTGCAAGGCAGAAATAGAGACACAGATGTAGAGAACAAACATATGGACACCAAAGTGGGGAAGGGGTGGTGGTGGTGGTGGTGCTGGTGGGATGAACAGGGATATTGGGATTGACATATATACACTAATATGTATAAAATAGATAAATAATAAGAACCTGCTTATAAAAATTAAATTAAATTTTAAAAAA
Source organism: Balaenoptera ricei (assembly GCF_028023285.1). Classification (NCBI taxonomy): domain Eukaryota; kingdom Metazoa; phylum Chordata; class Mammalia; order Artiodactyla; family Balaenopteridae; genus Balaenoptera; species Balaenoptera ricei. Next base: position 164,251,146 of record NC_082641.1, read on the forward strand.
TTAACTCAATAATGATCAGTGACCAGACATCCCTGGTGGTCCAGTGGTTAAGACTCCAGGCTTCCAATGCTGGGGGCACAGGTTCGATCCCTGGTCAGGGTAGTTCCGCATGCTGTGCAGCTCAGCCCAATAAAGAAAAAATTAAAACTGATCAGTGACCAATCAAAATTGATCAACATAAAGAACTCTAACACTCACAACAACAACAAAAAACAAACAATCCAATTAAAAATGTGCAAAGGACTTAAACAGAAATTTATCCAAAGAAGATAAAGAAATGGCCAATAAGAACATGAAAAGATGCTGATTGCCACCAGTCATTAGGGAAATGCAAATTAAAACTATAATAAAATACCATTTCATAGACATTAGGATGGCTACAATAGAAAAAAAAAAAAACCAAGAAATAACGACTGTTGGTGAGGGTGTGGAAAAATTGGAACCCTCATACATTGCTATATTTATATAGCAGTCCAGGCCCTCTGGAAAACAGTCCAGGATCTCTGGAAAAACAGTTAGGAAGTTCTTCAGTAAGTTAAACATAGAATAACCATGTGACCCAGCTATTCCACTCCTGGGTATATATCCCGATGAAGTGAAAACAGGTACTCAAATAAATAGTTGTACATACATGTTTATAGCAGCACTATTCACAATAGCCAAAAGGTGGAAACAGCTCCCATCAATGGATAAGTGGGTAAACAAATTGCAGTATATTCTTATAATAGAATGTTATTCAGCCATAAAAAGAAATGAAACACTGACATATGCTACAGCATGAACAAACCTCCAAAATACTATGCTAAGTGAGAGAAGCTGGCCAATACAAAAAATGTTGTATAATGTATGATTCCATTTATATGAGATATCCAGAATAAGCAAATTCATAGACAGACATAACCAATTGCCGGTTGCCAGGGGCCAGGGAGGAGGCCGGATTAGGGAGGGGTTGTTTAGTGGGTATGAAGTTTCCTTTTGGGGTGATGAGATGTTCTGGAGCTCAATAAAATTATGGTTGCACAACACTGTGCCGCTGAGTGGTTTGCTTTGAAATGGTTATTTTTATGTTATGTGAATCTCATCTCAACAATAATTTCTTAAAAACTTTATTAGATGAACAAAAGAACAATCATTTCCTGCGGGTTGGAAGGTGGATGGATTGGCAGCCCACAGTCTGCACAGGGACTGCCCCGTGCAGGGCTCAGGGAGGCCATGCAAGGGCTGGAAATGGACTGGCCAGTTGACGGTCCTATGAGGGGGGAGCAGCTGAAGGCCTGTGTCCCCTTCCCACCCCACACAGCCAGCTGACCTCCAGTGTCCCATCCTGGTTGGAGCCTGTGGTTGACTCTCTGGGGAAGTGGAGGGTAATGGGACTCACACAACCCAGGAGAGAGCAAAGGGAATTCCCAGGATGTGACAGCCATGAGAACCCCTTCACTGGAATGGAGCAGGACAGAAGTCTTGACAAAAGCATCTCCATAAAAAAATCTACATCCCATAGAGGACCCTGGTGATGAAGCTTTCCACTGGAGAGTTCGGGAAGAATCAGCAATTAGCAGCAGGGAAAACTCCACAAATAAAACATGAGGAACTTGTGTTTAATATCAGAAAAAAAAATTTACAAAAAATGTTTTTAATGTAACCTCATTAAGTACTTTAATTCCCCTTCTCATCGCAGATGTAACAAATATTTGCTTGCCCTGGCACCAAGAAGCAAAGGTGAGAGCCAGTTAGGTACACAGTGATGGTGGTGTGGCTCTGGTGAAGAAGGTCACGGAGGTTTAGATCCCAGCAGGCCCTGCCTCTGTAATTCCAGGTCAACTCTTCAACCATCTTCCCTGGCTGAGCCCTGGCCCTCATTAATTCATTTGATCCAGAAGGTCAGATAAAGCACTAGAAAAAGTCATCTGCCCCTAGTGAAGCCTCTTTTAGGATTGGGGTGCCATTAGATGGGTTTTGGCCAAGAACGCAAGGAATTCTGTCTTGCTTCAGCTGTCCATTTGGGACCCCCAAGGAAGCAGTGGCAAAAAAACCCAAAACACCAGTGTATTTTGGGTCCTGAACTCATAGGTCTGATATGCTGGATTGTAGCCCAGAGCCTAGATTGCAGGCCTAAGGAGCTGCTTCCCTGGTCCTGTAGCTGCGAGAGAGAAGAGCCAAGGCACAGAGAAGGCCAACACTGGATGAACGACATGCACCAGGAAAAAGAGGAAGAACAGCAGGCTGACTACTGAGGGGACCCACCATCAAACCATCCAAGGCAGGGAACTGGCTGGCAGGAGCCATCTTTTGGGGGAGGCAGTGGCTGGGGTGGGGGGCAGGGAAGCAGAGGGGCTGAGATCTCCTTCCCCTGTAGGAAACTTGGTCCATTTTTTCTTTCTTCTGTAAACCCAATCTTTCTCACAGCTAAGGGTGTGACTTACTGGGCCTTGGGGGTGTCAGGACCTACTGATCCTGGCCATTAGGGACATGGCTGTGGCTCCTGGTATCCTAAGGAAAGCTGCTTAGATGCAGCCCGAGAGCCGTGAAATGGGTCAGTAATTACGTCGATTCTGAGGACCCACTAACCCCGAATTCTGCCATGTTCCAGTTCTGATTGGGAATCATGCTCAGTTGTGTTGTCCAAGCTCTATAGACAGGGTTGCTCTTTGACCACCAGAGGACGAAGGGGTCTGGGTGAAGCCGACAATGCCACGACCTGCAGTGTGCCATTTGTAGGAGTGTAGTTCTCTCTGCAGTCCCCACAACAGAATGTCAGCTGAAGAAAGTCCTGACTCAAGTCCCCACGGCAAATGGCGGTCTGACCTCAGCCCTCCTCAGTCTTTCCATGTGGCTCTCCCAGACCAGAGACCCCCCCCCTATGCCCACCACTGCTGGCCAACAGTGGGTCTGGGGCACTTCACCTGTGGGTGGACCTGAGCAGTCGGGGGCCCCTGGGAACAACTGACACTTCTCCCCAACCCCAAGCTGGTATGAACCATACCTGCTCTTGCAAGACCCATGTCCCCAAGTCTCAAAGGGACAAGAGGGCATATAAGAACATTCCGGCACCAACCAGCACCACTCCCAACACACACACACACACACACACACACACACACATACAGTGAGGAAATTTTACTGACAATTCTCAGCTGCCCCAGCCACTTCTCCTTAGGGCAAATATTCTCCATCCCAAGCGGAGGTGGTGCTCCTGGGAGGGGACATAGTGCAGGGGACACCACGTCCCTGTCTTGGGCTGAGAAAATGGCAGGAGACTCATGTTGATATGGGGAAGAGGAAGGTGGGGAAAGACAGAATCTCCTCAGTTTGAAACTGGGAGAAACCTCTCAGCTGTGTCCACATTTTCCTTACCCGCCTTGTGCTATCGTCCCCACTTACCCCAGAACCAGTCTCCGCTTTGGGGAGCCCTCAGGCCTTGGTTCGTGGCACCTCGCCATGGGCCCCTGATGGTGGTTCTACTTGTCCCCCGCTTCCACTCCAGCCAGTCCTGACCCTGCTGCCTCCGCACCTTGGGCACCAGGCTCCTCATGCTGGTCCGTCCAGTGCCCTGGAGGAACCAGGACATTCCTCTGCTTACCACCTCCCAGGGCTCCCCATCCCTCTGCGCAGGAAGTCTTGCTCATCCCTAAGGTCTTCAAGCCCTCTGGGGTCTGCCCCACCTGAGCCCTCAGGCCTCCTCTCATGCCCCTGCCCACCCCAGTTTCTTTTCTTTACCCACCAACACCAGGCTCTCCCACCCTTAAGCTGGTGCAAGCACGGGCCCTAGTCTGGGAACATTCGTCTGCTCTCTGCTTCATTCTTTAAGGCACAGCCCAGATGTCTCTTCCTCTGGGAAGCCTACCCTTGCTTGCACAGAGTTCACCTCTCCCTCCACTCTTACGCCACCTCCTATGTCCTTCTGTCCAGCTACCTCCTTGCTGGGCCCCAGCTCTCTGCTTATACAGCTGCCTCTCCCAACCGGCCAGGTCTGCCTGGACTCAGCACAGGCCAGCTGTCAACGAGGGAGGGAGTGGGTGGCCAGGGGTGCTGGTTAGGCTGTAAAGGCACCCTGGGCACCTCCTGTAGGAGACACGCCTTCAGCAGGCCTCCTTGGGGCCCCAGGTCCCGGGGAGCAGTTCATCTTGTGGACTTAAAAAATTATTCACAATCTAAAAGTTGAGAGTTATGTTTTATTCAGCAGAAAGTTTTAGGACTTAAGCCCAGGAGGCAGCATCTCAAGTAACTCTGAGAAAACTGCTCTGAGGAGGCGAGGGGGGAAACCTGGTTATATAGAAGTTTTGCAACAAAGGGCAGGTGGTCGGGAACATCAAAAGTTTATTGTAAATTAAAGAAAACCAGATATCCCAAGTTAAGGAATTTAGCGCTTTTCTATATATGGGAAGATGCAAGAGTCTGGGCTCACTGAAATCATTCCTTTGATATGTGCCTCAGCTATCTGGAGCCAGTATCCTGTATTTTCACATTCTGAGTTTCCTCAGGGCTCATCGTAGGGAGTGGCTGCAGTCTGATGGCTGCTAAATGGCAGGTATTCTTTCCTTCCTGAGTTTCCTCAGGGCTCACCAGCTCACATTCCTAGAGGCTGCATTTGCTGATGACTATGACATCTTTTGTTTAATGATATGGCAGGAAATATTCCATTTCTCAATCTCTACTTGTGTTTGCAGCTGCTGCTTTCTTCGTGAACTTCATAGCCAAGCCTGTGGCCCCACCTTCGTCTGCCCTCGCCCCTGCCGTGGAGGCCAGGGCTGGGGCTGCAGCCAACCCCTTTCTCAAAGGCTTCAACCCTCTGAAGTTCATCCTGGCCAGCCTGGGAAACCCAGTGGAGCATCTCGCGGAGGGCTCCAGGAAGTGTATGGCTGAGCTGGGCCCTGAGGCCATGGGGGCCCTGAAGGCTCTGCTGGTAATGTGGGCACCCTCCCTGTGCCAGCAGCCCCCTCCAGCCATCCTCCAGCAGAGTGGAAGTACTTCACTCCTCAAAATCCTACAAGAGGCATCTGGGTCCTAAGTCAGGGAAACCTCATTTCCCACCCCCAGGAGGAGCTAGCTGTTCCTGGGCAGGAATCAGGATGATGGTCATATCTGAACGGCAGGGGGGCTGTGGAGGTCCGGAGGGGTAAGGTACTGGACGTACCTGTCACAGGGGTGCTGCCCATGACTGTCCCAGCACAAAGTATGTGTCATGACCCACCTGGGAACCCTCCCCAGAGTTGCAGCTGTACCTTCCTGCCTGAGGTCCTTCAGGTGTCTGTGGTCTCGCCTCACTCTCCCAGTGGCAGTGGCTGGAGGGGGAGCACACTCAAGCTTGGCTTTTCCTTTTCAGGGGGCCCTGACGTTCTCTGGCTGAGCTGAGGCTGGACTATCCCAGCCTGGGGACAAGATGCTGCCACCTACAGGCTGGGGACCTGCTGCCCAGCCCTGAGCATTCGTACTCTTCCCCTATTCTCTCAATAAACATGGATGAGAGCAGCTTTGGGGTTGATGTCTTCTCACCTTTATGCTAATTCCCGTTCCTCTCCCTGCTGTGAACAATAGTGAAGGAAGAGGGGCCTCAGCCTGGGGCTAAGGCTGGGTTGGTCCCTACACCTCAGGAGGTACACCATGCCTCAGATTATGTGTGAGAGAGAGAGAGAGTGTGTGTGTGTGTGTGTGTGTGTGTGTGTGTGAGAGAGAGAGAGAGAATTATAATTGACATGTGATAGGTGGCATAGAGCCAATAATGAAAGGTGACAGGGATCAGGCAAGCATCTGTGTTAAACTGGATTTGAAAATTAACTTGGAGCCTTTTTCCCTTTTAGGCTCATTATTTTTTAAATTAATTAATTTATTTTTATTGGAGTATAATTGTGTACAATGTTGCATTAGTCTCTGCTGTACAGTGAAGTGAATCAGCTATATGTATACATATGTCCCCTCCCTCTTGGGCCTCCATCCCACCCCACCCCACCCCGATCCCACCCATCTAGGTCGTCACAGAGCACCAAGCTGAGCTACCCATTCTTTATAGCAGGTTCCCACTAGCTATCTATTTTACACATGGTAGTGTATTTATGTCAAACCTAATCTCCCAATTCATCTCACCCTCCTCTTCCCCACTGTGTCCACAAGTCCATTCTCTACATCTGCGTCTCTATTCCTGCCCTGCAAACAGGTTCATCTGTACCATTTTTCTAGATTCCACATATATGCATTAATATACGATATTTGTTTTTCTCTTTCTGACTTACTTCACTCTGTATGACAGACTCTAGGTCCACCCACATCTCTAAAAATGACCCAATTTTGTTCCTTTTTAAGGCTGAGTAATATTCCATTGTATATATGTACAACATCTTTATCCATTCATCTGTCGATGGGCCTTTAGGTTATTCTGTGATCTGGCTATTGTAAATAGTGCTGCAATGAACATTGGGGTGCATGTGTCTTTTTGAATTATGGTTTTCTCTGGGTATATGCTCAGTAGTGGGATTGCTGGGTCATATGGTAATTCTATTTTTAGGTTTTTAAGGAACCTCCATAATGTGCTCCATAGTGGCTGTATCAATTTACATTCCCACCAACAGTGCAAGAGGGTTCCCTTTTCTCCACACCCTCTCCAGCATTTGTTGTTTGTGGATTTTCTGATGATGCCCATTCTAACGGGTGTGAGGTGATACCTCACTGTAGTTTTGATTTGCATTTCTCTAATTATTAGGTGATGTTGAGCAGCTTTTCGTGTGCCTCTTGGCCATCTGTATGTCTTCTTTGGAGAAATGTCTATTTAGGTCTTCTGCCCATTTTTGGATTGGGTTGTTTGTTTTCTTAATATTGAGCTGAATGAAATGTTTATATATTTTGGAGATTAATCCTTTGTCCGTTGATTCATTTGCAAATATTTTCTCCCATTCTGAGGGTTGTCTTTTCATCTTGTTTATAGTTTCCTTTGTTGTGCAAATGCTTTTAAGTTTCATTAGGTCCCATTTGTTTATTTTTATTTTTATTTCCATTACTCTAGGAGGTGGGTCAAAAAAGATCTTGCTGTGATTTATGTCAAAGAGTGTTCTTCCTATGTTTTCCTCTAAGAATTTTATAGTGTCTGGTCTTACATTTAGGTCTTTAATCCATTTTGAGTTTATCTTTGTGTATGGTGTTGGGGAGTGTTCTAATTTCATTCTTTTATATGTAGCTGTCCAGTTTTCCCAGCACCACTTATTGAAGAGACTGCCTTTTCTCCACTGTATATTCTTGCCTCCTTTGTCATAGATTAGGTGACCATAGGTGCGTGTGTTTATCTCTGGGCTTTCTATCCTGTTCCATTGATCTATATTTCTGTTCTCATGTCATACCATGCTGTCTTGCTTACTGTAGCTTTGTAGTATAGTCTGAAGTCAGGGAGCCTGATTCCTCCAGCTCCATTTTTCTTTCTCAATATTGCTTTGGCTATTCGTGGTCTTTTGTGTTTCCATACAAATTGTAAAATTTTTTGTTCTCATTCTGTGGAAAGTGCCATTGGTAATTTGATAGGGATTGTATTGAATCTGTAGATTGCTTTGGGTAGTATAATCATTTTCACAATATTGATTCTTCCAATCCAAGAACATGATATATCTGTCCATCTGTTTGTGTCATCTTTGATTTCTTTCATCAGTGTCTTATAGTTTTCTGAGTACAGGTCTTTTGCCTCCTTAGGTAGGTTTATTCCTAGATATTTTATTCTTTTTGTTGCAATGGTAAATGGGAGTGTTTCCTTAATTTCTCTTTCTGATCTTTTGTTTTTAGTGTATAGGAATGCAAGAGATTTCTGTGCACCAATTTTGTATCCTGCAACTTTACCAAATTCATTGATGAGTTCTAATAGTTTTCTGGTAGCATCTTTAGGATTTTCTATGTATAGTGTCATGTCATCTGCAAACAGTGACAGTTTAACTTCTTCTTTTCCAATTTTTATTTCTTTTTATCCTCTGATTGCCATAGCTAGGACTTCCAAAACTATGTTGAATAAAAGGGGCAAGAGTGGATATCCTTGTCTTGTTCCTGATCTTAGAGGAAATGCTTTCAGTTTTTCACCATTGCGAATGATGTTTGCTGTGGGTTTGTCATATATGGTGTTTCTTATGTTGAGCTAGTTTCCCTCATTGACCACTCTCTGGAGAGTTTTTAACATAGATGGGTGCTGGATTTTGTCAAAAGCTTTTTCTGCATCTATCGAGATGATCATAATGGTTTTTATTCTTTAATTTGTTAATATGATTTATCATATTGATTGATTTGTGTGTATTTAAGAATCCTTGCATCCCTGGGATAAATCCTACTTGATCATGGTGTATGATTCTTTTAATGTGTTGTTGGATTTTGTTTGCTAGTATTTTATTGAGGATTTTTCCATCTATGTTCAACAGTGATACTGGTCTGTAATTTTCTTTTTTTTGTAGTATCTTTGTCTGGTTTTTGTATCAGGGTAATTGTAGCCTCATAGAATGAGCTTGGGAGTGTTCCTTCAGCTGCAATTTTTTGGAAGAGTTTGAGAAGGATGGGTGTTAGCTCTTCTCTAAATGTTTGATAGAATTCACCTGTGAAGCCATCTGGTCTTGGACTTTTGTTTGTTGGAAGATTTTCAATGGCAGTTTCAATTTCATTACTTGTGATGTTTGCTCATATTTTGTATTTCTTCCTGGTGCAGTCTTGGAAGGTTATACCTTTCTAAGAATTTGTCCATTTCTTCCAGGTTGTCCATTTTATTGGCATGTAGTTGCTTGTAGTAGTCTCTTATGATCCTTTGTATTTCTGCAGTGTCCTTTATAATTTCTCCTTTTTCATTTCAAATTTTATTGATTTGAATCCTCTCCCCTTTTTTCTTGATGTGTCTGGCTAAAGGCTTATCAATTTTGTTTATCTTTTCAAAGAACCAGCTTTTAGTTTCATTGATTTTTGCTATTGCTTTCTTCATTTCTATTTCATTTATTTCTGCTTTGATTTTTATGTTTTCTTTCCTTCTACTAACTTTGGGTTTTGTTTGTTCTTCTTTCTCTAGTTGCTTTAGGTGTAAGGTTAGGTTGTTTATTTGAGATTTTTCTTGTTTCTTGAGGTAGGATTAAATTGCTATAATCTTCCCTCTTAGAACTGCTTTTGCTGCATCACATATGTTTTGGGTTGTTGTGTTTTTGTTGTCATTTGTTTCTATGTATTTTTTTGATTTCCTCTTTGATTTCTTCAGTGATCTCTTGGTTATTTAGTAGCATATTGTTTAGCCTCCATGTATTTATGTTTTTTACAGTTTTTTTTTCCTGTAATTGATTTCTAATCTCATAGTGTTTGTTGTTGTCAGAAAAGATGTTTGATATGATTTCAATTTTCTTAAATTTACTGAGGCTTGATTGTGACCCAGGATGTAACCTGTCCTAGAGAATGTTTCATGTCCACTTGAGAAGAAAGTGTATTCTAATGCTTTTGGATGGAATGTCCTATAAATATCAATTAAGTCTATCTGGTCTAATGTGTCTTTTAAGGCTTGTGTTTCCTTATTAATTTTCTGTCTGAATGATCTATCCATTGGTGTAAAGTGGAGTGTTAAAGTCTCCCACTATTATTGTGTTACTGTTGATTTCCCCTTTTATGGCTGTCAGCATTTGCCTTATGTATTGAGGCTCTCCGCTGTTGGGTGCATAAATATTTACAATTGTTTTGTTTTTCTTGGACTGATCCTTTGATCATTATGTAGTGTCCTTTCTTGCCTCTTCTAATGGTTATTTTAAAGTCTGTCTTGTCTGATATGAGTATTGCTAGTCCAACTTTCTTTTGATTCCCATTTGCATGGAAAATCTTTTTCCATCCCCTCACTTTCAGTCTGTATGTGTTCCTAGGTCTGAAGTGGACAGAATATATATGAGTCTTGTTTTTGTATCTATTCAGTTAGTCTGTGTCTTTTGGCTGGAGCATTTAATCCATCTACATTTAAGGTAACTATCAATATGTATGTTCCTATAACCATTTTCTTAATTGTTTTGGGCTTGTTTTTGTAGATCTTTTTCATCTCTTGTGTTTCCCACCTAGAGAAGTTCCTTTAGGATTTGTTTTAAAGCTGGTTTTGTGGTGATGAATTCTCTTAGCTTTTGCTTGTCTGTAATGCTTTTGATTTCTCCATCCAATCGGAATGAGATCCTTGCTGGGTAATCTTGGTTGTAGCTTTTTCCCTTTCATCACTTTAAATATGTCCTGCCACTCCCTTCTGGCTTGCAGAGTTTCTGCTGAAAAGTCAGCTGATAACCTTTTGGGGATTCCTTTGTATGTTATTTGTGCCTTTTCCCTTGCAGCTTTTAATATTTTTTCTTTGTATTTAATTTTTGTTAGTTTGATTAACATGTGTCTCAGCATGTTTCTCCTTGGGTTTATCCTGTATGGGACTGTCTGTGTTTCCTGGACTTGATTGACTACTTCCTTTCCCATGTTAGGGAAATTTTCAACCATAATCTCTTCAAATATTTTCTCAGGCACATTCCCTTTCTCTTCTTCTTCTGGGACCCCTATAATTCAAATGTTGGTGCATTTCACGTTGTCCCAGAGCTGAGACTGTCCTCATTTCTTTTTATTCTTTTTTCTTTTTTTGCTCCACAGTTTTTTCCACCATTATATCTTCCAGCTCACTTATTGGTTCTTCTTTCTCAGTTATTCTGCTATTGTTTCCTTCTAGTGTATTTTTCATTTCAGTTATTGTGTTGTTCATCACTGTTTGTTTGTTCTTTAGTTCTCTAGGTCCTTGTTAAACATTTCTTGTATCTTCTCGAGCAGTGCCTCCATGCTATTTCCGAGATCTTGGATCATCTTTACTATCATTACTCTGAATTCTTTTTCAGGTAGATTGCCTATTTCCTCTTCATTTATTTGACCTTGTGGGATTTTACCTTGCTCCTTCATCTGGAACATATTTCTCTGTTGTCTCATTTTGTCTAACCTACTGTGTTTATGTTCTCCTTTCTGCAGGCTGCTGAGTCATGGTTCCTCTTGCTTCTGTTGTCTGCCCCCTGGTGAGTGAGGTTGGTTCAGGGGCTTGTGTAGGCTTCCTGGTGTGAGGGACTTGTGCCCATGCTCTGGTGGGTGGAGCTGAGTCTTTTCCCTCTGATGGGCAGGGCCACGTCAAGTGGTGTGATTTCAGGTGTCAGTGAGCTTAGTACGACTTTAGGCAGCCTGTCTGCTGATGGGTGGGGCTGTGTTCCTGTCTTGCTTGTTGTTTGGCCTGAGGCGTCCAGCACTGGAGTTTGCAGGCAGTTGGGTGGAGTTGGTTCTTGATGTCGAGATGAGGACCTCCAGGAGACCTCACGTTGATTAATATTCCCTGGGACCTGAAGTTCTCTGTTAGTCCAGTGGCTTGGACCTGACACTCCCACCACAGATACTCAGGCAGAAAGAAAAAAAAAAAAAGCAACAAACAGAAAAGAGCAGAACAATAACGAAGAATAAAAAGTAAAATAAAATTAGAAAAATAAAAAATGTTAGGAAAAATAACAATAAAAATGGAACAACAACAAAACAGAGCCACAACAGCAAAAAAATTAAAAAGAAAATAAAGAAAATTTTAAAATAAAAAATAAATAAATTAAAAGATAAGAATAAAAAAAGAAAAAGAAAAGATAAAAAAATTTAAAACTCCCTGGTGCCTCCTGTATCAGTGTCCTTGCCCCCACAGTGAGCTACAGCCAACCAACCCCTGACTCCTCAGTAGGCCTCCAAGACCTCTAGGTGGGTCTCTGGACCCGCTGTGTCAGCCCCACCTCTGCATGTGTTTCTCTCACCAGCGTCTATTCCTGAAGTTGGACTGGAGCACATGTGCCTGTGCAGGACAGCTGGGATGCAGGCCTCCACAGTCATGCCTGCAGGGGCTGGTGCAGCTGGACTAGGACTTGGAGGGGGACAGCCTTCAGCCTGCCGGGACCCACATGGCCAGAGACCCTGTCAGGGGCATCACTCGGGCTGCCAGTTCCCACAAAGCCAGAGGAGGCTTTGGTGGGGCTGGGGCTCAGGCCCAGGATCCACTCTGCCAGAAGAGGCTGTGTCAGGGTGGTGTGTGGGCTCTTGGGACCTGCACAGCCCACAGCAGCTTTGTGGGGGCTGGTACTCAGGTCCACCAGGACCCATGTGGCTGGAGGAGGCCCCAGCTGGTGCAGGGTTCAGGCCTGGGACCCACGCAGCTGGAGGGGACCTGGGGGGCGGGGTTCCAGCCAGAAGAGGCCTTGTGGGGGTGGGGCTCAGACCTGGGATTCATGTGGCTGGAAGTGGCCTTAGTGGGGCAGGGGGCGGGGGGGGTGTGTTCAGGCCCTGGACTCCATCAGGCTCACCAGGGCCCGAGTGGGCAGGGGAGATGCTGGCTGCATCCTCTCAGATCCCCCAGTCCCCCAAAGATCCCTCTCCATCCCCGCTGATACCCCATTATGAGTGGGCCCCTCCGATCATGGGAACTTCTCCTCTCCCCCAGTGCCACCTCAGGGGTGCAGGTCTTGTCCTGCCTCCACTTTTCTTCCCCTCCTCCTTCTCTCCCACATCCTACCTGGTCACACATGGATTCCTCCCATCCCCTAGGATGTCCGAGGTCCCCCACCAGCACCTAGTAGGTGCTCTACTTGTGAGGAGACACGAACTCCACATCCTCTTACTCCACCATTTTGACTGTACCCCTGCATTCTGTAATAACTTTAAATGTAATAACTTTAAAACTTCAACTTTTATAATCTATAAAAATATTGCATCACAATTTCTGTACACCTGAAACTAATATTTATAATATTGTTAATCAACTATACTTCAATTAAAAATTTTTTTTAAAGAAACATATAAACCAAACTTTGTTTTCAGTGATGGTATAATCAGCAGAGAGGAACTATTTCAAGTAACACAAAAACGTAGTAATTTGGAACTCTGCATCCTGTACCCCAAGGACAAGAAGAACTGTAAAAACAATGAAAGTTTTCTGATTGGTGTCATTGCCATACTGAGGTCATTCTTTGCATATTCTAAGTCAAATGAGTAATTATGTTAGTGTCATTGAAACCTGAGATTTCTGGCAAAGTTGAAAGAAGATGTTGATATGAGATGATTAGAGTAAAAACCTTATAGCTCAAGATTTGAACTGGAAGTATAATTATAATTGCCTGATGTATTTTATCCTTAGGGGGAAAAAACCCCTCTTATCTCTGTCTCCTAAAAGGACCAAGAAACTGACTAATCCCATAACATGACTAATGAGAATTGTGGCCTCTAGATAACATTTCCCACTAAAGGAACCAAGAATCTTTGGAGGAATGCCTGGTTCGAGGCCGGAAGCAGGAAATGTGAAAGATGAACCTGGAACATCTTTCCATACAGAATAGAAGGAGGCTACCAAACACTATTGGGATTGTGCCAAAAATACACAGGGACCAGTTTGACTAAAGCTTCCACTGGCCAAAGATGGGGTAACTTGAACCTCAGTAATGGTAGTAAAAACAATGGATGAAATTCACTAAATATGTTCAAATCCATATGATTTTGATACAGGGGAAAATAGTCTATGTGGCAACCATTAGAGACACAAGGAAATTAACTCAATATTCTGAAAACTGATAAATATTTTTAAAAGAATGCTTATCACTTTGAAATATATACTGAAATATTTACAGATTAAATGATGTGATGTCTGGACTTTGCTTTTAAATAACCTAGGGTGTGCACAACATGTGGGATAGTTGAAACAAGATTAGCTATGTAATGGTAATCAAAGCTTGGTGATGGGTGAATTGAGTTCATTCAGTTGTTCTCTGGACTTCAGTATACGTTGGAAACATTTCAAAATACAAAGTCAAAAAATGAAAAGATTAAAAGTGAGAGAATATACACAACACATATAACTGATAAAAGGTAAGTATCCTGAGTATGTAAAGAATTACGTATCAGTCAGAAAAGGACAAAATCCTCAATAGGCATAAAATCATAAGAGGAATCTGAAATATAATTGAAACCACAATGAAATATTATTATATCCACCAGACTGCCAAAAATTAAAAATCAGACAAAAACAAGCATAGGCTAAGTTGTGGAACAATGAAAAATACTCACAAAGTGCTCGTGGGAGAGTAAATGGGAACAAACACTTTGAACAGAGTTAAGCATACCTAGTAAGTCAAACATGTGCATGCTCTATCAGCTAACAATTCCAACCCTCAAGTTTATACTCCAGAGAAGCTCTTGTACTCCAGCAACTACCAGAATGTTCAGAGCAGAATGATTTGTACAGGTGGGGGGAACGTGGAAGAAAACTAGAAACAACTCAAAGACACTTGCAGAGAAGAATGAATAAATATATTTTGGAATATTCACACAATACAATATCATACTACAGGGAGAACAAATTAACTACAGCTATTACAACTGCATGCATTAGCATGAATTAATCTCAAAAACATAGTGACCAAAGAATTCAAGTTGCAGAAGAAATCATACAAAATGAATTCATTTATGTATTATTTTTGAGATAATTAATATACCATAAAATTCACCCCTTTAAAGTGAATTCAGAGGTTTTAGAATATTCAGTGTAGTGCAGTCATCACCACTACCTAATCTCAGGACATTTATATCAGCCCCAAAAGAAACTATACCCATTAGAAGTCACTCTTCATTGGAGAAATATTTATTCAAATCCTTTAACCATTTCTAGATTGGGTTGTCTTTTCACTGTTGAGTTGTAAGAGTTCTTTATATATGCTTGAGACTAGACTCATACATGATTTGCAAATATTGGGTTGTCTTTTTTTTCCCTTTGAAGCACAAAAGTTTTTAATTTTTTAAAATTTATTTTATTTATTTATTTTTGGCTGCGTTGGGTCTTCTTTGCTGCTCACGGGCTTTCTCTAGCTGTGGCGAGCAGGGGCTACTCTTTGTTGTGGTGCGCAGCCTTCTCATTGTGGTGGCTTCTCTCGTTGTGGAGCTCAGGCTCTAGGCACGTGGGCTTCAGTAGTTGTGGGGGGCGGGCTCAATAGTTGTGGCTCGCAGGCTCTAGAGCACAGGTTCAGTAGTTGTGGCACACAGGCTTAGTTGCTCCGCAGCATGTGGGATCTTCCCAGACCAGGGCTCAAACCCGTGTTCCCTGCATTGGCAGAGGGATTCTTAACCTCTGTGCCACCAGGGAAGCCCAAAATTTTTTAATTTTGATAAAGTCCAGGTAATCTATTTTTATCTTTGGTTGCTTGTGTTTTAAAAGGTGTCTTATCTAAGTTAATTATTGCCTAATCTAAGGTCATGAAGATTTTTACCTGTCTTTTCCCAAGGGTTTTTGTAGTTTTAGCTTTTACATTTAGATTTTTTGATTAATTTTGAGTTAACTGTATATGGTGTGTGGTAGAGGTTCAACTTCATTCTTTTACTTGTACATATTCAGTGGTCTAGCACCATTTGCTGGAGACACAACTCTTTTCCCTATTGAGGTGTCTTGGCACCTTTGTTCAAAATCAATTGAACAACGTAAGAGTTTATTTCTAGGCTCTCAATTCAATTCCATTGATCTATATGCTTTCCTTATGCCAATACCACACTGTGTTGATTACTGTAGCTTTGTAATAAGTTTTGAAATCAGGACGTTTGAGTCTTCCAAATTTGTTCTTTTTCAAGATTAGCTGTTGGGGTCCCTTAGGTTTCCGTATGAATTTTTAAGATCAGTTTGTAAATTTCTGCAACAAACAAAAAGCCAATGGGATTTTGTTAGGGATTGCATTGACTCTGTAGATCAATTTTGGGAGTATTGCCATCCTAACAGTATCAAGTTTTTCAATCCATAAAAATGAAATGTCTTTCCATTTACTTAGGTCTTTTTTCAATGTTTTCAGTGTACAAGTCTTGCATTTCTTTTGTTAAACTTATTCCTAAGTATTTTATTGCTTAACGCTATTGTAAATGAAATTGTTTTCTTAATTTGGAATTGTTCATGGCTAGTGAGTAGAAATACAATTGATTTTTGTATACTGATCTTATTATCCTGTAATCTTGCTGAACTTACCTGTTAACTGTAACAGCTTCTAAGATTTTCTATGTACATTATGTCACCTCCAAATATAGTTTTACTTTTTCCTCTCCAATCAATTTCACTGTTATCTGATTCATCAGCATACAATTGTTCATGGTATTCCATAATAATCCTTTTTGTTCTGTAGGGTTGGTAGTAATGTATCCTTTTCATTTCTGATTTTAGTAAATTGAGTGTTTTTTTCTGTACAGTATGGTTAAAGGCCCATCAATTTTGCTGATCTTTCCAAAGAACAAATGCCATATGGTTTTACAAACAATAAAAAATGCCTTTTATTTCACTTTCTTGCCTAATTTCCCTGGCTAGAACATCTAGTAGAATGTTGAATATAAGTCGTAAGAGTGGACATTTTTTTTTTTTTTCTTCCTGATCTTAGGGGGAAAGTCTTCAGTCTTTCACCATTAAGTAGGATGTTAGCTGTGGGTTCTTTGTAAATGCCTTTATCAGGTTGAGGAAGTTCTCTTCCATTCCTAGTTTGGCAAGTGGGTTTTTGTTATTTTTAAATGATGTGTTGTAGAATTTTGTCAAATACCTTTTCCATGCCTAATCTGATAATCCTGTCATTTTGTCCTTTAAACTATTGATATAGTGTATTACATTAATTGGGGATATTAAGCCAAGCTTGCATTCCTGGGATAAGTCCCACTTGGTCATAGTGTCTGATCCTTTAACATTTTGCTGGATTGTTTTGCTAGTTTCTTAAGAATTTTGCATCTATATTCATAAGTGATGTTAGTGTGTGGTTTTCTTTCCTTATGATAGCTTTGTCTGGTTTTGATATTAGGGTAATACTGGCCTCATAGAATGAGTTAAGAAGTGTTCCTTCTTCAGGTTTTTGGAAGTTTGTGAAGAATTGATATTCTTCTTAGAATTCCACCAGTGAAGCCATCTGGGCCTGAGCTTTTCTTTCCATAGTTATTTTCATTACTAATTCAACCTCTTTACTTGTTTTAAGTTTATGCAATTTTTTCTATTTCTTCTTGAGTCAGTTTTGGTAGTATGTGTCTTTCTAGGTATTTGTCTATGTTATTTAATTCATTAGCATAGTATTTCATAATAACACTTCTTCTGTAAAGTTAGTAGTAATGTCCCCCTTTAATTCCTGATTTTAGTAATTTGAGTGTTCTTTGATCAATTTTGCTGATCTTTCCAAAGAACTAACTCTTGTTTTGCTCCTTTCTCAATTGTGTTCCTGTTCTCCACTTCATTATTTTCTTTCTTCTGGTTGCTTTGGGTTTACTTTGCTCTTTGTTTTCCAGTGTCTTAAATTGGAAGGTTAGGTTGTTCTTGTTTTAATAAATCTATGTATTTATAGCTATAAATTTCCCTTTAAGCAGTTTTTGCTGCATCCCACCAGGTTTGGTATGCCTTTTCATTTATTTCAAAGTATTTTCTAATTTCTCTTTTGAGTTTTTAGACCCATTGGTTTTAGGAGTGTATTGTTTAATTTCCACATATTTCCAAAGTTCTCAACTTTACATCTAACTTCATTATGATTGGAGAATACACTCTATATGATTTTAGTTCTTTTAAATTTTGAAGCTTGTTTTATGATGTAGCCTATGGAATACTGAATAATGTCCCATGTGCACTTGAGAAGAATGTGTATTCTGGTGTTGTTACGTGGAGTGCTCTACACATATCTGTTAGGTCTAGTTGCCTTATAGTGTTGTTCAAGTCTCTTATTTTGTTGATCTGCCCAGTTGTTCTATCTACTGAGAGCAGGGTATTAGTGTCCAACTGTCATTGCTGAATTGTCCATCATTCCCTTCCAGTTAGTTTTTGTTTCATGTAGCTTGGGGTTGCTTATCATTGGTGTTGCTCATCATTACAGACTGCCCCCTTTTATTTCTAATAACATATTTTGTTTTCAAGTCTATTTTATTAGTATAGCCACTCCAACTTTCTGATAGTTTAGTCACATCCTTTTCCATCCTTTTACTTTCACTACTTGTATCTTTAAATCTAAAGTGTCTCCTGTACACAGCATATAGTTGGATCATGTTTATTTTTATCCAGTCTGATCCCTTATTTTTTGACTGGATTAATCCATTCACATTTAATGTTATTATTGGACTTTTGCCTACCATTTAACTTCTTTGTTTCAGTGTCTCACGTCTTTTTTGTTCCTTTATTCCTTATTTACTTTTTTGCATTGACTATTTTCTAGTGTAACATTTTCTTTCATAATTTTTGCAATTTCATAATTGAGTTCATAGTTGAAAAAGTAGACTCAAATATCCAAATTGCTCCAAATATACTTCTTTTCCCATAACTGAATCAACTACTCAAAAAATCATTAAAACATTTTTTGGATCCATATCAACAAAATGTTTTTATATGAACCTATTTAACATTTTAGCAAAAGGTTATCAATTTCTCTCCAAGTTAAGAACTTTTCTGCTCAAGTAGTAATTCTTGTGTCAACTCTAGATTAAATCAAATTCAAAGGGAGGGGTATTTGCATAATTTCAAAAGCAACTCTAAGCTTATTCAGTGTCAACTAAGTGTTTTTCAAATTTTCCTGGTAGCTTTTGCAGCAAATTTACAAAATGCTAATTACAATGAAAATTTATAATGTCAGAAACTATGCAAAATCAGCATTTCTTGATCCGCATCATGATGCTTCAATTTCAACATAAAGTTTTGTACCTGTGAAGGTCACAAATAAGCTTTTCCTTTCCTTGGAGTTTTAATTTTGGTTTACTCATATACAGTGTGGTATCAGCAAGAAAGTGTGTATTACACTGACATGTTTTGCTCTTGATTACTGAATACTTGGCATTCCTTTTGTTGCAAGAAAATCTGAAACTGGAATAGAAATGTAAACCATTGTTAAAAATTCTTAATAATTCAACCAATGAGCATTAGTAAGGAAGACAAGATTGTTAAATTGTCTTTTATCACAAACTGGTTATGGTTCCTGGATTTGAACCTATATATACTGATCAATTTTAACAATGGTGACACTTTTCAGAGTCTGTTTCAGAAAACTTATTTGCAATAAGCATCTAGGTGAAACAAAACAGTAAGGGAAATCCAGGCTCATTAAAAAATTCCAAGAGATCCAGATTTTTGCCCTAACATAGCAGAAGCACTTTCTGTAGTGATAATTTTTTCTTTGTAACTAGCAAAATTCTTCTGCAGATGTCAAAGATGCAAAAACATGCCACAAGTGATTTTTTTTTAGGCTGAGAATTCATATTTTTTTGTAAAATTGGAACTCCTTTAATACAAAGCATACAAAGTATTAACTGGGCAGTGTCTTTTACATCACAGCTCATCTAAAGATAACATAGTTTGTTTTTCAATTTTGAATCAACTAATCTTTAGTACTATTAGAAAGGTCTTATATTCTATAGGTAATTGCTGGCTTAACAGAAGATATTTTTGTAAAACACTTTCTTTTCCTCATAATTTTCTAACAAAATTTCCATAATAGAAACCATAAATCCAACAGAAAAATTGTTTTCTGTGCATGAATACAAGCTCTTTTATAGCTGGCCAAGTATATAAGCTCTTATCCTGTTATAAACTGTTTAAAAACTTTCTGTTGGACTTTTAATTCTGATTTCAGGTGATTAATTTCATCTATTCTTTTTTGACTGTTGAAACATTAAATTCAATATACATTTGAAGAAAATGTATCTTAATATTGTTCACTTAATTTTTTTTACACGAAGTTTTTCTTCTGCTCTGGTGCAGCATATTGCAATAATCATTCATCATAAAATTCATGGTATTATCTTCCAGTCTTTTCCAGTTGTGGTACTAGCTCAGTTCTATATCAGTAGAACTGATTTTAAATTTAATAATTTGTTCATATTTTTTGAACTAGAAAACATAATTTAATTATATTAAAATGAATATAGGTATCTCAATTTAATTACTAATTGTGACTTACATAGGCACAGTAACTCATGCTGTTTGAATAAAATATTCAAATGAACACATTACTTTGGTTAGTAAATCATTGTTAGAATGGAACCAATTCTTTGACATCAACTGATGTGTTTATGCATAATACAAACAAGCAATACACTGGTTCCTTATCTTACACAATGCAACAGATAAAGGGAAATATGGTCCTATCAAAATTAATAGTTTCATTTAACAAAAACCACTTTACAGTTCCATTCACACTAGCCATATTTCAAGTGCTCAAAAGCTATGTGGTTAGAGGGTACCATATTGAACAACACAGTCTAATTCATTGCATGAGGGGAAACTTAAGTGGGTTTAGAATTGCTGGATTCCTTCCATTTATGTACTTCTCTATTGAAGCATCTTCTAATGAATAATCTTACCTAGTGATCTCTGACAGGCAGTCTTTTTACACATAAGGCATTTTCAAGAATACAAAAAAGCCTAAAGGAAACAGGCTGAAATAATCAAATTAGCATCAAGTGCTTTTATTATTTTCCAGAATTACTTAACTGTCTTAGTAGGGGCACATTGGATCTCTCTTGCAGACTAAAATCTGAATGAATTATAATGGGAAATGAAGTCAAATGCAGTTTGAGAAACAAATTTGTTTGACTAAATGTTTTGGTGAGGTCAGTAAAGGAAAAACAAGGCCCTTGGTGATAAAGACATGAGATGTTGAGTCAGGATTTGCCTAATGGAAATAATGAATGAATGAACAAAACTCACTTACCTGTCTTTTCTCCCATGAATGAGGCAGGAATCAAGGTTTTTATTGATTCTATTTCCTAAATGTGTCAAGTTTCCCTTCATTTCTACTCTTACTGCTCTGCAAGCTGTCCTCAGCTTATCATCTGTCAACTGGACCACATCAGAAACCAGCTAATTAGTCACTGTTTTAATCCACTCTCCACAACACTGCTAGAATGACCTTTCTAAACACAAACTACTCCCATTTAAAACCCTGTGTGGTTCTTTACCACCACCTACAGGATGAAGTTCATACTTCAGTACATGGTTCAAAGTTCAAAGGTGCCCACTGTGTTCCAGACACTCCACTAGTGCACTTCCCACTGAAAGACCTTCATCATGTTCAAAATCCATTCCATTCATAGCTATACACATTTCACAAAGGCACTTAATACAGCTCCTATTACTCATCCAGTAAACAAGTTCTTAGTCCTTCAAAACCAGTTCTACAGTCACCTGGAAGGCTTTATAGACCCATGTAGACAGAGATTTGCTCCCTCCATACCTGGTGTATCTTTAGCACATTATAACACTAGATTATAATGACCAATGAACAACCTGAAGTCAGAGAACGTCTGATAAATCTCTATTTCCAATCTAAACATCGTATCTGACAAGAAGAAATTCTAAATAAGTACTGATCAGTATGGTGACTAGGAAAAGTAGATTAAGGACAACTCTGATTCATCGCAATGGACTAATTACATATAGTCCTCCCACTCATCAGGTCTGTTCAAAGTCACCACTAGCAAGCATCTTGTTAATGGGGAGGGGAGATGGTAACTCCCTATATAAAGCTCAGAATGTGAGCATATACCCCTCACACCTACATCATTGCTCTGAGAAGCAGCCACCTGCATCAGTATGAATATTAAAAGGAAAGCAAGTCCTGCATTTTGCAGCTTTCTTCTGCCTGAATTTGATCACACCAGCGTCCCTTTTCAATGTCTTTCATGGATCAGGCTTTCAAGAATTACACAAAGCTTGGAAAAAAATAGCACTAGCAGGACTGCCATGAAGGGGAGATACTGAAATCACCAGGGCTATAGGGTTGGCAGTCAAAAGTCATTAATAAATTAATGAAGCAGTCATGCTGAGTTGGCTCTCTGGGACCCCACAGCTTAAATTCACTTTGCTAGTAAGCCTGAAAAGTATCTGGCAGTAGGAGCTCTTGAGACCACCACCTCTAGTAGTCAGTCACATTGGTGTAGTGAACAAAGTTTCTCACAATGGGCCCAAAATAATTTAATAGCTTTTGAGTAGATTAGAGTGAACAGAAGTGTGCAGTTCAAAGAAAATGAGAAAATGGACATCTCCCTATTCATTTGATTTATTAAACTGTCAATGTTGCTAAAGTAACTGTAGAAACTGGTCTTCAAGTCACCTGGTAATCCAGCAGTCTTCTCAATTCCTAGCTATAGACTAGTTGGTTAGACTCATTTGAGGAACAATCTATTTAGAACATTTTTTATTATTTGGAGCAAATTATTAACTTATAGAAATAGCCTAAAATTCTTGTAAAATTCTAGTAAAAACTATCTTCTATAGGATTCTTATAATATATAACCTGTATATTAAAATTGCCTTTAAAGTATTTATGAAAGCTTATTTTAAACTCAATTTAAATTTGAATACATAAATAATACTCAAAGAAGGGAATTCTCAATATATATAAAATTGTTACCTAAAACCTAAAAACTTTATTGCATATATTTCAGTTCATGTTTCCTTAGACACTTGTTCCTCTACAGAACATTAACTAGAATTTATAAATATGGGCATATTTCATTAATTTCTACAACATTTTTTTGGCAATCATAAGGAAGAACAAGACTTCTGTTATAGAGATAAAATTATATATTAAGGATTAGGTAGAAAATGCCTACTTTAAAAACTGGACATCTCAGCAAACGTTCATTTTATCTAATTGTGCTGTGATTTTAAAGGATTTTTTTCCCAGCATCTATATAAAAATTTACATTTATTTGTTAAAGAAGTAGTTTCTAAAAATGGACTCAATGCTCTGAAGAGTTGGGAAGTCAGACAATTTTAAAGTTTATATATACAACAAACTATACATGTAACAATTAAAACATTTAATGAATTAATATAACCCCACCAATACAATGTTTGCTACTGTATTAAAAGCATTTATTCAAAATATGTCAACCTCCTTCCAAAGGATGAAAGACACATGAGCCCATTTCTTATACTATGAGGTATATGGTAACAAAAACAAAATTCCTAAATACAAAAGGATCATCAGTTGCCTAAATATAAAATTGAACTTTGGCAAACATATGAGTGTTATGCAGAATAACACAGCCAATTAGGAGATCCTTAAGTTTGCACCATCTCCCTATATATATCATGGCACTGTCCCCATTCACTCTTCCCTTTCAAAGGGTGAGTTATAACCCTGTCCCAGATGACTCAGAATTTTAAATAGGTGGTCTGCTGATTAACACATATTTTCTCAAACCTCAATACTACAGCTATACAAATTACACTTTAAAAATATTTGAAACAGATAATTGAATTTATTGGTTGACTATGAGTAGGAAAATACATCGGTAAAGAAAAGAGACCCTGTATATAAATATAATACTAGCTAGTTACAATTTGACCAAGAAGGTTCCACTGAAAAGAAGAGTAAAAGCCCTTGTTACCACCAGTCCATAGGTCATATTCAGTTTCCCACTACCCTTATCAAAGAGCTGCCTAGGCAAATGGGACATTCTTTGAGCTTAGTGCAGATAATGTGCTGGGTTTTGTTACATGAATGGTAAACAAAACTTAGTCCAGTGCATTACACAATTTAATGTACTGTAAATAAAGACTAGATATTCTATTTTAAACACTACTTCAACATACTGGTTACTAAAATTTATGTAACCAAAAAGAAGAGCAAAGTGAACATCTCAAAATACTGTTTACAAGTAGGGGAGAAACACTTGCTAAAGGTTTTCTTTGAATTATCTGCAGCATTTGTACCGGGTATTCTTATTGGTTCATTAAAAGAGCAAATTGCTATAACTGTTTTGCTTAGGTTGGCTTTTATACTTATATAGCATGACCCCAAAACCTTAAAAGTCACTATGGAAACTAATTCCATAAGTTTAAATAGTAAAAAGTGGAATACTAAAATTGGAATTTATTATTGAAAACCAGAAATCTTTTAAGAGCTTTGAAATTTTAATTTCAACATTTAGAAGTGCATTCCACCCAATTTAATAATGTCCTTAGGTTTCCAAGTGCTAACTCAAAATAAGTTTTCCTGGCTGTCACCAAATCAAGTAAAAATAAAAGCACATTTCTTGGAGATGTTCCCTGCCTATCTTCTAGGACTATTAAAGTTGCAATCAACAATTTATTTCTACAACTTTAGTTTAAATTATGCCATAAATTAATTTTGATGAACATTGTTTAAATTCTTAAAGCATAAATAATTATCACTAATACAGTAAACTGTACTTCAAGAGATTTACAAGGAACTGATCGCCTCCAAATTTCTGATCATTAAAAACAGAAAATATACCCCAAATTTTCTGTAAAACATTCATAAAATGGATTTATCCAGAAAGAATACTGAAATTACATTATGGCAACACCACATTAAATGTATTTGTTACAGAATTTTTGAAGAAAACCTATACTGTGAAAACATACTAGTTTTTATTGCATTTTAGGGAGTATGGATTATTGGAAATTATTCAGGACACAGAAAATATTTAAAACACAACTGCTTGCTTAACAGTCTATTTTGGTGTGACCATTTATTCCCTATAGACTTAAAATATTTTTCTCTCTTTTAAAGGTTACAATTGTAGATCTACACTCTTGGTTCAATTTATCACTATCTAATAAGGTGGAGAAGCTGTTCAAACTGACCCACAGAAGGTAGTCTGCCACAGAATGCAGTCTGCCTAGAAGAGGCAAGAACAAATATTTTCAAGACGTAACAGGCCATTATATCTTACTATGCTGCCACCAAATTCAAATATTTTGTAGACAATAACAAACACAGATGAAAACATTTTGTGTAAAGCTCAAACCTTTAGCATCTAACAAGTGCACTCTAGTTCCAGCATCTATGAAAAGAATATATCCTCCATAAACAGAGTAAGTGCTTCTCCCCTTCCCCTTCCATAAAGCTCTCTGGACCTGTTATTACATAATGCAGATCATAGGAAAAGCAGTTTCCTTCATCTCATCAGTCCAACCAGCTCCAGCTTGCCCTTGCTGGAAATTGTCATGATGCACATTACCAACACAGTGTTTAGGATAAATGAGTAAACACACCTTTTATTCACACTTTACAAACAAAACAAAAAACCCAAAAAGAAACCCCATAAAAGTTATGCATTGGTTCTATATCAGTAATACCAACTTTCCAATGTACTGACTATAGACTGGATGTGTTCGGTGCCAGCACAACTTAAAACAAAAAGCAAAAAATAAAAAACCATCACAACAAAATGTTAAAAAAAAAAAAAAAAAAAAAAAAAAAAACCTTCAAAGGAAAAACCAGGTCCCAGACAAAGATTCAAGATCAAAACCTTTTGGAGAATTTTTTCTTTTTTTTAAAGAAAAAGAAAAAAAAAAAAAAAAAAAAGAATCATTTACTTAAACAGTATGTGATTTTATTTTCTCTTAAAAACAGAATAAGCACATTTAAGTGCTAAACATTTTCATAAAATTTTAAGTCATTATCCAAAATGACTCACTCTCTGTATAAAAACTGTTATTAACATTCAACAATTTCTTTTCTTAATGCTCACATACATGGTGTCCTTTTGCTCCCCTGCCTGCAGTTGAAACAAAAGCAGTTAGATCAAGTTCCCTGTGAATTCATTTGATTTTTTTGAGAGAACGAATGAATGAGAACAGAACATATAGGAGTTAACTTTGCAAAGTTAAAGCTGGCTTTAATCTCTACTAACAGCACTATGGGCAAAATACAAGGTATAATATAACTTTTATCTTGGTTGACATGTTAAAATGACTTAGTCACTTTTAAAATGATCTGAAGTATTGTCTTAGGGACCTGTTTTGAAAGTACATCTCATTTATTTTATACTGCTTCATAAACGGAAAATTACTTTTTTTTTTAAAGGAATGATTTCTAAAAAACAAGGAAACTAAGGAATACATGGAAAACAAAAAGAATTCACATGATAGTAGTACTCTGGGTGATGAACAGCACTGTGCAATGACACCAAGAAGCAGTGCTTGGGTCTGGTGAGTAAAGACCCAGGGACCCACCCTATGAACATGTTCCAAAATGTGATATTCAATGCTTCACAATGGAAAAAAAGCCACAGCCCATACAAAAGCATTTTCATAAAACTCTGACAAATGTTAAACAGTATTTAAAAATATAAAAGAGGATGCACAGATTTTCTCTGCATGCACAGGCAGTGCTTGGTGAGAACAAATTCAGGCAGGCACAGTGGAGATAGGACAGGAAATGTCTCAAAAAGGAGTTAAGAAGCTGTCCCTAAGCAGCTGTAATTCTGTAACTTAAAAAAGCTGAGGATTTAAAAATATCAGAATGTACATATATCAACCATTACATTCAGTCCATAATGCCTACAGATCATTCACTGCTCAGCTTATCTGTCCTGGTAGATAGTTTTTTGTAAAAACCCAGGAATTCATGGGTAAGTTGCCTCTGGTCCAAGAAAATGTCCTAAACTTTAAACAGATTTAGATTTAAAGAGCAATGTTCTCAATTTAAAAACAAAGTAGTACAAAAGGGCTAACAAAACCCTAACAGTGCAAATCATCAGCAGAGAAAGTCTGTTGCAACTTCTTTTACAAGCTGGCCTTTATAACACATGAAACAGGTAAAAAAAACTTAGCCTTAGATTACAATACAATCATTTCCAAATCTGATTTTTTTAGTACAAAATTTCATAAATCAGGTCTTCTATGGATCATATACAATCATAAAGGCTAAATTTAAATTCTATATTTTACAAACAAGTCTGAAAAAGGAGGGAGTAAAGTATGGAAGAATGATCTCTGGATGTTATTACTGGCCTCAAAAAAGTAGTGCTACAGATTTCTGTGCAAAGAGAATATGCTGTTCAAACATTTTCCTATTTCAAGGCATGAAAATATTATATTGGATAGAAGAAACAGGAAAATTACTTGTAACAAATTAAAGATAGGTGCAAACACACCAGTCCCTGTCTAACAGTATATAAAGCATATCGGGCTCAGAATTTGTCTGTTTGCTAGCACCTGGCTTTCATACTATATCCTTATCAAATAATCAGATTGAAAACTCAAATTATCATAAAGAAAAAAAAAATCCCTAGTGGCCATACCTCACTCCCCTATATTCAGATTTTTTACGAGTTTATGAGTGAAACTGAGGTCATCCTCTGAAGGTACTTGACTACCTCCTGCCAGGAAGGTGAATGCCGTTAACTTGGGGCAGGAAAGGCAGTAAGAGCTCCAGTTGTGCAAAAAGTGAGAAGTGGTCAGAGGGGATGAGTGGGTGTGGGCAGCCGCTGATATTGTTCTCAACTAGCCAATGGTGGTCCAGAGGTCCCAGGATGCCTAAAGTGTTCAGCTGAGGTTTAGAATAGAAGATGTAGTCAATTATACCCTGAAAAACAGAAGGTAAAAAGAAAAAAAAGACAAGGCCCCACATAAGATAACACTTGAATACTGAGAACTTTCAAGACATATCCTTAGAGTCAAACAAAGAAACTTATTACCCTGTAGGAAAAGGCAATACTACCTAAACCAAATGGCATCCCCAAATGTGAGAATGAAGAAAGTTTAGGGATGATAATCATTCTTCCTCCTATCTGGATCTTTTCAAAATCTTTAACAAGACCTAAAGAATCCTTCATGACAGGGCCTCTGCTTCTCTTTCCTAACTTAATTTGTGACACTTTTCCTTGCTCACTACTCCATTGCCATACTAGCCCTTTTTGGGGAGTAGGGAGGTATGTGTGAAGTAGGGTACATTCCTTGTAGGCACCAAGCTCTTTCCTGCCCCAGGGCCTCCACACATGTCTGGAACACTATCTTCTACTTGTCAACTGGCTAACTCCTTCTCAACCTTCAAGTGCCAAGTTTAATCACTTTCCCAAGGCCTTCCTGAATCCTGCCCTCACCCACTTAATAGTTCCTACCACCTCTGATTCTTTTCCCTTGCTAACGCACACCCCAAGGTGTAACTATATACTCATTTGTGTGGTTGAGACCTATCTCTCCCACCAGATCATGATTCCACGAGGGCCAGGCTGTCTCTGCTCTTAACACCCTCAACAGTACCCTGGCACAGCATCTGGCACACAGCTAGGTTACTCCTGGTTTGCTCCTTTCCTCCCTATAACTGCCTCCCTATAACTTCAGACTCTCCTTTACATGCTCTTGGCCAAGAGCATTTAAGCATGTTCAAGAGTCTTCTTCCTAACTTTCTATCAGGAGCAGGAACAAGAGGAAAAAAAAAAATCCCTAATCTCTCCCACCTTTTAATTATCACCCTCACCTCCTCTTCAATCAACCTGCTTGAAATAAGAATCTAAAAGTTGGTTTTTCCTACAGCATTGCTCAGTTATTCTCCAACTCATCATATTCTAGTTTCTCTGACTAGCTCTCCAGCGAAACAACTCTTATCAATATCTTTCTGAAGCTTAACACTCACACCTCTTTCCCTAGAAAGGCTTTCTTTCCTTGGCATTTAAGTTCCTATACTGTCCTGGTTTTCCACCTCTCTGGTTACTGTCATTTACATGTTAGTTTTCCCCAGTCTACTCCAGTCTCTCTTCAACTCTACACACTCATCTGTTCCCAGGGTTAAATCATTATCTACAGTACTGTGGATCCTCCAAAGCCAAATAAAAAAAAATTGTCAGTTTTCAACAGTTTCTCAAAGGAGTCTAAACAACCTCCCCTCTAAAATTAAGAACCAGTTAACACAAGTATTTACACTATTCTAATAGACAATCTAACCCGAATGATTATTTTCTCAGCAGGTTAGAAATGGAAAACTAGGATTTTAGAGAGCATAAATGCAAAAGGTAGCTAAAAAGGACAGTTGAACTCAAGTCCTAAACAACCACAGATAATAAAAATGAGGAGAATTACTAAGGAAAAGGCTCCATGTTGTAACAAGGCATATAAATAATATATATACTAGAAATTTAAAAATGGCTAATAATAAACGACATTTGGGTTCTCAAGCAGTACAGTTTCAGTTAAACTGAAATAGAGATGGAACACCTCATCTCAACTGACAGCAAATTAAATATGATGGTCCTGCATATCCAGCTGTTAGTAATGAGCCTATATAAAAAAAAAAAATTGTCCCAAAAAGGTGACAGTTAACTCAGGATTTACTATCATTATTTCATCTGATTTCTCACCTTGGAAATGATTCTAATAGGTATCTATAAAGTAGGGATGGGACTCTAATCACATGGAATTCTACATTAAGAGTAATAAAAGAATGCTGCTGTCAACTAATTCGAGATGGCTTAATCCCATTCTGAGCATTAACATTTAAAGCCATCATAAAGTTACAATACACTTTAAAAAAATGAAGGCTTTAAAAGTTTATTATCTCTGAACTCACCTTAAAATCAAACGTGTAATTCGTGTAAGGCATCAGGCCACTCTCATAGGCACTCTTCAACTTGAAACCATGAGTGATCCTTCCATTGGTTGTCCCATTTTTCCCATTACAGCTGAATTTTGTAAGACTTTCATTATATCTCAGTTCCTTAAAGTCTTTATGATTTGTTTCTACTCCACCAGTGCTCAAATATTCCACAACACCTATAATGAAAATAAATGTACTTTTTGCACTGTCAAGTATAATACACAGTGTACAACACATAACTAAAAACAATTCTGTAGTAAAGTTTTAAATCATACATAGTCCCACTTTCTAAAATGTTTCACTGTTTTTCACATTTGCCAAAACTTGTATAAACCCATTTTTACATGGTTTTAATCACAGTATACTGAATATTCTATACTGTATCACATGAACTTATGTTCATATGTCTTCTCAATTATTTTTTTTAATGATTGCATAATACAACTGGGCTGATGTATAGTATTTAAGCTAGTTCCTTATTTTTTTTTAATTCATGTTATTTCTACCTTAAAATACAAAATGAATACTATAATCAACATCTTAGTATGTAGGTTTCTGCTATGCTTAGTATAAAATACCAAGATTAGGATTCATTGTGCCTAAATATACATTGGGTTGGCCAAAAAGTTCTTTCAGTGTTTTCTGTAAGATGGCTCCAGTAGCACTTAACTTCATTCGAAACGATTTTGTTAGATTGTATGTGACAGCTGTCATATCAGCGTGCATTTAAAAAAAAACTTCTCAAAATTGGTGAATTTTTGTGTAGCCATTTTAATATTGAAGATGGAAGAAAAAAAGCAACATTTTCAGCATATTATGCCTTATTATTTCAACAAAGGTAAAAATGCAACTGAAACGCAAAAAAATGATTTGTGCAGTGTATGTATGGAGAACGTGCTGTGATTGACTGAACGTGTCAAAAGTGGTTTGCAAAGTTTCGTGCTGCAGATTTCTCACTGGATAATGCTCCACAGTCGGGTAGATCGGTTGAAGTTGATAGCGATCAAATAGAGGCATTAACTGAGAACAATCAACATTGTACCATGAGGGAGACAGCCAACATACTCAAAATATCCAAATCAAGCGTTGAAAATCATCTGCACCAGCTTGGTTATGTTAATCGCTTTGATTTTTGGGCTCCACATAAGTGAAAAAAACCTTCTTGACCAATTTCCACGAGTGATTCTCTACCGAAATATAATGAAAATGTTCCGTTTTTGAAACAAATTGTGACGGCTGATGAAAAGTGGATACTGTACAACCATGTGGAATGGAAAAGATCATGGGGCAAGCAAAATGAACCACCACCAACCACACCAAAGGCCGGTCTTCATTCAAAGAAGATGATATTGTATATATGGTGGGACTGGAAGGAAGTCCTCTATTATAAGCTCCTTCCGGAAAACCAAACGATTAAATTCCAACAAGTACTGTTCCCAATCAGACCAACTGAAAGCAGCACTCGACAAAAAGCGTCTGGAATTAGTCAACAGAAAACGCATAATCTTCCATCAGGATAATGCAAGACTGCATGTTTCTTTGATGACCAGGCAAAAACTGTTACAGCTTGGCTGGGAAGTTCTGATTCATCGGCCGTATTCACTAGACATTGCACCTTCGGATTTCCATTGATTTCAGTCTTTACAAAATTCTCTTAATGGAAAAAATTTCAATTCCCTGGAAGACTGTAAAAGGCACCTGGAACAGTTCTTTGCTCAAAAAGATAAAAAGTTTTGGGAAGATGGAATTATGAAGTTGCCTGAAAAATGGCAGAAGGTAGTGGAACAAAACGGTGAATATGCTGTTCAATAAAGTTCTTGGTGAAAATGAAAAATGTATACACACACACACAGCCAACTCTGAAAGAGTTACAGAACAACTTCACCATCCCTGGACACTATTTTTCCAATATGCGAAGCATAAGATGGGTTCTGCAAATATTTAACTTTCATTTAATTAGTTAACAAGACTGGACATTTTCCCATGTGTTTGCTATTAAAATACTATATTTTGTAACATGGAAATAGGTCCTAAGATCTGCATTATTTGACAAGAGTCTCTCTTGGCCCCTCAGATACTTTGTAGCTAAAAAGAGGATGCAAAGCATGTAGAGAAATTGCCGGTAATCCCCAGCTGGCTTTGAAAGAAGAATTATGGATCTTAGACACCTTTATTTCCCCTGAAAATGAATTTTAACATAGTTTCTAACTTATTATCTATTCTCTCATCTATTGTGATAGCAGTGATGTGCTACTGAATTTAACCACTCCAAGGGTGTGAATGTGTGTGTGTGTGTGTGTATGTGTGAATGTGCGCATTCTTGCATGCATGTAAGTCCAAGGAAAAGTATTCTTATGCATGTGAGAAAGTATAAACAAGGAGCTAAAAGACAAAAAGAAATACTCAGTTTGATATTACAAGGACTATGGTTTTTACTCACTGTACTATCTATGGAAAAGTATTTAAGAATAAGGCTTTCTGTAATCTTCTACTTTGTGATTAAAAATCAAGATTCTTGATCTTTTTTTGTTAAAATCACTTGCCTGATCTGTGTAAATAAAAAACTCTCAATTTCCACCTAAGGTGTATTTTTCTAATCAAGCCCACCAAAACTGGAGATCCTTTAATATATGGTCAAATTTAAACTGGATTTTATTACCACATGCTGGAATCCCAAAGAGTCTGTCTTAATAACCTTTTCAGAGTGTGCATTACATATAACCTGGGGATAATGAAATACAATTATATGTTCTTTAATAAGTTACTTCAAGTTATCACCTACATGTTTACTGAAGATGATTAACATCCTTCCTCCTGAGGTTTTTCATAATACCATTTCATTTTCAAAATGGTTCCCCTACTCCACAACACATTTTTTTTAACCTGATTCATAGCTGCCACTATAAATTGAATTTTCATTTTGACTAAATTTGTAATTATCAGAAACAACACATTACAAAAACATTTTAAGTCAGTAAGTATTCTATATAAAATAGAATTGTTTTGTTTTGTTTTTACCAGAGTCCGGCAAAGAATTAAGATCTGCACACAACACCAGTGGAATAGTTCCAAATTCTCCCAATGCACTGGACTGGAGGCTTCTCGAGGCTTTATCAATGATGTTCTTCACTTCTGAGAGGAACATCATTGTTTGAACCAACTTCACATCAGAGTATTCAGGGTCCCAGTGCATATGAGCATTAGCCACGAGAATAAGTTGTTTTTCTGTTCCAAGATGTGGCTTTCCAGCTATATTAGATAAAAAGAAAACAAACAAACAAAACCTGTCCATAACCCCATATATGCTCACAGGGTCTGAAAGCAAGTAATATCTCAGAATCTTGGGAATAATAAAGAAGGCTAAAATTTAGTTAACAATCTCCCACCTGATGACTGATCTACCCTACAACAAACCTGAGAAATAGACATCTAACCTCTCGGTTGAGTACTTCCAGCATAGGGTATTCACTACTTGAACAGAGACAGCCCATTCTATTTGGGACAGCTTGATTTTTAAATAGTTCCATCTCCTTAAAACTTCTGGTCTTCTAGATGTCCTAAATTGAGCATCATAAAATTAAATTGACACCCTTTTTCTTAAGATATATTTAAGATAGTCACTAAGTTCCATCTTTCATCTTTTCTATCCCTCAGATTAAATATCCCCATTTCCAGCTGTTCCTCAAGTGACAGAAGTTTTCAGTTCTTAGCATCATGGTCACTCTAAATATACATTTAATTTGAAATAAGTGGTCCATTTCTCCAAAACTCAAGACCTTTAAAATAATGACTAAAAGGTCAGGAAGAGAAGAAGTCAGCATACAGAATATTCTTGTTGCCAAGAAATTATATAAGTGTATGGAGTTTTTCTCTCTGAGCAGTCATTTTAACTAATATTTACTTCAGCATTTTATGTGAAAAATTCTTGAGGAGAAAAGAAAGCTGTTTTTTTCCTTTGGCTTTACCCCTTTTAAGATTTGAAATACTTTTCTGGGCAATGCTTCCTCATCTTGAGCTTTGTGGTAAAGATAAATGGATATAAGGTTTTAGAATCTAAGATTTAAATTCTGAGTTTCTTCAGGTGTTAGACAAGACTATTAATATGTAACAAATTTTCTGTTTTCTATTAAATTTTGGAGGTCAATTTCATAGGAAGTGGAAAGGTCACTCACATGACATTTCAATCAATTCTTTTCGAAGTTCTAGCAGTACAGCAACTCCAATGTTATCTTTTGTCATGACTCTGTTCAGCATAGCTTCAGACCCTTCTGAATTTGCCATTGCTAGCTGATTAAATTCAACAGTGTGTTTCTGAACCAAAGTAAATCTAAAACAAAAACAAAAATAAAAACACACACATAAATATAAAATTGAGAATACCAAGACATTAGCTTTGTGGAAAATGCAATCTTCCCAAACTTCCTTAACAGATATGATGGCATGTAAATTACATTATGGAAAATCCTCCACACTTAACACCAAGCTTCCCATGTCCATTTAAGTTGTTCTCAGTCTGTTACGGATACAAATAACATTTTGATAAACTTTTACAACTTAAGATAAGATAATGTAGTCATCTTCTGTTTAGGTTTCACATTGGAAAATTCCATCTTATAATTTTAAAATAATTCTCTTCCTAAGTACAGGCTTAAGAATCTCTCCACCATCCCAGAGGGAATGCAATTACAAGGTGTTTCAAGTAACAGTTGGAGTTAAACCCTAGCAAACACCTGAAGAAACAGCAGCACTTTCAACATGTCCTCCAAAACACTATTTCTGATGAATCAAAACAAAACCCTCTAAGTCAACAGTACTGTTTTCTTGAGTAATAATGTAACGCCTCATTCTCTTACTTGCCAACTAATTTCCATTCCCTTGGCCCCCACCCTGCAAACAGAGAAAGTTTTCTTTTTAAGAAATAAGATGACTGGGAATTCCCTGGCAGTCCAGTAGTTAGGATTCTGCACTTCCACTGCAGGAGGCAAGGTTCGATGCCTGGTCTGGGAACTAAGATCCTGCATGCCATGTGGCTCAGCCAAAAAAAAGAAAAGAAAGAAAGAAAGAAGACGACTTACTTTTCTGTCTTAAAGAATATTGCACAGCCATCAACATGTTTTCTTTCTTGTTCTGACATTGTCCTAGCTCTAGATTTAGGACTAAAGAATCCATTATAGCCACGTTCTTTCAGTTCTACCAGAAAAAAACTGTAATACTGTTCTGTTTCAACCTCCTGAAAAATTGTAAATAGCAGAGTTATTTCATAAGACAAAAATCAGTCCTATGCATTACCTTTATATGTACAGTTTGAGAGCTTAAAATAATTTCAAAGGACTGATCTGCAGAATGAAGAATTACATTTTTTTGATGTAATTTACCTGAAACCAATCAGAACACCTACTTGTCATTTTACAGGTACCAGTTGATAAGGTCAATTCTTTGTTTAGGAGTAAAGAATAGAAAGACATACACCCCTGTACATATATATTTCCTTATATTTTAGAATTGGCGTAGAACAAAAATCAGAGAGGTAACAGGAACTCCACAGATCAAATTTCATGCCACAAGGAGAGTGACTTGCCCAAGGTCATCTAAGTTATTATGAGAGTTGGACTGAGAACCCAGTTACTGTGCACCAGGTTCAATGCCCTTTCCACTTTGACCTAACTATTCAATTACCACTGGTAGTAAAGCAAAATTATACCTTGATAGTGCCACAATTTCAGTAACATTGCCACCCAATTAAAAAATAGTGTACAGGGGCATCAGGGAGGAAAAAGTAAACATTTAGCTGTCATAGCAAACACTTAAAACCCAGCTTAACCCATTTGCTTAATTTGGCAGCACACTGCTACAAAGCACAGCAGGCAGTGAATGCTCCCAGAATTCACTAAATACAGAAAAAGTCCATATTTTAAGAACTGCTAAAGCTAGGACTTCAAATGTGTCAGTGTAATGCGTTCCCAAGCTGTTCCTTGCTTGATCAATGTTGGGGCATTTCTGCAATTTAAACAAGTGCTCTTCTGATGACTCACCTGAAGACTTATGACATCAGCATTGCAACTCAAGATTTCTTGAATAATGGCCTTTTTCCTGTAGTCCCAATTTAGTGCCCATGATGGACAGTAGCCATATAACTGCCGGGTCGCATATTTATCACAAAGAACATTATAGCACATGACAGAAAACAAGGCTGTAGGAAAGATAACTTTACTTATTCACACACGTGGCAGAAAAAAAAAAACATAATTAATTTCAATAGTTTTCACTTAAATGCTAAGTTTGACTTTATTCATTCAATATATATTCACTGAAAAGCTACTATATGCCAGACATGGCATAAGTAATGTTAGAAAATAAATGAAGGACAGGTATGTGAACAAATTATAATATAAATAAATAATGTGTCTCCTGCTACAGAGGTACACACAGAAGGTTCAAAAACTAACAGAATACGATCTTAAGTCCTTCAGCCTCTAAGACCAGGGCTCCTCATTTCTATGTTCCCTCCACCACTTCAACAATTGTTAATGTAGAATGTGGAAATCTGACAGGTAGTTTTCTTAACAGGCATCTCTACTTTTCTTCTACAGAGCAACTACTATTAATTCACATGAAAGAAAAGGGGTATTATAGACCAAATCCTGTTGCACACATCACAGAAGTGCTCAAACTATTTTCATAGAATTTTAAAAGGAGATTAGAGGTCATTAGTTCGATTTCTCTTTCAAGTAGGTGTTTTGGCTATCTTAAACTTTTGTATTATCAAATACATCTGGAACACAGTACAGTTTGGAAACTTACAGTATAGAAAGATTTTGGTGTATTTATTATAACTGAATTTGATCAATACTTTAGAGCAGAGTTCCTCAACAGCAGCACCTCTGATCTCTAGCCACAAGATGCCAAGAGCACTTCTACCAGTTGTTAACAATCAGAAAATATCTCCAGGCATTGCCAAATGTCTTCGGGGGGATAAAATTGCCTCTGGTTGAGAAGTACTGCTTTATACCAAACTTTCCGTACCATAGTATAGAGGCCAGGTAAACAAGTCTTCGTTATTATCTCCCAAACCAAATCAACCTTAAGCATTCTACTGTAACACTGCCCCAAATCTAAAGCATACCAACAATACTATTAGGTTTACAAAGAAAAAGTAAAAATAAGATTTAAAAAATTAGGCTACCAACCAGTTGGCCGTGTTCTGTCTGGTTCTTGTAACATAATCCAAGATCTTGGAGGTGGTTGTTCTGTTGAAACTAGTTGAATATAAAACACAAAATTAAACAATATTCTTACATGTCTTTCTAAAAAAAATGGTTTAATCAAATGACCACTTACTTCTTTTTGCAGTACCTGCCAAATTATCAAGCAAATAGTTCAGTAGCCTTCTTGTTCCATCTGGTTCCAGATAGAGGTTCAATATATCCTGGGTAAGTGGATTTCCTGGAAATGTTTTTTAAATAGGTAAAATGAAACCAAGACAAATACTAAAATATTTCAAAACTGAAAAATATACCAAAATTATCAGATCATCTATAACAATGTATATTAACTATATATATTAACCATATATATAACTGTATATAAAAAACTATATATTAACTCAACATACCAAACTAGAATATTATTTTTTTCAGCTTTTGATGTGAAGAATAAAAATGATTCATACCACATTCTATAGAAGTATCCAAAAAATGATTATTAATAGACTGATGTCAATATAGAAGATATCTAATAGTGCTCTGCATCTGACCCTGCCTCATCAACACTTTCATAATGATCAAAAGAGAGTAAAACTGGATTGGGGAAGAGGTGGAAGAAGGATTAGGCAAAGGAAAGGTGAGAGCCAATATAATGAATCACAGAATCAAAATTTAAGAACGCTACAAAGTTAATAAGAAAACAGCCTAATGACAAATGCAGTCTAGCACTTAGAATTTTTAAAATTCTAATGAATAAAGTAACAGGATGGGACAGACTTGGTTTAAGATTAAGCCACTAATGAAGGGGAAAACCCCAGGGCAGTGATCCAACAGTAAATTCAATCACTGTTTCATAAGTGCCAAAAATGAAAGCAAATGCAATGATTTACATGTATTGTTAATAGTCTCAAATTCTCTCAGAAGGACTTCTTATGTACAAGTAACAGCACAGTACACTGTTTCAAAAGCAAAGTTCCTATCCATGCTCCATTTTAAGAAAGACTAATAAATTCTATAGATGGAAGATAGGTAAAATGATGAGAGATCTTAGCCATTCCAAATTAAAAAAAAAAAAAAAAAAAAAGGTATGGAATATAAGAATGATCACCACACAGAGAAAAAAGCGTTTTTTTCCTTTTCTCTTGTGAAAGAGTAGACTCAAAAGGCAGAATGAGGACCAAGCTCAGAATAGAAGTGTTTGTTAAACATTAGAATTATTTAAGATGAAATGCCCTGACCTGTGAGGTAGTGGAGTATCCTTCATTAAAAGCTGGATTACACGGATGGGAAGAATCCTAAGTTAGGATTTTAAGAACTGTAAAGGTAAAAACATGCTCCTATAAGTGCAAAGTATATATTTGTAGGAAGACAAGTAACAATAGTATCATTCCCCATATGTGTACAGTTCTTTACAGCTACCAGAGTCCTGAAATTTTCATTTAGTCACAATCCTTTGAGACAGGTAGCTATAACCTGAAAGTTACCAGGACCTTGTTAAGGATATCTCGAGAAAATGAAGTCAACCAAAAAACTTCTCAGTACCAGGTAAGCATACCATTCTAACTAGACCCACATTACTGCTGTATTTTTACTACTTTCTAGTGCAAAAGTATTTAAAGGTAACTGCTGAGTACTTATAACTATGTGATGATCCTCCCTTCTAAGATCTTTCTATAAAATTAAAAACGATCCCCAAACCCAAACATCTATTTTTGACTCTCTAATAAATGCATGAAGCCAAATGGTATATTTCCTCCAACATCTGCTTGTTC
This sequence comes from Balaenoptera ricei, assembly GCF_028023285.1. Classification (NCBI taxonomy): domain Eukaryota; kingdom Metazoa; phylum Chordata; class Mammalia; order Artiodactyla; family Balaenopteridae; genus Balaenoptera; species Balaenoptera ricei. Next base: position 164,289,444 of record NC_082641.1, read on the forward strand.
TTTGGAATTCCTTTAAATTTAAAATTAATCTACTTTTCATTGCCTAGAAAAATAATACACATAGGGTAAACTTAACAAGTACAATACAATTCTGGAATTAAAACATGATATTGAGTCTCAGAACTAAGGAACAAAAGTGAATGAGAGAAGTCGTTTCTGGAAAGATGAAGTAAACATACTTTTCCCTATTTCTCCTGCTGAATACAACTAAAATCCCATTAATTATGTGTAAAGAAATGTAAGACTCTGAAATGCGGTAAGAAGGCAGAATGTTCAGAGACCTCAGGACCTGAGGAACAACACAGTGGTGAATTCCTTGGGTTTACTCTTTGTCTCATATATCCCAGACACAGAGCTAAGAAGCCAGCAACACAGACACACCAATGGGTACAGAAAAAAAAATTCCAACAAAAGCCAAAGGGCCAGGAAAGGGCAGCCTAACAAAACAAAACTTTTAGATAGTAACAGCTCTACTACAGCTAAACAAAAAGAAACATACATGGCATCCTCTCTACTCATGCCAGCAAAGACCAAGCAGGGAGCTTAGACTTCCACCCTTATGAGGAAGTAAGGAGGTACTCCAACACCCCTAGCAGGGTAGGGTCAGAGAAGGCCAAGAAGGTAGCTGGGACTTTTATCCCCTCCAGGCAGTAACAAGCACCTCCTCCTCTGCCCTGTGGTGTCAGCAGAGACCAAGAAGGGAAGCCTGGACTTCCACCCCAACCCGCAGTAATGAGGTGCTCTTCCGCCTCCTTTCTGGGGATGACATCAGAGGAGGCTGAGGAGAGTCAAAACTTTTACCATCTCCCACCAGTAATGAGGTCACCCCAATGCAGTGACTATGGAGACCACATAAGGAGCCAAAACTGCCACCTGCACCCAGCTGACCCTCAGGTGTCAACAAAGGCTAAGTGGAATCTTAACTCCTGCCTCCCCTGGCAGTAAGGAGATGGTGTTCTCCATTTTCCCTGCCACAGCAGTGTTAGAGAAAGCCAGCAAAAAGGTTTAAATAAGATCCAGAGTCTTATAACATAATGTGAATATGTCCAGCTTCAAATGAAAATCACTAATCATACCAAGAACCAGGAAAATTTCAAACTGAATGAAAAAGATAATAGATTCCAACACTGAGATAATAGAAACATTAGAATGATCTGAGCAAAACAGAGAAGGCATGATAAAAATACTTCAATGAAAAATTACAAACATGCCTGAAATAAAACGACAAAAAAACAAGAAGACTCAGTAAACAAAAAGAAAGTTTTGGTAAACAAATGAAATGTAAAAAACCAAATGGAAATATTAAAACTGTAAAATAGGATAAATGAAGTAAAAAACTCAGTTGGATGGGTTCAACAGCAGAATGGAGGGTCAGAGGAAAGAATCAGTGAACTGGAAGATATAACACTAGAATTACGCAATCTGAACAACAGAAACAGATTGAAAAAAATAAATGAACAGAGAGCCTCAGGGACCAGTGGAACTACAACAGAAAATTTAGCATTCATGTCCTCAGAGCAACAGAAGCAGAAGAGCACAGGGCTGAAGAAGTACTAAAGAAATGGTGAAAGCTCCCCCAATTTGGCAAGAAACCTAAACCTATAGATTCAAGAAATTCAAACAGGACAAACCCAAAGGAATCTATACCAAGCAACATCATAATTAAACTTCTGAAAACTAAAGACAAAGGAAAAAATCTTGAAGGCAGCCAGAGAAAAACAACCTTATCTGTAGGGGAAAAACAATATGAATAACCACAAATTTCTCATCACAAACCAGAAGAAAGTGGCATGGTATTTTTCAAGTGCTGAAAGAAAAGAACTGTCAACCCAGAATCCTATATCCAGTGAAAATATCCTTTGGGAATGAAGGAGAAACAAAGACACTTTCAGATGACAGAGAACTAAGAGACTCTGTTGCCAGCAGACCCTCCCCTAAGAGAACCATTAATGAAAGTTCTCTAAATGGAAAGGAAATGATAATAGAAGGAACCCTGGAATATCAGGAAGGAAGAAAAAAGATTATGGTTTAATAAAGGGGGGGGGCAAATATAATAGGCTTTCCTTCTCTTAAGTTTTCTAAATCATGTTTGGCAGCTAATTGGGGGAGCAGGCAAATAAAAGGTCATAAAAAGAGTTATGGTTTTTATACGTCACTCAAACTGGTAAAGTAGTAACACCAGAAGACTGATAAATTAAGTTTATACACTGAAATACCTAGAGCAACCACTGAAAAAGATAATTCAAACACATCACAGACAAATTAAAATGGAAATGTAAAAAGATGCTCAAGTAACCCATAGGAAAGCAAGAAAAAAACCAGAAAAACAAAAGGAGAACAAACAGAAAACAAAAAATAAAGTGGCAGATGTAAGCCCCAATAAATCAATAATTATAGTAAATGTAAATGGTCTAAATAAACCAATTAAAAGACAGAAAATTGGCAGAGTGGATTTAAAAACATGACCCAACTATATGCTATCAACAAGAAACTCACTTCAAATATAACAATATAAGCAGGTTGAAAGGAAAAGGATGGAAAAAAATCATGCAAACATTAGTCAGAGGAAAGCAGGAGTGACTATATTAATATCAGATCAAGTAGATTTCAGAGAAAATCACTACACTGCGAGTGGCCTTATATAACGATAAAGGGCCAATCCTCCAAGAAGAATTAGCAATTCTAAATGTGTATCTATCAAACAACAAAACTGCAAACTATTTTAAGCAAAAACAGTTCCATCCAAAAACTGATGGAACTGAAAGGACAATAGAGAACTCTACAATTACAGTTGAAGATGTCAACACCCCTCTCTCAAAAATTGATAGAACCAGACAAAAGTCCACAATACCATCAATCTAATAGATACTAGACAAATATATTGGTTCTAATTGCTATTTATACATCATCTACACAATAACAGCAGAATACAAAACTCTTGTCCAATGCCAAGGGACAAATACTAGGACAGATCATATCCTGGGCCATAAAACCAAACGTCCACAAATTTAAAAGAACTGAAATTATGTAGAATGTATTCTTCAACCACAATGGAATGACACTAAAAATCAATAACTGAAAGACAACAGGAAAATCTGCAAACACTTGGAAAATTCTGAATGATCCATGGGTCAAAGAGGAAGTCTGAAGGGAAATTTCAAAATGCACTGAGCTAGTGAAAATAAAATTTGTTGCTGGACACAGCTAAAGCAGGGCCAAGAGGGAGAGTTACAGCACTAAATGCATACATCAGAAGAAAAAAGTCCCAATTCAATAATCTAAGCTTCTACCCTAAGAACCAAGAGAAAAAGAGTAAAACAAACCCAAAGAAAAAGCAGCGTAGAAATACTAAAGAGCAGAAATCAGTGAAAATGAAAACAGAAAAATGGAGGAAAAATATTTTAAAGCTGTTTCTTTGAAAAGATCAATAAAACTGACGAACCTTTAACCAAGACTGATAAAGAAAAAGAGAGACAAAAATTACCAATATCAACAACGAAAGGGGGATAAGGCTATCACTACAGACCCTACAGAAATCAGAAGGATAAGGGAATACTATAAACAACTCTACATACATAAATTTAACAACACAGATGATATGGGCCACTTCCCTGAAAAACACAACCATCACAACTCACCCAGTAGATAATTTAATAGCACTACACCTAGTAAAGGAAATGAATTCATAATTTTAAAACTACCAGAAAAGAAATCTCCAACCCAGACTGCTGCACTGAAAAATTCTACTAAACATTTAAAAAAGGATTAACTCTAATTCTACAGAATCTCTTCTGGAAAACAGAAGATGAGGGAACACTTTCAAATTCATTTCATAAAGCTAGTATCACCTTGATACCAAAACCAGGCAAAGTGAGTATAAAACAAACAAAAAACAAAACTACAGACAAATATCTCTCATGAATACAGTCAAAAATCATTAAAACATTAGCATACACTTATCAGCAATAAACAAATTATACACCATGATCAAGCGGATTTTATTCCAGGAATGCAAGCCTGGTTCAATATTCAAAAATTAATTACCAGGCTAAAGAAGAAAAATTATATATCACATCATATCAACTGATGGAGACCAAACATTTGACAAAATTAAATACCCATTCATGATTTAAAACTCTCAGAAAAAGAAGGATAGAAGGAAAAATCCTCAAATTGATAGGGCATCTACAAAATACCCATGCTAACATTATACTCAATAATGAAGACAGAATACTTTCTAAGATCAGGGAAAAGGGGGGATGTCTGCTCTCACAACTCTTATTCAACACCGTGCTGCAAGTTCTGGTCAGTGCCATAAGGCAAGAAAAAGGAAAGAAAAACATACATATTGGAAAGAAATAAACTTCTCCCTATTTGCAGGTGACCAATTTTCTACATAGAAAAAAATTTTTTAATTACCAAAAAATCTACAAAAAATAGAAAAACCAACTCCTAGAACTAGAATTGGGTTCAACAAAGTAGAAGGATACAAAATAAAAATACAAAAATCCATTATATTTCTATATACTGGGAATGAAAACATGGACAGCAAAATTTAAAATACATTATCAAGTATAAATCTAACAAAACATTTACAGGACTTTTATACCAAAAACTACACAACAGTGATGAAAAAAATCAAAATCTAAATAGATGGAGAGACATAACACGTTCATTGACTCGAAGACTCTACATACTAAAGACGTCAGTTCTCCCCAATTTGACATACAAGTTATCAAAACCCCAGTAATATTTTTTTGTAACTATAGATAAGATTATTCTAAAATGTATATGGAAAGGCCAAAGAATTAGAATAGCTAAAACCATTCTGAAGAAGTAGGCTATAGAGGAGGAATCAGTGTATCTATTTCAAGAATTATTACCCTATTTCAAGTTCCAAAAACTACGTGATATTGGCAGAAACACAGACACACAGATCAATGAAAAGAACAGAGAATCCACACAGATTTGTCCAATTGTCCAGTGCAAAAGCAATTCAGTGGAGGACAGACTTTTCAACAAATCTTGCTGGAGCAACTGGACATGCACGAGCAAAAAACAAACCTTGAATTAATCCTCACGTCTTTTCACTCAAAATGGATTACAGACTTAAATGTAAAACAAAATCATAAATCTTTTAGTACAAAAAACTGGAGAAAATCTTTGGGATCTAGAGCTATTTCAAAGAGTTCTTAGACTTGACATCAAAAGCAAGAGCCATAAAAGGAAAAACTGAAAAACTGGATTTCGTCAAAATTAAAATTTTCCTACATAAAAGACCCTGTGTGGTATTGTGATTTATATTAAGAAATATATATTTGGTTTTCATCCACTGTTCCTGGCACACATATCCTAAAACCTCTGATATTTCCTAAGTGATCAGAGTGATAAAGATGCCTCGTTATGTTAATGAGGTGACTTTTGGCCTTACCTGAAAGACGGGGCTGGTTGCCAAGAGAACCCACTATGTGATTAGAGAGTTGGAACTTTCAGTCCCACCCTGCTAAAGGGAGAGAGGCTGGAGGTTAAACCAATCACCATCAATGGCCAATGATCTAATCAATTATGCCTATGTAATGAAGCCTCCATAAAAACCTGAAAGGATGGGGCTCAGAGACCTCTGGGTTGGTGAACATGTGGAGATTCAGGGAGAGTGGTGTGCCTGGAAGACGGCATGGAAGCTCTGTGCCCTTTCCCCATAACTTGGCCTATGCATTTCTCCAATTTGGCTATTCCTGAGTTATATCCTTTCACAATAAACAGGTAATCTAGTGAGTAAATGGGTTATCTGAGTTCTGTGAGTCACTCTAGCAAGTTAATCAAACCCAAGGAGGGGGTCATGGGAACCTCCAATCTGTAGCTGGTTGGTCAGACACACAAGCACAGATGACAACCTGGGTTGTGACTGGCATCTGAAGTTGGAAGGAAAGGGGAAAGGGGCAGTCTTGTAGGACTGAGCCCTTTACCTATGGAAACTGATGCTATCTCTAGGTAAGTAGTGTCAGAACTGAGTTGAATTGTAGGACACCCAGCTAGTGTCCTAGAATTGTTTGTTGGTGTTGGGGGAAATCACCCACCCACCCTCCCACCCTATTAAGTGGATGAAAAGACAGGCTATATACTGGGAGAAAATATTTGCAAATCACATATTTGACAAAACCATAGTATCGAAAATATATAAAGGACTCCCAAACTTCAACAGCAAAAAAGTAAACAATCCAATTAGTGCATGGGCAAAGGAATAAGAAATATTTCACATACAATGCTATACAGAGGACAAATAAGCACATGCAAAGATGTTCAGTACCTTTAACTGTTGGGGAAATGCAAATTACAACTACAATGAGATATCACTATCCAGCTATCAGAAAGGCCAGAATAAAAACAGTGACAAAATCAAGCCTTGGTAAATTTAAGAAAATTGAAATAGTATCAAGTATCTTTTCCGACTACAATGCTATGAGACTAGATATCAATTACAGGAAAAAAATCTGTAAAAACCACAAACACATGAGGCTAAACAATACACTACTAAATAACCAAGAGATCACTTAAGAAATCAAAGAGGAAACCAAAAAATACCTAGAAACAAATGACAATGAAAACACAACGACCCAAAACCTATGGGATGTAGCAAAAGCAGTTCTAAGAGGGAAGTTTACAGCAATACAATCCTACCTCAAGAAACAACAAACATCTCAAATAAACATACTAACCCTACACCTAAAGCATTAGAGAGAAGAAGAACAAAAAAACCCCAAAGTTAGCAGAAGGAAAAGAAATCATAAAGATCAGATCAGAAAGAAATGAAAAAGAAATGGAGGAAACGATAGCAAAGATCAATAAAACTAAAAGCTGGTTCTTTGAGAAGATAAACATAATTGATAAACCATTAGCCAGACTCATCAAGAAAAAAAGGGAGAAGACTCAAATTAATAGAATTAGAAATGAAAACGGAGAAGTAACCACTGACACTGCAGAAATACAAACGATCATGAGAGATTACTACAAGCAACTCTATGCCAATAAAATGGACAACCTGGAAGAAATGGACAAATTCTTAGAAAAGCACAACCTTCTGACATTGAACCAGGAAACTGAAAATATAAACAGACCAATCACAAGCACTGAAATTGAAACTGTGATTAAAAATCTTCCAAAAAATAAAAGCCCAGGACCAGTTGGCTTCAGAGGCAAATTCTATCAAACATTTAGAGAAGAGCTAACACCTATACTTCTCAAACTCTTCCAAAATATAGTGGAGGAAGGAACAATCCCAAACTCATTCTACGAGGCCACTATCACCCTGATACCAAAACCAGACAAAGATGTCACAAAAAAAAGAAAACTACAGGTCAATATCACGGACGAACATAGATGCAAAAATCCTCAACAAAATACTAGCAAACAGAATCCAACAGCACATTAAAAGGATCATACACTATGATCAGGTGGGGTTTATCCCAGGAATGCAAGGATTCTTCAATATACACAAATCAATGTGATAAACCATATTAACAAACTGAAGGAGAAAAACTACGTGATCATCTCAATAGATGCAGAAAAAGCTTTCGACAAAATTCAATACCCATTTATGATAAAAACCCTCCAGAAAGCAGGCATAGAGGGAACTTACTTCAACATAAGAAAGGCCATATATGACAAACCCACAGCCAACACCGTTCTCAGTGGTGACAAACTGAAACCATTTCCACTAAGATCAGGAACAAGACAAGGTTGCCCACTCTCACCACTATTATTCAACATAGTGTTGGAAATTTTAGCCACAGCAATCAGAGAAGAAAAAGAAATAAAAGGAATCCAAATCGGAAAAGAAGTAAAACTGTCACTGTTTGCAGATGACATACTATACATACAGAATCCTAAAGATGCTACCAGACAACTACTAGAGGTAAGCAATGAATCTGATAAAGTAGCAAGATACAAAATTAATGCACAGAAATCTCTTGCATTCCTATACACTAATGATGAAAAATCTGAAAGAGAAATTAAGGAAACACTCCCATTTACCATTGCAACAAAAAGAATAAAATACCTAGGAATAAACCTACCTAAGGAGACAAAAGACCTGTATGCAGAAAACTGTAAGACACTGATGAAAGAAATTAAAGATGATACCAATAAATGGAGAGATATACCAAGTTCTTGGATTGGAAGAATCAACATTGTGAAAATGACTATACTACCTAAAGCAATCTACAGATTCAATGCAATCCCTATCAAACGATCAATGGCATTTTTCACAGAACTAGAACAAAAAATTTCACAATTTGTACAGAAACACAAAAGACCACGAATAGCCAAAGCAATCTGGAGAAGGAAAAACGGAGCTGGAGGAATCAGGCTCCCTGACTTCAGACTATACTACAAAGCTACAGTAATCAAGATAGTATGGTACTGGCACAAAAACAGAAATATAGATCAATGGAACAGGATAGAAACCCATGCACGTATGGTCACCGTATCTTTGATAAAGGAGGCAAGAATATACAATGGAGAAAAGGCAGCCTCTTCAATAAGTGGTGCTGGAAAAATGGACAGCTACTTGTACAAGAATGAAATTGGAACACTCCCTAACACCATACACAAAAATAAACTCAAAATGGATTAAAGACCTAAATGTAAGGCCAGACACCATCAAACTCTTAGAGGAAAACCTAGGCAGAACACTCTATGACATAAATCACAGCAAGATCCTTTTTGGCCCACCTCCTAGAGAAATGGAAATAAAAACAAACAAATGCAACCTAATGAAACTTAAAAGCTTTTGCACAGCAAAGGAAACAATAAACAAGACAAAAAGACAACCCTCAGAATGGGAGAAAATATTTGCAAATGAAGCAACTGACAAAGGATTAATCTCCAAAACATACAAGCAGCTCATGCAGCTCAGTATCAAAAAAACAAACAACCCAATCCAAAAATGGGCAGAAGACCTAAACAGACATTTCTCCAAAGAAGATATACAGATAGCCAACAAACACATGAAAGGATGCTCAACATCACTAATCATTAGAGAAATGCAAATCAAAACTAGTGAGGTATCATCTCACACCGGTCAGAATGGCCATCATCAAAAAGTCTACAAACAATAAATGCGGGAGAGGGTGTGGAGAAAAGGGAACCCTCTTGCACTGTTGGTGGGAGTGTAAATTGATACAGCCACTATGGAGAACAGTATGGAGGTTCCTTAAAAAACTAAAAATAGAACTACCATACGACCCAGCAATCCCACTACCAGGCATATACCCTGAGAAAACCATAATTCAAAGAGTCATGTACCACAATGTTCACTGCAGCTCTATTTACAATAGCCAGGACATGGAAGCAACCTAAGTGTCCATCAACAGATGAATGGATAAAGAAGATGTGGCACATATATACAATGGAATATTATTACTCAGCCATAAAGAGAAACAAAATTGAGTTATTTGTAGGGAGGTGGATGGACCTAGAGACCGTCACACAGAGTGAAGTAAGTCAGAAAGAGAAAAATAAATACCGTATGCTAACACATATATATGGAATCTAAAAAAATAAAAAATGGTCCTGAAGAACCTAGGGGCAGGACAGGAATAAAGACACAGATGTAGAAAATGGACTTGAGTACACCGGGAGGGGGAAGGGTAAGCTGGGACAAAGGGAGAGAGTGGCATGGACATATATACACTACCAAATGTAAAACAGAAAGCTAGTGGGAAGCAGCCACATAGCACAGGGAGATCAGCTCAGTGCTTTGTGTCCACCTAGAGGAGTGGGATAGGGAGGATGGAGGGAGGCGCAAGAGGGAGGAGATACGGGGATATATGTATATGTATTGCTGATTCACTTTGTTATACAGCAGAAAATAACACACCATTGTAAAGCAATTTTACTCCAATAAAGATGTTAAAAAAAAAAAACCAACAGTGACAATACCAAACGCCAATAAGGATGCAAAGAAACTGGATCACTCATTTATTACTGGTGAAAATGTAAAATAGTACAGCCACTCTGGAAAACAACCTGGCAGTTTCTTTAAAAAACTGACCATGAAACTAACCTATGACCCAGCAACTGCACTCCTGGGCATTTATCTTAGAGAAATGAAGACTTACATTCACACAATAACCTGCTCACAGAATGTTAACAGCAGCTTCATCTGTAACAGCAAAATACTGGAAACCACCCAGATGTCCTTAAATAGGTCAATGGTTAAACAACCTGTGATACATCCATACCAAGGAATACTACTCATCAATATAAAGGAGCAAACACCCAACAACCTGGGTGAATCTCCAAAGAATTAACCTTGGGTGGGGGGAGGGGAACCCAATCTCAAAAGGTTACACACAGCATGATTCTATGTATATATTATTTTTGAAATAACAAAATTATAGAAATGGATAACATATCAGTGGTTGTCAGAAGTTAAGGAGTGAACTGGGGCAAGAGGAAAGCAAGTGTGGCTATCAAAGGGCAACATAAGGGATCCTTCGGTGATGGAACTGTTCTGTACCTTGACTGTATCAATGTCAATATCCTGGTTGTGATGCTGTACTACAGTTTTTGTTTTGTTTTGTTTTGGTTTTGTTTTGTGTTTTCTGGCTGCGGTGGGTCTTCGTTACTGCGTGCAGGCTTTCTCTAGTTGCAGTGAGCGGGGGCTACTTTTTGTTGTGGTGCGCGGGCTTCTCATTGCGGTGGCTTCTCTTGTTGCGGAGCACAGGCTCTAGGTGCGTGGGCTCGGTAGTTGTGGCTCACGGGCTCTAGAGTGCAGGCTCAGTAGTTGTGGCACATGGGTTTAGTAGCTCCTCAGCATGTGGGATCTTCCCGGACCAGGGCTTGAACCTGTGTGTCCTGCATTGGCAGGCGGATTCTTAACCACTGTGCCACCAGGGAAGTCTATGTACTATAGTTTTGAAAGATGTTATCACTGGGGGGAAATTGGTAAAAGGCACATGGATTGTTCCCTGCATTATTTCTTACAGGTTCATGTAAATCTCTTATCTCAAAATAAAAAAAATGAATACACTATCTAAGGTTCTAGTCCTATCTTTCACAGTAGAACAATTTTGAAGAACATGGAAAAATGTAAAAAAATAAAAATAAAAGGGACGCATGCTAGCCCTATGCAATCAACTTTAAAGAAAATGATATGAACTGATTCACGAGGCAGAAATACTTTGGCTCTGTACAAATGGATAATATAGCAAATAGATGTGATTTCTGAACTAAGTGATACATTTTCTCTTCCAAATAATTAAGTGGTGCCATGAGAAATCATGAAAGAAGTTTTCAGAGAGCAAGGAAAATGTAACTGTTTTAAGAAGTAGCTAGCACAGCATTAAAGTGTAAGTTGCAAAGCTCAGGAAAATAACATAGGATTTATCTTAAAAAGGTGAAATCAAGTGAAAAGACTGCTATTGTAGACAGACGTGTAACAATGTCCAACAGAATAGCTGAGATAAACAAATTATCTCGGTGAAACTATACTTCCAAGAAAGAAACATAAAGGCATAAATGTCCAACAGTAAAGGATCTTTCTGAAGTGGAAGACCAAGGACTAATCAAAAACAAATGTGCCATAAAGACTTCCCTACCTGGCCCCAGCGTTTACTTAAATCAGTGTGAAAATTTGTGAACAATGACCCTAACTTCAAATAAAGTTTGTAAATCCTTAGAGAAATGAATACAGATTAAGGTTTATAAAATATATACTATAAGATTACAAAACCTTGAACCAGAAGGACATACAACAGTAGCTGCCTCTGGGACAAGAAAGAGACTAGAAGAGGAACAAAGAGGGCCTTAATGTTCTGTAATGTTCTATTTCTTTTGCATTAAAAAACAGACACAAAAGTGACAAAATATTAATTGTTAATTCTGGTAGTCTGTATATGAATTACACTTTGCTACATTTTATATTTTTGTTTTTCAAATTTAAAAATAGGAAAATAAGAATAAATTAGACTTATCATGGGGAGATACAACAGAAAAGGCATTTATTTGCAGCTCACATTTCCCTGACTTCCATTTTAAGAGGCCTCAGCCAGTATAGCCCATACAGACAAAAACTTTCCAAAGAATGATTTATAAAGCTGATGTTTGTTGAACATGGTTTTACATATATTTGTAAATGTATTATTTGCATTTTTCCATTTGTTTTTGTGAACAATACCATTACTTTTATAATATGAAATGGATTTACAGAAATAAAACCTCACTTTATAACTGTATTTTTAAGAAATAAAAGTACACTTCTTGAAGACTTCATCACGTGATTTTTTTTTTTGGGCCACACCACATAGCATGTGGGATCTTAGTTCTCCCACCAGGGATCAAACCCATGCCCCCTGCAGCGAAGGGCAGAGTCATAACCACTGGACTGCCAGGGAAGTCCCCCTGTGATCTTTTTTAAGGAATCAATTATAGAGTAAGCTGGATACATCTACAAGACTGGTGAAGAACCACAATGTGATAAAAAAATTTATAGGTTTTGACATATTATTAAAATGGGACTTTTAACCTTGCTGGTTTAAAAAAATATTTCCCAATAGTTCTTACTAGGTTAATTATGTCCCCGAGTTCTAACATATTAGTAAAGTCCTTATAAATCAATTTTATTTTTGATTTTTAAAGAAGTGCTTAAATACTGGTCTTTATTAGAGGATCCAAATAGATCAAAATTTTCTACTTGCTTTCTGCATTTTGTGAGAATCTCCATTTTTGAGATTTGAACATAAAACAAAAAAGCTGTTTTACAGCATGATGAAATAAAGTCTGACGTCAGGAATGTATCACCAAAACACAGAGGTGACTAAAAGAAAGGCTAGAAAAGCAAGGCTGGGCTAGGAGCAAAAAATAATAAGAAGACTAGCAGACCATCTATAGGTGAAAAAGAAAGAAAACCATTGGACTGTATCTAACAAAATGATGAACTCTGGGGAAGAGTGAACCTGCCAAATCCCTGGCAAAAGGATTCCCTTTTATGGCTTCTTTAGACTCAAAGACATACATACAAACCACAAGAAGCACAAATATGGGAAGTCATACCTTTCAGGCCTAAAGTCTGCAACTGAAACAGTTTTCCCAGCTCAAAAGGTAGAACTCGTAACAGGTTGTTATTTAAATGGAGTTCCCTGTTGATGTAAAAATTCCAGGAAGTCAGAAGATATATTAACCTTTAACTAACAGCTAAAATCAACAATATAATTTCTAGGAATATAAGATATAAGTTCCTAAGAATACAAAATTTAGTATTATATGCCAATGTCTAGTATAGTGCTTCTTAAATCATATGTGGTTAAAAAAACAAACAAAAAAAAAAGACACAACAAAAAACCCCAAACTGCCACAGACCAATACATTTGTAAAACACAGGAAAAAAATCAATTACTATAAAAATGTGATGAGAAAAAAAAAAGACCAACAAAATATAAGCCTCAATTTTTTTAAGGGTATTGGATTCAAAAGACACTTGCTGTGTATCTCACTGCAGGCTGGTGACACAGTTTGAAAATGGCACAGTCCAGATACCACCCTGAGAGCAGAACTGGTCTAGCATACATGGAGGTCTACTACACATGTTTAAGAAAGTGGAAATGATAAAACAGCCTAACATGTGAATTGTTAAAAGAAAATTTAAATGATCATACAGTACCAAATCAAAATAGTTTATGGCAGCTGCACAATACGTTTATGATTAATAATACTAAAGTTTCACTTTAGAAATAATGGCAGCTATATTAATAACTACTGATTATTTTAATGATTTGTTTTGTATAGAAAATATAACTATGAAAGGAATCTTCAGTAGGAAAAAAAGAAAGACCCAATATTAAGATACTGGCAATGTCCTATGATAAGTTTTATTTGTCAATTTTTACATGTGAATGAGAACTACTGATACTTCTATAGCCCTTGGTTCTTGGAATTTAAATGAAGCTTGGTTACCACTGAGTAAACCAGAGGTTGGTGAGGCCATAAACTGAGTAAGAAAAACTCACTCTGAATACTTGGTTCCTGTTTATTTCCAAATATATCACACAGGAGAGGAGGTCCTTTAAGTAAATTTGGTTCAGGGGATTAAAAATAGTCATGGTATATACCCAATAATTAAGCCTAAAAAATGTCAAAGGGCTGGAATGGAAGCAATAGAGGTAAAGAAACTCTCACAAGGTCCTTATTCCTTTTTATTATGCAGCAAATGATAGAAGGCAGCAGAAAAGCCAGTGGAATTTAAAAAAAAAAAGGGGGGGGGGTAATACGAAATGGGGCAAGATTTTCTATTGGGATTAACATAATAGCTGGAAATTGGCTTTATATTCAACCTGGGTAGATCTCATCTATCTTACAAAACAGAGGTTACAGCAATTACCATCTACTAACACCATATGTACCAAGCAGTGTTGCTAGTAGTTTCTTAGCCATTATCTCAAATATCTCTAATCTCAGCCTTAGTTAGGTCATTATCATAGCAACTTCACGGATGAAGAAACACTCCACAAGGTTGTAAGAAGCTTGCCCAAAATCACACAACTTGTAAATGACTGAGTCAGGTTTCTAACCTGAACTCTGTGTGACTCCACATCCTATCCACCTCCTATAGTCCACACTATAGGCCTCCATATTCAATCACTAATTCTAGCTTCTTTCAAGTCCTGGCTTTGTTACTATCATGCATACAAGCCCTGGGATGGCCAAAATGGGATCATTAATTGACAATGGCTTCCTGGATCCCATATTAAGGATGGTATAGGGCCCCAGAATTTAGTGGGGGAAAAGCATCTGAACTGTCTGTCACAGGTGAGTGCATAAATGGGATAACACAAGTGCCTTCTATTTGTTTGCCCCACTTTGTCCAAAATATTTGTTTCAAAAATAAAGTATATTACACAAAACAGCAATAAAATAAATTTTAGGCAATGGATCTATTAGCTGACATTCAATTTTCCCAGAAAACTTTACCTGAAGAACATAGTCATGTTTAACTATGTTCAAATATCATTAAATTGACAATGTCATTTCCCAACAAAGTGGTGTTTCCTAACAATATAATAATATATTCTTTTACGGGGTATATAGCTATGTACTAAGTTGAATCTGTATACCTGAGTGATACCATGTTTCCGAGTTCTGCCGGTAAACTCCGGATTTTATTAGAGGACAGGTCCAGATACACCAGATTGTGAAGCTTGGCAATGTCTGAAGGAATGCGGGACAGGGAATTGTCACTTAGATATAAAGCTGTCAAGTGAGTTAGTGACCACAAAGATGAGCTTAAGCTTCTTACTTTTCCTGTAAAAGAAGAAAAAAATGGGGTAAGAATTATATAGTGTTCTATACCAAACGTAAAATAGATAGCTAGTGGGAAGAAGCTGCATAGCACAGGGAGATCAGCTTGGTGCTTTGCATCCACCTAGAGGGGTGGGATAGGGAAGATGGGAGGGAGACGCAAGAGGGAGGAGATATGGGGATATATGTATATGTATAGCTGATTCACTTTGTTATACAGCAGAAACTAACACACCATTGTAAAGCAATTATACTCCAATAAAGATGTTTAAAAAAAAAAGAATTATATAGTGTTCTCTACAATTTGGTCCCTGGATTAAGTAACATTTTAGATATTTTATTGAGTAATAATTTTTTTTTAATAAATTTATTTATTTTTGGCTGTGTTGGGTCTTCGTTGCTGCACACGGGCTCTCTCTAGTTGTGGCGAGTGGGGGCTACTCTTCATTGTGCTGTGCGGGCTTCTCATTGTGGTGGCTTCTCTTGTTGCAGAGCACGGGCTCTAGGCGCGCAGGCTTCAGTAGTGGAGAGGGGGCTTCAGTAGTTGCGGCTTGCGGGCTCTAGAGCGCAGGCTCAGTAGTTGTGGCGCACAGACTTAGTTGCTCCGCAGCATGTGGGATCTTCCTGGACCAGGGCTCAACCCGTATCCCCTGCATTTGCAGGTGGATTCTTAACCACTGCCGCCACCAGGGAAGTCCCATATTGAGTAATAATTTATCACACAAAAAATTGTGAGAAAGGGGTCAATAGTAGAAACCTTACCGATTCTAGAACAATTCACTGCTATGATTAAGTTATAAACTCTCCACTTGGCAGACTAAAAAAAAAAAAAACCCATTTAAGGCAATATATCAATATTTAGATTCCATTGTTATTTTTAAGAATACAATAGTTAAGACTTTATCCTTTAAATTAGCCTCAGCTATGACAAGAAAAAGCATGAATAATTTATAGTAATGATAAGTCCAATATTTCAACATGATTTGGACTTATACAAAAAAAAAATCAAATCTAGTATCTCAGAGGCTATTCATATCTATACTCCAGAAAACAAGAATTTTGCCTAAATACAGAAGGTACATGAGATATTCTCAGCTTAGCAAACTTTTAAAACCAAGAGTACCAAAGTAATAATTTCATCAATAATCATGTAATTAGACAAATCTGTACTGTATAATTAAAAGGAAAAATACCTGCACAGAAGCATTTCAGATATTAAGTCATAACTATACATAATCAAACAGTAACAGACACAGGATTCAAGAGTCAAAAGTAGTGACTAGAAACAGAATAATTTCTTTCAATGCAATATTAAATCTGTACTTTGACAGTTCTTGATAAGATGACAACTGTTTCTAAATTCACCTAAGAATTTTCCCCATAATATCTTTAATAGTGCAGGTTATAGTCTGAGAGAGAATGAAACAAATGGATGTAATGAAAATATAAGTCTTTGAAAACTGATTTTCTATTGGCTGAAAAAGCAGTCTAGAGACTTCTAATCAAAATGGAATAACAGGGACCAAATTTACTATCCCACCTGAACAATTATAAAACCAGACAATATACATGAATCAACAAATATCAGAGATCAGACACCAATCAGCACAGGAGAGTGATCCCTGAAGGATGGAAAACAAACAAGACAGGCCAACAGCAGCACAGGGAGGGGATTCCAGGGAAAGAACACTGATCTCCCACAAGTTCAGGACACAGAGCAAATGTCCAGGGAAGCCAGGATGACTAGAATTTACAAAGGCAGAGTACCAGAGAGGAGAGAGATGAACAGAAAGGTCTGGAGATTTGAGGTTCCCCTCAAGCTGTCAACTGAGTACTGATCACCATATGCATGTGAGAAATTGCCTGACCCAAAGGGAAAAAACACCCAAAAGGAGTAAAGGTCACAACCCCTAGGTTCACACATCACCCAGGTTCACACATCACTCAGTAAAGTAAAATTCACAATATCTGGCATCCAATTAAAAATTACTAGGTATGTAAAGCAACAGGAAAATATCCATAATGAAAAGTCAGTCAATTAAGACCAGTCCAGAAAAGATAATGATGATAAAATTAGTAGACAGACATTAAAAGTTACTTTAATTATACTCTATATGGTCAGAAGCTAGAAGGCTAAACATAGTAACTAGTGATACAAGATAGCACGCTCAAATTGAACTTCTAAAGTTGAACACCATGGTTAAGAGAAAATGGGGAATGACTGCTAATGTGTTGAGGGTTGCTTTTGAGGACAGTGAAAATGTTCTCAAATTGACTATGGTAATGGGTGCACAACTCTGTAAATATATAAAAACTACTGAATTTGCACCTTAAATGGGTGAATTGTGTGAATTATACTGTTACCAAAAGAGAGGCAGACAGACACACACACACAGAGGTAGAAAAATTTCCACATTAACGCACTGAAGGAAAAAAGTCCTATCGACCTAGCAACCCAGAAAAAAACTTTCAAGAGTGATGGCAAATTGCAAGATGAAAAGAGCTATGGAGATGGATGGTAGTGATGGATGCACAACATTATGAATGTATCTGATAAAAAAACCTTCCCACAAAGAATATTCTAGAGCCAGAAGAGTTCATTGGCAAATACTACCAAACATTTAAGGAAGAATTAATATCAATTCTACACAAATTCATCCAGAAAACTGAAGAGGACACTCTCCAACTCATTCTATAAGGTCATCATCATCCTGACACCAAAACCAGACATAACTAGTACAAGAAAACTACAAAATGACATCCTCATGAACATAAATGTAATCTGACAAAACAGATCCAACAATATATTAAAAGGATAATGACCAAGTAAGATTTGTGCCAGAAAAATGCTAGGTTTGTTGAACATTCAAAAAATATAATTTAAAAAATGTTTTCTCAGAAAAGAAAATCATCTAAATAAATGCAGGAAGAGCGTTTGACAAAATCAGCATCCATTCCTGATTTTTAAAAATCTCTCATACCAGCTGATTTTTCAGCAGAAACTCTACAGGCCAGAGGGAAGTGGCACAATATATTTAAAGTAATGAAAGGGAAAAACCTGCAACCAAGAATATTCTATCCAGCAAGGCTCTCATTCAAATTTGGAGAAATCAAAAGCTTTACAGACAAGCAAAAGCTAAGCTTTACAACAAACCAGCTTTACAACAAATGTTAAGGGAGCTTCTCTAGGTGAAAAATAAAAGACCACAACTAGAAAGAAAGTTATGAAAATGAAAAAGCTCACCAGTAAAGGCAAGCATACAGTAAACGTAGGAAATCATACACACACACAATCCTAGTAGGGAGGCTAAAAAACAAAAAGTAGTAAAATCACTATGTCCACAATAAGCAGTTAACAGATATGCAAAAAACTAAGATGTAAAATGTGATATCAAAAACAGTAATTGTAAGGGGAGGAGAGTGAAAATGCAGGGTTTTTAGAATGCATATACACTGCTATACAAACCTCATGGTAACCACAAACCAAGTATCTATAATAGATATACACACAAAAAAGAAAAAGGAATCCAAACATAACACTAAAGACAGTCATCAAATCACAAGAGAACAAAAGAAGAAAAGGGAAAAAAGACCTAAAAAACCAAATCTAAAACAATTAACAAAATGGCAAAAAGAATATACATATCAATAATTACCTTAAACGTAAATAGACTAAATGCTCCAACCAAAAGACACAGAGTAGCTGAATGGATGCAAAAACAATACCCTATATATGCTACCTACAAAACACTCACTTCAGAACTAAAGACACACACAAAGTGAGTGAATGGAAAAAAGGAATTCTACCCAAATGGAAACCAAAAGAAAGCCAGAGTAGCAATACTTGTATCAGACAAAACAGACTTTAAAATAAACATTGTTACAAAAGACCAAGAAGGACACTACATAAGGACCAAAGGATCAATCCAGGAAGAAGATATAACAACTGTAAATATATACGCACCCAACATAGAAGCACCTAAATATATAAGGCAAATATTAACATACATAAAAGGAGAAATCAACAATAACACAATAATAGTAGGGGACTTAACACCCCACTTACATCAACGGACAAGTCATCAGAGAGAAAATCAATAAGGAAACAGAGACCTTAAATGACACATTAGACAAAATAGACTTAATTGATAAATATATAGAGAATTCCATCCAAAAGCAGCAGAATAAACATTCTTTTCAAATGCACAGGGAACATTCTCCAGGACAGATCACAGGCCAGGCCACAAAACAAGCCTCGGTAAATTTAAGATAATTGAAATCATATCAAGCATCTTTTCTGACCACAATGCTACGAGATCAGAAATCAACTACAAGGAAAAAAAATGCAAAAAACACAAACAATATGCTATTAAACAGTCAATGCACCACTGAAGAAATCAAAGAGGAAATCAAAAAAACCTAGAGACAAGTGAAAATGAAAATGAAACTGAAAACACAATGATCCAAAACCTATGGGACACAGCAAAAGCAGTTCTAAGAGGGAAATTTATAGTGATACAAGCTAACCTCAGGAAACAAGAAAAATCTCATATAAACAACCTAACCTTACACCTAAAGCAACTAGAGAAAGAACAAACAAAACCCAAAGTTAGTAGAAGGAAAGAAATCATGAAGATCAAAGCAGAAATAAATGAAATGGAGACTAAAAAAATAATAAAGATCAATAAAACTAAAAGTTGGTTCTTTGAAAAGATAAACAAAATTGATAAACCTTTAGCCAGACTCATCAAGAAAAAAGGGGAGAAGGCCCAAATCAATAAAATCAGAAATGAAAAAAGGAGAAGTTACAACCGATACCACAGTACCACAGAAATACAACAGATCATAAGAGACTACTATGAACAACTATAT
The DNA here is from genome assembly GCF_028023285.1 of Balaenoptera ricei. Taxonomy (NCBI): domain Eukaryota; kingdom Metazoa; phylum Chordata; class Mammalia; order Artiodactyla; family Balaenopteridae; genus Balaenoptera; species Balaenoptera ricei. The sequence goes on from NC_082641.1 coordinate 164,309,610, forward strand.
ACCAATAAAATGGACAATGTATAAGAAATGGACAAATTCTTAGAAAGGTATAATCTCCCAAGATGAACCAGGAAGAAATAGAAAACATGAACAGACCAATTACCAGTATTGATTTTGAATCAATAATTTTAAAACTCCCAAGAAACAAAGTCCAGGACCAGATGGCTTCACTGGTGAATTTTACTAAATTTTTAGAGAAGAGTTAACATCTAACCTTCTAAAACTATTCCAAAAAATTATAGAGGAAGGAACATTTTTAATCTCGTTCTATGAGGCCAGCATCACCCTGATACCAAAATCAGACAAAGATATAACAAAAAAAAGAAAATTACAGGCCAATATCACTGATGAACACAGATGCAAAAATCCTCAACAGAATAATAGCAAATTGAATCCAACAACACATTAAAAGGATCATACACCATGATCAAGTAGGATTTATCCCAGGGATGCAAGGATTTTTCAATATCCACAAACCCATCAATGGGATACACCACATTAACAAATTGAAGAATAAAAACCATAAGATCATCTCAATAGATACAGAAAACACTTCTGAAAAAAACCAACATACATTTATGATAAAAAAACTCTCCAGAGATTGTGGATATAGAGGGAACTTACCTCAACACAATAAAGGTCATATATGACAAACCCACAGCTAGCATCATACTCAATGGTGAAAAGCTGAAAGCATTCCCTCTAAGATCAGGAACAAGACAAGGATGCCCACTCTTGCCACTTTTATTCAACATAGTTTGGAAGGCTTAGCCACAGCAATCAGACGAGAAATAAAAGGAACCAAATTAGAAAGGAAGAAGTAAAACTGTCACTGCTTGCAGATGACATGATACTATACATAGAAAATCCTAAGGATGCCACCAGAAAACTACTAGAGCTCATCAATGAATTCGGTAAAGTTGCAGGATACAAAATTAATATACAGAAATCTGTTGCATTTCTATACACTAACAACAAACTACCAGAAAGAAATGAAAGAAACAAAGTCATTTTGCATCACATCAAAAAGAATAAAATACCTAGGAATAAACCTACCTAAAGAGGCAAAAGACCTGTACTCCAAACAACTATTAGACCCTGATGAAAGAAAATGAAGACGACAAAAACAGATGGAAAGATATATCATGTTCTTGGATTGGAAGAATCAATAATGTTAAAATGACCATACTATCCAAGGCAATCTACAGATTCAATGCAATCCCTATCAAATTACCAATGGCATTTTTCACAGAACTAGAACAACAAATTTTAAATTTGTATCAAAAGAGAAAAGACCCCGAACAGCCAAAACAATCTTGAGAAAGAAAACCAGAGTGGGAGGAATTATACCCCCTGACTTCAGACTATACTACAAGCTACAGTACTCAAAACAGTATGGTACTGGCACAAAAACAGACACACAGATCAGTGGAACAGGACAGAAAGCCCAGAAATAAACCTACACACTTATGGTCAATTAATCTATGACAAAGGAGGTAAGACTATACAACAGAGAAAAGATGATCTCTTCAAAAAGTGGTGTTGGGAAAACTGGACAGCTATATGTAAATGAGTGAAATTCTCTAATACCATGTACAAAAATAAACTCAAAATGGATTTAAGACCTAAATGTAAGACCAGACACTAAAAAACTCCGAGAGGAAAACATAGGCAGAACAATCTTTGACATAAATCGCAGCAATATTTTTTTGGGATCTGTCTCCTAAAGTAAAGGAAATAAAAGCAAAAATAAACAAATGCAACCTAATTAAACTTAAAAGCTTTTGCACTGCAAAGGAAACCATCAACAAAACAAAAAGACAACCTACTCAATGGGGAGTAAATATTTGCAAATGATATGACCTATAAGGGATTAATATCCAACATATATAAAAAGCTCATACAACTCAATATCAAAAACAACCAACCTGATTAAAAAATGGGCAGAACTGATTAGTTTTCCAAAGAGGAAATGCAGATGGCCAACAGGCACAGGAAAAGATGCTCAACATCTATCATTGGGAAATGCAAATCAAAACCACAATGAGATACCCCTCACACCTGTCAGAATGGCTATCACCAAAAAGAACACTAATAACAAATGTTGGTGAGGATGTAGAGGAAAGGGAACCCTCCTACACTGTTGGTGGGAATGTAAACTGGTGCAGCCACTGTGGAAAATAGTATGAGGTTTCTCAAAAAACGAAAAATAGAATTACCATATGACGCAGCAATTCCAGTCTTTAAACACTAATTCCAAAAGATACATGCGTCTCAATGTTTACAGCAGCATTATTTGCAATTGCTAAGACATGGAAGCAACCTAAGTGTCCATCAACAGATGAATGGATAAAGATGTGGTATATAGATACAATGAAATACTACTCGGCCATAAAAAGGAATGAAATTTTGCCATTTGCAGCAACATGGATGGACTTGGAAGGCATTATGCTAAAGTGAATAAGTCAGACAGAGAAAGACAAATGTTGTATGATATCATTTATATGTGGAATCTAAAAAATATAACTAGTGAATATAACAAAAAGGAGGTACACACTCATAGATATAGAGAACAGCCTAGTAGTTACCGGTGGTGGGAGGGCGGGGGCGATATACGGGTGGGAGGTACAAACTACTGGGTGAAAGACAGGCCACAAGGATGTACTGTACAACACGGAGAATATAGCAAATATTCTATAATAACTGTAAATGGAGTGTAACCTCTAAAGATTGTATAAGAAATTTGAAAAAATTTTTTAATAAAATGAAACTTCTTGTACACTAAAAAAAAAATTTTAAACTCTCAGTAAGCTAAGAATAGAGAGCTTCCTCAATCTTGATAAAGGGCATCTACAAAAAGCTTAGTGGTTAAGGGATAAATCCTTTCCCTAAGGTCAGAAACAAAGCAAGAATATCTACTCTCACCACTACCATTCAACATTATACCAGAGGTCCTAGCCATTCCAAGAAGACAAGAAAAATTAAAAACTGAAAAGGGAGAAGTAAAGCTCTTTATTTGCAAATACCAAATAATCTATTTAAAAATCCTATGGAATCTATAAAAATTCTACCAATATGTGAGTTTAGCAAAGCCGAAGAACGAAAGATCGATATACAAAAATACCGTATTTCTGTATGCTAGCAATGAACAATCAGAAATTGAAATTTAAAAATCACAACATTTACAATTATTTACTGAATATCAAAATTATGAAACATTTAGGGGTAAATCTGACCAAAAAATGTGCAGAACCCGTGTGTACTAAGAACTACAAAACGATGCTGAGAGAAATGAAAGAAGTCCTAAGTAAGTGAAGAGAGATACAGTGTTCACAGATCAGAAGATTCAATATTGTTAAGACGTTAGATGTCCCCAAAGTGGTTTACAGAGTCAACACAATCCCAATGAAAATATCAACAAGTTTGAAACTGGCATGCTGATTTTAAAATTCATATGAAAATTCAAAGGACTTAGAAAAGCCAAAGCAACTCTGAAAAAGAACAAAGCTAAAAGACCAACATTACCTGATTTCAGGACTAATTACATAAAGAACTCTCAAAACTCAATAAAAAGAAAACAACCTAAAACAGGTAAATGACGTGAACAGACACTTCACCAAAGACGACATAGAGATGGCAAATAATCACATGAAAAGATGCTCAACATGAGTAGTCATTCGGGAAATGCAAATTAAAACCACAATGAGATACCACTGCACACCCAGAAGAATGGCTGAAATTAAAAAGACTTGCCTTGCCAAGCCTTGGTGAGGGTATGGATCAAAGACATGTAACAGGAATGTAAAATGAGACAACCTCTTTGCAAAACAGTCTGTCAGTATTTTTAAAAGTTAGACATACACCTACCATATGACCAGTTCCATTCTTAGGTATTTGCCCAAGAGAAACAAAGCTATGCCCACACAAAGACTTACACATAAAATGTTCACAGTAGCTTAATTTGTAATAGACAAATACTAGAAATCATCCAAATATGTTCATCAACAAGTGAATGATAAACAAATGTTGGCATATCCAAATAATGGAATAATACTCGATAATAAAAAGAATGAACTACTGACCAACAAAAATGGGTAAATCTCAAATTAAGTAGATAAAAATAAAAGAGTACATACCTTATGACTTCACTTACATAAAAATTCTACAAAATGTAAAGTAATCTATGGTTATAGAAATCAGAACAGTGGTTGCCTGCATATCGGAGAGGGGATGAAGAAATGAGGGTGGCAGGGAAGGATGGATTACAAATTTAGGGGAATGATGGGTATGTTCATTCTTGAATGTGGTGATGGCTTCAAAGATGTACACGCAGATCAAAATACATCACATTACTCAATTATTACATGTCAACTATACCTCAATAAAGTTGTGTAATAAAATCTATCGTGATCTAAGAAGGTGTTTTTCCTTACTGTATAATAATTAAGAGTAGAATATGTGACACAGACTATTTGTAAACTCAATTTGATTTACTTAATTTTCAGGTCATAAAACTGAAACACACAGCTAATATTCAATATGAATAAAGCACTTAAAATATAATAAACTATTTACTGAGAGCCTACCACGTGTTTCAGCCCCCTACACTCAAGGTACTACTTAAGAAGAAAAGGTAAAAGGACTTGAGAAATGTATTTTTATACTTCAACTTAATTGGAAGGATATAAAATTCTCAAACAATAAGGTAGACAAAAAGAAAACCAGAAAGTCTGTGAAGAAGGGAAGGGAAAAAAAAGTCAAGTATAAGGAATCATGTATAAATACATCAATCATACAGGGGTTGGAGACAGAAGGGAAGGGAAGACTCAGATCTCTACCATACGCCAAAAAGAAAAATTCTGGAATAAATTTATAAACACCAAAACCCAGAAAAGAAATGGAAGAGAATATATCTAAGCATAACTCATATCCTAGAATCCAACAATGAAAGCACTGTCAGGTTTGAATTCATTAAAATTTAAAACCTCTACAGTTGACCTTTGAACAATGTCGAGGCTCCACACGTAACCTGCAGTAAGTCCTCCGTATCTGCAGTTCTGCATCCTCGGATTCAACCAACCTTGGATCGTGTAGTACTACAGTGTGCATTTACTGAAAAAAACCTGCATATAAGAGAGCCTATGCAGTTCAAACTGGTAATTTCAAGGGTCAGCTGTATATGGTGGAGATGCCAACATGTTTGGCAGCCAAAGAGATAACATCCATTAACTCAGCCAACTTTCAGTGACTAGTATACTGGTGTGGGGACAGAATGGTAAATAAGACAAAGTTCCTACCCTCAGGATTTTTTATGTGAGCTCCATAATAAAAAATAAAACAAAAAGTATGGGCTTCCCTGGTGGCACAGTGGTTAAGAATCCACCTGCCAATGCAGGGGACATAGGTTTGACCCCTGGTCTGGGAAGATCCCACATGCCGTGGAGCAACTAAGCCTGTGCGCCACAACTACTGAGCTTGTGCTCTAGAGCCTGAGAGCCACAACTACTGAGCCTATGCGCCTAGAGCCCATGCTCTGCAACAAGAGAAGCCACCGCAAATGAGAAGCCTGCGCACCGCAACGAAGAGTAGCCCCTGCTCGCCACAGCTAGAGAAAGCCGCGCGAAGCAACAGAGACCCAAGGCAGCCAAAAATAAATAAATGAAAGAAATTTTTAAACAATAAAAAATAAAACATAAAACAAAAAATTAAGCAATCAGCAATAGGAAAATGAACAACAGATAAGAACAAGTAAATCAATCAATAAAAAACAAAGGATCAGTAATTTTAAAAAGTTCATTTCAGTAATGAAAGAGATGCAAATTTAAATAAAACACTTCTACCTATGCACGTAGCGAAATAAGAGGATTAATACCCAGTAATGACAAGGCTAAGGGGGAAACAGATGCACTCATGCATTATGGGAAAAATACAACCATATTTTAATCCTGTAGTAATAGCTACTAAAATTTTAAATCTGAATATTCTTTGCCCCACCACAATTCCACAATTAGAGGTTTACCTTATGAAAATGCTATTCAAGTATCCCAAGATATATACTGTTAGTAGTAGGGAAAAATTTGGAATAACATAAATGATAATTAATAGGGCATACTTAAATTTTGGATCACATATACAATGCAATTCTGCAGCCATTAAAGAGGATGCAGTAGAGCTATATACATTGATACGGAAAGATGTTTTTTTAAAAAAAAGAAAGTAGGAAAAAAGCAAATTTCAAAGCATTATATTATAGTACTCCATTTTTGAAAAAATTTTGGTTTAAAAGATCAAAGGTTAGGGGCTTCCCTGGTGGCGCAGTGGTTGAGAATCCGCCTGCCAATGCAGGGGACACGGGTTCGAGCCCTGGTCTGGGAAGATCCCACATGCCGCGGAGCAGCTGGGCCCGTGAGCCATAATTACTGAGCCTGCGCGTCTGGAGCCTGTGCTCCACAGCAAGAGAGGCCGCGATAGTAAGAGGCCCGCGCACCGCGATGAAGAGTGGCCCCCGCTTGCCACAACTAGAGAAAGCCCTCGCACAGAAACGAAGACCCAACACAGCCATAAAAAAAAAAAAAAAAAAAGATAAGGCAAGAACCATCCACGATGCCTCACTCAGAAGCAACACTTAATATTAAAAAAAAAAAAAAATCAAAGGTTATAGAAGCAAAAGAATGTAACATACTGTAGAGAAAGATAAATCTCTACTGGTAGAACTAGGTAATCCAAGAAATTAAGGTTCCTAATTTTCTGGTAGAGGTCAATGAACAAGGAAGACAACTTTTGAGGTTCTGATGACATCTATTTACTTCTCCATAAACTGAACATATTCCTGAGCACTCAAAAATTTGCATTCAATTTTAAGCAGTTTAGTGACTTGAGAAAAGCTGGGATTATCCTGGTCTAGGTTAAGAGCCCTGTTTTGATAAGTAATTTCATTCTAAAGTGCCCAGAATCCTTTATTGCTAAATATCAGGAGACAGAAAGAATCTAATTAGTGCTCCCTGAAATGAGAGGGGTGATTAGCAAACACTAAAGAGATTAGGTGTAATCAGGGTTACCTACAGAGAGATCACTACCTCCACATTTGCAGATACAAAAAAACTCCGAAATCTTGACTAAATCTCTAAAACTCTGACATTGTAGAAGAAATAAGAATTACAGCTGATCTTCATTACTCCTGGATTCTGTATTTGCAATTTGCCCACTCCCTCAAATTTATATGTAATTCCCAAATCAATTCTTACAACGATTTCACAGTCATTCACAAATATGCGCAGAGTAGTAAAAATTGGAGTTGCTCAAGTTTCCAACTGAGGTCCAACAAGGCAACACTCCTTCTTCTTGTTGCAGCTCTCACAATGTAAACAAGTATCTTTTTCACTATTTAGTGCCACAGTTTTTGCATTTTTGTGCTTTCTGAGTGATTCTGATGAATAAAATGGCCCTCAAGTGTAGTGCTGAATGCAAGGCTGTGTGATGTGCCTTTAGATAAAGTTTCCTTCAGGCACAAGTTACACGGCTGCTGGCCATGAGTTTAATTTTAATGAGTGACAATATGCATTAAACAAGGTGTCTTTAAATAGAAACACACAAAACAGCTTAAGTACTGATCAGCTGACAAAAATGTTACTACCAGAGGTTCATAGGAACCTAACTCTTTATTTCCTCTGGGAGTAATGGTTCAGTATTTGCTAACTCAGGTAGTTATACAGAACATAACTACAGCGAATAATGAGAATCAACTATAATTGGAAAAGGTGGTAATTTGAATTTTTCTGCAGTCACAACTCCTGATGAAGTCCAAGACTAGGATTTCAGGCTCCTAGCAAGGGAAACTGCAACCTCACAAAAGAAAGACTCTGTTGTAAGATTTGGAAAGAAACTAGATTAAATTACACAAAGGGTGCTAAGGAAAACATTTGGCAGATTAAATACAGCAATAATGCTTAGTTTAAAAATAGCAGCGTTGACAAGGGAGGAAATGAACTTAATGCACCAAGTGTTAAGTTCGTATGAGCTAACAAATGGAAGTTTCGATCCATAAAGGAAAACACAATTGCAAAGGTACATACACATCGTTGAACTGTGGTGGGAAGGAATTCATGTCCTCATAGCAACAGAGAGATGCAGCTTGTACAAATTAAACAGATCTAATTTAAGTAAAAGATTATACCTGAAGGTAGTAAGCCTAGAACCTGAGAATGGAAAGACTAAGGCCAAATATTTAGGAAGAAGACAAAAAGTGAGAGAAAGGGGAGAATGTTAGTTCAAAATAAAATGACCACCACAGTGTGATGTAGAAAAGAATGATGCATTCAAAGTCAGGGGACTTACATTTTACAGTTCTGTGCTCTACCACTAAGTAGCTCTACCAATTAACAACTGCCCTTAAGAAAAGAAGATGTTTTTTGCAAAGCTGAGTCACTAACATCTAAACTAGTTAATCTCCTCACACTTTTCTTAAAAACATAACATTTTTTAGATGAACATGCTTATTAAATAATACAGCACCATTAAAAAACAAAATTCTATCACCCAGCATAACTACCATTATATCACATTCATATTGTTAATATAAAAAATAAATAGGAATCAAAATGGACTGAACTATACATGCTTCTTCAATTTGATTTAATAAAAGAAAAAATGAAAAACTAATGGAACTATATAGACCTTCAAACTTTTTTTTCTTTTTCTTTTGCTACAAAAGATTTTCTAAAATCCCTCTAAGGTTAAGAGAAGTTCTAAAAAACATTAAAGGTTAGAGTCTTTATAGTTTTAACTGCATGTTCCACTTTTAAACTTGACTCCCTAAAATAAAACAGAAAGAGATCATCGCTTTACATTTCTTCCCACCGAGTCATTACATTACTTCTGTCAAAATTACAAATGCATATACCATTTGATCTACAAATATATCAGCAGAAATACAAAATAACCTACAAGGTTATTCACTACAACACTGTTCGTCACAGACTGACCATCAGTACTGTATCACTGAAATAAATTACAGTACACATGTGATAGAATATTATGGAGCTTAAAACATACAGGAAAGCTATCTATATACTTATTTAGAAATCGCTCCAAAACATGTTACATTAAAAAAAAGAGCACAGTGCAGAAATATGTATATACTACCTTTTGAATTAAAAATAAGGTATGGAATAAGAATCTATTTTGTATATGCACAGAAGGACTCCAAAGGGATGCAAAAGAAATTAATAAAGCTGTATGTGAATGGCCACATGCCTGTGCATGCTAGGAGGTATAAGACGGGGATGAGAGACTTCCACTGTATACTTTTTTATATTCTCACATGTCCCCTCTTCCTGAGATGTGGTTAACTCTGCTTTCCCCTGACTAATATCATTAACTCAGGAGTCAGCTATTCTAAGGATGCTTTCCATGATTCCCCCTGGTTCAGACAATCTTAAAGATGATAAATGGTTCAAGCTTTCTCCCCTGTATTTATCATGGTTTGATAATTACCTTATTGTGGGAATTTCCTCCTATAGCCTGCTGGATTCGTGAAATCTTATGTCCCATCAGAAGTTTCAGAATAAATGAATGAATGAGTGACATGTAAGTGACTCCAATGAGTTCATGATGGCCTCAGAGCCACCATTCAGTACCTGTTGCCTCTACTTGGGTTTCCCTCCTCCCCTGTTTACCCACCCCCACTATGAACTTCCATATAGCAGACACCAGGGTTGTCCAGGGGGTGAGCAGATGCACAAGCTGATAACACAATGAAAGCTACCTGGCTCTGGAGCTATACTTCTCACATTACCAAGACAGAGCCAAATATAATATTTAAATTTCTTTTTAAATCAGAAGTATTTGATCCAGAATTTGAGAGACATGGTCTATCACTCTCCAATGGAAAAACAGTAAGTGTGAATACAGGTTACTTTCATGATAAACTCAAGCTTTCAAAATGTTGGAAAATGTCACAAAGTAGAAAAGACTAATAGGCAGCCTACAGCCAGGGCACCTGATTCAAAGATCATTTAATGACTACCAAGGAGTCCAGACCCAAGCCCCTATTTCCTGGAAGGTTCCTGGATGTGGCTCTGGTTAGTACATTCTCCTTGCCCTACACTGCTACTTCAAGAGGCTGGAACAAGTAGTTGTTCTGGGATACAGATGTATCTCAAAAACAGGGAACCAGTGTTGCCCCCATACAATGAAAAAACAATTAAGACCACCACCAAATGAGGAACCTGAGAGTTGTCTGGTATCTGCAGATTCTTTAAGCAGAATTTTCAAATCTGTGCACATCTAGATTTCAGTTTCCTATAACAAGAGAGTAATTTGTTGTTGACCAATCATCCCACTGGGGGGAAAGAAAAACTAGGTAAAAATAGAGGAAAACCCCCCCAAAAATGAGCTCAAAAGCAATGGAGGACTACAGAGGCAGCAAAGACATGAGAGACAAAGAACCTGGAGGAAAGGGAAGCAAATAGAAGTAATGAGCGAGACACATCCCACCACATTACTTCTGGAAGAATATGTTAAATCACAAGCAGTAACGAGCGAGACACATCCCACCACGTTACTTCCGGAAGAATATGTTGAATCACAAGCAGCAGAAGCAAGTAGATGAGGTGAAAGCTGGGGCTGAAAGGCTGAGGTGTTGAGCACAACTTCAAGTCCTCTTACAAATTTGGGAAGACAAAATGGGAACTGAAGAACCACCAAAGTATTAGACTCTGTTAACCATCAAGATTGCAGTTGGCATCTATAAATGAAATAGGGGTGACCCTGAAGTAAGTCAACTCTTATAACCACTGAACACCAGGCTTAAATGAGATGAATGAATCCCTGATTAGATTAAGGTCACCCACCCATTCCTATCACAACTGCCTGACAAACACAGAAGCAAATTCACTCCTAAGAAAGAGAATACCATCCAGACCATCAAATTATTCTACCAATTCATATATAATTGCTAGTATTTAATAAAAATTACCAGACCAAGGGAGTGAAAAACAGAAGAAAAAGAGAAACAACAAAACAGAACCCCCAGGAGATTCAGATACTGGAGTTACCAAACACAATTTAAAAAAAAAAAAAAATTGATAGACTTACATTTTCAGCAAGATAGAGTAATATGGACTGGATTTACCCTCCCCCCTAAAACAACGAAAAAACCGGACAAGTAAATGAAAAACTGAGTTTCGGACACTGGACACCAGGCAGCACAGGACAGTGATCGTCGATAGATGGGGAACAAACAAGGTGAGCCCTTAAGACTGTTCCAGTTTACTGCTACAGTTTCCAAAAAGTAATGCAGGTAGACAGAAACCAGGTGGCGTCTGCTGATATTATGTAAGTTGAGGAGATAAAGCTGCGAGTCCAAAGATGCCAAGGTGGCTACAGTTCACAGGGCAGAGGGCCAGAAAGGAGAGACTAAACAGACAGAAAGCTCTGGAGATCAGAAGAGAATACTCCCACCCACCCACCCACCCAGCCACATTATCACAACTGGGAGGAATTTAGTGCAATTCAGTAACGAGTGCAAAGTGTCCACAGTAAGTCTGAAAGTAGTCTGGGACCCAGAGATTCTCCAAACTGACCAGCCAAGGCCCCACACTGGAAAAAAAAGCTCCAAAAATGGAAATAAAATTAAATAGGACAGGTATAAAAAGAGAAGAAGGGAAAAAAAGGTCCAGATAAAAATGAGAGACGGGAACAGAACCAGAAAGTTTCAGAAAACAATTTCCCACATTGCGAACACTCTGCAAACAAACAAAACACAGAAGAGGGAGCTCGGAAGTTAGAAAAAGTATCCTGAATCACAACTAGAAGTTCAGAAAAACTAAATTTAAATAAAAATGAACAACAGAAAAGTTTTAAGGTCAAATCCCATAAAAGTAGTTACATATTTTTAAAAGATAGTATAAGAAAAAAGAGTGTAAGGACTAGAGTAACTCCCTATAGACAACAAAAACATAACACAAACACACCCCAAAAACTATCACCTACAATTTCAAAATGAGCTGAAAGGTATTAAGAAATGATAAAGCAATAAAAGAACATATATTAGATTTAGAAAAACTCAGTAAAGGAAAACTACACTACAAAGAACTTAATAATGAATAACCACACAAGAGAACACTTTTAGAAAAGAGAAAAATTGTTTTAAATCACAAAGGAAAAAATAAGAAAGGATTAAAAAACCAATCACTTTCTTATATACCAGAGATAAACAAATGGAATTTGACATTAAAAACACAATACCATTAGCACCTCCCAAAATGAAATATTTAGTTATAAATCTAACTCAGAATATTGTTCCCATGAGCCCTTTCTAAGGAAACATCTAGAGAACAAGCTTCCAGAAAACCAAAATAGGAGGTACTGAATATAGAGTTACTTGCAAAACTAATTCTAAAGAGGAGGGTTTATGCAAGTTAAATGGGAAAGCTGATAGCATGTAACGGCTACATACTATGACAATGTAGACTGAATACACCTATTTAATTGGGGGCGATAAAACTCATATTACTGGCGGTATTGTAAGATTATGATGTGTGTAATATGGGATAAAGCAATTAAGTAATTATGGGATACTCAAACTCCAGCATCCCATGACCCTGAGAACTAGGACTCTCAGTATGAAAGAAGATATAGATGTAATTATAAAAAAGGTTAGTTAAAACTCCTGTTATTCTGAATTTGAGTCAAAAATAGTATATTTTCTTAAGATATTTTAATTTTAAATATACAAATATATTTTATAGCTTTAAAGATATTTTATCATAAAAGTACGTATATATTTTTTATCACATCTTTCATCATAAATGTATATAACCACATACACATATGTCAAATTTCCTAGCACAGTCCAGTGAAAAGACCTACAAACAACGACCAACCCAGTAGCAACGAGCACTCCTAGCAGTAGATATTATGGTCTTGAAATAGCATTTCCAAGTAAAACAACCAATTCTTCCTTGGGAAAAAATGACATACTTCATGTTTGAGGCAGGAAATACAAGATGAGGCAAGAAAATCTTGCCATTTAATCTTTCCAGATAGCAAGGAAACCACCAAAGACAACTAAGGTTATGTCAAAGAACCCAGAAGTCATTTAAAGAATCTCTCCCATTTGCCAACAACAGGACAATTTTAAGCAACAAAGTAAGAGTAATCGTGACAACTCATGGCATAAGTTTGAAACCAAATATACTAGTTAATAATGATACTTTAAAAATCTAACTGGTCACCCTCAAAGGACAATAGTTTATCCTGAAAACTAGTAAATAAAAGGAAAGAAATAAGCATTCTTTTCTGCCTTTCCTATACAAATTGTACCTTGAGTAATCAATTAATAAATGAGGGATTAAATCAACAATACTCCAATATAAAATAAAAATTAAATTTTAAAAAAATGAAGGAAAGTATCTCTTTACAGATGCAGCTCACTTAATTTAAAAAAAGACAGAATATCGCTATTTTGCAACCCTCAAAGAATTAATGGCTCTAGGCACTGCACTGAACATCAGTAGGAAAGGCGGCCTTTTTACCTTATGTGCCTCCTGAAGTAAAAGGACAATACCACATACACAACACAACCTTCAGTCCTGTCAAGGGTCTTAAATTCTGAGTCTGATCAAGCCTCTGCATCCTGCTGCCCATATGGATGAGAAACATGTTGAAATGCATGCAGCAAAATATAGACTGTGGAGTAACAACAGGTCAAACTGCTCAGGTTCAACAGATAAATTGTAAAGGAAAGGATGGAGGGGGAACATGTAAACTAAGACATATCAAATAAAAAAGGGGGGGACTAAACTAAAATGCTTAGGTGTACATAACTTGGTGTTAAAACTATAAGGAAACAAAAGAAGTGATTACTATAAAAGTCAGGGTAACAGTTACTTTTGGGGAGCAGGGAAGGACTTGTGATTGGCTGTGGTGTGGAAGGGGTTCTGGGATAAGTGAAAAACTTCTAATTCTTGACCTGCGTATCATAAGGCTTCTGGCCTTATAATAATTCACTAATATATCTGTGTGGTTTTCTTGAGGATTTTTTTTTTTTTTTTTTTTGACCGCAGCACGCAGCTTTGTGGGGGGAATCTTCATTCCCCAACCAGGGACTGAACCCGGGCCCTCGGCAGTGAGAGCTCAGAGTCCTAACCACTGGACAGCCAGGGAATTCCCAGTTTTCTTTATCTCTGTTTCATTTTACAATAAACAAGGCTTTCTTTAAACAGTAAATGATTAATAGTAATTTGGCTTATCTGGTTACCTCCAAATGGCACAAGGATCTAACCACCCATCTCCCTAGAACCAGAAGAGTATATTAGATTACTGCAGGTCCAGGATTCAATGACCTCAGATCCCTGGAACTTTGTATCACAGGATCTGAAGGAACTGATGCTAGAGCATATTCATGAAATAACTGTCTTAGCGTGAAATGAATTCAGCCTTGAAAATTTCTACACACAGGAGTTTATGTATTAGGGATTGACTTAAGACAATAAAGTGGCCTTCCTGATAGTGGCTTTGTTAATTATAAGGTCTTGTTCCACAGACCTATTCAATCAATAGTTTATCCTCCATGATACTTGGTAAAGATAAGACTTTGTTAAGAATGTTACTTTAGAGGAATCTTTCCTCTTCCTTCCTATCTTGTACACAGATTTCTTCCCAAAGTTTAGAGTAAGCAGAGAACAGTGACTCAAAATTGCCAAGGAGTTGCCAACATGAGGTAGAGGGAGGAGAGAGTGAAGAATCCCCTTAACCTCAGACATACAATCTCACTGACCTAAGTGAGCACTTTCTAGATTACCCAAACTTTCTAGAAGCAAAGGACTTGTAATTCAAAAACTGCTAATACAGACTGAAAAAAAGAAAAATATAGTTAAATACCAATCCGGCAGAAATTAAAAGGGGAAGTTGGAGTGGTGACCGCCTGTGCTTCAAAGGCTCCCCTGACACAGAAAATCAAATTTGACAGGAGAGGCAAAAGAAGAGAGAAATTTCACTCTCCATCACACCATACCAGCTCTCCAAAAATCGAAGAGGGAGAAAAGGAGAGACCCATGTGGGCACCGACCTCTACCATGGCTGCAGAGGAGGGTGTTTAGGTTTACTCAATAGATTAATCAGAACTCTTGAGCTGACAAGGGAGAAATACTATCATCATTACTTCCTTTTTGCTTTCTGTATAGCACCCTTCTGCTTAGACTTGGCAGTTATATTTTGTCTATTAGTTATTTACACTGGTATATTCCCTTCTTCTCACTCCCTAATATGCCATAAGCTTCAGAATGAAAGGGAATATGTTTTTTTCATCTATATATTTTCCATATGCCTAGTATAGCACCTGGCAAAATGTTTTACACATAGCATATACTCAGTATGTTTGCTGCATTAAATTAAAAAAAAAAAAAATCAAGGGCAATCAGGTGAAAGAAGAGAAAACTTGCTCTGTATTATTTCAGAAGGCAAAAACCAAGACAAACTAGAAGGAAAGTATGGGGAGGCCAACATGAACACAAACTTTCTTTAGCACTGGTTGCCTTGAGAAGTAATAATGTCCCTTTGCCACTTTTGAAGACTACATTAAAGGTAGAAGGGAACTTTGAGAGCTGCTCCAATCACTTTTAAGATTTTGTTTCTGAATAAGTCTGTCCCCAGAGACTAAGACTGAAAAGCAAATGAAGAAAATAAGGAGAAACAAATCTATCCCAGAACCTATAATAGAACCGGCATTTCCCACCTCATCGGAAACCTGTAATTTGATAATGTAAAAGCTCTATCCTACTTTATTAGAGAATTAAGTATCAGAACAAACCTTTGTACACTAGGCATTTCACATGTGTTATTTTCATTCCATCCTTGATATTATTATCCCCATTTTATAAAAGGACACTGATAGTGAGAGAATAAGCAATGAATGGGTTTTGAACTTTGATTCAAACCATGGTCTTTCTACTGAACCTTCCAGCTTCTAAGATAAATTAGCACTGGTAAAATACAACACTGCTTTCCTTGCGTATTAGCATTAGAAAACAATTTTCTACCATATCTTAACTTCCATACCATAAATTTTTGCTTGCATGTCTTACCACTTATTTCAAGCTCCACCCAATGTGATTTCTTTCCATTCGCTGCTTCCTCAGAGGACATAATTGTGTACATCCTCCGAGGGTCAGGGGGCTCATATTTTTCTTTGGGCATGCCTGCTGAATTAAGAAAAGAAACCAATCAATACTCAGAAGAATCAAATAACTGAAAATAACATCTTTTTAAAAAGTAGACACCCATATTATATCTCTAAACACAATTTCCCACTAAAAGGAACTAGGAGCTCCTTGGAGAAATGGAGGATTTCAGGTCTGAGATCGGAAAAATACAAACAAGCCTGGACACTAAGAAAGATGCTGTGGCTGTGAAGGACACAGGAGCCAGCTTGCAGCGGTCCCACTGGCCACAGATATGACAATCTGAACATCAAAAGAAAGACTACGAGTCATTTCAAACTGCATGAATCCAAAACTTTAACAAGAAAAAAAAACAAAAAAAATGCAGTCACCCGAAAATTGGAAAATAAAGGGAAAGAATCAAGCATTTATCCTGCATTTCTGGCAGAAACTAGATGAGGAAATGTTCTTAACAGAATTCTAGCTAATAAATGTAAAAAGAGTTACATAATTAGAAAAAACACTATTTCACAATCTCTAATGAAAAAATGGATGACCATCCATGGTTAATAAAAGCATTAGGTGAAAAAAGTCCAATGAAAAAATTTTAAATAGATCAGGCTGTAAGACCTCAACCCAAGGATCGATCTCAGTATTAGGACAACTAGACTTAACATGCCAACACTATGTATGCTCTTGCCCCTTCATCCAAAAAATTAAAAGTAAAATTGAACCTGAATCAAATCAGCCTCTCTAGATCTGGTACCAGTTTACACTAAGTAAGGGAGACAGAGGAACATGTTAAAAATAACACGAGACACAACAATGTGAATATACTTAACACTACTGAACTGTACACTTAAAATGATTATTAAGATAGTAAATTTTGTTATAATTTTACCATGATTAAAAAATTTTTTCTTAATTTAAAATAATGCCACAAGAATACCGCCAGCCAGACACAGACCATGGAAAGTTCAACATGACAGAAGACCCAGTTTCTTCCACAAATGAATGACATGAAAAAGGGGGAGTAAGAGGAAGTTGATATTAAATGACTTAAGAGGCACAACAATCAAATGCAATGTATAGACCTTGTTTGGGTCTGATCTGACCAAATCAAGTGTAAAAAACATTTTTGAGAATTGGACAAATTTGAAGAAGAACTAAACCTAAGTTGATATTGGGACTATTGTTCATTTTGCTTGTGGTTATTTTTAAAATTCTTATTCTTATAGAAACATTCTGAAATATTCAGGTGAAATGAAATCTCACTTCCTTGCATATTCTCCCAAACTCCTTGCCCCAGTCTCACTTCACCTTATGTGTTTGGATGAGCCATAATCTGCTCTAACCAAGTCTCTACCTACTCTGGATACCTACACAGCTAAACAAAGTTGGAGAAAAACCTAGCATCATGTGAATTTAAAGTAAGCCAGTCAGCAATCACTTACGTCAAATGGACTTACTGTTGAACGGGTTCGAGGTTTTAGTTTTACAAGAAGAAAAGAGTTATGGAGATGGATGATGGCGATGGCTGCACAACATTATGAATGTATTTAATACCACTGAATGTTACACTTAAAAATGGTTAAGATGGTAAATTTTACATTATGTATATTTTCTACAATAAAAAAAATGGAAAAAAGTTAAAGCAACTTTCATTATGCTATGCTGCTCCCCTAATGATGAGAAGTAGAGCTATCTTTCAAACATAGAAATGGTTTTGACCATGTAGTCAAAACACAGAAGGAGATAAGTAATCCTAAAAAGCTTTTTGAAGAAGGTAAAAATATAAATGGTGAGACTAATCATCTGCACAAGAAACAGCACATTTTTTTGTTTTCTCAAATATTGTTAATAAAACTGTTCTCCTACATGTTAATTTCTCTAAAACAGAAATACAGTGCCTGAAGTTTTTAGACTAATACAAAAAATACCTAACAGAGAGAGCTACACAGTCAAGAATTGTTCCTGTTCCATCTAGAGGACAATCTGGTGAAGCAAGTGCCCATTCTGAATCATATGAATATACCAATAATAACAGAATGCTGTGTACGGCTACCAGAGCTTGATGACAACATCCCTTAAGATTCCTTAAGATCACCCAAATGCCACTATTCTGACTAGATTTTACTTACGACCGAGTGATCTTCACTGGCTTTTCCAAATAGAATTTAATAATGGTAAGCTGCTCTCTCCAGCTGAGGTTAGTATTTTGAGTTACTATTAATTATTAATCATTTGACTTCTTAGTGAAAGTTCAGAAGTCTGATTTAGCACTCTCATGTGAGCTTATTTAGTGTGAATCAATGTCCGGAATTTGATCACGCTTCAGAGAATAAATAAAAGTATTACTGAACTGAAATCTGAAATCCAAGCCCTAGACCTGGGGTCATTCCATCAAAGAGTCATGATTTCTGCCTAAGCAGCCAACCACTCCCTCTCTTGGTTTTCATGACATATGATGTGTTGCCTTAAAATTTAAGAGACAGCTCATTACTTGAAAGCAGTGAGATCATCTTATTTTCCGAATCCCTGACAGTGCAGATTAGGAAGTGGGGGGAAAAAAGAATATGATAGAATAAAAGAAACGGCAGCAAATTGGACAATCAAGCCCTTCTGAGGAGCATATCTGCCCAGTGAGCAACCCTACCCATTTTTCTTGGAGTCCAACTGAACGTAGTATTGGAAACTAGGTAGAGAAAAGGATATAAGAATACAAACAGGGGCTTCCCTGGTGGCGCAGTGGTTAAGAGTCTGCCTGCCGGTGCAGGGGACACGGGTTTGAGCCCTGGTCTGGGAGGATCCTGCGTGCCGCGGAGCAACTAAGCCCGTGAGCCACAATTGCTGAGCCTGCGCATCTGGAGCCTGTGCTCCGCAACAAGAGAGGCCGCGACAGTGAGAGGCCCGCGCACCGCAATGAAGAGTGGCCCCCACTTGCCACAACTAGAGAAAGCCCTCGCACAGAAACTGAGACCCAACACAGCCATAAATAAATAAATAAAGACTTTCTTAAAAAAAAAAAAAAAAAAAAAAAAGAATACAAACAATTTAGGATTTTTCCCAAGGCTTGAAATCAACAAGCAGATCTTACTCTCTAAAAAATACAGTATGTCACTGCAGATTACTATCTAAAAAGAATAAAACGTTTCCAAAATAGGCTTGAAAACTGTCAAGTAGAATTAAAAGACTTTTAAAAAATAGCTAGGCCAGAGTCAGCAGGTATACAGCCCCTGACTAGTCAATCTCTAACTCCTCCAATCCAGTGCCAAACATCACTACTGATCCTGGCAGCATAAAATCTGTCCCTGATCTAGATCTCAGAGAAACCGTTTTTCAGTATCTTAGAATAATTATTTACCTTAAAGAAATACAGGACATTATTTACCAGCATAGAAAGATATGCTTTCATTATTAAACATTTTATGAAATGGCTTAAAAAATACACAGGGGAGGGGGGTAAGAGGGAAGAAGCAGGGGGGCGCAGGGCAGGGGAGAGACCATAAGTGCAAGTCAGCCACCATTTGAGGCAGCTTTTAAACTAAGAAAATTGGTACTAAATAGAAAGATTTAAGTCTTTATCCTTTCAGTGGGTACTGTATTTCAGAGTCATCAAATAGCCCCAGGTGAAAAAAAGTCCTATTTTACAAAAGAATAAATGAAGAATGAAAGAATTAATAAAAAACAAAAACATCATCATTTCATAATTCCTAATGAGCCTTTTTAAAACAAAGATTTATAAACTGGGTTAAAACCATTAGATGAATCATTGGCACTGGCATAATGCTAAGGTTAACACCACCACCCAGATTGCTTTTTGATTATAAGGTAGAAAATGTTCAAGAGAGGAATAAACTGTTACCCCCTTCATCAATCTTCCCAACACTAATGGGGGTAGAACCAGATACTGTGGGTCTTCGGATCTGACAGAATATGAAATACACACCAACAATGTTTACCTTGATTAAGAACTAGAGGAACTAGCCAGATGACACCAAAGAAGCAACTGGAATGCAGGACTTTCTGCAGGGTAACTGGTCTGCTACCTTTAACAAGCTGGTGTCAGGACTATTCTAGACTTAAAGAGAATTAAGGGATATATAGAATGAGATGCAATGAATGGTCCCTATATAGGATCCACAAATCTGCAACAAAGGACATTCTGTGGACTGTTGGAGAAACATTTAATACCTAGTTCATATTTTGAAATATTAATGAATTATTATGAGATCATGTTATTTTGGCAATGAACAAAAACGCGTTTCTTGTTAAAAGGCACTCTGAAGTTAAATAATTTATTTAAATTGTATTGGCCAGATTTTTTTCCAAGGGAAATGAGGCTCAGTTACAGCCAATCTTAACTGACAAGATAAAATGCTAAATTCCTCTTTTCCTTTCCTCGCTTGTTACACATTCTCCTCCATTCTTGGTGCTTTACTTCTTTCACATACACAAAGGAGAAAAAAAGGAAAGGCGCAGAGGTAAGGAAGGGAGGGGAGAAGGAAGAAATAAACTCATGCGCAGAAAAATCCTTTTATTTGATGATCGGGAGCCTCACAGAGCTACAAGTTATGGAATATATGAAAAGGTAGTGCCACTAGCCTTGGTGCCAATTTACTTCTTCCTATCCAAATTTTCACTACGTCTTACCCAATTTTTCACTAAATCCCACTGATTTTTACCTCTTCAGGACTTCTAAACCTGTCTTCTCCATTTTCACAGCTACTGAAGTTAATTTACACCCTCATTTCTCAGCTACAACTTTTAAACAACCTTCTCTATACCTTCCTGATAGATGCCTGCTCATGTCACTCTCCTGCTTAAAAATCTAAGATGGCCTTTTCTGCCTACCTAGCTAAAGCCCTAACTTCAAAGTCCTTTACAATCTGGATTTAGGCAACTATTTTCTCACTCATCTTCAGCCACTGACACACAAGTCACCCTATAAAATCCTAAATTAATCAAAGCAAACCTACTTCTAAGACATAGTCTTTCAATAACACATGCTAATCCCTTTACCAAAGGGAACCTTCACCCTCAATTCCTACTCACCCCCTTCACGGCAACTCAGGTTAGATGTCAGAGTCCCTGTAAGCCCTTCCCAACAAAGGCACAAGTTCACTACTCTTTCCTCTGCACACCATACACTTACTACAGCATCTATCACCCCAGTTTGTATCTCCCAGTGTCTTGTGTAAGACCTAGCACGTTGTACTAATAAACTGGTCTAAACATTCTTTCCTTCATGAATCAAGATCAGGTTTTCAAAGAAAAATCCAAAAAAAGCAATTCAATACATCCGAACCATGCTCCCTTAAGGGAGCTTTCTTTACAGAATCATTCATTCAACAAATATTTACTAAGCACCTTCTGCCTCTATGTGCCAAGCACTCTGCCAGGTTCTGGGAATAAAGAATAAATAGGAAATACGTACATGATCTTGGATCTTAATCTACTGGGGAGTGCAAACAAAAATCTTACGATGATGTAATCACACTACAACCCTTTTTACAAACATCACTCTAATTTAGGACTTCTTCCCTACCCCTCACAAACACAGGAGTTTATCATTCCCTGCTCTGAGCTATTCTGAACCTTGAAGATATTTCTAATGTTATATTCTTTAATCCCACCTTAATTTTTTTTGACATGTCTCATTCACCTACTCTAATATAGGCTCTTTGCACTTACATTTTAAATATTTTTATATTTTCAGAGCCTGGCAAATAGTGTTTGGTGAATACTTAAAAGAATTCAAGGGGATAAGCTGGGACAGTAAAAAAAAGCAAACATTTTGTAAGAGACAAGTATGCTAACAGAACAGTGCCCATGTTACCAGGAGTAAGAAAAACTAACATAGGCCTCTAATCTTCAAGGCAAAATCTAGAGAAACCAGACAGAAAGGACCTAAGTGACCAAAGGCTGAGAATATTCGTTCTAGGATAGGCTGGGATATGAAGCAAAGGGACAAACTTAAAGGTAAAACTGTATAAACATAATCTTAGTGACACGCTATGGCAAAATAAGAGCAAACCTCAAACGGGGGGGGGGGGGGTAATGGCAAAACTGTGTTGGAGTGCCTATCTGCCACACTCTGCACTAGGCACATAACAGCTAACATGTTTTGAGCACTCACCAACTGGCAGGCCCTTCACATACATTATCTCATTTAACCCTCAGGACTCCTATGAGTAAATACTATTGTATTATTCTCCATACATAAAGAAAGAACGGTCCAGAAAATGAGTCATTTACCTGAGATCACAGAGATCCTACTGGCACAACTGTGATTTTAACCCAAGTCTGATCCAAAAGTCTATGTTTTCAAGCACTATGCAATAACTTACCGGTGATTACCTCGATTTAATTCTCATAACGATCCATGAAGTAGACACTATCCTCATTTTATTTTGGATGAGGAAACTGA
Source organism: Balaenoptera ricei (assembly GCF_028023285.1). NCBI lineage: Eukaryota > Metazoa > Chordata > Mammalia > Artiodactyla > Balaenopteridae > Balaenoptera > Balaenoptera ricei. The sequence continues at coordinate 164,332,200 of NC_082641.1, forward strand.
GACTCTGAGTTTAAATAACTTGCCCAAGGTTGCACACACTTAGTTAGTAGTAGAGCTAGGATTTGAACCTGGGACAATCTAGCTGCAAAGCTGTACTCTCTAACACCAATGCCTCACACAAGTCTAGAATTCTGTCACTGATGAAACCAAGATCTTGTGTTCATTCTCCAAATATTATGTTGCTAAGACCATGAGCCCCTGAGTTTCCCTCTCAGATGTACCATCTTTCCAAACTACTCTTCACCTGTATTCTCTACTCCCAAACTCTGCCTAATACTTAACACAGCAGACCTCAAATGCTATCCTCTCAGGACCCTTATACTCAAGTACCTCAAAGACCTTTCAATTGTGTGGGTTATATCTATCAATATTTACCATACTAGAAATTAGAAATAAGGAATTTTAAAATATGTATTAACTCATTAAATATAATAAACCTATCACATGTTAACATTTTTATGAAAAGTAACTACTTTCAAAAACAAAGTAAAATTTTGTGAGAAGAATGACACTGTCTTACATTTTTGCAAATCTTTAAGGTCTGACATGCTAGAAGACAGCTGGATTCACCTATCTGCTCTGAATTCAATTCATCAGATATTACACATCATTTTGTCAGTCTCTGGAAAACTCCACTGTATACGTATAAGAGGAAGAGAATGAAAAAGGCAAATAATCGTGTAATATTTCTAAGAACTTAAGGTTTCTGTAGCCACCTCCTCCTGCCTCCCAAAATCTCAATTCCTTAAATCCTTTTCTCAAGTAGAATAAGAATAAATTTAAGTCCATATTGGTTTAACTAAAATTTCCAATCAATAAGACCTCTGCGAAAAAAGATTTTAAAATTATGATAAAATATTCCTCCAAAACAGAGTCAAACAGCAGATGTAGTAGTTAGTCTAAGCTCTAAAAGAAGACCGGCATACCAATCTGCATCCGCAGTGCCCAGCCAATAACCAACAGCCCATAAGAATTTACTAGACTGCTGTTAAAATGCAATTCTAATCATGTGCCTGTGCCTAATAACACAAGTGAATATAAAATACAGTCAGAGAGAAGCCTGAGTGTACTGCAACACCACAGGAAACTACCAATTTTGAAGGTAAAAAATGGTCAAATACTAGCAATTTCATTCAACTCAATAAATTAACTCAAAATATAACTATAAAGATACACTAAGTTATAGGTCATCCACAAATTTCAACTTAAAACACAAATACTTCTTAGCTTAAAATTTTTAATTTCTATATTTTAAGTCAAATATAAAGTATAGAACAAAAGAACATATTAGGACAATTATGATTTATGATCTAGCCAGCAAAGCTGAGGGCCCACTAACATTAAGTCAAACCATGATTTGTGTGATGAAACATCACCGAGATCAAAAAGGAAAGGAGAGGGAGCCATCGATATTAAATCTGTTCTCTTAGTATGAGACAAGCAACCGTCTAGTTTACACCTCCAGCAATGATGGCCGCCAACAGAAATCTTTTCATTTCTTTCTTATCTTTTGACAGTTTCCATAATCTATTTGCTCCTCCCACTCTTACAATCACAGTATTCTAGCTACCCCTATCTAGTTGGAATTTTGGCTTTTTGAGGTATTCAACATTTATTGTAGCTGCTAATTCATGTATACAATCATTTTGGGAAGTTCTAACATAGTAGCAATCAGTTTTGACCCACTAGTCTTTTTTTCCCCTAAAAACTAAGAAAGAAAATTAGTCATGAAATGCTGACCTTATAAATCATCAAGAAGCCTTTAACAACTCCAGAATATTTCTCTCACAAGGGCTTAAATGAACTCTCTGACCCCAGTTTCTTGACCCCGCCCCCTTCATCCAGCCTTCACATTTTTACTATGTCTCCTGAAAAAGTATGTCACACACACAATTTCCCCACCCCATCCACCTAAACTCTCAATGAATCCCTATTATATACAAACGAAAGTCTCAACACTTTAAGAAAAAGCCTATGACTATTCACAGACTGTTTCTGGCCACTCCTCCTGTCCCTTTCATCTTTGCATCCTATGATTCACAGTCCAAGTTGTATGTAACTTGACTTTGCACATGTTCTTTCTTCTCACTAAAAGGTCCTACTCAGTCTAACAAACCTCTATTCAACCTTCAAAGCTAAGCTCAAAGACCTCTGAGATGACTCCCTCAAGTTTCCCAAGCAGAATTAGTTGCTCCTTCTTTAGCATACCCCAAATGCTTTGTGTATTCCTCATTACTATATAACCTGATGAGCACTTTATTGGTTCATTTGTTTTTCTCTCCATACCATTATAAACCCATTTAGAATAAAAGAGCATAAGCCCTATTAGAGGAGCAAGTCTATAATGGTGCCTGACACATGGGTGTTTCCAGTATTTTTGGAACTGAGTTTTAGCCCTATTTTAAAATGCTGTGTTCAAGTATAATCACTTCTGCTGTATCACTTATTCTGAAAATAATCTGTTCCAACGTAACTGATATATTAGAAAATTAGAGCTTAACACAAAATTCCCATTTGCTTATGTGTGATTTTGTCTGTGAAAAAAACTAGATGAAGGTAGAAACCTGCCCCCAGCTGAACTGAGCTGCATAGAAATACACAAAATACACACACCTTAAAACACCTACCAGCTACATCAGTTCACTCTGTGTGTGTGCACATGAGCTGAGCCACACCCACCCACCTCTGGTGTTATTATACCATTCCATTTGATTTCAGGTAACCCTCCTTCTACCACTGTACAGTAACTCACAAGCAGCAACCTTTCTGATGCCCATTAACACAAGCAAACCAGGTCTTTTTCAAGGTAAAGTGACACATTTATTGTACTATTTATGTATACCATAACCATTTAACATGTGTAAAACTATGCTACCATTTTTACCAGGTTCCTTTTTATTAAAATAAGTCACTGACAAAATTTTGAGTGTTGTGCCTTAGTTCCACTTTTCCCAAAAGGCCTGTAGTTTTTACTGCACAATTTTCCATATCATAGTGATTTTTAGGAACCTATATGTTGCTTTACAGCAGAATTGACTATATAAATTAACAGCTGTATGAGGAGTTCTTAGGTTTTAAGAAATTTTCAATATTTCAATTCCAATAATACACAGAAGAGAAAACTCTGCCCTCTCCCCAATTTCACAAAATGTTTACAGTCCATATCCTCACAGACCATCAGGATAGCCATAACCGTTAAGCTTGGTGGCTCTCACTTCTGGTGAGCAGAGAGTTGATTTTTCCAGCTTAAGCTCTACAGTCTGCCTAAGCCTAATTCAGAAGACAAGTTCTGAATGCCTGAACTTTCACATGTACCATTATATGGGTTTCATTTCTTTTATTGCTCTTAACTTTTTTCCGAAACATTTTGATTTTAAATTACCCTGTATTATAGAGCAATTGAACCGAGCCCTCAAGCCCACTATAAAATGGATCAGACACAAAAGACCCTATATCCAAGTTTAAAATAGATTCGGAGTCACTAACTCCATAGTATCTCAAATGTGACTTTTTTATATGTATGGATCCACTTAATTCTCCGCACTGATGCCCAAATGATCTCTAAATCACCTTGTTCCCCTAATGAAAAATATTTGGGCTCTCTCTTTTGCTATTGGATAAAGATATAAACCTCACTTTTAGCTTAGTAAGTATGGTTCTTCAAAATCTAGGATGGACACACCTTTGCAGGCTCGTCTCCAGTCACTCTCCCTGTTTCAGTAACACATCGATATTGGCCTTACCCCAACACTTGGCACCTCAGTGCACCCACAGTTCCTTTTGTCTGAAATGACCCCATCTCTCCAGTTTGACAAACACCTATTCCGTGCTATTTTCTGTAAACTGCTCCCACACATTCTACAAATTTCATCATTCTCTCCTGTTCTCCCCACAGCACTCTGTACACCTACTAAGACTACAGCAACAAGAAAACAGCAAATGAGTGTTATTCATTTTTTAATTCCCAGGGTCCAACACTATGTCCAGCATATACTATTCCTTGCACATAACTTATCAAGAAAATAAAAATGGATGAGGGAGAGGTAAAGCCCAGAGAAGGGTAAGATTAAGGCAGTCTAAATAAGTCCCCATCTTACATGCAAATAAACACTTTAAAAGCAGCTTCCCAACCAGTATACCTTCCATATGGGAAAGTTACAAGTGTGCTGAAGAGGGCCCTCACCTCTCATGGCCCAAAGGCTACAGCTGTGAGCAACCATGACCATTTATTCCAGTATGCCTTACATATATTATCCCTTTCTGTTGCACTATGAGATGAAAAAGGTTTATGCTTTAAATATAAAAAAGGCTAATATGAACATGGCGGAATGCCTACGCATTAACCAAAATGCATTACTTATAAACCATAAGTACAGAAGCAAATACCTTTATTTGTAGCCAGGACCAAGTTCTGTAACCAACTCATATCTGTTCAAGAGTCTGAAAAGTTTTACTTTGCCACCAAGGTTTAAGAAACCTGAAAATACCTACAAATCAAACAGGCATTCAAAAGAGCTTCCTCATCTATGTTACCATTGATCAAGACACTTCTGAAACTATGCAAAATCTTCTGAGTCTCACAGGAAACTTTGTCTTTTGTCACATCCTCGTTTTTTGACCATTTCATTAAGTATCTTATTCACCAACTGAGAACTGACCAGACTCAACTACCTCAAATAACTTCCAGCCATTAAAACGCACTCCGCCCTCCCAAAAAAACTAATCTCCATCAAGTACCTCACTCTCATGTGCTCTCACATTTACACAAAACCTGGTGCTTTCCCTCTTAACTGTAGTATCTTGGGCAAGTCACTTTAACCTTTCTAGGCCTGTTTCCTCAACAGCAGCTATTCAAATATTTTGTTTAAAGGAAGTTGACTGGACTAGATGACTGGTCTAAAAATATTAAGCAATTTTTATTCTAAAAGTCATCACTTCTAAAGACTGCGATAATTGCTCTGATAGCAATTACAAAACAAGTCTTCAAAACCTTTTGATCAATGGACATAGCTCCTAAAGCCTACAAAACTGTTTTGGGATGATAAATTCTAGAGCACTGTGAAAAACACAAAGTGCTATTATATGCCATTTTATTTTTCACTTGTTCATATTCACTCTCTTCCTCTCCAAAATTAAAATCCCCAGACACAAAGAGGCAAGATTCCGCACTACCACTAATGGGGCAATCCACCTGGAAAACAGGTAAGTATGGGAACTCATGTTCAAGGAGATTATTTAAACGTCAGCTTAACACAATAACAAATCCAAAAAGGACAAGCAAGATGACCATTCACAATGCTGTCATTTGCAGTAACAGTTCAAGAAGAGGTTACAGGTGTTCATTAGCAGGCTCTTAGAAGCTGTAGGAGAAAAAGTCAAAAAAAAATTTTCCAAAGAAAATAATGATTGCTGTTTAGAAAAAAAGAAAAGAGATACGATTCAGGTTATTACACAAAACTTCACGTAATTAGAACTATCTCTGAGTCCTCAGCATTATCATAAATCTCTTCATCTGGTGCTAAGGGCTTCTTTAGCCATGTCATTCCCATCCCCCCACCCCACCCCAAAAATTTGCGTTAAACTGAATTTTAAATACATTTGGGGGAGGGGGTAAACAGTTGGTTTCCCGCTTTGCGGTAACTCCGAAGTTCCACACTCCACTCCGCGCAATCCCACACCGCCACTTCTCCAAAGTTGCCACCCATCCCAGCCAAGAGTCCCGGACACCAACTCCCCTCCTCCGGGTGACCAGAGCCAGGGTCGACAGCCAGGGCATCCCCCAACCCTGGCGCCCCCGCCCCCGCCGTCAATCAACACCCCCCAGCCCCGGACTCGGCGCGGGGGCGCGGTCCGGGGACCAACTGGATGGCGACAGCCGCGCGTCTAGGGACCCCCAACAGCCACCATCTCCTCCAATCTTCGGGCCCGCTGCACGCAAAACTCAAGGTGCTCTTGCTCGAGTCCCCCCCGCTACGGTCCCGGGGACACGACCGAGAGGGGCCCGTGGGCAGCCAGTGTGGGGAGCAGCGCCCAGCCGGGCCTCGGGCTGGTCTCGCTCACCTCTTGGGGTGCGCCGCCTTCCTCCGCCGCTGCCGCCGCCTCCTCCCTGTGAGTGCAGCGGGGTCTGACCTGTGGAACCACCATACCAGTCCCGCCCGCTGCTGCAGCGCCGCCGTCGCCGCTCCTCTGCCGCCTCAGCCGCCGCTCTTTGTTCTCCCTCCGAGATCCACCGCGTCAGCCGCCCGCTTCAGCCGCCTCGATGGGCCGCCACTACGGCCTCCCGGCCTCTCGGCCTCTGGCCTCGCCCTCCTCGCTGCACCCACTGCTGCCTTCGCCTTCGCGCAGCCGACGCCGCCGCCACCGCCGCCGCCGCCTCCTCCTCCTCTGCGCCCCCCTCGTTTTCATTGAAAGCAAACAAGCATCATGGCGGCGGCCGCCGTCCCACCCCCTCCCCCTCCGCCCCCCCCCCCCCCCACCTCAAGCCTGCGAGCGCCGCGACCGACGCTGCCGCTCCAACATCCCGGCCGCCCATTGGCCGCCGCCGCCGGGCGCGACCATTCAGCATCCGGGGAGGTCGCTCTCCGCTCGTCCCTCTCTTCCCCCACCCCCGCGATGGGGAGCAGTGAGCCGGCCGGGCGCGCACCGGGGTCAGACCTCCCTCTCCTCTTCCCGCTCTCCTCGCTCGTTTCCTGCCTTGTCGCTTCTACTTTCTCTTCTTCTTAACGCTCCTACGCTTTTCAACTAGCTCTTTTTTTTCTTTCTTTCTCTCTTTTTTTGTCTCAGGCTGTTCATTTTTGTTCCTCTCTTCCCTCTGTTTCCTTGATCTTCCTCCCTTTCGTTTCGCCTATCAATTACATGGAAACAGGGACAAGCTCTCAGACTTTTGACCCTTAGCCAGTATCCTGAGCTGCCTAAAGACAAGACATTCAGTCGTGAACAGTGGCGTGATTCATCCTGCCTCAGATATGAAGAAAAAACTAATTAGTGGCACGTTTCGGTCCATTAATGGTCATTCAGTCCAGTAAATTCAGGGACAATTCTGGTGGGATCCTAGCCCAGAGTAACTGTCCGCAGCTGTGTTCAAAGAGCAAGATGTTCTATTCAGGTGGAGATTGAAAATGAGCAGAGAAAGGATTGATGATGCTTGCATCAGTGCACATTAGTTGACTGGTGGTCAAGGTCCTGTGCTGGGACCAAGGCAAAGAGACGAATCAGGCCCCGGCCTGCCCTGAGTAAGCTCACAGCCTAGGGACAAGAGATACACCCAACAGACTGTTAAAACCCATTAGAGGTGCATGAGGACAGGCATGGCCTGAGGAAAAAAGAATAGCTGTCCACTCACCTACATGGCAAACTAGGATGGGCTCCTCGCTCTTTCCTGGAAAACCAACTCTGAAGAAATGAGAGTGAAACAGGTTCCAGGAACTAACAATAGCAACAAAATGAGACACCCTCTCTTGCTATACTGGGCTAGAGGATATGGGAAATGGTTGGCTGCTGTTGGGGCAGAGGAGAGCTAGAAGGGCAAGGAAAAGATTGAGACCGTAGGACTCCTGGGCACGGAAGCTTTTCAAACAGTTGCTAATCAGGGAAGGGAGGGGTTGCAGAGACAAGGGAGGAGCAGCCAAGAAATAATAGTGCAGCCTTGGGGCAAGGTCCTGGTACTACCTCAAGGGATACACGTAATAGTATCTTTGAGCTCTTTACAGAACTAAAACCCCCAACAAATAGAAGATGTCAGCATTCTTCATTCCAGAGAAGACCACTTGAGGCCAGATTAAAGGAACCAGAGAAGCTCATCAAGAGATTACCAGAGACCAGATTAAAGGAGTGAATGACCTGCACACACCCTAATCTTATCAGCAACCCTGCCCTTGAACCATTGCTATAAAACTCCTCACCAAATCCTTCTAGGTTGGGACACACAGTTTTTCAGGGGCACAACCCTGCTGTGTCCCCCCTTTGCCTGGCAAACCAATAAAGCTATTCTTTTCCTCTTCACCCAAAACTCCAAGATTCAATTCAGCACCAGTGCACGAAGGCTGAGTTTTCAGCATCAACGGTCCAGTCCTCTAGTGTCAGAGGACACTAGACAACAGCAGGACAACATGAAAGCCCAGGAAGGGTAGGGGGTTGCTAAGAACAAGTGCAGACTGACTGGCTGCCTTTGGGCATCCCTCCACAGCCTCCAACCCCAGGCTTCCGAATACTGGGGTTGTGCAGCCCCTGTGCTCTACAAAGTGTCACCAGACTGAGGGAGGAGCCAGTGGCACTCTCTGCCCCCCATGTGAATGCTGTGCCCTGGCAACCTGTGCTCCAGCCTGGAGAGAGGGGTGAATTTTTGTAATTCATCTGCCCAGAAGGAGCTACTTCTCGTGATTGGTACCATGTGTATGGGGGCAGGGAAGTCCAGTTGCATAACAAAAAAACTTGCATAGAACCACAAGTTTATTACATCTCATTACTCTAGTGCTCCAGGTCTCACTTGGGGTCTCTCATGCCTCTACTGAGATGGTGGCTGGGGTTAGATTCTGGCACCTCCATGTCCCCAACAAGCCCTCCCTGTGTAGTGTTTTATCCTCCCACTTTTCTTTGTGGCTTCTCTCCAGCAGGTTATCCTGAACATCTTTTATGGCAACCCAGGGCTCCAAGAGAGAGGAAGTGCAAGACCTTTTGAAGAATGTCACTTTCTCTGTACTCTATTGGTCAAAACAGTCACAAGCCCAGTCCAGATTTAAGAGAAGAGGACATAAGCAGTGCAGGAGCTGCATGCACATAAAGGGAAGGAGAGACTTATTTGGGGCCATCTCAGTAGACTAGCTACCACAGAGAAGGAACCAATGGTGGCCCTGCCTGTGCACATCCTGTTCTTTCTGAATATCTGAAGAGAACCCCACCAAATGCCTTTCCAGATCCAGATCAAAGTGCCCCTCATATTAGGCAAGACCTCCCTGTGTAAGTTATAAAACCCAAACTCAAATAGGCTTGACGCAGAAAGAGGTCATTTATGTTCAGGTATCACATAACTGAAAAGTTCAGGCATCTTAAAATATCAACAAGAATCAATCCAATCTCACTCTTCCACCCTCCACTCAGCTTTCCTCCCCACTGGCTTCACAAGGGCTGTGCAACCAGGCAGGAAAGATGGCCACTAGCATCTACAGGCTTAGATTCTAACAGCTCCAGCTGCAAATGCATACCTACTTCACTTTATTGTGCTTCACAGATAGCGCATTTTTTACAAATTGAAGGTTTGTGGGAACCCTGCATTAAGCAAGTCTATTGGCATCAGTTTCCATCAGCATTTGCTCACTTCATGTCTCTATGCCATGCTTGATAATTCTCACAATATTTCAAACTTTTTCATTGTTACTATATTTGTTATGGTGATATGTGATCAGTGATCTTTGATGTTACTCTTGTAATTGTTTTGAAGCACCACGAACTGGGCCCACGTAAGACAACAAATTTAATGAGTGTTGTGTGTGTTTTCACTGCTCCACTGACCAGCCTTTCCTCTGTCTTTATACCTCTCTTCAGTCCTCCCTAATCCCTGAGACACAACAATATTGAAATTAGGCCAGTTAATAACCCTACAATGGCCTCTAAGTGTTCAAATGAAAGGAAGTCACACATCTCTCACTTTAAATCAAAAGCTACAGATGATTAAGCTTAGTGAGGAAGGCATGTCAAAAGCTGAGATAGGCTGAAGGCTAGACCTCTTATGCCAAACAGTTAGCCAAGCTGTGAATGCAAAGGAAAAGTTCTTAAAGGAAATTAAATGTGCTACTCAGTGAACTGATGAATGACCAGAAAGTGAAACAGCCCTATTGCTGATATGAAGAACATTTTAATGGTCTGGATAGAAGATCAAACCAGCCACAACATTCCCTTAAGCCAAAGCCTAATCCAGAGCAAGGTCCTAACTCTCTTCAATTCTATGAAGACTGAAAGAGGTGAGGAAGCTGCAGAAGAAAAGTTTGAAGCTAGCAGAGGTTGGTTTACAAGGTTTAAGGAAAGAAGCCGTCTCCATAACATAAAAGTACAAGGTGAAGCAACAAGTGCTGGTGTAGGAGCTGCAGCAAGTTGTCCAGAAGATTTAGCTAAAATAATGAATGAAGGTGGCTACACTAAACAGATTTTCGATGTAGACAAAACAGCATTATATTGGAAGAAGATGCCATCTAGGACATTCATAGTTAGAGAGGAGAAGTCAATGCCTGGCTTCAAAGCTTCAAAAGACAGGCAGACTCTCTCATTAGGGGTTAATGTAGCTGGTGACTTGAAGTCAATGCTCATTTACCATTCCAAAAATCCTAGGGCCCTTAAGAATTATGCTTAATCTACTCTGCCTGTGCTATATAAATGGAACAACAAAGACTGGATGACAGCACATCTGTTTGAATCACAGTTTACCAAAAAAAACTACTATTGAGACCTACTGCTCAGAAAAAAAGATTCCTTTCCAAATACTACTGCTCATTGACAATGAGCACCTGGTCACCCAAGAGCTCTGATGGAGATATACAACATTAATGTTTTCATGCCTGCTAACACAACATCTATTCTGAAGCCCATGGATCAAGAAGTAATTTTGACTTTCTAGTCTTATTATTTAAGAAACAGATTTTGTAAAGCTATAACTGCCATAGATAGTGATTCATCTGATCGAGGCAAAGTCAATCAAAAACCTTCTGGAAAAGTTTCACCATTCTAGATGCCATTCATGACTCATGAGAAGAGGTCAACATATCAATATTAGTGGGAGTTTGAACAAAGTTGATTCCAACACTCATGGAAGACTTTAAGGGGGTTCAAGACTTTAGTGGAGGAAGTAACTGCAGATGTTATGGAAATAGCAAGAGAACATGAATTAGAAGTAGAGCCTGAAGATGTGACTGAATTGCTGCAATCTCATTATAAAACTTAATGGATGAGGAGTTGCTTCTTATGGATGAGCAAAGAAACTGGTTTCTTAAAATGGAATCTACACCTGGTGAAGATTCTTGAAATGACAACAAAGGATTTAGAATATTACATAAACTTAGTTGATAAGGCAGCAACAGTATTTGAGAGGATTGACTCCAATTTTGAGAGAAGCTCTTCTTTGGGTAAAACACTATCAAATGGCATTGCATGCTACGGAGAAATGATTCATGAAAGGAAGTCAATCAATATGGCAAACTTCATTATTGTCTTATTTTAAGAAATTGCCACAGCCATCCTAGCCTTCAGCAATCACCACCCTGATCAGTCAGCAGCCATAAACATCAAGACAAGACCCTCCACCAGCAAGAAGATTATGACTTGGGCTTCCCTGGTGGCGCAGTGGTTGAGAATCCACCTGTCAATGCAGGGGACACGGGTTCCAGCCCTGGTCCGGGAAGATCCCACATGCCTCAGAACAACTAAGCCCATGCGCCACAACTACTGAGCCTGCGCTCTAGAGCCCACAAGCCACAACTACTGAAGCCCGTGCGCCTAGAGCCCGTGCTCCGCAACAAGAGAAGCCACTGCAATGAGAAGCCCACGCACCACAACGAAGACCCAACGCAGCCAAAAGTAAAAAATAAATTAATTATTTTTTTTTTAAAAAAGAAGATTATGACTTGCTGAAGGCTTAGATGGTTAGCAATTTTTAGCAGTAAGGTATTTCTTTTTTTTTTTTTTTAAGTCTTTATTGAATTTGTTACAATATTGCTTCTGTTTTATGTTTTGGTTTTTTGGTCGCGAGGCATGTGGGATCTTAGCTCCCCGACCAGGGATTGAACCCGCACCCTCTGCATTGGAAGGTGAAGTCTTAACCGCTGGACCGCCAAGGAAGTCCCAGCAGTAAGGTATTTCTTAATTAAGGTATGTACATTTTTTTAGACATAATGCTATTGCACACTAAATACACTACAGTGTAAACATAACTTTTATATGCACTGGGAAACCAAAAAATTTGTGTGACTCACTTTAACATGATATTTGCTTTAGTGCAGTGGTTTGGAACTGAACCCACAATATCTCTGAAGTTTGCCCATATATAGTTTTTTTCCCTAAGATTAAACCACCTTATTCATTGTAATAAAAAATAATTTGTGGTCATGGTTTAAAAAAAAAAGACTAAATTACAGAAAGGCATGAATAAGAAAGTGGAGGTCTCATCCCTGGCCCGACTCCAGCCACACTCCTCAAAAATTTGAATTGTTTACAAGGCTTTGGCCTTAAATAACAAAATAAAATAAAATAAACAAACCGAAACATTCTCAAACATGCTTACTGAATAAGAATATTTACTGAATCCCGTCACTGAAAGTCCAAATGTAGGGCAGCCTTTAGGGTTGTTTGATTTAAGGCCTACAGGCAGATTGATCATTGATACTGCCCTGGGCAAAAAACATTTTGTTACTTTGCTGCTTATTATGGGATATGGGGTGTTGGAAACCTGACTTGAAGTAATTTAAGCAGAAATAGGAGTGTATTGGCTCAGCATAATACTAGCTTCTCTAATAAACAGATACAAAATTTCTTGCTTATGTAACCATTCTGCAGGCGATTTTTCTTCCTAGTAGTGACTCAGGGGCCTAAACCCTTTCCTCTTACGCCTCTGTCATCCCTAGGACAGGGGTTCTTATTCTGAGGTCCATGTACCCCCAAGAGATCTGTGGATAGAAGTCAGGGAGGGGTGCAGCAAACCCAGATGGGTCAAGTTTAGCTTTTCCTGCCATTTTGAGTCTAAATAACAAGCCCCAGTAGGATGTGACTATAACCAATGACAAACCTCAGCCTGATGTTTTCATATCCTCTCACGGTTGTACAATAGAGATCTTTTCCTCCAATTTCATTTTTTCTTTTTTAATTGAGGTAAAATTTACATAACTTAAAATTAACCATTTTAAAGTGCACAATTCAGTAATGTTTACTACAGTCACAATGTTGTGCAACCATACCTCTCTCTATTTCTAAAACAGTTTCATCATCCTAAAAGAAAATGTTAGGTATACCTAGAAATATCATTTTCACTCATTTACGACTTTGAAAATGTGGTAGATATTAGACCCACCAGTAGAACATGCATTTAACATACTATTTAAATGCATAAATACTATTATGTCATAATACTTAAAATATTTTGGTAACTGTATTTCAATATAACTGGTTTCCTTTGTAATCCTATGTATTGGGTTGGCTAAAAGTTCATCTGGTTTTTTCCTTAAGATGACTCTGGTAGCTCTTAGTTGTCTTTAACTTCATTCGAAACAATTTTGTTAGATTGTATGTGACAGCTGTCATATCAGAATGCATTTTAAAAAAGCTTCTCAAAATTGGTGAATTTTTGTGTAGCCATTTTAATATTGAAGATGGAAGAAAAAAAGCAACATTTTTGTCATATTATGCCTTATTATTTCAAGAAAGGTATAAATGTAACTGAAATGCAAAAAAAGATTTGTGCATTGTATGGAGAAGTTGCTGTGACTGATCGAATGTGTCAAAAGTGGTTTGCGAAGTTTCGTGCTGCAGATTTCTCACTGCACAATGCTCCACAGTCGGGTAAATCAGTTGAAGTTGATAACGATCAAATTGAGACATTAATTGAGAACAATCAACGTTTTACCACCTGGGAGATAGCCGACATACTCAAAATATCCAAATCAAGCATTGAAAATCATTTGCACCAGCTTGGTTATGTTCATCGCTTTGATGTTCGGGTTCCACATAAGTTAAGTGAAAAAAACCTTCTTGACCGTATTTCTGTATATGATTCTCTACTTAAACGTAATGAAAACTTTCCATTTTTGAAACAAATTGTGATGGCTGATGAAAAGTGGATATTGTACAATAATATGGAACGGAAGAGATCGTGGGGCAAGTGAAATGAACCACCACCAACCACACCAAAGGCAAGTCTTCATTCAAAGAAGGCGATATTTTATATGTTGTGGGATTGGAAAAGAGTCCTCTATTATGAGCTCATTCCGGAAAACCAAACGATTAAATTCCAACAAGTACTGCTCCCAATTAGACCAACTGAAAACAGCACTCGACAAAAAGCGTCTGGAGTTAGTCAACAGAAAACGCATAACCTTCCATCAGGATAACACAAGACCGCATGTTTCTCTGATGACTGGGCAGAAACTGTTACAGCTTGGCTGGGAAGTTCTGATTCATCTGCCGTGTTCACCAGACATTGCACCTTTGGCTTTCCATTGATTTCAGTCTTTACAGAATTCTCTTAATGGAAAAAATTTCAATCCCCTGGAAGACTGTAAAAGGCACCTGGAACAGTACTTTGCTTAAAAAGATTAAAAGTTTTGGGAAGATGGAATTATGAAGTTGCCTGAAAACTGGCAGAAGGTAGTGGAACAAAATGGTGAATATATTGTTCAATAAAATTCTTGGTGAAAATGAAAAATGCGTCTTTTATTTTTACTTAAAGACCAAAGGAAATTTTTTGCCAACCCAGTATTTTATTTTATGCTTTTTTTAATTAATTTTTTATTGGTGTATAGTTGATTTACAATGTTGTGTTAGTTTCTGCTGTACAGCAAAGTGATTCAGTTATACATATACATATATCCACTCTCTTCTAGACTCCATTCCCATATAGGTCATTACAGAGCACTGAATAGTGCTATACAGTAGGTTCTTATTAGTTATCTTTTATATATAATAGTGTGTATATGTCAATCCCAAACTCCCATTTTATCCCTCCCCCCCTCCTTATTTTATCCTTTTAAAAAACATTATTACAAACAGGGCATCTGCCAAGAGGCTCATATCATAAAAAATGTCAAGAACTCCTGCCCTTGGTTTGGAGCCCTCTGTATCCACTGGTAAAGAGAGGAGAGATGCGGAGAAAGCACAAGTGCTTCATAACTAGCTCAACCTCAAGTCACTCGCAGCACTTCTCCTCACACTCCATTGGCAAGAACTAGTCACATATCCCCACCAAATGTGAAGAAGACTTGGGAAAGTTTTTCACAAGCTTGGAAATAACTTACTCAGTTCCATCTGAGCAGCTGCTTCTCAGCAACAATGAAAGGAAAAAAATGAATTTTTTTGAGCAGATAAATATCTCTGCCACTGTCCACCCCTGTGACTACCAAATATCCCCATTTATGCTTCTTCCAACAAATGGCACCTATTCTTCCTGTCCCCAAAGAAGGCCCCATCCATTGCTGCAACCTTCCCCTTAGTCCTTCTTCTTTCCTGCTGCCTAGAACGTGGAGCTGCTGTCTTGGACCACGAGAATGAGGCCCATGATATCAGAATAAGAAAGGGAGCTGAAAGAAGCCTGGTTTCTGAACATTTCATGGAGCAGACACCACACCAGTTCTAGGTTGAATTCCTCCAAAATCATGGTAATATTTGGCAGGAGATAAGATTGATGCCCTGTCACACAGAAACCAAAAGCTTACTGGCAGAAAGTAGATTGAGAGTGTTGCCTTACAAACTAAGTTGATTAATTTAAAAATGGCCTCAGATTCATTAAGCTGTGAAATTGGGTAATGAGCAGACCACAAAGGCAGATGTTGCAAGTCTTAAAATTTAAAAACTATGTCCAGGCAGACCTTTGGCTATGGATACTGTCACATGGAACTAATAGGATGAGAGTAGACTGGAAGCCTACTAGGTTTTTTAGGGAAATGTCAAAGAAACCACCTACAATCCTAAAATTTTTTAACCCCAAAAGAAGTGCCCAATCTCCCACACATGCACCAGCAGGAAGCAGATGTTTTAATTCCCAAGTCTAATGTGACCATGAAAGAAAATATAACTGCCAGAAGGCAGGGGCAAAGCTTTAGAAGCCAGTGGACAAAGGACTGCTAGGTGGGCTGATCAATAACACTACTTCCAGAGAAGGGAGACTGTGGTGTCCCTAGAAAACCAAGTGGGCAAGAACCAGTGACTGCTGTATGTCTACCATCCTCCCACTTTCTGAATTAGATTGTGTTTGTTTGTTTGCTACAATTGTCCTATTCCTACTGACAGTTACATGTTCTGTGTGTTGGAGGCAGTCGTCTTTTAGTTCCCAGGTTACTGGACCACAGCAAGCCACATTGGGACCTGCTGGCTACTCTGAGCTACACCAGCCTCTATGTTGCCCCCTTGGGGAGAGTGCTCTGTGTATGGGAAGAAGGGTGCACATGGATATATAGGAGGCCAAAGAGAGAAGTTGTACCAGGACTGCAGGATAACTCTTTTTCCAGCACAAAGATGAAATTTCCCACCCTCCCTTTACTTGCCAGCATTCTTAGAGTTGAGTAGGAATAAATATCTAGAAAGCCCTCTGCTTTACTCGCAACAGAAAACAAACCCTCAGAGTAGGGAGGGGCAGACACCTGGCTAAGCAGAGGGAGGGAGAGAATCTGAGGTCTAATTTCCTCTCAAAGTGCTTTCTCCTGTCCTTCTTGATCTTATCCTCCCCTACACTTAAAACAAAAAGTATAAATTTCAGGTGCAGCTGTAGCTGATGCCAATGTCTGAGACCTTTGAAGATTTTGAAGTTTTGTTTTGTTTGTTTTCCTTCACAGGAGTCCCCTTCCCCTTAAAAAAAACCTTTTCATTTTGAAATAATTATAGATTCACATGAAGTTGCAAAGAAATGTGCAGGGAGGTCCCATGCACCCTTCACCCTACCACCCCTGATATTTACATCCTGCAAAACTACAGAACAATATCAAGCCCAGAAAATTGACATTAGGTACAGACCATTGAGTTTATTCAGATTTCACCAGTTAATACATGCACTCGCGCACGTGTGTGTGTGCGTGCGTGCGTATGCATGTGTAGCTGTATGCAACTTTGTCACATGTGTACCTTCATGGAACCAACACTGTACTCAAGATACTTAACTGTACCATCACTTCAAGTCTCCGTTGTGCTCCCCTTTACAGTCACATCCTCCCCTCCCCAGCCAGCCCTGGCCTGGTTAGCCAATTACTAATCTCTGTAATTATGTTCTTTTACAAATGTAATATAAATAGAATTATGCAGTATGTATCCTCTTGAGGTTAGTGCAGCATAATTTCCATTATGTTCATCTGAGATGTTGCATGTATTAATAGTTCCATCCTTTTTATTGCTGAATAGCATTCCATGGTATGGATGTGCCATAGTTTCTTTAAACATTCATCAGTTGAAAGACATCAGGGTCATTTCTATTTTGGTGCTATTATGAATAAAGCTGCTAGAACATTCACGTGGAAGTTTCTGCATAAAAACAAGTTTTCATTTCTCTATGCTAAAAGCCCAAGAGAGTAGTTGCTGTTCATATCGTAATTCCATTTTTAGTTTAATAGAAACTGCCAAACTATTTTCCAGAGTGCCTGTATGTTTTAATCATATTCTACCTTGAGTGTGATATGGTGAGACCAGACACAGGTCAAGAGAGAAAAAATGGTTAATCAAAGTTCAATAGGAGAGAACAGAGCACTTCACACAGGGCCACAGAAGGAAGCAGCAGGGTCAGTTAGGAGGCAGAGGGATGGGGGAATTGTGGGCAAGCATATTTATTGTGGTTTCTGCAGGAAGGAATGGCTCAGGCAAGGTAAGCAGGTTTAGCACTGGATAATTTGAGTAATTTCAGTCAGCCCTGGGGCATAGGATCTGTCCTTGGTTGTCTGGTACCTGGCCTTGGGGTGATTAGGGCAGGTGTATAGTGGCTAGGAGTATGAGAGCCCAGGAAACTCAGTATTTGGGAGTATGGGCTTAATTGGCTGCTCAAGAAGGAGAACTGACCAGCCTCTAGCCAGGGCCTCAAAACTGGGTCAAGACAGCATTTTAAAAAATTATATTACACTGTATTATTTTACATTCCCACCAGGAATGTATGATGGATCCAGTTTCTCCACATCCTCACCATCATTTGTGTTATTACTATTTTTATTTCTGTCATTCTGAATGGTATGTAGTGATGTCTCATTATAGTTTTATTTGGCATTTTTCTAATGATGTTGAACATCTTTTCATGTGCTTATTTTCCAACTGTATATCTCGTATATCTTTATCTTTGATAAAATGTCTACACATTTCTTTTGCCTATTTTAAAAATTGGATTGTTTGTCTTTTTAATGTTGGGTTTGAGGAGTTCTTTGTATATTCTAGATACAAGTCCTTTGTCAAACATGTCATTTGCAAATATTTTCTCCCAGTCTGTAATGTGTCTTTTCATATTCATTAATAGGGTCAATTGCTCAGCAAAAGTTTTAAATTTTATGAGGTCCAATTAATCAAATTTTCCTTTTATGGATCATGCTTTCAGGGAAGAACTCTTTGCCTAATCTAGGTCTTGAATATTTTCTATTTTTTTCCTAGAAGGTTTACATTTTTCATGGTCCATGGTCCATTTTGAGTTAAAATTTGTATAAAATTGGAGGATTAGTTCAAGGCTTTTTGTTTTTGCTGTGGGTACCTACTTGCTCCAGCACCATTTACTGAAAGGCTTATCTCTATCTCTTTGAAATGTTTTGTTCCTTTGTTTAAAAGTAAATGAACATATTTGTGTAGGTCTATTTCTTCATTTTCTATCTGTTCCATTAATCTATATGACTATCCCTCTGCCAATATCATACTGTTTTTATTACTGTAGCTAATAGTAAAAACTTAACATCTCAAAGAATGATTACTCCTACTTCTTTTCTTTTTAAAATTTGTTTTGGCTATTGTAGGGCCTTTCCTTTTCCATCTAAAATTTTGAGTAAGGCTTTCTGTATCTATAAAAATAAAGTTTGTTGAGATCTTGATAGAGATTGTGGTAAATCTGTAGATCAATTTGGGGAGAATTAGCATCTTTGCTGTGTTGAATCTTTGAAATGTTGAACAAGGTATATATCTTCAGTTATTTAGGTCTTCACTGATTTCTTTCATCAGCATTTTATAAATTTTACCATATTGATGTTGTGCATGTTTCGTTAGATTTATACCTAAGTATTTCATTTCTTTGGAGCAATTCTAAGTGGTATTTTAAATTTTGGCTTCCACTTGTGTGTCATCAGTATATAGAAATACTTTTGCATGGTAACTTTGTATCCTGCCATCTTACTGAACTTACTTATTAGTTCTAGATGATTTTTATACATTCCTTGGAATTTTCAACATAGACAATCATGTTGTCTGCAGGTAGAGACAATTTTATTTCTTTCTTTCCAATCTGTATGACTTTTTTTTTTTTGCCTTTTCTTGCCTTGTCACAGTGTTTAGAAATTCCAGTATTATGTTGAGTAAGAGTGGTGAAAGCAGACATCGTTGCCTTGTTTTCTCAGTCTTAGAGGAAAAGTCATGCCATTAAGTATGATGTTAGCTATTGGTTTTGTAGATGCTCTTTGTGAGGTTAAGTCCCCTTTTATTCCAGAGAATTTTTATCATGAATGGTTAGGTAGTTGAATTTAGTCAAATGTTTTTCCTGCATAAATTGGAATAATCATATGACCTTCATCCTTGATTTTTGAATATTTAACCAACCTTTATAACTAGAAAAAAATCCCACTTGGTTGTGGTGTATCATCTTTTTATATGTTCGTGTATTTAATTTGGTAAATTTTTCTTGAGGACTTTTGCATCTAAATTCATGAGGGATATTGGTCTGTAGTTTTCTTTGTTGTGCTATCTTTTCTGATTTTGGGATCAGAATAATACAGGCTCATAAAATTAGTTGGGAAGTGTCCTTCCTCTCCTATTTTCTGAAATAGATTAAAATCAGTTATTAATTCTTTGGATGTTTGGTAAAATACTCCAATGAGAGAATGTCTGGGCTTGGAGATACTATTTTTTCCATCCTTTTTCTTTGAACCTACCTCTGTCATCATGTTTGAAGTGAATTTCTTATAAACAACATATAGTTGCATTATTATTTTTTAATTTACTCTTCCAAATATCTGTCTTTTTTCCCAAATCTCTGTCTTTTAATTGGTGTATTTAGACTATTTACACTTAAAGCAACTGTTGATATATTAAAAGTTATAGCACCTGGTGGTGCTATAACTTTTGCTTCATCCATAAAATATAATTAAGGAAACTCATGAGGTGAAGGGTAATCTATTGTGCTTACTTCTGTTTACTAATTTTATTGTTCTTTATTGTTCTTCTTTCCTTTCTGAGGGCTCTCTTCTGTCATCATTTCCTTTCTTTCTGGAGAGCTCTTTTTAGCCATTCTTTAAGGATAGGTCTGCTGGCAATAAATTCTGTTAGATGTTCTTTATCTGAGAATGTCTTTATTTCCTTCTATTTTCTGAAGGACAGTATCACCAAATTTATGCTTCGGAGCTGACAGTTTTTCATTCAGCACTTGAAAAATTTTGTGCCACTTCCTTCTGGCCCCCATGGTTTCAGAGGAGAAATCCACTGTCATTTGAATTGCTGTTCCTTTGTAGGTAGTACATTATTTCTCTTTAGCTGTTTTCAAGATTTTTTCCTTTGTTTTTAGTTTTCAGAAGTATAATTATGATGTGTCTTGGTGTGGATTTCTTTGGGTTTCTCATATTTGGGATTCTCTCTGATTCTTGAATCTGGAGGTTTATGTCTTTCACAAAGTTTGGGAAATTTTCAGCCATTGTTTCTTTGAATGCCTTTTTGGTCCCACATCTTCCTCCTCTCCTCTGGGACCCTGATTATATGGATCCTTTAATATAGACCCACAGGTCCCTGAGTCTCTGTTCATTATTTTTTCAGTCTATTCTCTGTTGTTCAGATTGTCTTCAAGTTCACTAATTCTATCTTCTGTCATCTCCACTCTACTGTTGTGTCTATTCAGTGAGTTTTAAAATTTTGGATGTTGCATTTGTCAGTTCTACAATTTTCATTTGATTCTTTTTTTATAACTTTTTTCTTTGCTGAAACTTTCTATTTTTTCATGTGTTTCCAGACAATTTGTGATTGATTGTTGAAGCATTTTTTATGCCAGCTGCTTTCAAATCCTTGTCAGATAATTCCAACATCTGATTCATCTCAGTATTGGCCTCACTTGATCATCTTTTCTCATTTGGATAGTGGTTTTCCTGCATCTTGGTATGACGAGTGATTTTCTATAGCACCGTTCCATTTGGGTTATTATGTGAGGGAACTCTCAGTCCCATTCAATCTTCCACGTTATCAGGCAGTCACCAGGTTAGTCTGTGGGTTCTGTCTACTTTCGTAGACTTTAGTTCCAATGACAGTTTAGTTTTCTGAGCCCTGCCATGCATTCTGGTCAGCTCTGTTCTTCTGGTACTTCTGGGCTCCTGCTCAGCACTGGCTGGTGCCGTCTATGGGGGCAGGAGGCACTTACTGGGTTTACCTGCTATATCTGGGTGTCTACAGCAGAAGATACTGGGCCTGCGTCACCTTAGGCCTCTGGGTGAAGGGCATGGAGGCATAGCTTTCTTCCTGGTGGTGCCATTGCAGGGCCCACTAGTCTCTGGTTGTAGAGTGTGATCCAGCACACACCAAGACTTTACTGCTGCTGCAAGCAGATATCACCATCACCTGTGCACTGGTTGTGGCGTGAGAGCTGGTGTAACCAGGGACTTTGCTGATCTGCAGCTGCTGGTGGATCACATGGTCCATGTTGTGGTGCAGGGTTTTAATCCAGTTTGAGGTTTTAATCAAGTTTCTCAGCTTTCCTCACTCCTGGCTTATTGTTTTGATTATCTGGAGTCTAAGTCAGTTATGATTCAAATATCTGCTTTATAGCTTCCAAATTTTTATTGATGTTTTCCCCCCTCAATTCTCCCCATTTTTGTTTTGTGGGTTTATTTACCTCTTTTCATCCCTTTATTGTGGTTTTCATGGCAGTGAAATCAAATACATACAGACAGTACCCTATCCAAACAGAATTCTTACAATTCTAATCTCCTATAAATCTAAGGTCATATTCTTTCCCAATATTGCTCATTTCTGTTTCTAGCTTTTTCCCCCTTAAAGATGTATTTGTCAGAGTTTTGTCTATTTTGCTGGCATTCAAAAAATAGTTATTTATTGGGGCTATTTTTGTTTCTTATTTCATTGATTTCTTTTTTAATTTTTATTAATTTCCTCCTCTTACTCTTGGTATTTATTTTATTATTTATTTTCTTTCTAGAGTGAATGCTTACCTCATTTGTTTTAAATTTTCTGTATTTTATAAAATTTCATAAGATTGTGGTGGGTTTTTTTCCTGTGTTTTCCTTTGGTTGTACTCTATATCTTTTAATATATAATATTATTATTAACATTACTTTATAAATTAATATTTCACTCTATGTTACTCCTTTTAAAAAATAGCTACTTGTTAAATTTTAAAATTCTGGTGGCTTTAGAATTCTAGTAGGTGTGGGAGAATAAGGGTGGGGCAGGAAGAAGCTCTCTTTTTGTAATTATATTCTCAATTATTGCTTCTTGGTAAGAAAGTACTCTGCTCAATTGCTACATTTTAAAATTTACTGAGGTGCTCCTTATGGCTGAGTAAAACAATTTTGGTAAGTGTTCTGTGAGTATTTGTAGGCAGCGATTGTTTCTGTGAGAGAGTCTCATGCTTGTATATAGAAAATAAGAAAAAGAATTTTCACTGCCACTCTTGAAAAATAACTAATATTCACTGAGTGCTTATTTTGCGCCATGCGCTATTCCAGGGTTTCTCAACTTTGGTGATACTGACATTTTGCTCTGGATAATTCTTTGTGCATGGGAGCTGTCTTGTGCAATGTAAGATGTTTAGCAGCATCCCTGGCCTCTACCTACCAGATTCCAGTAACAGCTGCAGCCTCCTTCCCCAAGTTGTGACAACCAAAAATGTCTCCAGACATTGCCAAATTTTCCCTGGGTGCAAGATTGCCCTTGATTGAGACACATTGTTTACATTTATGAATTCATTTAATCCTAATCACAAACCTACTGCTACTCCCATTTTTACAGATAAGTATCTATAAGCCTAGCTTCTGTAAACAGAAGCCCAGAGAGGTTCAAAGTAACTTTCCAAAGTCACAGGGCTATTAAGCATTATTTGTAATTGCAGAAACCAAAACAAAGCAAGACCAAATCAACCTAAATGTCCTTCAATAAATTGTGAAACATGCATACAAAGGCATTTTGAAAAACTTAATTACTTGATTTATTTACAATGAGTAAATCTCAAAAACCACACCGGGAGAAAAAAGCAAGTTGTGGACATCTTTTAGGTGAGGATAAAAAATGCAATATGAGGATTCTAATTAGTCTTTCCTCAAGTGCCGGGTGGCTCCTGTTCTTCCGTTCGCATGTACAGGGAAGAAACAACCAGTATATTGTGCACAGGGCTTGCTGGCTGGCAGCTGCCACCACAGAGCTGACTTTGTCCTGGGAGAGGGCAGGTGCCCCGGCCTTGGCCAGCCTGGTGCTATTGGGCCCCACAGACAGCTAGGCTCCCGAACTCCCCCTGGGCTGGGTGGGCTTGAGGGTCCCAGGAGGTTCTGCTGCAGCCCAATTCACACACTTCCGATTCCTCTGTGGAAACCTTTAACTGTCAACACCCCCTTTCCTTTTTTTCCCTTTTCTTTTATTGAGGTATAATTAACAAATAACATTATATTAGTTTCAAGTGTACAACATAATGATATTTGTAGATAGTGCAAAAGGATCATCACAATAAGGCTAGTCACCTCTACTCTCTGAGTCTCAGTTTCCCCATCAGTGAAACAGGATGAGGATATCACATGTAAGGAGTTTTGGGGAAAATTAGAAGAGATACTCTGTGTAACGAGCCTATCCCATGTCCAAGAAGGGGACTCGCTGGTAACCTCCCTTTAGAAGCACGTGTAACTCACCCTAAGACCGCCAGGTGGGGCCATTGGCATCAGTGAAGAAGAGCAGCCAGCACCAAAGTTGGGTGGGCATCTGCATCTCCTTAATTGTTTTTGTTTTGTTGGTTTTTTCTTTTAAAATACTAACTCCCCAAGGGAGACAGAATCAGAATCTTTTTTGGGGCTAGGGCATCTGTATTTTAACAAGTGATTTTAGTCCACACTACGAAAATCTGAAACCAACTGATTGAGCACAGGGGGTGGTTTCCCTCCCAGAAACTAGCACCCAGCGAATATAGGTACACTTTATTGAGGGATTAAGATGGACTTTAAAAACTTGAAAAATTAGGGAGGGTGGGAGGGAGATGCAAGAGGGAGGAGAAATGGGGATATATGTATACGTATAGCTGATTCACTTTGTTATAAAGCAGAAACTAACACACCATTGTAAAGCAATTATACTCCAATAAAGATGTAAAAAAAAAAAAACTTGAAAAATAATTTGCAAGCCTTTCAAAATTTACATAGTGGAAATAGTCAACCTATATTTCCATAATTCTATGCGTATTTTTATTTTGAGTAAACTGATAGAAGTTTGCAGTTTTAAATTTTTTTCTTTCCCTGATTCAAAATGTATTGTCATTTACAGAGGAATGGATAAAGAAGATGTGGTACATATATACAATGGAATATTACTCAGCCATAAAAAGGAAAGAAATAATGCCATTTGTAGCGATGTGGATGGACCTAGAGATTGTCATATGGAGTGAAGTAAGTCAGAAAGAGAAAGATAAATATTGTATCATATCGCTTATATGTGGATCTAGAAAAATGGTACAGATGAACTTATTTGCAAAGCAGGAATAGAGTCACAGATGTAGAAAACAAACTTATGGTTACCAGGGGGGAAGGGGGGAAGGGATGAATAGGGAGATTGGGATTGACATATATACACTACTATATACAAAATGGATAACTAATGAGAACCTACTGTATAGCACAGGGAACTCTACTCAGTGCCTGGTGGTGACCTAAATGGGAAGGGAATCTAAAAAAGAGTGGAATATGTATATGTATAACTGATTCACTTTGCTGCACAGCAGAAACTAACACGACATTGTAAAGAAACTATACTCCAATAAAAATTAATAAAAAAAGAAAAAACCCAGAATGTATTGTCATTTAATATAACCTCTTTTTTAAAAAATCTGCTAGAGTTAAAAAATAAAATAAAAATCTTTGCTTTAAATATGTCCTATAAAATTATTATAAATCAAGTGAAAGGTGACAATGCCAGAAACATACCATTAACTTGCACTACTAGGTTAGGGTGGACTTAGGGACGTTTCCTGTGCAGTATGTGCTTTTCTTTCTTTTCTTTATGTATGATCGATCCTGTTGGTATTTTCACTATCATATTTCTCAGAGCTAAGAGGGTATGTATATTCTGGCTACTTGGGAGGGAAATAAATTAAATTTCCACACTGAAAAAAAACAAAAAACAGAAAAAACAAAAAAGGCTCTCTCTTGTTTTGGCCCAGGACCTTCAGGCCCACTGTCAGAGGGTTGATGGGATGACCCCATTAAAGTCCATTTCCTGGCTTTGATCTTGACAGTCCCTCCAGGACTCCGCTCTGTGCACATCCTCCAGCCTTGTACAGCATGAGTGGTAAGGAGCATCTGGGACAGCAGCCTGCCCTTGGTCATAACTCTGTTAGCAACTGTGGCCAAGGCGCCTGGATAAGTAATACTTCTCATGGAACATTTGATTTCTCCTAGGAACACCACTTAGCAACATGAACCAAAGGAAGACTGGTCAGGAGGTGCTAAAACAATCCAGGTTAAAGACCATGGGACCTGAACGCAGGTGTGGTAGGAGAAGGGGAGAGGGGACAGATTCAGGAAGTATTCAGGATATGGAGGGGGAGATGAGGGAGAGGGAAGACCAAAAGCCACCCTCTTCCAACTGGGCTCCAAGGACCAATAGCAGTGGGGGCTTGTCAGAAATGCAGAATTTGGGGCCTCCCAGAACTGCTGAATTAGAACCTGTATTTAGGTGATTTATGTGTACCTTAAAGTCTGAAAGCCCTGGTCTAGAGTGCTGACTACTTTTCTGGCTTTTGTGACATCACCCTGATAGAGGATGCAAGAGGAGAAGCAGGAGCCAACAGTGAGCAGGGGGTTGGGGGTGGGGGAAGATTACGTAAGTTTCATTTGGCCCTATGGGATTTGGGGGTGCCTGAGGACACCTGGGTGCAGTGTCTGGGAGGATCCTGGGGGTAGGTCCGAATCTGGCAAGAGGTGCAAGGTGTGGGAACTGGGAGCATACCTGCCATGGCTAAGTCCTGAGTGCAGATGGAATCCCTCTGGAAGGGTGGGTAGCCCTGAAGGATTTCCCCAAATCCATTTACTTCTTATTTCCACTGCCACCACCCTGGTCCAAGAACGTCATCGTCACCAGATGACTGCCATGGCCTCAGGTATGTCCCAGGATCCAGTCTTAACCTCTCCCATTCTCCCCACCCACAGCAGCCAGAATAAGTTTCCCAAACACAAATGGTTCCTACACATTTCCCAGGAGTCTACCCGTGGCTTCCTATTGATCTAAGAACAAAGCCCAAACCTGCTACCAGGTCCTCAGCACATGCAACCTGTCCCACTCTGCCTGGACCTCTCCCCACTGCAAGCAGCACCAGCCTCCTGCCTTCCTGCTGCATCTCAGGCCCACTCAGGAATGCCACAGATTTCTGTAGCAGGCTCCTTCCCCACCTCCCCACCTCAGAGAGGCCTCAGCTCTCATCTCCATTCTCAGCACACTGATCATTCCCTTCAACACCATGTCAAAGTTGCCATGGTGTATTTGCTCCTTCCCCTGCTTGTCTGTCTCCCCCACGACTGTCAGCTCCAAGAAGTGAGGATGGTGGGTGCTCTTTTCTCCATGAGTGCCCAGCATACGCTAGTTTTTCTGCCAGTGTTGAGTGATTCACTGACATGTTCCAGGAACCAGAGAAATTCCAGGTTCCTGTGGTAGGAGTGGTCAGGAAATGATTCCTGAAAGGCCTTCCTGAGATAAAGCTGGAAGGAGGGACAGAAGCTCAGGGTTTTAGTAAGCTGTAGTTTGTAAGTACAGACTATTTCAGGCGGGGTCAATTGTGAGATGAGATGGAAATGTGCTTATGGAGAGAGAAGAGACTGACCTATAAAGGCAGAATCGTGGAAATGACTGGAGGGGTTCAGGGATGTGAACACAGAGGGCCTCAAACACCGGGTGACCATGTCGGGCCCAGGAAACCCCAGAGGCCTCTGAGTGGGATCCAGCTGATACTCCTGGGCCACTCCTGATGCCCTGCCTCCTGACCTGACCCTGCCCTTTGGGTCAATCCACAGCACAGCTCTGACCCTACTGGCCCAAGCTCACCTTGGCTTCTGTGCCCCTGACTCCTGTTGGCCTTCCCGACACTCAGACCTCCCGTTCTCCAGGTCAGTAATTACAACTGCCGCAGAGGTTTGCCCTTTCCCAGAATGAGCCCATCAAGCTCCTCCTTCCACAGCCCAGTGTCAGCAGTTAGCAACCCTGGGCTGCTTCCAGCCTGCTCCCACCTGCCTGGCCCTTCGGCTGCTTTATCGAATCCTTGAGTTCCAGTTCTCTTGTCTGTAAACTGGGGTGAGAATGTCTTCTCCCTGACAATGAGAAATGCTTCTCTTACCTTCCATACTTCAGATCTTCTGGGCCAGTGAGGAGGGGGCCTGCTGGGGCTGACCCAGGACCAGAAAACAGTTCCCATGAGCCCTGAAATTTGACCAGAGACATTCCTTTCTTCTTGCACAACAGCTGGATGGGGTGGCCCCCTTTGTCACCCTCTCCCCTTAGCTCTGTCGATTCTTATCTTGAGTGCAGGGCAGGGCCTTGGCTCAGGGTCCCAGGTTCTCCTCCCTCCTGTTAGTCCTCGCAGCCCACCTCCATCTCTGCCAAAAGCAGAGTGTGCCAGCTGCCCATGGGTACCCGCCCAGGGCTTCCAAGCTGTGGCGAGTGCAGGAAGAACAAGACAAGACCCATGATAACCTGGAACTATGCAGGGATGGAAATTCTGGGAAACAGTTTTAGTTTGGCTAACTCGACACGATACAAATCTATCACACTTCAACACAGAGAAGCCACTGCCTTGGTTTCCCTCCAGTCACTTGGGCCCCTGGCCTCCATGCCAATTCACAGGTCTCCTGGTCCAGACACAGTCACACAGACTGAAGATCCGCAGTAGTCAGGGCCCGTCATCAATTCTTGGTGCACAGCGGCATTCTACCTGTATCTATACTCCATATGCTTTCAAGGAAACAATGCTCTGAGGAAGGCAACTGAGGCCATTTCCCCAGGCAGGCTTACTTTTCTGAAGAAAGGGTCCAGACCTGCTGTAACCTTTTCTTATGAAAGTGTTCCCTCTTTTTCTCTGGAATAGTTAAGTGAGATGATTGCAATTTCTTCCTTAAATGTTTGGGACAATTCACCAGCGATGCCAACTCGGCCTGCAATGTTTTGTAGGAAGGTCTTAAATTATAGATTAAATCACTTTAATATTTTAACTCTTCATATTTTCTATTTATTCTTCTTTCCATTTTGCTAAGTTGTGCTTTTCTCAGGAATCTATTGTGTCTAGATTTTCAAATTTATTGTCGTAAAGTTTTACATAACATCTTATGATATTTTTAATGTCTAAAGAATATGAGATCCTGCCATTTGTGACAATGTGGATGAACCTGGAGGACATTATGCTAAGTGAAATAAGCCAGACACAGAAAGACAAATATTGCATGACATCACTGACATGTGGAATCTAAAAATGTTGAATACATAGAAGCAGAGAGAACAGTAGTTACCAGAAGCAGGGCGGCGGTGGGGGATATGAGATGTTGGTCAAAGAGTACAAAGTTACAGTTAAGTAAGGTGAATGAATCAAGTATGCACATTATAGTTAATCATACTGTATTGAATACTGGAAAATTGCTAAGAGAGTAGATTTCAGGTGCTCTCACCACACACACACGCACACACACACGCACACACACACACACACACACGGATAACCATGTGAGGAGAAGAATATGTTAATTAGCTTAACTGTAGTAATCATTTCAGTATGATTTGTATATCAAAACATCATACTGTATACCTTAAATATATATAATTTTTATTTATAAAAAAGAATATGTCGTAACATTCCCTTTTTCATTACTGGTTATTTGTGTCTTTTCTTTTTTTTCTTAATCTCTCCAGGTGTTTATAAATGTCAGAATCTTCTAATAGCTAATATTTTCGGTTTCTAAATTCTCACTATGTGTATGCTTCTTTTATATTCATTCATTTTTGCTCCTATCAGTATTACTTCCTCCTCTTATTTTCTTTGAGTTTAATTTGCTATTCTTTGCATTTTTGAAAGCCTGCTTATTTTCATTTTAGTGGGATGTTTGTATGGAGCAGAGGTCTAATGTGTGTGTCAATCTAGCTTTTTTAACTAAAAACCTAGGTTTATTTATAATATATAAAACTGGAAAATAGTTAATTACTCAGCCTTAGGCCTAACTCAAGGTCACAAATATTTTCTCCTGTGTTTTCTTGTAGAAGTTTTATACTTTTGTGTTCTACATTTAGTCTCAGATCCATTTTTTGTTAATTTATGTGTAAGATGTGAGGTATATGTTGAGGGTTTTTTTTCTCCCAATATGAACATCCAATTTTTCCAGCAACATTTGTTGAAAAAAACTATCCTTTTTTCACTGAATTGCCTTCACATATTTGTCAAAAATTAGTTCTCCATACACATGTGAGTCTAATTTCTCAACCCTATTCTGTTCCATTGGTCTATTTCTCTATATGCAAATACCACACAATTTTGATTATGTAGCTTTGTAAGTAGTATTAAAATCAGGTAGTGATAGTATTCTAATTTCGTTCTTCTTTACCAAAGTTATTTTGACTATTTTGTGTGATTTTAATATTTTCCTAAATTTTACAATTTTTTAAATTGTCAATTTCTACAAAAAGCCCTGCTGGATTTTTTAAAAAACATTTATTTATTTATTTCGTTGAGCCAGGTCTTAGTTGCAGCAGGAGGGCTCCTTAGTTGTGGCATGTGGGCTCCTTAGTTGTGGCACATGAACTCTTAGTTGTGGTGTGCATGTGAGATCTAGTTCCCTGACCAGGGATCAAACCCAGGCCCCCTATATTGGGAGTGTGGAGCCTTATCCACTGTGCCACCAGGGAACTCCCAGCTTGCTGGATTTTAATTGGGATTGCTTTGAATCTATAGGTTAATTTGAGCAGAATTAATATGTTAATCTGCAATAGTTCATTGCTAATATATAGGAATAAAATTGACTTTTGTACTTGGATCTTGTATCCTGCAACCTTGTTAAATTCATTTATTAGTTCCAGTAGCTTTTTTATAGATTCTACCAGATTTTACATAGATAGACAATCATGTGGTCTCTGAATAAAGACTTTTACTTCTTCTCTTCCAATCTGGATTGGTTTTATTTCTTCTTCTTGCCTTAATGAACTGGCTAGAATCTCCATAGTAAGAAATTGAAGATTTTAAAGTAGCATTTTTAATGGCAACAAAAAAGTGAAATACAAATAAATCAAACAAAAGATGCATGACACCTGTGCACTGAAAACAACAATACATTGCTGACAAAAAATTTAAAAGACCTAACTAAATGGAAAGATATACCTTGTTCATGGGTAGGAAAATGAGTTGATCTATTCAGTCAGTCATTACACCAGAGGAAATATATGGGTGTCAAATAAGCATGTGAACAGTTGCTCAACATCATCAGTCATTAGGAAAATGTAAATTAAAGTTATGATGTGATGCCAACACTCACCTAACTGAATGGTGTATTATAAGGACTTGACATCTTTGAGCCTCATGGGACCCAAAAGGCCTAACTGTGAATTCCCTGCTCTTGTCAGACATGCCCCCATCCAGAGGGAAAAGCTCCCCACCCAGCTAGCTCCTCTATCAGCTAGACCAGCTACACCCCACCCAGTCCACAGCCTAAGTGGTTTCATCTCTCTGCTAGCCCATGAAGTTATTCAAACAAGCCAATCACAGCCTCCCACAGGAACAAAGGGTCAGTCCACACTCTTGTCACTACAAATCCTGCCTCCCACAGCCCCTGCTGGTTCACTGTGCTCCTGAGTGCAGGCCCCATGTGGCCCCACATGGCATATAACGTCCTCTTCCCCTGGGCTATGAGTATATGTGACTAATAAACTGTTGTCTATCTCGTCTGTCCAGTGTTAGGTGTCACGTGTTTGGCCATCTCATGCTACTTAAGGTGGGGTTCCCTCCCTTGCCAACAGGGTGAATAGGAGACAATCGGAACAAATGGCTAGAATTAAAAAGACTAACCATACCAAGTGTTGGCTGAGATATGGAGACACTAGAACTCTCAAAACTGTTGGTAGGAATGTCAAATGGTGTAATAATTTTGGAAATAAGTTTGGCAGTTTCTTAAAAAGTAAGATATGGATGGCATTACAGAAAATGGTAGAGTAGGAAATTCTGGGGGCCCATCCTGTCCCCAAAACACTGAAAAAATTGGCAAAAATTTCTAGAAGCAACCTTATCAGAACTGTAGAAAATAGTCAAATATTTACAGCAACCAAGCAAAAGCTTAACCAGAAGAAAGACCACTGAAACATGATGGGAGAGCTTTGTGGCAGTTTAACATACCCTTTCCCAATTCCCTCCTTGGAGTGGCAGTAGTTGGAAACAGCAGTCCACATTCCCAGTGTGGTACCCAGGAACAGAGTGAACCCTGTTCCCAAGGATGTGTGGTTGCCTATTTTGACATATCTATGGGGTTCCCTGAAGGACCAATGCAAGGGACTTGCCTTTGTTTTGCCAACTTCAAACTCTCTCTGGGTGGACAAGTGGCTGCACTGAGGATATTCATCAAAAACATTGAAAGGCAAATGAACAAAGTTGCTACCACCTGAGGAGGAAAATAACAATTGGGGCAAACAATAGACATGCCAGAAACCTGGGAAGAAAAGCTAGAGGATGAGATACTCTGAAGAATAAGGGCTTTGAAAAGCTCCCACATATAATGAGGGACCTAAAAAAACTTGTGCATACCCAAGGAAAGATTTGTGCTTAGAAAATTCCTGAGAAAACCCTAAGCTTTTACCTCTTGATGACCTTAGGCTCTACAAAAGCATGAAGTGAAGGCCAAGGTGAAGTTGTAAATGACCTTGCTAAGCATTGACAGGGTGCCTCAACACAGAGACAATCTGCAAAGACCTGAACAGTATTTTGTTCTTTTTTCTTCTCTCTGTCTCTTTCTCTCTCAGCTCAAGGCATTTGAAAAAATTTCTACTTCCAAAAAAAAAAAAAAAAAATTTCTACTGAACCACTAGCTGATGCCTAACTTAAAGAAACAGAGACTTGAGAGGCCACACATAACAAAGAATACAGTCTTTACAAAAGTAGTTTTAAAAAGTCACTAAACAAGCAAGCAGCTGAAACTCACAGCAAGCAACAACAAAAAATCCTGATGAAGAGGTAGAATCTGATTTCCAGATTACCACAGCATAGTATTTTAAATGCCCACTTTTTTAAACAACAACAACAAAAAATGAGTCATTCTAAAAACCAAAAACTATGGCCTATTCACAAGAAAAAAAAATTAACAGAAAGTGTCCCTGAGGAAGCATACATATTGGAATTACTAGAAAAATACTAATTTAACTGTCATAACTATACTCAAAGGAAAAA
The DNA here is from genome assembly GCF_028023285.1 of Balaenoptera ricei. Taxonomy (NCBI): domain Eukaryota; kingdom Metazoa; phylum Chordata; class Mammalia; order Artiodactyla; family Balaenopteridae; genus Balaenoptera; species Balaenoptera ricei. The sequence continues at coordinate 164,364,694 of NC_082641.1, forward strand.
AAAAAAGAAAGAAACTATGGACAAAGAGCGAATGGAAACCAGGAGAAGGATGTCTCAACAAATAGAGAATATTGATAAAGAAATAGAAAATATAAAAAGGAACCAAATAGAAATTTTAGAGATTGCTTTAGACTGAATGTTTGTGTCCCCCCAAAATTCATGTTGAAACCTAATCCTCAATGTGAGGTGGAACTTTTGAGGAAAAGGAGTGCCCTCATGAATGGGATTACTGCCTTTATAAAAGAGACCTTGGAGAGCTTGCTTGCCCCTTCCACCATATGAGGGTATAGTGAAAAGATGGTAGTCTGTGAAACAAAAGGTGGGCTCTCATCAGACACCAAATCTGCTGACATCTTGCTCTCAGACTTCCACCCTCCAGAACTGTGAGAAGTAAATTTTGTTTGTTCATTTGTTTTTGGCTGTGCTGCATGGCTTGTGAGATCTTAGTTCCCCCACCAGGGATCGAACCCGTACCCCTTGCAATGGAAGTATGGAGTCCTACCCACTGGACTGCCAGGGAATTCCTCCTAAATTTTTTTGTTTAAAAGCCATCCAGTCTATGATATTCTGTTATGGCAGCCCAAATGGACTTAGAGATGAAAAGCACAAAACCTAAAATGAAAAATTCACTAGTGGGGACCAAAGCAAATTTGAGCTAACAGAAGAATAATAAGAGAACTTAAAAATAGTTCAAATAAACTAAATGTCTTACAATTAGAAAGAAAACAGAATGAAGAAAAATTAACAGATCCTACGAGACCTATGGGACACCATAATGCATACCAACATATGCATCATAGAAGTCTCAGAAGAAGAGAGAGCAAGGAGCAAAAAGAATATTTGAGGAAATAATGGATAGAAACCTACCAAATTTAATAAAAATATGTAAATTTACACACCTGTGAAACTCAACAAATTCCAGGTGGGATAAACTCAGAGATCCACACTGACACACATAATGAAAATATTGAAAAACAAAGACAAAGAGAGACTCTTGAAAGCAGCAAGACAGAAGTGACTTGTCACATATAATGGAACCTCAATAAGATTAATAGGTTATTTCCCATTAGAAACCATGGAGACCAGAAGGTTGACATATTTAAAATGCTGAAAGAAAAAAAAAAACTGTCAACCAAGAATTTTTTTATCTAGAAAAATATAGTTTAAAAATGAAAGAAAAATTAAAACATTCCTAGATAAATGAAAGCTGAGGGAGTTCATTGCTAGTACAACTGCCCTACAAGAAATGCTAAATGGAATTCTTCTAGCTGAAATGAAAAGACATAAACAGTAAGTCAAAGTCATATGAAGAAATAAAAAACACTGGTAAAGGTAAACACATAGGTAAATATAAAAGGTAGTATATTTGTACTTTTGGTTTGCAACTCCTCTTTTTTTCCCTATATGATTCAAAATACAAATACATAAAACAATGGTTATAAATCTATGTAAGTGAGCACACATGTATAGAGATGCAATTTGTGACAATAAATAAATAATAAAAGGGGATGGATGGACATATACAGGAGCAGAGTTTCTGTATTCTGTTGAAGAGAAGTTGGTATTAATTCAAACTAGATTGTTATAATTTTAACATGTTAATTGTAATCCCCAAAGCAGCCACTAAGAAAATTAACTACAAAGTATATGGAAAAGGAAATAAAAAGGGAATCAATAGTACACTACAAAACATCAATTAAACACAAGAGAAGGCAGTATTGGAGGAAATGAGGAACAAAAAAGGTATGACATAAGGAAATAAACAGAAAAATGGCAACATTAAGTTCTTCCTTATCGTTATTACTTTAAATGTAAATGAAATAAACTCTCAAATTAAAAGATAGAGGTAGCAGAATGGATTTTTTTAAAAAGTGATCTATCTATATGCTGTCTACAAAAGACTCACTTTAGATCCAAAGACACACACAAAAATTGAAAGTGAAAGGATAGAAAGAGATATTCCATGCAAATAATAACCAAAGGAAAACTGAAGTGACTCTACTAATATCAGAAAAAATAGACTTTAAGTAAAAAAATTTTACAGGAGACAGAGAATGGCATTATATACTGCTAAAAGTTTAAATCTATCCAAAAAGATATAACAATTATAAACACCTATGCACCTAACAATAAAGCTCTCAGGCACACTGTATAAATAAAAATACAATACAATAATAGTTGGAGATTTCAATACACCATTTTCAATAATGATAGGAATGTAAGCAAAACAAAAAGACAACCCTCAGAATGGTAGAAAATATTTGCGAGGGATTAATCACCAAAATATACAAACAACTCATGTAGCTCAATATCAAAAAAACAAACAACTCAATCAAAAAATGAGCAGAAGCTCTAAATAAACATTTTGCCAAAGAAGACATACATGGCCAAAAAGCACATGAAAAGATGCTCAACATCTCTAATTATTAGAGAATTATTAAAGAAATGCAAATCAAAACTACAATGAGGTATCACCTCACACTGGTCAGAATGGCCATCATCAAAAATCCTACAAACAATAAATGCTGGGGAGGGTGTGGACAAAAGTGAGCCCTCCTACACTGTTGGTGGGAATGTAAATTGGTATAGCCGCTATGGAGAACAGTATGGAGGTTCCTTAAAAAACTAAAACTAGGACTACCATATGACCCAGCAATGTCGCCCTTAAGCATATACCTAGAGAAAACCATAATTCAAAGAGAAACATGTACCCCAATGTTCACTGCATCACTGTTTACAATAACCAGGACATGGAAGCAACCTAAATGTCCATCAACAGAAAAGTGGGTAAAGAAGATGGGTACAATGGAATATTACTCAGCCACAAAAAAGAACAAAATAATGCCATTTGCAGCAACATGGATGGACCTAGAAATCATCATACTTAGTGAAGTAAGACACAGAAAGACAAATATCATATGATATCACTTATATTTGGAATCTAAAAAGAGGGTACAAATGAACTTAGTTACAAAACAGAAGTAGTCACAGATGTAGAAAACAAACTTATGGTTACCAGATGATAAGGGTGGGGGGATAAATTGGGAGATTGGGATTGACATATATACACTACTATATATAAAATAGGTAACTAATAAGAACCTATAGTATAGCACAGGGAACTCTACTCAATACTCTGTAATGGCCTATATGGGAAAAGGATCTAAAAAAAAGAGTGGATATATGTATACGTATAACTGATTCACTTTGCTCTACACCTGAAACTAACACAGCATTGTGGATCAACTATACCCCAATAAAAATTGTAAAAATAAAACGATATAACAGTTATAAACACATATGCATCTAACAATAAAGCCCCCAAGCATACCAAACAAAAATTGACAGAATTGAAGGGAAAATAGATAGTTCTACAATAATAGTTGGAGACCTCAATACACCTCTTTCAATAATGATAGAAACATGAGACAGAAGATCAGTAAATAAATAGAATACAGTTAACCCTTGAACAACCTCAGTTTGAACTGCATGGGTCCACTTATATGTGGACTTTTTTCACTAAATGCATACTACAGTACTACATGATCTGCAGTTGGTTGAATCCACGATGTGGAAGTGCAGATACAGAGAGCTGGCTGTAAAATTATATGTGGATTTTCAACTGTGTGGAAAGTTGGTGCCCCAACCCCTGTATTGTTCAAGGGTCAACTGTACTTAAACAATAGTATTAACCAACTAGACCAAAGAGAAAATATACATAACAGTCCATATAATGACAGCAGAATACAGTATTCTCAAGTGCACATGAACATTCTCTAGGGCAGACCATATATTAAGCCAGAGAATAAGTCTCAAGTAATTTCAAATGATTAAGATCATACAAAGTACTTTATTTGACCACATGGAATGAAACTAGAAATCTATAACAGAAGGAAAATTCACAAATATGTGGAAATTAAACAACATGCTCTTAAGCAATAAGTTAAAGAAGACATTACCAAGGAGATTAGAAAATACTTTGAGATAAATAAAAATGAAAACATAAAATACCAAAGCTTATGAGATGCAGTAAAAACACTGCCCAGAGGGAAATTTATAGCTGAAAAAAACCTACATTAGAAAAAGAAGGTCTCAAATCAATAACCTAACATTCAAACTTAGGAAGTGAGAAAAGAAACAAAGTAAAACTAAAGCTAGTGGAAGGAAGGAAATAATAAAGATTAGGGTGAAGTGAAATGAAACAGAAGATACAAAAACAACATAGAAAATCAACAAAACCAAAAGTTGGTTCTTTGAAAAGGTTAACAAAATTGACAAACCTGTAGCTAAATTAGCTAAGAAAAACAAAGATGCTGATTATTAAAATCAGAAATAAAAGTGAGAACATTACTACCAACATTACAGAAATTAAAGAGATTATAGAAGAATACTACGTACCATGAATACTACATATGCCAACAAATTAGATGAAATGGACAAATTCCTAGAAACACAAACAACTGACTAAAGAAGAAATTAAAAATCTGAATAGACCTGTAACAAGTAAAGAGATTGAATTAATACTTAAAAACCACCCAGCAAAGAAAAGTTCAGGACCAGGTGTCTTCACTGGTAAATTCCACTGATCATTTAGAGAAGAATTAACACCACTTCTCAAACTCTTCCAAAAAAATAGAAAGGAAGGGAACACTTTGAACTCATTATATAAGGCCAGCATTACACTGATACCAAAGCCAGATAAAGATATAACAAGAAAAGAAAAGTACACACCAATATTTCCTATGAAAACAGATGCAAAAATCCTCAACAAAGCACTAGTAAACCAAATTCAGCAGCTATTAAGAGGGTTTTACACCATGATCAAGCAGCATTTGTCCCAGGAATGGTTCTGTATGAAAATCAATACAATACACCATATTAATAGGATGAAGGATAAAATGACCATCTCTATTGGTGCAGAAAAGGTGTTTGATAAAATGTAACACCTTTTCATGATAAAAAATGCTGACCATACAGTAATACAAAAGACTAGGAAGAGAAAGGAACTTTCTCAAATTGATAAAAGCCATATATGGAGACCCATCAGCTAACAACATATTCAACAGAGAACTGATCCCAAAGATCTGGAACAAGACCAAGATACTTGTTTTTGCTGCCTTAGTCAACATTGTACTAGAAGTTCTAGCAAGAGAAATTAGGCAAGAAAAAGAAAAAATGATATGCAGTTGGAAAAGAAGTAAAACTCTCTCTATTCACAGATAACACCATCTTAAGTGTAGAAAATCCTGAAGAATCAAGAAAAAAAAAAAAACCTGCTAGGACTAAAGAAAAAAAAACCTCAGTAAAGTTGCAGGATAAAAAACACCCCAAAACAAAAATATACAAAGACTAGTTGCATTTCTGTATACTATCCTGAACAATCTGAGAAGGAAATTAAAAAAAATAATTTTATTTACAATAGCATCAAAAAGAATAAAATACTTATGAATAAATTTAATCAAGGAGGTTTAAGACTTGCACACTGAAAACTACTAAACATTGCTGAAAGAAATTAAAGAAGACATAAATAAATGGAAAGACAACTTGTGTTCATGGGTTAGAAGACTTAATATTATTAAGATTGTAACACTACCAAAAGCAATCTAGAGATTCAATGCAATCCCTATCAAAATCCTAATGGCATTCTTTACAGAAATAGAAAAAAATCCTAAAATTCATATGGAACCACAAAAGACCCTGAATAGCCAAAACAATCTTGAGCAAGAAGAACAAAGCTGGAGGCATCACAATTCCCCATTTCAAAATATGTGATAAAGCTACAATAATCAAAACAGTATGATGCTGGCATTAAAAACAGACATACAGACCACGAAAAGAATAGAGAGCCCAGAAATAAGTCTAAGCATCTACAGTCAATTGATCTTTGACTAGGGTACCAAGAATACAAAATGGGAAAATGATAATTTCTTAAATAAGTAGTGTTGGGAAAACTGGGTATCCACATGCAGAATAATGAAGTTGGATAGTTATATCACACCATACAGAAAAAGTCAAGCCCAAATGGATTAAAAACTTAAACATAAGACCTGAAACCATAAAACTACTAGAAGAAAACATAGAGGAAAAGCTTCTTGAAATTGGTCTAGGCAAAGATTTTTTGGAAAATGACACCAAAAACACAGGCAACCAAACCAAAAAGAAAGTGTGATTTCATCAAACCAGAAAGCTTCTGCCCAGCAAAGGAAACAATCAACAGAATGAAAAAGCAATCCATGGAATGGGAGACAATATTTGCAAACCATATTTCTAATAAGGGGTTAATACCCAAAATAAAAAAGGAACATGAACAACTCAATAGCAAAAAACCAAATAACTCAATTGAAAGATGGACAAAGGATGTGAATAGACACTTCTCAAAGTAAGACATAAAAGCAGCCAACAGGTGTATGAAAAGATGTTCAGCTTCACTAGTCATTAGAGAAATGCAAATCAAAACCACAGTGAGATATCACCTTATATCTGTTGAATGGCTATTATCAGAGAGATGAAAGATAACGAGTGTTGGTGAGGATGTGGAGAAAAGGGAACCCCTGTACACTTTTGGTAGGAACGTAAGTTGGTATGGCCTTAATAGAAAACATTATGAAGTTCCTCAAAAAATTAAACATAGAACTACCTTATGATCCAGCAATCTTTCACTTTTGGATATATATGCAAAAGAAATGAAATCAGAATTTCAAAGAGATATCTGCACTGCCATGTCCATTTCAGTATTATTCACAGAAGCCAAGTTATGGAAACAACCTAAATGTCCATCAACAAGTGAATGGATAAAGACAATGTGAGATATATACATACATACACACACACATATATATATATATATATATATATATATACACACACACATACAGATACCTATCTATCTATCTATATATGTCTCACATGGAATATTATTCAAGCCTTGAAAAAGAAGGAAATCTTGTGATTTGTGACAACATGGAAACATGAATGAACCTGGAGGATATTACTCTAAGTGCAATAATCCAGATACAAAGACAAATACTGCATGATCTCACTTACATGCAGAATGTAAAATAGTTCAACTCATAGAAGCAGAGAATAAAATGGTAGTTGTCAGGGGATGGGGCGAGGAGGAAATGGGGAGATGGTTGGTCAAGGAGTACAAAATGTTAGTTATGCAAGATGAATAAGTACTAAAGTTCTAAAGTATAGCAATGTGACCATATTAACAACACTTGATTGTATACTTGAAATTTGCTAAGAGGGTAGATCTTAAGTGTTCTCACCACACACAGACACAGACACACACACACACACATACCTAACTATCTGAAGAGATGGATATGTTAGCTTGAATGTGGTGATTATTTCCCAGTGTATATCAAATCATCAAATTGTACCTAAATTAATCATCTTAAGTATAGAAAATTCTTAATTTTCAATTAAACCTCAACTTAGAAATTAATTTTTAAAAAAGAGAGTGAAAAGACAACCCACAGAACAGAAGAAAATATTACAATTCATATATCTGATAAAGGTCTAATATCCAGAATATATAAAGCACTCTTATAACTCAACAAAAAGGACAAACAATCCAATTTAAAAAATGAACAAAGGGCTTGAATAGACATTTCTCCAAAGAAGAAGAAGATATACAAATGGCCAAGAAACACATGAAAATATGCTCAACATCCCTAATCATTAGGAAAATGCAAATCAAAACCACAATGAGATGCCACTTCACACCCACTAGGATGGCAATAATAATAATAACAACAGAAAATAACAAGTGCTGGCGAGTATGTGGAGAAATTGGAAAATGATGCAGTCACTGTGGAGAACAGTTTGGTGGTTCTTCAAAAAGTTAAACGTCATAACAGTAACATGGCCCAGCAATTCCACTCCTATGTATATACCCAAAAAAGTTGAAAACAGGTACTCAAATAAATACTTGTACACTAATGTTTATAGCAGCATTATTCAATATGGCCCAAATGGGTAAATAACCTAATGTCTGCCAACAGATGAATGGATAAACAAAAGGCAGTTTATGAATACAATGGAATATTATTCATCTAAAAAAAGAATGAATTGCTGACACTTGCTACAACTTGGATGAACCTGAAAAACATTATGCTAACTGCAAGAAGCCAGATACAAAGGATAACATATTGTATTCCATTTTTATGAAAAATCCACAATAGGCAAATCCATAGAGATAGAAAGCAGATTAGTGGTTGTCAGGTGAAAGTGATTAATGGTTTCCAGTGGCTGGGGCCAGGGAAGAATGGGAAGTGACTGTTAATGGGTGCGGGGTTTTCATTTGAGATGATGAAAAAGTTCTGGAACTAGATAGTAGTGATGGGTGAACATTATAAATGTACTTACTGCTACTGAAATGTATGCTTTAAAATGGCTTAAATGGTAAATTTTTGTGTATTTTACCACAATTTTTAAAAAAGTAAAATACGAATCTATCTTATGATGCGTCCCTTCCATGATCAGTAGTCAGGGCTCAAGTCCTTGTTCCTCCACTTCCTTGTGGAAGACCCTGTACATGACCCACCTCTTAAGTCTCCTCTCTGAGACCCTCAGAGATGACAAGTGGGATCAGCAGAAAGCTCTGTTAAGCCTTAAAGCCATACTTAAATGGGACATGAGGGCCCAGAACCCTGACAGTAGGGTTTGAAATCAGATCATGGGGTAAGAATCGAGGAAGCTGGAAGTGCAGTCACCTGTGCAAGCCTGTAAGGGTTTGGCCTCAGTTTCCTGTTCTAGAAGTCCCAGAGGACACCGTAGAGAGAGACAACCTGGTGAGGGCTGGTTCTTCATGTCTGTTTATCTTCAGTGCCTGCTCCCCAGAGCCTGACCCCAAAGACACAGATCTGGGTTAACATCTCAGCTTTACACATGAAACCAGTAAACTTAGTGAAATTCCCAATCCCTTGGAGCCTCAGTTTCCTCATCTGTTTCCCATCTGACATGGGGATAATAATATCTACTGTGGACTCATGTTTCCTCTGTATCTTCATGTTTCCCATCTGACATGGGGATAATAATATCTACTGTGGACTATGGTGAAGAAATGGTGAAGAGAGATTTTATGCCGTGCCTCATTCTAAGGTTTTGAGGTAGCAGGATAACTTGTGCCAAGGACCTAAACCAGTAAGTCTACTTTATTCTATTCCCTCTCCCCTCTATGGGCCCTCCCTTCTCCCCTCCTTCTCCACCCAAGATTTCAGGAGAGGGTCTGACAATCTCACCCTAGTGGGGAAGGCCTGTCCGTGTGTAAGCACAGAGTTCCAAGACTGGCGGAGAGGGGCTCTTGGGAGAAATGGGGCAAGGACAGGGCTTCCCAGTACCCCTGAAAGCCCAGCTTTGCCCTATTGAAAGTCGCTGTGCTGGATTCTCAACAAGTAATTAATCACAAGCCACTCCAGGCTCACAATCCATTTCCAAGGAAGTTATATTTGTGGCCAAGATAGCAGGGTACCAGCTTGGAAAAACCTCCAGCGCCTGCTTCCCAGCAGGGCTGCCCCTTCGCCAGACGTGGCAGTACTCTCACTCTCCTGGCTCTCTGCTGGTGTGGACCCCAGGCACACGTGCCTTCGTGTGGCTGTAATCACAGTGCATTGCTCAGGCCTCCAAGTTGCGACACAGCTCTTAGCACTTTGCTTTCCAACGCCATCAAGCCAAAGTATGTAAGTCAAACAGCCACGCCTTGCTGTGAGAGGTTCCCCCTCTTTTGGATTATTTCATCAGAGTAAATTCCCAGCAGTGAGATTCTTGGGCTAGAGGATATAAACAAACATTTTTATGGCTCTTGCTGCTTATTGCCAAATTATCTTCCCATATGCTTGTACACTCTCACTATCAGTTAATGAATATACTTGGTTTCACTACAGTATTACTGACTTTGATTCTTATTTAACTTTTCAAATTTTTTGCAAACAGCTTTATTCTTCCATTTTTAGAAATAAAAATTGCTTCTTATAATATTCTTACACTATGGATGAATAAAGAGGCCACTGGTAATTAGACATCTTACAGAAAATAACTAAAATCCTAAAATCCCCTATATACCTCATAAGGACATTTTCCTACATAAATACCATTATGACACTAAGTAATCAAGAAGTCTTTGGTGTCATTTAACACCCAATCCGCGATCATATTTCCCTGTTGCCTCAGAAATAAAGTCTCTTTTCTTTTGGGAAGAAAAGATCTCACACAAAGACCATACAGGATATTTGGATGTTATAATTCTTTTTTTTTTTTTTTTTAAATAGTTACTTTATTTATTTATTTATTTTATTTTTTTGACTGTGTTGGGTCTTCGGTTCGTGCGAGGGCTTTCTCTAGTTGCGGCAAGTGGGGGCCACTCTTCATCGCGGTGCGGGGACCGCTCTTCATCGCGGTGCGCGGGCCTCTCACTATCGCGGCCCCTCCCGTTGCGGGGCACAGGCTCCAGACGCGCAGGCTCAGCAGTTGTGGCTCACGGGCCTAGATGCTCCGCGGCATGTGGAATCTTCCCAGACCAGGGCTCGAACCCGTGTCCCCTGCATTAGCAGGCAGACTCCCAACCACTGCGCCACCAGGGAAGCCCGGGATGTTATAATTCTTAATTTCTTTTAATCTATAGTGCTCCTCACCCTTTTGCTTTTCTTGCCTTTGATTTACTGCATGAACCAGGTCAGTCATCCTCTAGAGTGTCCCCTCCTTCCCAGTTTGTCTGGGCTGTCTTGCAGTGTCATTTAGCTGGAATCTTTATCTCCTCCTCAAGGCTCAGATATGGTCCTGACTGGCAAGGGGGCCCAGAGCTGGGAAGAGGTGGGGCAGGATGTGACTCAGGTTTCTTGCCTTCTGCAAGGCTCCTCCTTGAGGTGCAGGCTGGGTCGTGTATCACAGCTGGCCCTGACATTGGCTGCCCTCCACAGTGGCGATCGAGGAAACCTTCGGTGTGTAAACATGCTCCCCTAAGGCTGCCCTTAAAAATTTCTTCTAGAAGGACACCTGCCCTTAAAAATTTCTTCTAGAAGGACACAGCATGACCAACAGTGTCTGGCTCGACAAATGTTTATTGGCCACTGTCCCTTATGAAACGTAGAGGCTAGTGTGTTGGCAGCTATGCCTGGAGGCAGTCCAGTAGAGGTGGCCAGATAAGGTTCCCAATGGAGGTGGAGATGTGGGCTTGCTGGCACAGAGATAAAAGCTGAGGCAAGGCAGTGGAGGAACCGGCCATGGAGCAGGTAGAGAAGAAAGAGCCAAAGGGGCTTGGAGATGCCCTACAATAATGGAGGAGAAACCATCTAACCCAAGGAAGGGAACTGCAGAATCTTACCCAGACCCCAAATATCCATCAGTAGGAGAAACACTCCACCAGCCAGTCGGTCATACTGGGGAGTACAGCAGCCATTAGATGAATGGCAGAGAGGCATGCACTAACATATACTCCACTCAACAAGACGGTTGATGTTGAAAAAATCAAGCTGCAGAAAAATAGGGACAGATTATGCTATTTATAACGTACACACAGAGATGCTTGCATATGCTACAGGTGGATGCACGTGTCTGTAAATGCATAGGGAAGATCTGCAAGGAGAGTCAGCAAATCCAAACAGTGTTACCTGGGGCCTGAGATTCTGCAAGGGGCAAGTGGTCAAGGAGTCTTGGCTTTACTGAAATAATTTCATTTGCATAAGAAAAATGTATTCATGTATTACCTGAGTATTTAAAATTAATTTAACAATATAACTGGCAAGCTGCTCAGGGATTTTGTGGTAGCTGCTGTTACCTCAGCATAGAGGCTGCCAGGGCTGGGGATGCTCCAGGGGTAGAGGAAACCAGGATGGACAGCTCCCTGGGTCCCAGGCCCTGGTTACCACCCCAAGCACTGGGAAATGCAAGCAAGGACACATGCCAGGCTCCCAACACCTGTCCAGGCCTGCAGCAGGCCCTCCTGCACAGTGGCTGGGGCCCTTGCCCTAGGCCTTCTCTCCCTGGCTTTCCTCCCAAGGATAAGGACACTGGGGACTGAGGGGTCTAGACTCTGGCTGAGTGTGTGCTGGGAAGGGCTCCCCAGTCCACCTGTGTCACGGAGAAGTCTCGAGGTGACTCTGACCCTGGGCTGGGGACACTGGTGCATTGGCTGCCACAGGCCCGGTCTAGGGTCACTCCTCCAGGTCTAGAGCCCCTCGAGGTTGTGGCCAAGGTGTAAGAAGGTGCTACCAACCCCAACCCAACACCACCACCTTGGTCAGAACAGACCCAGATCTGGCCTCAGGGACACTCGTTGGAGGCAGAGCCTGGGGAGAGATTTCCTCCCTCACAAGAAGGCGTCTTCCCTCCTGAGTCGTGCTCTGGACCCTGGACCCCAGCTTGGAGTGGGTGCTCCTCAGGCTCTGGAAGGCTGGGGCAGGACTAACTGACCAAATGAAGCTGCAAAGTAAAAGAGAAGAGCGAGCCCAGGCACTCAGCAGCTTCGCAGGCCCTCTGACAGCTTTGACACTGAAATTTGGTTTCCGTTCACTGCTGTGGTTTGAGTCTTGTGGGGGGACATCTGTTCCTCACAGCTAAAGTGGCCCATTGCTAAACTGCCCTGCAGAGAGGAGGTGCCAACTGGCCCCCACCAGCAACCACATGATCTGTCTAAAATACTTCGATATGAGGCGGGAAGTAGGGCATGATCACGGAGTAAGGCTGATTGCCGTCTCTTGCATCCCCTGGTCCGCCCCTTTCCAGGAATGGAACTGTACAGACACTGCCAGTGGGTGCCCTGTCCACAGCCAAGGCCTATCCTAAGGTCACATGGCATCCCCAGGTCTCTGTCTCTGAGGTCATTTGATTATTCCAGACATATCTCTGCCTCTGGGTAGTGCAGGCCTGAGGTGTTGAGGAAGTGACCCCCCAGGATGAGAGTGGGGGTGTCAGTGTCCCAGCCTCCTTGCCCCTCAGTGAGACCTCTCAAAGAGTGTGCCTCCAAGTCTCTGGAAGGTCCCCAGGGGACTGAGCCCCAGCAGTAGCCTGCTCATTAACACACTGTTTATGGGTGTTCCTCCCTTCCCCACTCCCTCAGAGTGCTTCCCACAGACTTGCACCCAAATAACCTACCGCAGCACTCAGTTAACTATTAACACTTGTGCACAAATCCTTGTCTCAGAGTCTGTTTCTGGGGAAACCAAATAAGACAGCAAACTTTGGTAAATGGCTCCCCCTCTCAGTGCCTCAATATCCCCATCTGTAAAGTGGACATAATGAAGTACAGGTGCCCCAGTGTCAATTCCTCCTGCTTCAAGTCACGGTACTCCACTTTCACTTGGGGAATCACCGTGCCCCATGGGTCTTAGTGGCACCTTTGATCCTGGGCCCAGCCTGCCGTGGCCTGGAGGATCAAGGGCCAGGCAGTCATGGCCAATCGGAGCAGCCCTCCTGGGCTGTGAATCTTGTGGGTTTTCTTTCTTTCTTTTTTTTGAATCCTGTGGGTTTAAGGAGAGAACAGACAGCCCAGTGCCCTGCTGAAGCTACCTACTCCAGCAGGCCTGGCTCCTGCTCCCGCCCAGCCCTGGTTCCAGCCGTCCCACCCACCCCGTACGCTGCCCCTTAGCCTTCCTATCACCCCACCAAGCAAGCCTGGCTCCCATGTATGGAAACTCCAGCCCTGGTCGTCTGCATTTCTGGGGGCCTCCAGGAGCATCTTACTTGTTTGAGCCTGTGACTGCTGAGTGACACTCTCTCCCAAGCCCTCACTAGCAGTTCCCACAGGTACTATGGCCCCCATGTCTTTGGAGACTGATGTGTTTGCAGCCTCCTGTTCCGATTCCTGTCCTGCCTCACTGGGTACCTGTAACCTGAAAAGCATGCACTTTAGTTCTCACAAAATGCCTCTTGAAGACTCGGCCTCTGCCTCTCCCCACAGGAACCCCAAAGACTTGTACCTCCTGCATCCTCCACTCACTCCATCTGCACTCTTCTCTCACTCCAAGACTCTGCAACCCCAGAAACTAAGAAAAGTGCAAATAAGACAGCCATCGATGTGAATAAGTGCACAAGGCCCCTGGCCAGCAATTCAGCTGACAGCTGCGCTCTGTATCCTAGTTTGGGCTCATCCTAGATGACGCACCAGGCATGCAACTGACCCCATACAGTCCCTGGCACATGGAAACGTAACCACCAACAACAACTCCAGCTTCATCAACTCTACCTTCTCCCTCCAGCACCTTCCAGCACCACAGTCCCCACCCCTTCATTTGCCAATTAGTATAACACAGCAGTGGGAAAATAGAGACTGCCTGTCGATAGGGAAGAGATACAGTAATGTGTGGCACAACTATTTTATGGAAGGTTAAGCAGCTTAGAAAAATGAATTAAATTCAAGACAATTTACTTGGAGGGACTTCTATGGTAAACTTTTCAGTGAGAAAAGCAGGATACAGAGAAGAAAATGCAATATCCCACTTTCATAACGTGAACAAAACAAAAGAAACAACAAAAACCCCTGGGTGAGTAGGACCTTCAAGATGGTGGAGGAGTAAGATGTGGAGATAACCTTCCTCCCCACAAATACATCAAAAATACATCTATATGTAGACCAACTCCTACAGAACACCTACTGAACACTAGCCAAAGACCTCAAACTTCCCAAAAGGGTCTTGGTGCTCCAGCCAGCTGTCAGGCCTGAACATCTGAGGTGGGAGAGCCGAATTCAGGACATTGGACCACCAGAGACCTCCCACCCCCACATAATAGCAATCAGCGAGAGCTCTCCCAGAGATCTCCATCTGAATGCTAAGACCCAGATCCACTCAACAACCAGCAAACTCCAGTGCTGTACACCCCATGCCAAACAACTAGCAAGACAGGAACACAACCCCACCCATTAGCAGAGAGGCTGCCTAAAATCATAATAAGCTCACAGACACCCCAAAACACACCACCAGTTGCGGTCCTGCCCACCAGAAAGACAAGATCCAGCCTCATCCACCAGAATACAGGCACCTGTCCCCTCCACCGGAAAGCCTACACAGCCATTGAACAAAACTTACCCACTGGAGGCAGACACCAAAAACAACAGGAACTACAAACCTGCAGCCTGTGAAAAGGAGACCCCAAACACAGTAAGATAAGCAAAATGAGAAGACAGAGAAATACACAGCAGATGAAGGAGCAAAGTAAAAACCCACCAGACCAAACAAATGAAGAGGAAATAGGCAGTCTCCTGAAAAAGAATTCAGAGTAATGATAGTAAAGATGATCCAAAATCTTGGAAATAGAATGGAGAAAATACAACAAACGCTTAACAAGGACCTAGAAGAACTAAAGAGCAAACAAACAATGATGGACAACACAATAAATGAAATTCAAAATTCTTTAGAAGGAAGCAATAGCAGAACAACTGAGGCAGAAGAACGGATAAGTGACCTGGAAGATAAAATAGTGGAAATAACTACTGCAGAGCAGAATAAAGAAAAAAGAATGAAAAGAATTGAGGAGAGTCTCAGAGACCTCTGGGACAACATTAAATGCACCAGCATTCGAATTATAGGGGTCCCAGAAGAAGAGAAAAAGAAAGGGACTGAGAAAATATTTCAAGAGATTATAGTTGAAAACTTCCCTAATATGGGAAACGAAATAGTCAATCAAGTCCAGGAAGCACAGAGATTCTCATACAGAATAAATCCAAGGAGAAACATGCCAAGACACATATTAATCAAACTATCAAAAATTAAATACAAAGAAAAAATATTAAAAGCACGAAGGGAAAAGCAACAAATAACATACAAGGGAATTCCCCATAAGGTTAACAGCTGATCTTTCAGCAGAAACTCTGTAAGCCAGAATGGAGTGGCAGGACATATTTAAAGTGATGAAAGGCAAAAACCTACAACCAAGATTACTCTACCCAGCAAGGATCTCATTCAGATTCAATGGAGAAATTAAAACCTTTACAGAAAAGCAAAAGCTAATAGAATTCAGCACCACAAAACCAGCCTTACAACAAATGCTAAAGGAACTTCTCTAGGCAGGAAACACAAGAGAAGGAAAGGACCTACAAAAACAAACCCAAAACAATTAAGGAAATGGTCATAGGAACATACATATCGATAATTACCTTAAACGTGAATGGATTAAATGCTCCAACCAAAAGACACAGGCTTGCTGAATGGATACAAAAACAAGACCCATATATATGCTGTCTACAAGAGACCCACTTCAGACCTAGGGACACATACAGACTGAAAGTGAGGGAATGGAAAAAGATATTCCATGTAAATGGAAATCAGAAGAAGGCTGGAGTAGCAAGTCTCATATTAGATAAAATAGACTTTAAAATAAAGACTATTACAAGAGACAAAGAAGGACACTACATAATGATCAAGCGACCAATCCAAGAAGAAGATATAACAATTGTAAATATTTATGCACCCAACATAGGAGCACCTCAATATATAAGGCAAATGCTAACAGCCATAAAAGGGGAAATCGACAGTAACACAGTCATAGTAGGGGACTTTAACACCCCACTTTCACCAAAAGACAGATCGTCCAAAATGAAAATAAATAGGAAACACAAGCTTTAAATGACACATTAAACAAAATTGACTTAATTGATATTTATAGGACATTCCATCCAAAAACAACTGAATACACTTTCTTCTCAAGTGCTCATGGAACATTCTCCAGGATAGATCATATCTTGGGTCACAAATCAAGCCTTGGTAAATTTAAGAAAATGGAAATCGTATTATCTTTTCTGACCACAACACTATGAGACTAGATATCAATTACAGGGAAAAAAACTGTAAAAAATACAAACGCATGGAGGCTAAACAATACACTACTAAATAACCAAGAGATCACTGAAGAAATCAAAGAGGAACTCAAAAAATACCTAGAAACAAATGACAGTGAAAACTCGATGACCCAAAACCTATGGGATGCAGCAAAAACAGTTCTAAGAGGGAAGTTTATAGCAATACAATCCTACCTCAAGAAACAAGAAACATCTCAAACAAACAACCTCACCTTACACCTAAAGCAATTAGAGAAAGAAGAACAAAAAAACCCCAAAGTTAGCAGAAGGAAAGAAATCATAAAAATCAGATCAGAAATAAATGAAAAAGAAATGAAGGAAACAGTAGCAAAGTTCAATAAAACTAACAGTTGGTTCTTTGAGAAGATAAACAAAATTGATAAACCATTAGCCAGACTCATCAAGAAAAAAAGGGAAAAGACTCAAATCAACAGAATTAGAAATGAAAAGGAGAAGTAACAAATGACACTGCAGAAATACAAAGGATCATGAGAGATTACTACAAGCAACTATATTCCAATAAAATGGACAACCTGGAAGAAATGGACAAATTCTTAGAAAAGCACAACCTTTCAACACTGAACCAGGAAGAAATAGAAAATATAAACAGACCAATCACAAGCACTGAAGTTGAAACTGTGGTTAAAAATCTTCCAATAGGGGCTTCCCTGGTGGCACAGTGGTTGAGAGTCTGCCTGCCAATGCAGGGTACACGGTTTGAACCCTGGTCTGGGAGGATCCCACATGCCGCGGAGCAGCTGGGCCCGTGAGCCACAACTACTGAGCCTGCGCGTCTGGAGCCTATGCTCCGCAATGAGAGGCCACGACAGTGATAGGCCCATGCACCGCCATGAAGAGTGGCCCCTGCTCACCACAACTGGAGAAAGCCCTCGCACAGAGAAGAAGACGGAACACAACCAAAAGTAAATAAATAAATTAATTAAAAAATAAAAATCTTCCAACAAACAAATGCCCAGGACCAGATGGCTTCACAGGCGAATTCTATCAAACATTTAGAGAAGAGCTAACACCTATCCTTCTCAAATTCTTCCAAAATATAGCAGAGGGAGGAACACTCCCAAACTCATTCTACGAGGCCATTATCACCCTGATACCAAAACCAGACAAAGATGTCACAAAAAAGAAAACTACAGGCCAATATCACGGATGAGCATAGATGCAAAAATCCTCAACAAAATACTAGCAAACAGAATCCAACAGCACATTAAAAGGATCATACACCATGATCAAGTGGGGTTTATCCCAGGAATGCAAGGATTCTTCAGTATACGCAAATCAATCAATGTGATTCACAATATTAACAAATTGAAGGAGAAAAACCATGTAATCATCTCAATAGATGCAGAAAAAGCTTTTGACAAAATTCATCACCCATTTATGATAAAAACCCTGCAGAAAGTAGGCATAGAGGGAACTTACCTCAACATAATAAGGCCTTATATGACAAACCCACAGCCAACACCGTTCTCAATGGTGAAAAACTGAAACCATTTCCACTAAGATCGGGAACAAGACAAGGTTGCCCACTCTCGCCACTATTATTCAACATAGTTTTGGAAGTTTTAGCCACAGTAATCAGAGAAGAAAAAGAAATAAAAGGAATCCAAATTGGAAAAGAAGTAAAGCTGCCACTGTTTGTAGATGCCATGATACTATACATAGAGAATCCTAAAGATGCTACCAGAAAACTACTAGAGCTAATCAATGAATTTGGTAAAGTTGCAGGATACAAAATTAATGCACAGAAATCTCTTGCATTCCTATACACTAATGATGAAAAATCTGAAAGTGAAATTAAGAAGACACTCCCGGGGAGAGGAGAAGATGGTGGAAGAGTAAGACGCAGAGATCACCTTCCTCCCCACAGATACATCAGAAATACATCTACACGTGGAACTGCTCCTTTAGAACACCCACTGAACGCTGGCAGAAGACCTCAGACTTCCCAAAAGGCAAGAATCTCCCCACATACCTGGGTAGGGCAAAAGAAAAAAGAAAAAACAGAGACAAAAGAATAGGGACGGGACCTGCACCAGTGGAAGGGAGCTGTGAAGGAGGAAAGGTTTCCACACACTAGGAAGCCCCTTCGCGGGCGGAGACTGCGGATGGCGGAGGGGGAAAGCTTCGGAGCCACGGAGGAGAGCGCAGCAACAGGGGTGCGGAGGGCAAAGCGGAGAGATTCCCGCACAGAGGATCGGTGCTGACCAGCACTCACCAGCCCGAGAGGCTTGTCTGCTCACCCGCCGGGGTGGGCGGGGGCTGGGAGCTGAGGCTCCGGCTTTAGTCGGATCGCAGGGAGAG
Organism: Balaenoptera ricei; assembly: GCF_028023285.1. Lineage (NCBI taxonomy): Eukaryota > Metazoa > Chordata > Mammalia > Artiodactyla > Balaenopteridae > Balaenoptera > Balaenoptera ricei. The sequence continues at coordinate 164,383,811 of NC_082641.1, forward strand.
GACTGGGGCTGGCGGCGTGAACACAGCCTGAAGGGGTTAGTGTACCAAAGCTAGCCGGGAGGGAGTCCAGGAAAAGGTCTGGAGCTGCTGAACAGGCAAAAGACATTTTCTTGCCTTTGTTTCCTGGTGTGCGAGGAGAGGGGATTAAGAGCGCTGCTTAAAGGAGCTCCAGAGGCGGGCGTGAGCCGCGGCTAACAGCGCGGACCCCAGAGACGGGCGCAAGCCGCGGCCATCAGCGCGGACCCCAGAGACTGGTAGGAAACGCTAAGGCTGCTGCTGCAGCCAACAAGAAGCCTGTGTGCGAGCACAGGTCACTATCCACACCCCCCTCCTGGGAGCCTGTGCAGCCCGCCACTGCCAGGGTCCCGTGATCCAGGGACAACTTCCCTGGGAGAACGCACGGCACACCTCAGGCTGGTGCAATGTCACGCCGGCCTCTGACGCCGCAGGCTGGCCCCGCCTCCTCCGTACCCCCCCCTCCTCGCGGCCTGAGTGAGCCAGAGCCCCCGAAGCAGCTGCTCCTTTAACACCGTCCTGTCTGAGCAAAGAACAGACGCCCTCAGGCGACCTACAGGCAGAGGCGGGTCCAAATCCAAAGCTGAACCGAGGGAGCCGTGCGAACAAAGAAGAGAAAGGGAAATCCCTCCCAGCAGCCTCAGAAGCAGCGGATTAAAGCTCCACAATCAACTTGAGGTACCCTGCATCTGTGGAATACCTGAATAGACAACGAATCATCCCAAATAGAGGAGGTGGACTTTGGGAGCAAGATATATTATTTTTTCCCCTTTTCCTCTTTTTGTGAGTGTATATGTGTATGCTTCTGTGTGAGATTTTGTCTGTATAGCTTTGCTTTCACCATTTGTCCTAGGGTTCTGTCCATCCATTTTTTTTGTTGTTGTTGTTGTTTTACTTTAAAAAATTTTTTTTCTTAATAATTATTTTTTATTTTAATAACATTATTTTATTTTATCTTACTTCATTTTATTTTATTTTACCCTCTTTCTTTCTTTCTTTCTTTCTATTTTTTTCTCCCTTTTACTCTGAGCTGTGTGGATGAAAGACTCTTGGTGCTCCAGCCAGGCATCAGGGCTGTGCCTCTGAGGTGGGAGAGCCAACTTCAGGACACTGGTCCACAAGAGACCTCCCAGCTTCACATAATACCAAATGGCGAAAATCTCCAGAGATCTCCATCTCAACACCAAGACCCAGCTTCACTCAACGACCAGCAAGCTACAGTGCTGCACACCCTATGCCAAACAACTAGCAAGACAGGAACACAGGCCCATCCATTAGCAGAGAGGCTGCCTAAAATCATAATAAGGCCACAGACACCCCAAAACACACCACCAGACGTGGACCTGCCCACCAGAAAGACAAGATCCAGCCTCATCCACCAGAACACAGGCACTAGTCCCCTCCACCAGGAAGCCTACACAACCCACTGAACCAACCTTAGCCACTGGGGACAGACACCAAAAACAATGGGAACTACGAACCTGCAGCATGCAAAAAGGAGACCCCAAACACAGTAAGATAAGCAAAATGAGAAGATAGAAAAACACACAGCAGATGAAGGAGCAAGTTAAAAACCCACCAGACCTAAGAAATGAAGAGGAAATAGGCAGTCTACCTGAAAAAGAATTCAGAATAATCATAGTAAAAATGATCCAAAATCTTGGAAATAGAATAGACAAAATGCAAGAAACATTTAACAAGGACCTAGAAGAACTAAAGACTAAACAAGCAACGATGAACAACACAATAAATGAAATTAAAAATACTCTAGATGGGATCAATAGCAGAATAACTGAGGCAGAAGAACGGATAAGTGACCTGGAAGATAAAATGGTGGAAATAACTACTGCAGAGCAGAATAAAGAAAAAAGTATGAAAAGAACTGAGGACAGTCTCAGAGACCTCTGGGACAACATTAAACACACCAACATTCGAATTATAGGGGTCCCAGAAGATGAAGAGAAAAAGAAAGGGACTGAGAAAATATTTCAAGAGATTATAGTTGAAAACTTCCCTAATATGGGAAAGAAAATAGTCAATCAAGTCCAGGAAGTGCAGAGAGTCCCATACAGGATAACTCCAAGGAGAAACACGCCAAAACACATATTAATCAAACTATCAAAAATTAAATATAAAGAAAACATATTAAAAGCAGCAGGGAAAAACAACAAAAAACACACAAGGGAATCCCCATAAGGTTAACAGCTGATCTTTCAGCAGAAACTCTGCAAGCCAGAAGGAAGTGGCAGGACATATTTAAAGTGATGAAGGAGAAAAACCTACAACCAAGATTACTCTACCCAGCAAGGATGTCATTCAGATTTGATGGAGAAATTAAAACCTTTACAGACAAGCAAAAGCTGAGAGAGTTCAGCACCACCAAACCAGCTTTACAACAAATGCTAAAGGAACTTCTCTAGGCAAGAAACACAAGAGAAGGAAAACACCTACAATAACAAACCCAAAACATTTAAGAAAATGGTAATAGGAACATACATATCGATAATTACCTTAAATGTAAATGGATTAAATGCTCCAACCAAAAGACACAGACTGGCTGAATGGATACAAAAACAAGACCCGTATATATGCTGTCTACAAGAGACCCACTTCAGACCTAGGGACACATACAGACTGAAAGTGAGGGGATAGAAAAAGATATTCCATGCAAATGGAAATCAAAAGAAAGCTGGAGTAGCAAGTCTCCTATCAGACAAAGTAGACTTTAAAATAAAGACTATTACAAGAGACAAAGAAGGACACTACATAATGATCAAGGGATCGATCCAAGAAGAAGATATAACAATTGTAAATATTTATGCACCCAACATAGGAGCACCTCAATACATAAGGCAAATACTAACAGCCATAAAAGGGGAAATCGACAGTAACACAATCATAGTAGGGGACTTTAACACCCCACTTTCACAAATGGACAGATCATCCAAAATGAAAATAAATAAGGAAACACAAGCTTTAAATGATACATTAAACAAAATTGACTTAATTGATATTTATAGGACATTCCACCCAAAAACAACAGAATACACGTTTTTCTCAAGTGCTCATGGAACATTCTCCAGGATAGATCATATCTTGGGTCACAAATCAAACCTTGGTAAATTTCAGAAAATGGAAATCGTATTATCTTTTCTGACCACAACACTATGAGACTAGATATCAACTACAGGAAAAGATCTGTAAAAACTACAAACGCATGGAGGCTAAACTGTACACTACTTAATAACCAAGTGATCACTGAAGAAATCAAAGGGGAAATCAAAAAATACCTAGAAACAAATGACAATGGAGGCACGACAACCCAAAACCTATGTGATGCAGCAAAAGCAGTTCTAAGAGGGAAGTTTATAGCAATAAAATCCTACCTTAAGAAACAGGAAACATCTCAAATAAACAACCTAACCTTGAACCTAAAGCAATTAGAGAAACAAGAACAAAAAAACCCCTAAGTTAGCAGAAGGAAAGAAATCATAAAGATCAGATCAGATATAAATGAAAAAGAAATGAAGGAAACGATAGCAAAGATCAATAAAACTAAAAGCTGGTTCTTTGAGAAGATAAACAAAATTGATAAACCATTAGCCAGACTCATCAACAAAAAAAGGGAGAAGACTCCAATCAATACAATTAGAAAAGAAAAAGGAGAAGTAACAACTGACACTGCAGAAATACAAACGATCATGAGAGATTACTACAAGCAACTCTATGCCAATAAAATGGACAACCTGGAAGAAATGGGCAAATTCTTAGAAATGCACAACCTGCCGAGACTGAACCAGGAAGAAATAGAAAATATGAACAGACCAATCACAAGCACTGAAATTGAAACTGTGATTAAAAATCTTCCAACAAACAAAAGCCCAGGACCAGATGGCTTCACAGGCGAATTCTATCAAATATTTAGAGAAAAGCTAACACCTATCCTTCTCAAACTCTTCCAAAATATTGCAGAGGGAGGAATACTCCCCAACTCATTCTACGAGGCCACCATCACCCTGATACCAAAACAAGGCAAAGATGTCACAAAGAAAGAAAACTACAGGCCAATATCACTGATGGACATAGATGAAAAAATCCTCAACAAAATACTAGCAAACAGAATCCAACAGCACATTAAAGGGATCATACACCATGACCAAGTGGGGTTTATTCCAGGAATACAAGGATTCTTCAGTATATGCAAATCAATCAACGTGATACACCATATTAACAAATTGAAGGAGAAAAACCATATGATCATCTCAATAGATGCAGAGAAAGCTTTCGACAAAATTCAACACCCATTTATGATAAAAGCCCTGCAGAAAGTAGGCATAGAGGGAACTTTCCTCAACATAATAAAGGCCATATATGACAAACCCGCAGCCAACATCGTCCTCAATGGTGAAAAATTGAAACCATTTCCACTAAGATCAGGAACAAGGCAAGGTTGCCCACTTTCACCACTATTATTCAAAATAGTTTTGGAAGTTTTAGCCACAGCAATCAGAGAAGAAAAAGAAATAAAAGGAATCCAAATCCGAAAAGAAGAAGTAAAGCTGTCACTGTTTGCAGATAACATGATACAATACATAGAGAATCCTAAAGATGCTACCAGAAAACTACTAGAGCTAATCAATGAATTTGGTAAAGTAGCAGGATACAAAATTAATGCACAGAAATCTCTTGCATTCCTATACACTAATGATGAAAAATCTGAAAGTGAAATTAAGAAAACACTCCCATTTACCATTGCAACCAAAAGAATAATATATCTAGGAATAAACCTACCTAAGGAGACAAAAGACCTGTATGCAGAAAATTATAAGACACTGATGAAAGAAATTAAAGATGATACAAATAGATGGAGGAATATACCATGTTCTTGGATTGGAAGAATCAACATTGTGAAAATGACTCTACTACCCAAAGCAATCTACAGATTCAATGCAACCCCTATCAAACTACCACTGGCATTTTTCACAGAACTAGAACAAAAAATCTCACAATTTGTATGGAAACACAAAAGACCCCGAATAGCCAAAGCAATCTTGAGAACGAAAAATGGAGCTGGAGGAATCAGGCTCTTGGACTTCAGACTGTATTACAAAGCTACAGTAATCAAGACAGTATGGTACTGGCACAAAACCAGAAATATAGATCAATGGAACAGGATAGAAAGCCCATAAATAAACCCACACACTTATGCTCACCTAATCTATGACAAAGGAGGCAAGAATATACAGTGGAGAAAAGACAGCCTCTTCAATAAGTGGTGCTAGGAAAACCAGACAGCTACATCTATAAGAATGAAATTAGAACACTCCTTAACACCATACACAAAAATAAACTCAAAATGGATTAAAGACCTAAATGTAAGGCCAGACACCATCAAACTCTTAGAGGAAAACATAGGCAGAACACTCTATGACATAAATCACAGCAAGATCCTTTTTGACCCACCTCCTAGAGAAATGGAAATAAAAACAAAAATAAACAAATGGGACCTAATGAAACTTAAAAGCTTTTGCACAGCAAGCGAAACCATAAACAAGACAAAAAGACAACCTTCAGAATGGGAGAAAATATTTGCAAATGAAGCAACTGACAAAGGATTAATCTCCAAAACATACAAGCTGCTCATGCAGCTCAATATCAAAAAAACAAACAACCCAATCCAAAAATGGGCAGAAGACCTAAACAGACATTTCTCCAAAGAAGATATACAGATTGCCAATGAACACATGAAAGGATGCTCAACATTACTAATCATTAGAGAAATGCAAATCAAAACTACAATGAGGTATCACCTCACACCAGTCAGAACGGCCATCATCAAAAAATCTACAAACAATAAATGCTAGAGAGGATGTGGAGAACAGGGAACCCTCTTGCACTGTTGGTGGGAATGTAAATTGATACAGCCACTATGGAGAACAGTATGGAGGTTCCTTAAAAAACTAAAAATAGAACCACCAAATGACCCAGCAATCCCACTACTGAGTGTATACCCTGAGAAATCCATAATTCAAAAAGAGTCATGTCCCAAAATGTTCATTGCAGCACTATTTACAATAGCCTGGACATGGAAACAACCCAAGTGTCCATAAACAGATGAATGGATAAAGAAGATGTAGCACATATATACAATGGAATATTACTCAGCCATAAAAAGAAAGGAAATTGAGTTATTTGTAGTGAGGTGGATGGACGTAGAGACTGTCATACAGAGTGAAGTAGGTCAGAAAGAGAAAAACAAATACCGTATACTAACACATATATATAGAATCTAAAAAAAAAAAAAATGGTTCTAACGAACCTACTGGAAGGACAGGAATAAAGACACAGACGTAGAGTATGGACTTGGGGACACAGGGAGGGGGAAGTGTAAGCTGGGACAAAGTGAGAGAGTGGCATGGACATATATATACTACCAAATGTTAAATAGATAGTGGGAAGCAGCCGCATAGCACAGGGAGATCAGCTCGGTGCTTTGTGATCACCTAGAGGGGTGGGATAGGGAGGCTGGGAGGGAGGCGCAAGAAGGAGGAGATATGGGGATATATGTGTATGTATAGCTGATTCACTTTGTTATACAGCAGAAACTAACACAACATTGTAAACAAGTATACTCCCATAAAGATGTAAAAATAAATAAATAATTAATTAAGTAAAAAAACAAAAAACCTGGGTGTGTGTCTGATTATAGAATGTGGAGAGAAAGGTAAGAAAGGTTAGATACCATATGGTTAGAAATGGATGCCTGGTTGGGGAGGGAGGTGGGAGAGGAAAGAAAGGGCATGAGGAACATAGCCTCTGTGGAACACTAACAGCCCAGCAAATTCCTGTACCTGTGCAGGGAGGTCCTGTCACACGCAGAGGGACCCCCCGTGGCCCAGGTGGGACAAGGTGAGGAGCTGCTTCAGATCCTCTCCTGGGCTGCAAGGGTGAGGGAGGTGGCATCGAGACAGATCCAGGACACGGGAATGCCCATCCTCTCTGCTTGTATATACCTGTAAGTTGTATAGAACTTGAATTTAAAATGTTCTCTTTAATGCACAAATAAACACATTGTTCAAAAAGTATTTAAAGTAGTTCCCTGCCACCTTGGGGGTCAGAACCAGACTGCCCAGTCTAGAGTCAGAGGTCCTCCCACTGGCCCCAGCTATCTGCCCAGTGTCTCTTCCCTACACCAGGGTTCAGTCAGGCTGTGCCCACTAGGCAGACACAGCACCGATCACGTCCCAGATAAGCCCAAGGAGGGAGCCCAGGTCGCCCTGGTAATGGGTCCCTAACCAGTCACACACCTCTGTTCCAAGAAGCAATGGGGATTATTCATTTGCCTCCTTTCCCCAGAGATTTTCAAGGCTGTGACACAGGGGGCTCATATCAGGACAAGCAGGATCCCTCTGTCTCAGCCTCTTAGGTTTCAGGAGTCTCTCACCACTGGCCCATCAGTTCCCTTTGGTCATCATCACTGTCACCATCTCCATCATTGTTATTGCTCTCATCATCACATCATCAACGTCATAGTCATTGTCAATATCACCATCATCGTCGTCATCATCAGGGCAGGAGTGATACGCTGATGATGCTGCCAGGTGCACTCTGCTTACTTGATCTCTTTTGATCTGTACAGTGACCCTGTGAGCTACGTATTGTTATCCTGTATTTCAGATTAGGAAACAGGCTCACACCAGGAATGGGGACTTTTCCAAAGTCACATGGCTCCTTGGCAGATGGTCTGACCCCACAGGTCCCTAAACCTGGGCAGTCCTTCATCGTGTGGAGTCCTTCTCCTCTGCTGGGCTCTGATGGCCACGTGCTACTGCTTCTCACTGCAGACTGGCCCTGATGGTGTCCAATTGTTCATCTGCTGGATTTCTAGGATCACAAGACAGGGGGAGCTGGTTTGGAGCAAGATGATGCATTCAGGTGCCCTAGCAGTCTGGAGCAGGATCCAGCCCCGACCATCTCTGCAGAGGGAAAATCCACACTCTCCACTGGTAGTGGTGGTGGTGGCAGCTAGGATTCTGGCCGCATTGTCTGTTCCTGAGCTAGGACAGGGAACAAGCTTGCTCAGGCTTGCTGCTCTGGGGAACCAGTAATGGGCCCCACTTCCCTGGTATTGCTGATTGTCTGAGACCCCTGCTGAGTAGCCCCCATTGGGGAGCCACCATGACTGCATCCCAGCTGGTGCCGCCCCCATGGTAAGTGCATCACTACATTATCCCTGGCTCTTCACATCAGCCTTGGAGCCAGCCCTACCTACATTATTCCCAGTTCATGGCTGGGGGAACTATGGTTAAGGATTAGGAAGTTGCTGGGGTCACAAAGTTAGGAAGTAGGTAAAGTGTTATTCAAACCCACTTCTGACTGATTGTCTCCAAAACCACTTTGACAGAATAACTGGGGTTTTTTTCCTCTGTATTTCCTGCTCCCTGCCTATCTCTTGTTCAGGCAGTGCTGCAGCTGTCTATCTTCATGGCCTTCTGAGGGGGGTGTTTCCTGGAGAAATGACCAAATGAAGTCACAGGGCTCAGTCAGGTACTTGCTGCGGGACTTCTCAAATCAATGGCTAGGGTCATCCATGGTTCTTAGAGGAAGGTCTTCAGTTACAAAAGACAGAAGATGTTGAATTCCAAAGCAGCGTGTGAGCCCTTAATGGGCAGGTTGCTGAGGAGGCCAGGTCTCCCAGGGAGGTATGGAGCCTCCTGGGGATGTAGGCAAGTATAGTTGAGACCAGCTGGTATGAGCCTCTGAGAAGGGACCCTGATTTCAACTTCCCCCACCTCCCAGGGGGCTACCCAGAGCACAGGCTGGGCCAGAACTGAGAGAGAGGACACCTGGTCTTGCTTCCCAGACGAGTCCAGGGACCTGGGAGTCCACCAAGAAGGTCAAGTCTAGCACTGCAGACCAGAGAGCAGCAAGCGCTCTGGGCCTGAGTGCAGCCTCTAGGGAGACATGTGGGCAGCCACTCAGAGTTCTTGGGCTCCAGGAGGGATTAGGGGGCAGGTAGGCCTGGGTGAGCAGCACCAAATGAAGCGGGATATGGCTGGGTCAGTGTGGGAGTGTGGGCGACCCAGAAGCTGCAGGAGGCACCAAGGCTGAGGAACCAAAGTGGCTACTGCAGTAGGCATCTTGAAATCAGTTCCTCTCCATCACCTCTGCACCCTAGAAGTTAGATGCCACCCTGGCCGAAGGGTAGGAGAAGAACTATGAATGCACTGGTTTTAAAACATAAGGTGGTTGAGAAATTACAGAATTGGAAAAATTTTACCTGAGAGTGGCTTGACAGGGGTTCTGCACCACAAGTCTCAGGTCAGAGGTCAACACAAGCTATGGAAAGTAGAGTCATGGCTTTGGTACATCAGACTGGGATACTGTGGTGTTTATGCCTTGCTTCTCTACTTACTCATGTTTGATGCCCCACAAGCGGCAGGGCATAGGCCTCCTTTGTTCCCCACACTGCCCAGCCAGGTCACACACATTATACGGGTCAAATAAGGACATATTTAATGTCTAGGTAATTGGAGGAGGGAGTTCAGCTTCCAGCTTTGGGGAAGTCTGGCCGTAAGCACAATTAGAATACAGAATAGTTTTGTCACCCCTAAAAAACACCCCCACACAACCCCCTTGTAGAAAACCCAGCCCCTGTACTTAACTCCTGGCCACCACTGATCTGTTCTCGCTTCCTATGGTTTTGTCTTTTCCAGAATGTCATATAAATGAATCATTACAGTTTGTAACCTTTTTTTTTTTAACATCTTTATTGGAGTATAATTGCTTTACAATGGTGTGTTAGTTTCTGCTTTATAACAAAGTGAATCAGTTATATATCTACATATGTCCCCATATCTCTTCCCTCTTGCATCTCCCTCCCTCCCACCCTCCCTTTCCCACCCCTCTAGATGGTCACAAAGCACCGAGCTGATCTCCCTGTGCTATGCGGCTGCTTCCCACTAGCTATCTATTTTACGTTTGGTAGTGTATATATGTCCATGCCACTCTCTCACTTTCTCCCAGCTTACCCTTCCCCCTCCCTGTATCCTCAAGTCCATTCTCTACTAGGTCTGCATCTTTATTCCCGTCTGGCCCCTAGGTTCTTCTGACCAATTTTTTTTTCTTTTTTTAGATTCCATATATATGTGTTAGTATACGGTATTTGTTTTTCTCTTTCTGACTTACTTCACTCTGTATGACAGTCTCTACGTCCATCCACCTCACTACAAATAACTCAGTTTCGTTCCCTTTTATGGCTGAGTAATATTCCATTGTATATATGTGCCACATCTTCTTTATCCATTCATCTGTTGATGGACACTTAGGTTGCTTCCATGTCCTGGCTATTGTAAATAGTGCTGCAATGAACATTTTGGTACATGACTCTTTTTGAATTATGGTTTTCTCAGGGTATATGCCCAGTAGTGGGATTGCTGGGTCATATCGTAGTTCTATTTTTAGTTTTTTAAGGATCCTCCATACTGTTCTCCATAGTGGCTGTATCAATTTACATTCCCACCAACAGTGCAAGAGGGTTCCCTGTTCTCCACACCCTCTCCAGGATTTATTGTTTCTAGATTTTTTGATGATGGCCATTCTGACTGGTGTGAGATGATATCTCATTGTAGCTTTGATTTGCATTTCTCTAATGATTAATGATGTTGAGCATCCTTTCATGTGTTCGTTGGCAATCTGTATATCTTCTTTGGAGAAATGTCTATTTAGGTCTTCTGCCCATTGTTGGATTGGGTTGTTTGTTTTTTTGATATTGAGCTGCTTGAGTTGCTTGTATGTTTTGGAGATTAATCCTTTGTCAGTTGCTTCATTTGCAAATATTTTCTCCCATTCTGAGGGTTGTCTTTTGGTCTTGTTTATGGTTTCCTTTGCTGTGCAAAAGCTTTTAAGTTTCATTAGGTCCCATTTGTTTATTTGTGTTTTTATTTCCATTTCTCTAGGAGGTGGGTCAAAAAGGATCTTGCTGTGATTTATGTCATAGAGTGTTCTGCCTATGTTTGCCTCTAAGAGTTTGATGGTGTCTGGCCTTACATTTAGGTCTTTAATCCATTTTGAGTTTATTTTTGTGTCTGGTGTTAGGGAGTGTTCTAATTTCATCCTTATAGATGTAGCTGTTCCGTTTTCCCAGCACCACTTACTGAAGAGGCTGTCTTTTCTCCACTGTATATTCTTGCCTCCTTTATCAAAGATAAAGTGACCATATGTGCGTGGGTTTATCTCTGGGCTTTCTATCCTGTTCCATTGATCTATATTTCTGGTTTTGTGCCAGTACCATACTGTCTTGATTACTGTAGCTTTGTAGTATAGTCTGAAGTCAGGGAGCCTGATTCCTCCAGCTCCGTTTTTCGTTCTCAAGATTGCTTTGACTATTCGGGGTCTTTTGTGTTTCCATACAAATTGTGAAATTTTTTGTTCTAGTTCTGTGAAAAATGCCAGTGGTAGTTTGATAGGGGTTGCATTGAATCTGTAGATTGCTTTGGGTAGTAGAGTCATTTTCACAATGTTGATTCTTCCAATCCAAGAACATGGTATATTCCTCCATCTATTTGTATCATCTTTAATTTCTTTCATCAGTGTCTTATAATTTTCTGCATACAGATCTTTTGTCTCCTTAGGTAGGTTTATTCCTAGATATTTTATTCTTTTTGTTGCAATGGTAAATGGGAGTGTTTTCTTAATTTCACTTTCAGATTTTTCATCATTAGTGTATAGGAATGCAAGAGATTTCTGTGCATTAATTTTGTATCCTGCTACTTTACCAAATTCATTGATTAGCTCTAGTAGTTTTCTGGTAGCATCTTTAGGATTCTCTATGTATAGTATCATGTTATCTGCAAACAGTGACAGCTTTACTTCTTCTTTTCCGATTTGGATTCCTTTTATTTCTTTTTCTTCTCTGATTGCTGTGGCTAAAACTTCCAAAACTATTTTGAATAATAGTGGTGAGAGTGGGCAACCTTGCCTTGTTCCTGATCTTAATGGGAATGGTTTCAGTTTTTCACCATTGAGGACGATGTTGGCTGTGGGTTTGTCATATATGGCCTTTATTATGTTGAGGTAAGTTCCCTCTATGCCTACTTTCTGCAGGGCTTTTATCATAAATGGGTGTTGAATTTTGTCGAAAGCTTTCTCTGCATCTATTGAGATGATCATATGGTTTTTCTCCTTCAATTTGTTAATATGGTGTATCACATTGATTGATTTGCATATACTGAGGAATCCTTGCATTCCTGGAATAAACCCCACTTGATCATAGTGTATGATCCTTTTAATGTGCTGTTGGATTCTGTTTGCTAGTATTTTGTTGAGGATTTTTTCATCTATGTTCATCAGTGATATTGGCCTGTAGTTTTCTTTCTTTGTGACATCTTTGTCTGGTTTTGGTATAGTCTGTAACCTTTTGAGCATAACTTCATTCAATATAATACCCTTGAGATTCATGTCTTCATAAATTTAAAAGGATTTAAGTTATACAAACCATATTCTCTGACTACAATGGAATTAAATTAGAATTCAACGACAGAAAGATACCTGGGAAATCTCCAACTATTTGGAAACTCAATAGAACAATTCTAAATAACCCATATGTGAAAGAATAAATCAAAAGGAAAATTAGAAAGGATTTTTAAAACTGAATAAAAAGGAAAGCACAACATATCAGAACTTGTGGGATGCAGGTAGAGCAATACTTAAGAGGAAACTAGAAAAGGGAGAGCAAATTAAACTGAAAATAAAAAGAAAGGATATAATAAAGATCAAAGGGGAAATCAATTAAGTGAAAAAATAACAATAGATCAGATGAATAAAGTTAATAAATTTCTAGCCAAACTGATTAGAATGGAAGAGAGGACTCAAATACCAATAATAGAAATGAGAGAGCTTACATCACTAGGGATTTCTACAGGTATTTGAAGAGTAATAAATGAATATTATGAAAAAAATTTACGTCTATAAGTTTGAAAACCTAGATGAAATACACAAATTCCTTGAAAGCCACAAACTACCAAAGCTAACTCAAGAAAAAATAGATAATCTAAATAGCACTATATTCATTAAAGAAATTAAATTTGTAGTTCTCACAAAGAGAACTCCAGGCCCACATGGTTTCACTGGGGAATTATACCAAACATTTAAGAAAGGAGTCATAACAATTCTATACAAGCTGTTCCATAAAATTGAAATGAAGGGACTATTTCCCAACTACTTCATTAGGCCAGTATTATCCTGATATCAAAACCAGGCAAAGACATTGAAAGAAAAGAAAACTACAGACTAAAATTCCTTATCAATATAGATGCAAGATTCTTAAACAAAAGTTTAGCAAATCCAATTTAACAATAAAATATTAACACATCATGACCAATAGGGGTTTAGCCCAAGATGGTAAGTTTGATTCAACATTCAAAAATCAAACAATGTATTTTGTCATATGTAGTGGGTTGAAATATTGTCTCCTAAAATTCATGTCCACTCAGAAATTCAGAATGTGACCTTATTTGGAAATACTTTGCAGATGTAATTAGTTAAGGGACTCGAAATGAAATCCTCCTGGGTTTAGGGTGGGCCCTAAATCCAATGACTGGTATCTTTATAAGAAGAGAAGAGAGGTCACAGATAACAAACATGTAGAAGGCTATGTGAAGATGGAGGTGTGTGGAGATTGGAGCTATCCAGCCACTACACTATGAACTACTGGAGCCTTGAGAAGCTAGAAGAGGGAAGGAAGGATCCTTCCCTAGAGCCTGCAGAGTGAGCATGGCTCTGCTGACACCTTGATTTCAGACTTCTAGACTGCATTACTGTGAGAGAATAAATTTCTGTGTTTTTAAGCCACCAAGTTTGTGGTAATTTGTCATAGAAACCCTGGGAAACTAGTACAACATATTGGGAAACTAGTACAACATATTAAGAAACTGAAAAAGAAAAACGATATGATCATTTCAATAAATGGAGAAAAAGCATTTGACAAAATCCAACAACCATTCCTGATAAAAACTATCTCAGCAAACTAGGAATAGAGGAGAACTTCCTTAACTCAATGAAAAACCTCCAGCTAACATCATAGTAATAGTGAAAGATTGAATGCTTTCCCCCTATGATCAGAAACAAGAGAAGAATGTTCACACTCAAGAGTCAAGATTGTACTGGAGATTCTAACCAGTTCAATAAGGCATGAAAAAGGAATAAAAGTCATCCAAATTGGGAAACAAGAAGAAAAACTGACTTTATTCACAGATGACATGATCCCCTATGAAAATCTGATGAAATATATAAAACTACTAGCTACCAGAACTTATGAGTTTATCAAGGTTGTAGAATTCAAAGTCAATATACAAAAATCAATTATGTTTCTACATACTAGGATTGAAAAATCAGATATTAAAATTAAAAACAAATATTTAAAATGGCATTAAAATATGACATCTGAAAAAAAGATGTGAAAAACCTATATATTGACTCTGCTAAATATTTCTGAAAATTAAAGAATATGTAAATAAAATAAATGGAGAGCTATACTTTGTTCATGGATTGGAAGACTCTTGTTATATGTCAGTTCTCCCAAAGTTGGTCTAGGGATTCAGTGCAATCTCCTTCATAATTCTAGGAGACACCTTTGTGGAAATCAACTAGCTGATTCTAAAATTCATATGGAAATGCAAAGGACCTAGAATAGTCAAAACAACTTTGGGAAAGAACAAAGTTGAAGAGCTAACCCTGCTTTGTCGATTTATACTAAAGCTTCAGTAATTAAGACAGTGAGGTTTTGGCCTAAACATGCCATCTTTTGGATTATTTGGAAAATGTTTAGTATTCCATTTTAATATATTTATTTAATTTATCTTACATATGTCTTTCTATAGATGTTTTAGTGGTAACTCTAGGGATTATGATACACATAATTAACTTTTCACAGTCTACTCAGAATCAATATTTTATTTTTATTTATTTTTATTTTTTTATTTTTTTAAAAATTTATTTATTTTTTATTTATTTTTGGCTGCATTGGGTCTTCGTTGTTGGGTTTTCATTGCTGCACTCGGGCTTTCTCTAGTTGCGGAGAGCAGGGGCTACTCTTTGTCGTGGTGTGAGAGCTTCACACTGCCGTGGCTTCTCTTGTTGCAGAACACAGGTTCTAGGTGCATGGGCTTCAGTAGTTGTGGCACGTGGGCTCAGTAGTTGTGGCTTGCAGGCTCTAGAGTGCATGCTCAGTAGTTGTGGTGCATGGGCTTAGTTGCTCTGCAGCATGTGGGATCTTCCTGGACCAGGGATCGAACCCATGTCCCCTGCACTGGCAGGCAGATTCTTAACTACTGCACCACCAGGGAAGCCCAGAACTAATATTTTAAATTCAAGTAAAATATAGAAAACTTCACCATACCTTCTCCCTTTACATTGTAGTCTTATGTATTACATCTATATCTACATACATTGAAACCCCATCAGACAATACTATAATTTTTACTTTTAACATCAAACATGTTTTAAAGAATCTAAGAGAATAACTTATTATATTTACCCAGGTATTTACCATTTCTGTTGCTCTTACTTTATTTCTGATTTTCCAGGTTTCATTTTCATATCATTTTTCTTCTGTCTGAAGAAATTCCTTTAGCAATTATTTTAGTGCTGGCAACAAATTATCATAATTTTCCTTCCTCTGATAATGTCTTTATTTCAACTCATTCCTAAAGGATATTTTTGCTGGATCTGAAATTCTATGTTGACAGTCTCTTTAACAGCATAAAAATATTCTTTCCATGAACTTCTGGGTTCCATGGTTTCTAATATAAAATCTTCAGTCATTTGAATTGTTATTTCTCTCATCTAGTGTGTATATGTACATATTTCTCTACATATTTCCCTACATAAGTTTTCAGCTGTTTGATTATAACGTATCTGGGTGTGAATTTCTTTAAGTTTTTCCTGTCTGGGATTCACTTAGCTTCTTGATTTTTTTTTTTTTTTTTTTTTTTTTTTTTTTTTTTTTTTTGCCAAGCTTGGGGAGTTTTCAGCCATTATTTTTCAAATATTTTTTCTGCATTGTTTCCCCTCTCCTTTTGGGACTGTGATGACATAAATGTTAGACCTTTTGATATTGCTTCATAAGTTCTGGAGACTCTATTCATTTTTTTCTACAATTTTTCCTCTGTTGTTCATTTTGGATAAATTTTACTGATCTATCTTCAGGTTCAGTGACTCCTTTTCTAATCAGGGAACTTCTTTATTTTGGCTATTGCATTTTC
Organism: Balaenoptera ricei; assembly: GCF_028023285.1. Lineage (NCBI taxonomy): Eukaryota > Metazoa > Chordata > Mammalia > Artiodactyla > Balaenopteridae > Balaenoptera > Balaenoptera ricei. The sequence continues at coordinate 164,400,088 of NC_082641.1, forward strand.
CAAATCTAAAATTTACACTTAGTTCTTTTTAGTATCTTTTATTTATCCACTGAGACTTTCTTTCCATCCATTTCAAAAGTTGTTTGCCCTTACCTCCTGTAGCATGAATATAATCATTGCTTTAAAGTTTTCTTGGAGCAGCATCTGTGTCACCTCTGGGTTGGAGTCTGTTGATTGTATTGTCCTGTTAATGTCAATATTTTCCTAGTTCTTCATATGTCAAGCACTTTTGTCTCCAGGATATTTTGAATATTACATTATGGGACTCTAAGTCTCTTTTAAATGCTGTAGAGAATGTTGTTGGCTTTTATTTATTTGTTTGTTTGTTTCAGCAGTGTTCTGAGGGTTGTGGTTCTAATCTCAGTTCAGTTTTCAAGGCTTTTGCAGTGTATTTATACCTATCCTATATATGCACCACCCAGTGGCTAATCTGGGACCTGGATGGTGGTCTACTATATGGTTCAGATCTCAAAGCTATAGATTTGCTGTTTAGAGTCAGATTCATGTGTATACATGCACAGATCAGAGGTGAGTCCAGGAGTTCATACATAATTTTATGGAATCAGATGGTTTTTTGAGCTTCTACCTCTAAGTAATCTCACAACACATTCCTGCTTCCAGTACCATCCCCTACACTACCTAGTTTTGGCCCCACCTCTGACCACTCTCAGGCGTCTGCTCCCCACCCAGGTGAGAGGGGGTGAAGGGAGCAACTGACTGAGGTGCACTTCCTTGCTTAGGTGGGAGGGGCCAGAGGTGGCAACCAATTGGGGCGCACGTGCTTGCTTAGGCAGGAGGGGGATAAGGTGGCTATGACTGGGGCACACACTAGCTCTGTTTCGAATCTCTCCCAATGCCCTTGGAAGCAGGGGCTGGCGTGTGGGGAGAGTGGCCACAATGGTGGCCCTGCCCCTTGCACGCCACTCAACAATGGTGCCTCACTTCCAAGTCAGTCCACGCTTCCTCCAGGAGCATTCCTAGCTGCAGAGCTCCTCAGTCCCATCCCCTCAGGCTATCTCCGCGCAGCCAACAGCAGTCCTCTCCCGGGGTCCACTCTCCTAACCCCACGCTTCAGCACCCAACCAACCGCCACCCGCATTGGCAGACACCTGTCTCAGGCTGGGGCGCACAGGGCTCTGGTACAAACCGTCCATGCAAGTCTCACTCTTTCCTGCCTGCCAGACGAGCCACTGCACTTTCTTCCAATAGCCCCTGAAGCCCCCCCCCCCCCATTTCCGTGTATTTCACCTCCGGTGAGGGGGCTTCCCATTTGCGGTAACTTCTGCTCTCCTTCAGCTGCCCCACAGGGGGGCGGGTCCCATCCTGTTTCCTTTTTTCTTTTTCTCTCCTTTGTCCTACCCAGTTATGCGGGGATCTTTTCTTGTCCTTTTAGGTGTCTGGTCCTCTGCTAGTGTTCAGCAGGTGCTCTGTGTGAATTGTTCCACTTGTAAATGTATTCTTGATGTATTTGTGGGGAAGTGAACCCCAGGTCCTCCTATTCTGCCATCTTGACCGCTCTCTGGGTATTCTCATTACATATATGTTACAGCTCTTGTAGTACCACAGTTCTTGAATTTTATGTTCCATTTTTTCAGTATTTTTTCTCTTTGCTTTTCAGTTTTTGAAGTTTCTATTGACATGTTCTCAAGCTCAGAGATGCTTTCTTCAGTCACGTCCAGTCTACAAATGAGCTCATCAAATCATTCATTATTGTTACAGCAATTTCCATCACAAACATTTCTTTTTTACCCTTTCTTAGAATTTCCATCTCTCTGCTTACATTGCCTATCTGTTCTTGCATGTTGTCCTCTTTTTCCATTCATGCCCTTAGCATATTAATCATAATTGTTTTAAATTCTCAGTATGATAATATCAATATCTCTGCCATATCTGAGTATGGGTCTGATGCTTGCTCTATCTCTTCAAACTGTGTTTTTGCCTTTTAGTATGCCTTGTAATCTTTTTTGTTGAAAGCCACACATGATGTACTAGGTAAAAGAGACTCTGGTAAATAGGCCTTTAATAATGTGGTAGTAAGGTGTGAGGGGAGAGGCAAGTGTTTCATAGTCTTATGATTAGGGCTCAGTCTTTAAGTGAGCCTGTGCCACTGGACTGTGAACTTCACAAGTGCTTCTCAGTTTTTCACTGCCTTAGGTAGGACAGGATGACTAGAGAGGAATAGAATTGGGTATTTCTCTTCCCCCAGGTAGAAGGCTTAAAGGGAGATGATAATAGGTATTTTCCTTCCCCCAGGTCAGTCAGATAACTCCAATAGGTAAGGCTCTGGCAAAATAGTTACACTTGAGGACAGGCCTTTTAAGAAGAACAGAGAGTTCTGACATATTTTTAAATGGTTACTTTTCCCTCTCTCTGCAGGAAGCGCAAGGGGACTTTTCTCTGATATTCACGGTGAGAATCTAGTAGAGCTCCTGGAGGTAAAACTCACAAAAGTATGGGTACCCCCCGCCCCGGCAAGACTGGTTTGCCTGGAGCTTTTAACTCTCAGACTTGTCCACACTGTGCTTCCAACTTGTCATTTGTAGTTCAGGCACTGGTTCCTCTGTAGGTTTCTGCTCTGCAGTTTCTACTCTGGTAATTTGTGATTGTGTATCAACCTGTCTGTCTGTCCAATTTGGGGGACAGTGGTTTGCCCTATGACCTTATTTCTCTGACAGATCTAAGAAGACTTGTTGATTTTTCAGTTTGTTTAACTTTTTGCCATTTAGGTGGAGTGATGGCTTCCAAGCTCCTTACATTCCAGGCTGGAAACTGGGCATCTCATTTGTTTTTCAGAGTCCTCAAGCTGCTCCACTCATTCTGTCCAAAGTTTTCATTGCATTTAGTGGAGAGGTAGGATAGTGTGCTTATTCCATCTTCACCAGAACCTATGATGTCCCCAATCTGATTTGGGAACAAAGTGCAACAAATATATGGTTGGAGTAAATACTGAGAGGATATTTAACAAAATCTTACCAATTAATTCTGGATGGTAGGATTTGGGGAGGTTTCTTATTCACTTTTCGGTCATTTCCAACATTTCTCTAATTAGCATTATTGCTTGTAAAATTAGAAAAAAAAATCAATAAGCACTCTTAAAATAACCCAGGTAATAATGAACTCACATTCAGTAGTCAGAATCATTTCTAAGGCATAACTTTTGGACTACTTGGACAGATGGAGAGTTCACATGAAGTACTGTTGTGGGGAAAAGACAGCACCCTGATTATGTGAACATTCTCATTCCAGCCCTGGACACCACATCTACTCAGGTGGAAGGAAGAGAACTAGTGCAGATCCTGGCCCATGTTCTTTCAAGCAACAGAGTCCTGAGGCTTTGCTTATTTTACTTTTCACTGTCTATTTTATATTGCCTAAACATTCCGTTAAAATAAAAATGTGAAAACCAAACAAAAGAGTCATTGTCTTAGGCTCTGACATTCCCTTACCCCGCTCTTTGGGATTGGGGACACATGTAGGGTTTGACTGGTGGCCCCCCAAAAGATATGTGTATGACCAAATCCCTAGAACCTTTGCATGTGACCTCATTTGGGTAAAAGAGTCTTTGCAGATGTAATTAAGTTAAGGATCATGAGATGAGGAGCTCATTCTGGATTATCTGGGTGGGCCCTAAGTCCAATGACAAATGACCTTATAAGAGACACACAGAAGAGGAGACAGACACAGAGGAGAAGGTGATATGAACATAGAGGCAGATTGGAGTGACATGGTCACAAGCCAAGGAAGATATCAGCAACCAACAGTTAGAAGAAGCAAAGAATGTATTCTCTTCTAGAACCTCAGAGGGGAGTGGGCTCTGTTTGGCCTTGGTTTTGGTTTTCTGGCCTCCAGAACTGCAAGAGAATAAATATCTCTTGCTTGTGGCAATTTGTCACAGCAGCCCTGGAAACTAATACATCTTCAGAGAGGCCCAACTGTTGGCAGTTAATCCTGCCCAGGCCTTCTCAGTCCAGAAGTCAGTCCCCAGGCAGACTGATGAGAAGTCAGTTGCAATCTGCTGTGGGAAGAGCAGAAGCATGCAGGCAGAGGCCCTAGCAAGAGAGAAGACTTATAACCAGGGAGGAACCCAGCGTTTCTGAGGAGGTATTCTTGGTATAGCTGTGGAACTACCCTATGGAAGTACCTCTGTCGTGAATGCTACTCAACTTAATATTACATCCTTTGGCAAATGTGTGTATCAGTCAGGATAGGGAAGGCCATGCGGAAATAACGAAGAACCCTAAACTCTTAGTGAATTATAACAACAAAAGTTTATTTCTTTCTCATGTTACATGTTTTATAATGGGTGATGTATGGGTTCTGCTCCATGTTTTCTTGTCTCCATGACTCAGGCTGAAGAAGCAGGCACCATTTGAAATATTAATAGTCACCATGACAGTGGGAAGAAGAGCTTTGGCAGATCCTGCATAAGCAATTAAATTCACAAACTCATTTGTCTGACTCATTAGTCATTCAAACCTACTCAAACAAGGAGGGGAGGAAGTGTCACCCTATCATCTGCCCAGAAGATGAAAAGCTAAAAATATTTAGTAAACAGCGTTAACAACTAGCACACTTTCTGTGAATCCAGAGCCCCTATGTCCCACTGATCTTTCAGTGATCACTACAGAGCACAAGGCCTGGCTGAGATTATGTACAGATACTGTTGAATAAAAGAAAGGCATAAAGGAAAGAAGGAAGAAAGGAAAAAAGGAAGGAAGGAAGGAAGGAAGGATGGAGGGAGGGAGAAAGGATAAAGTCCTTAACATGCAGAAAGTGTTTAAGACAGTTTTTCCAAACCAGCAATGAAAATGGAATACAGTAGGAGCACTATAAGCATGTGCTAGATGCAATTGAATTGACTTTTATTTTTGTCCCTTCCAGTTTTGACTTGCAGATTTTTGTCACATCCAAGCCCACAGTCAGACATAGCCCAGGAAAGGGCAGCCTGAAAGCCTGAGGTCAGGAGCAAGGTCAGTGCTGGTGGAGCTGACCTGAGCAGTCGGAACACTGGCTGGGCGTCAGAGCAAGCCTTGGTGCAGTTTCGGTGCCAGGGCTGCTCTTCCCTCCCCCATCCTTGAGGCTGTGTTCCGGTGACCCAGGGCATGCCCAGTTCTGCACACTGTATCATTTGTGTGCCCACCTGACTGCTCTGGCAAGCTCTGTCTGGGCCGATATCTGCACCCTATCTCTAAAAGCCCATCCGGATGACAACACAGACCTGTGACATTGCTTTCATTTCAGGACTACCCTTGAATTAGTTATGACTTATTACATGCAAGTGTCAGAAACCCCACTCAAAATGGTTTAAGAAAAAGAGTGCAAGTAGTTACAGATATGGGTGGATCCAGCAGTCTAAATCAATGCTCTGTTTCTCAGCTTGGCTTTTTTCTGTTAGCCTCATTCTCAGACTTGCTGTTCCCCACTGTGTAGCCCTGGCCTGTGAGACTAGACTGGTGCCAGGAGTATTTTGGGGGTTCAAGAAAAACTTGTGGAATGAATGAATGATGGGCTTAGCATTCCAGGTTTAGATCCTATAGTAGCTTAGCAATTCCAGGAAAAAGAGAGTAACTCTTTCCAAACTAGAGTCCTTAGAGCTGACTCTAATTAGTCTGGCCTGGGTTTGGGTCATACGTTTGTCAGAGTAGGCTAGACTTTGCCATGGTAACATGTAAATCCTGAAGTCACTTACTCCTTATTCATATGACAGTCCAACATGTTTGAGGGATGGGGGCTTTGCTCTAAGTCACCAAGGTGTCCAGGCTCCTCCCATTTTGTGACCATTTTCCATGTGAGGTTTTATGGTTATCAGGGAAAGGCAAAAGAGAGACTATCCCATGTGAGAGATGTGTTAGGGTGCAGGCCTAAAAGTGGCATCCATCACTTCTGCCCGTATTCCACTGGCCAGAGCTGGCACAGGAGGAGAATAAAGTGGTTTTTAAACACATAGTATTACAGGTTGCTGAGGGCTATATGACTCCCTGAGCCAGTTGCCAAGGCCAGGAGGTCTCACTGCTCTGGTTGGCCAGGTCTAGGTTACACACTCAGCCCTGAAGTGGGGGAAGTGGGTCAGCCCATCAGACCTCCTGGGCTGACTGTAGAGGAGGGCTGCTTCCCTGTGGAAAAACAAGGGCATAATTACCAGAAGTGGGGAGGGTACTGGGCAAGCAGAAATAATGCCAACCTCTAATACCTACGTCTTGCTTCTTGACCATCTTCAGCTCCACTCGGGGCCAGCAGACTCCTTCTGAGCACCCTCGTAGGGTCAGGCTGGCAGAAGGTCTCAGAACAACTTTTATTTTACTTGAATTATTCTCAGATAAATTTCAGACCCCTGTGGTCAATCAAACTCTAATTCAGTGAGACTATCCAAGGCTTGTTTTCATAACACAGACTCTGGACAGATAAAAAGATTTAGAATAAAACACTAAATACCTAGAGAGTAATATGTATTTTAATAACTTTAGAAACTGATTATAAATCTCATGCATATTACTTGTAGAAAGAATTAGTCAGCTTTCACCGAGATATGCTACAGTAACAAATGATCCCCCAGATCTCAGTAGCTTACAGCAACAAAGATTTATCAGTATTTCTCACTCATGTTTTATGTTGGCAGTGGGTCAGCAGGCTCTGTTCTATGTATCTTCACTCCAGGATACAGGCCGAAGGATCAGTCCCATTGGGACATGCTGTTCTCATAGCAAGAAAAACAGATCTGGCCAAACCACACAATGGCTTTTAAAGTTTCTACTCTGACATTGTACAAGTCACTTGTGCCCACACTCCATTGGCTGAACAAGTCAATGTCATGTTCAATGTCAGTGGGGCTGGGTAGTATGCTTGTCCTAGAGGGAGGCACTGTAGAGTCACGGTCAATGGGCAGAGACATTTCACAGGCCAAAGAGAGTAAAAAAGTAGGAACAAAATAGTATCTATGACAAGTATAAAAAATAAAATATAATTATCATAATCTCATCATCCAGAGATAACCACTATTACCCTTTGGTGGATTTCTTTCAGTGTATGTTCCTAGGCACATATAAACTAACATTCCTGTCTAACCACAATTTGCATGAATCACTCAAAATATTCAAACAAAGACAATCAAATCCAGGTAATCTAACAAATTGGCATTTCAAACCCCAATCAGATGACCCAATCAGCCTCCCCCAGTCAAATCCAGCCCCCCACAAATCAATTGCCCAGACCAGTTAATTGATTTGGCTGGAGAAACGGATTAATTGACACAATACTGGTAGAGTGTGTACTGCATGCCAGACATTGGTATTTGTGGCCTTAATTGTGTTGATTTGATTACGTAAATTGAGTACAGCTGACTTCATATGTTCAGTACTGTGATTTACAAGAAATATGTATTTGGTCATTCAGATGATGATCAAAGTATATTTGTCCATGGTTCCTGACTCACAGCTCCCAAAGCCCTTGGAATTTTCTGAATGATAAAAGCAATGGGAGCATCTTTTGTTAAAATATTTGACTTCTGGTCCTCAGTTCCTGAAAACAGATTCATAAAGCTGAAATGGGTTTCCTGTTATTCATAACAAGTACCTTTCCATCTCAACTGTGTTTATGTTAATGAGGTGACTTTTGGAAAGCACCTAAGGATGGGGGCTGGTTGCCCAGGGAACCAACTGGAAGAGGACTGGAACTTTAAGTCCCAACTCCTGATTTCCAGGGAGGGAAGAGGGACTGAAGGTTGAATCAGTCACCAGTAGCCAATGTTTAATCAACTATGCCTATGTAATGATGCCTTCATAAAAACCCAAAAGGTGAGGGGGTTTGGAGAATTTCCAGGTTAGTGAACCAGAACACTTTCCTGCGTGACCCTGCTGAATTATATGGAGACAGAAGCTCCTTCATTTGGGACCTCCCCTGTGTATCTCTTCATTGGCTGTTGATTTGTATCTTTTAAAATCCTTTGTAATAAACTGGTAGTCTAGTGAGTAAACAAGATTCCTGAGTTCTGTGAGCCCTTCTAGCAAATTAATCCAGCCCAAGGAGGGGGTCATGGCAACAACTGGCATGGCAGCCAATCAGTCAGAAGTACCGGTAACAACCTAGACTGGGAACTGGAGTCTGAAGCAGAGGGTAGTTTGGAGGGACTGAGCTCTTAACCTGTGGAATCTATTTCCAGGTAGATAGTTTCAGAATTGAATTGAATTATAGGACAGCCAGTTGCTGTCGGAGAATTGCTTGGTAGTGTAGGGAAAACCCCCACCCTCCACACATTGCAATTGGAGCCAAATTTTAATGTGTAAATGAAATTATACCTAACTTTTTATTTTATAAGGATTTCCCTGTGTTGTTAAAAACTTTAAAAATTTTTTCTGTGCTGCTAAAAACTTTTTAAAAAATTTTTGCAAGCACAATTTTAATGACCACGTAAAGGTTTATTGTATGGCTATATCATAATTACTTAACCCAAGTCTTGAATATTTTAAATGCTTCTAATGTGTGGTTTTTAAATAATAAACTGCTACAATCTACATATGTGTTTGTAAAATAATTTCTTAGTACAAAAGTAACTCATTTTCATCATAGTGTATGCAGATAAAAATTAAATTTGCATATAATTTTACCTCCTAGAGATAATCATATGAATATACTTAAATATCATATACATTTATTTATAAACAGAAGTGAGATCATTTAAAATGAATGTTGTGTGATTTTCTGATTTGTCCTCATGCTTGAGTCTCAGAGAAGGGGAGATAACAAGGCAATGGGTAGGTTTAAATCTCTTAATACGTTTTGACGTCCAAAAACGTTGCCTTAATTTGTACTTACTCTGAAAGTGTGTGGGTGTGCCCTCCCATCCCCCACCCCACTACCGTTAACCCTTGAACAACATGGGTTTGAACTGCACAGGTCCATTTATACCTGGATTTTTTCAGCAAATATGTACCAATCTGCAGTTGGTGGAATCCACAGCTGTGGAACCTTGGATACAAAGGGCCAGCTATAAAATTATAAGCCAGTTTTCCACTGGGCCCCTAACCCCTGCATTGTTCAAGGGTCAACTATATAGCTGTTGTGTTGTGATAATCACTTGCTTCCACCTTGCCAGAAGAGACCTTGGGTTGAATCCCAGTGATGGTGGCTGGCTAGCCCCCAAGAGGCAGGGTGCTTTGAGACATCAGCCTCTACCCCACAACAACGGCTGTGGGAGCAAGCTCTGGCCCTTCTCTGGATCTGCAGTGACTGGAGGTCACTGTCACTTTTGGTTCTCGTCTCTGCCTGGTGAATTTGGGTGTGAGCACAGTCCTGTAGCTCACTTCATGGGAGGGCTGGTCATGGTGATATGCTCCTAAAAAATAGAACACAGCAAAAGTGATGCATGTCATTTCTGCGATCAGGCTGTAAAAGAAGGTGACATCATCTTGCTCACACACTCTCTTTCGCTGGCACTTTTTTCTCTATTGCTCTCTTTGGTGAAGCCAGCTGCCGTGTTGTGAGCTGCCCTATGAAGAGGCCAATGTGGTAAGGAGCTGAGGATGGCCTCAGGCCAACAGCCAGTGAGAAACTGAGGCCCTCAGTCTAACAGCCCACAAGTTCTGCCAAAAACCATATGCGTGAGCTTGGAAGTGGATCCTTCCCCAGTCAAGCCTTCAGACACCTTGACCACAACTTTGTAAGTATCCCTGAGTCAGTGACACCAGATAAGCCACACCTGATTCCTGACCCACAGTAACTGTGAGATAATAAATAAATATTGTTTTAAGCCACTAAGCTTTGGGCTCATTTGTTACACGGCAACAAAAAACTAAGAGCTCCTACTACTCAAGGAGTATGAAATGCTTGATTTTTTTTAAATGAAAATACTTTCTAATAGTAAAAGTGTTAAGAAGCATTGCTCTAGATGAGAGGTTACAAAATGATAAACCACAAACCAAAATCAACCTGCAGGTAGATTTTCCTTTTTTTTTTTTTTTGCCTTTGGAGGAAGGGTATATACACAGAGTTTAAAAAACATTTTGAGTCAGAATTTAAAACTTGGGAGATTTCACATGCACTGAAATTGCTAACCTCTCTTGACAAATTGAAAGCTGGGCAGCCGTGGTCCTCATTTCCGCCTGGCAACTGACACCTAAGGCCAAGCAGGGCTGTGCTTAGTTGGGGCATGTATTCACCTGTTTGTTGTAGAATGCACTATTCCTCACAGTCTCCATATCTGAGGCCAGAGCCAGCTACAATCCATCACTGCATTTCCACCATTTCTTATGGTAGAGTAAGAGAAAGTTAAGAGAATGTTAAGATACAGCAAAATATTGTTCCCACACCTTCATCAAAGGAAAATAAACGCCACGAGGATCAGGAGTTCAGACAGAGCACAGTTCCACATGATGTCTGCTGAGGCCAAATATTCAGGATGGCTTCTTCATTCATCTGATGGGGCTTCAGTTAGTATGGCTCAAATTGCCAGGAACTGGCAGGTGTGGCTCAGCTGCAGTCATACTTCTGAAGCCTCCATTCTCACTGTTGTCTGGTTCCTTGTTCCTCCTCCTTCCCTCCATGTGGTCTTTCCCACTAGGCTTTCCAGCAGGAAAGCCGGACTTCTTACATCCAGCTCTCAAGAGTGCAAAAGTGGAAAGGCCTTCTTCAGACTCAGGACTGTCACTGGCCCAGAGTCACTTCTGATTTATTCTGTTTGTTAAAACAAGTCACAGCACTGCTGCCGGTTCCGCCGCGCTCCAGGTATCTTTTTCTGAACAAAAGCTGCCTCATCGTATGTTTCAAGGATGGCTCTTCCTATCATTGTAAAATGGGGTGGACAGGAATATTCAGTGACCACACTTTCAGAAGATGATACTGTGCTAGATCTCAAACAGTTTCTCAAGACCCTTACGGGAGTGCTACCAGAACGCCAGAAGTTACTTGGACTCAAAGGCAAACCTGCAGAAAATGATGTTAAGCTTGGAGCTCTCAAACTGAAACCAAATACTAAAATCATGATGATGGGAACTCGTGAGGAGAGCTTGGAAGATGTCTTAGGTCCACCTCCTGACAATGATGATGTTATTAACAACTTTGATATTGAAGATGAAGTAGTTGAAGTAGAAAATAGGGAGGAAAACCTACTGAAAATTTCCCGCAGAGTAAAAGAGTACAAAGTGGAAATTTTGAATCCTCCCAGGGAAGGGAAAAAACTTTTGGTACTAGATGTTGATTATACATTATTTGACCATAGGTCTTGTGCAGAGACTGGGGTAGAATTAATGCGGCCATATCTTCATGAATTCCTAACATTTGCATATGAGGATTAGGACATTGTTATTTGGTCTGCAACAAATATGAAGTGGATTGAAGCTAAAATGAAAGAGCTGGGAGTGAGTACAAATGCAAATTACAAGGTTACCTTCATGTTGGACAGTGCTGCTATGATAATAGTGCACACTCCAAGGAGAGGATTGACAGATGTAAAGCCTCTTGGTGTTATATGGGGAAAGTTTTCAGAGTTTTACAGCAAAAAAAACACCATCATGTTTGATGACATAGGAAGAAATTTTCTAATGAACGCACAGAATGGACTAAAGATAAGACCTTTTATGAAAGCACACCTAAATCGAGATAAAGACAAAGAACTTTTAAAATTAACCCAGTACCTCAAGGAAATAGCAAAGTTAGATGACTTTTTGGACCTAAATCACAAATATTGGGAAAGGTATCTCTCAAAGAAGCAAGGACAGTAGTTACAAGCTATACTGGCAGTTATTGAAGATACTTGAGATCCATGAACTTCTTTTTGCTTTTATGCTAAAGATCATTATGATAGTGCTGGACACTGCAGCAAATATCAGACTGCTTATACTTGGTCTTCCAGTTTTTTGTAAATTTAGTTTTATATTTTTTGAAGATCATAGCAATACGCCAAAAAAAAAAACACACCTTTTTCCCCCTGTATGAATATACTGTAACTCTTGAAAAATATTTTCTCCAGCATAGAGTACTAAATTTTATTCCCCACACACACACACAAAGTGGACAAAAATGTATGCTTAACAAGGTCATTTTGTGACTTTGGAAATAAGTATGTCTTGTGTTTTTGTCTCACTGTGTTGTTGTCTAAGCCCAAACCCACCTTGAAACTACTGTTTTTAAAACCAAAAAAAGAAAAGTTTTTAGTAAGGAACCTAGTTTAGTATGCTTAAAACCACCGAGAGTTTTTCTTATTCCTTTGTCATAAACACAATTTCTCTTATTACTCCACTACTTACATCTCTAAATTCTGAGCTGTCTCAGTTTGGTGTGTATGTGTGTCAGTGTTCTTTGAGTAAAACTGGAAAACGTCTGCTCTGATACAGATATGTCATAGTGTGACAAATAGAAAACATGAGATTGAGGAATGAAACTAAGGAACAAGAGTGTGTTTCTTTGTGGTGGCCAAGTAGAAGCACTCCTGCCTAAAACCGTTGTCCTAAAAGAAGTTAAAGGCAGTACATTTTAAAATGGGACGTATCACTGGTTCAGTCCTAAAAAGCATGAACAAAAAGTTTTTGTTCTGTTCCAGCTCTGTCTTCTCTAAGTGCAAACACTGTGTTGCAGTGAAAATATCTAGCCATAAGATTTTTTAAAAAATTTATTTGCAATGCTTATGCCTGCAGATATGTAATGTGATCACTGTTTTGTGTTGACAATATTGCTTTATACAGTTCTTCTATTTGAAAGGAATCTGATTCTTTCAAATAAACATGGTATGTATTGTTCTTACGGGGGACTATTTCAGTGGTGTAAATAATAAATTCCTTTTCTTAAAAAAAACAAAAAAAACAAAAAACAAGTCACAGGCTCAGCCCACATTCTGAGGAAATGGACTGCACAAGATATGCACGCTGAGAAGTGTGATACATTGTGGGCCACCGATTTCCAAAATGAGTCCATACCTCCTAAGAATTCTCAGAAATATGCCAGCAGGGACCATCCTAGGTTATTTCACCTAGAAACTAAAGGAGGTGGAGAAAGGTAGCCCCAGAGAAGAGGAAAATATGGAATCACTTGGATGACACACCAAGAACATGAAAAATGGCCCGGCAGCTGGCAGCTGCCACAGAGGCTATATTGTTCCCAACTGAATACAAACAACCTCTGTAGAATACAACAATAATCAGGCAAGGCCACCCCATGAACATGGTGGAACTAGACAGAGAAAATCACACAACCACACAAATACCAACCGTCCCTCTCCTGGGATCCCTGAGTGACTACTGCTTCTTTACTAATGACAATTCTAAACTTCTTTGTTCCTCCTATCTCCTAAATAAATGTTATTCAGAATCGCCAAAATGCCCCTGCATCCAATCTAGAGCTGATCTGTGTTCCCCAAAATGCTCCTTAGAATCATCCAGCACAAGCCCACGTTCTACAAGTCCCTCCCAGCTCCCACGGTCCTTTTAGAATGTGTGCTCTCCCTTTGCTGTAGACCGTCTATGACTGTGTATTCCTGGTGGTCTTTGACTGGTGGGCTTTAACACCATTCATTCATTCAACAATATTTACTGTCTGTCCACATACTTTTTCCTTTCTTCCACAGGTTTCAGACCTGCCCCACCCTCCCAGGGCCTGATTCCGTTTCCTGCACTCTGGCACCATAGAACTAAACCAGTTACACTGACCCTTTCTGGGACAGGGAAGCAGTGTCTTAGCATTGGCCCCAGGAGACCATGAAAAGACATGGCCTCAGCACGTGCAAAGGGAAGAGCTTCATTCAAATCTTATAGCCTTCTGGACCCTTCCCTTCCCTTGCAGGTCTGCTCTCCTGCCTGGACAATGTAACTTATCACCTCTCAGGGGTAGGCTGGGCTGTGGAACTGACTGACCTTACCCATCAGGTCATGGGTCACCATCTTCACTTTGTACCCCCAGCCAGGGACAGGGCCCAGCCCTGATCTGGGATGTTCTGGTGGAATCTCTGAAGAAGTCATGGGGGAGTGAATGCTAAATCCAGTTAGGAAAGCAAAGAGCAGAGCTGAGGGTCAAGGTCAAACCCCACCAGTGGTCAGAGGAGAGGATGAAGTCAACAGAAAAGTTGGAAACAGGCTGAAGTCCCAGAAGTGGTCATTCCGGCCACCATTGCTGAGGCCGTCTCTATGTTCCAGCCATGGGTGACACTTTACATAACTTCCCTCTGAGCTTCTGTTTTCAGGGGTCTCAAGACCATCCTAGAACTCACAAGACTCAATACCAGGTTATATACATGTCTAGGTTTATTACAGAAAAGGACACAAAGTAAAAGCAAAAAAGAAAAAGATGTGCATCAGATAAGGTCCAGGAAGGTCAGGCTCAGGCTTCCAAGTCCTTCCCCCACTGGGGCCACATAGGACACACTTTTCTCTGTAGCAGAGAACTACAGGGACCTGTGTGAAGTATCTCTGCCCAGAGAAGCCCATTCAAGTCTCCAGATCCAGGCTCTTACAGAGAGCTGGTCACATAGGCACATCCTGCTCTGGCAACCAAAACTCAGGATCCCAGAGAAGAAACCAGATATTGGATGGGCCAAAAAGTGCCTTCGGTTTTTTAAGTAAAAATAAAGGACCCATTTTTCATTTTCACCAAGAACTTTATTGAACAACATATTCACCGTTTTGTTCCACTACCTTCTGCCAGTTTTCAGGCAACTTCATAATTCCATCTTCCCAAAACTTTTTATCATTTTGAGCAAAGAACCGTTCCAGGTGCCTTTTACTGTCTTCCAGGGAATTGACATTTTTTCCATTAAGAGAATTCTGTAAAGACTGAAGTCAATGGAAATCCGAAGGTGCAACGTCTAGTGAATACGGCCGATGAATCAGAACTTCCCAGCCAAGCTGTAACAGTTTTTGCCTGGTCATCAAAGAAACGTGCAGTCTTGCATTATCCTCATGGAAGTTTATGGGTTTTCTGTTGACTAATTCTGGACGCTTTTCGTCGAGTGCTGCTTTCAGTTGGTCTAATTGGGAGCAGTACTTGTTGGAATTAATTGTTTGGTTTTCCAGAAGGAGCTCATAATAGAGGACTCCCTTCCAATCCCACCACACACACATCACCTTCTTTGGATGAAGACCGGCCTTTGGTGTGGCTGGTGGTAGTTCATTTTGCTTGCCCCACGATCTTTTCCATTCCACATGGTTATAGAGTATCCACTTTTCATCACCTGTCACAATTTGTTTTAAAAATGGAACGTTTTCATTACGTTTAAGTGGAGAATCGTATGTGGAAATACAGGCAAGAAGGTTTTATTCACTTAACTTATGTGGAACCCAAACATCAAAGCGATTAAACGTAACCAAACTTGCGTGAATGATTTTCAGCGCTTGATTTGGATATTTTGAGTATGTCGGCTATCTCCCAAGTGGCATAACATTGATTGTTTTCAATTTTTGTTTCGATTTGATCGCTATCAACTTTAACTGGTCTACCCAACTGTGGAGCATCGTCCAGCGAGAAATCTCCAGCACGAAACTTCGCAAACCGTGTTCGATCAGTCACAGCACCTTCTCCATACACTGCACAAATCTTTTTTGTGCATTTCAGTTGCATTTTTACCTTTCTTGAAATAATAAAACACAATATGCTGAAAATGTTGCTTTTTTTCTTCCATCTTCAATATTAAAATGGCTAGACAAAACTTCACCTATTTTGATGTCTTTTGTAAATGCATGCTGATATGACAGCTTTCACATACAATCTAACAAAATTGTTTCGATTGAAGTTAAAGACAACTAAGTGCTGCTAGAGCCATCTAACGGGAAAAAACGAACAAATATTTTGGCCCACCCAATACATCAGCTGTCTTGATGCTTGCACAGAAAAATCCTGGATGGTACTTTTCAGCAGTGCCCCATTGATCCAGGCATACACAACATCATCAATCAGTAGCAAAAAGAAGATTCTGAGGGCCACATTCCCAGGAATTGGCCAAGGGTCACTCTTGATTCTAGGCTCCCCCAAAGACATATAAGGATTGAGCAACTAGACCTGCTGTGTTAATTCTTTGCTCACAGCTTGATAACAAACTTGCACATGGGGATTGCTAGCCTATGTACAGAGGAGGAAACCAAGGCTCAGGGGTACAGAGTGACAGTTGGGGCAGGGACTTGAACCCAGGACTGTGTGGGAGGGAAGACACATACTATTAATAAGCAAGGACTCTGAGACTAGATAGGTCTGGGTCCCAGTATTGATTCTGCCATTAAATTCCAGTATTGCCACAGGCAATGTCAGCCCATCCGTATAACAAAAGCAAAAATGATACCTCTCTCAGAGGACCGTAGCTAGGAATGTGTGAAATGGTGCAGGAGAGGTGCTTAGCTCTGTTCATAGCACACCATGAGTGATATGTAAACACGAGTGCTCCAGATTTCAGTGATGATGACATGAGGAGGAGGCAGAACTGTTCACCTGATTCCAGCCAGAAGCACAAAAATTGCTCCAAGGGAAGTGGCAAGAGGTGCACTTTCAGTCCCAAGAGGCTGCCACAGCTCAGCTTGGGACACTATGGCCTTGGACTCCTCAGGACCCTTCCCTGCTGCGTCAGGAGCAACAGATAGGAAAGGCCCCAAAAGGTGATCCTGGCAGCCTCCTTGAGACAGGTCCAGGCTGTGGGTCCCATTGCTGTCATGTCAGCCTTGACGGGATCCCTGGGGCAGGCCCAGGGCCTGCAGACTGTTCCGAGTGCCAGGCCTGGCCTTTGGAAGCCCCTTTCCAGGTGTCTATTGTTGGCAGGACTCTGACAAGGTCCTCTGTATCATGCACCAAGCGGGGGCAGCAGCAGCTGCAGCTGTTTGGTTTGCGGCCACCATCAAACCCTCAGCGAGGCAGCCAGACTGGGAAGGGGACCAACATGTGGGGTAGAATGTATAGACCTGGATCCCCATGGGGGCAGTCACGCAGGTCTCTGGGCCTGAGTAGCCTCATTTATAAATTGGGTGCAACATTTTAATGAAAGGCTGCATGATTCAGAGGGTGTAACGGTCACTGGAGGCCACTCTAGCCCATAGATTTGTGTTACCTGGTCCTCACAGAGCAACTTAACGTTTTAAACTGATTGCCAACATTTTAATATCAGAAGAGATTTGCCTAAAATCTGAATTTCCAGCGTCTCTTTAAAGGTGGAAGGGGACTGTGGCCTGCCACCTGTGAACTGCAGCCCCACAAAACCACAGGTGGCTAAAGCCAGGCAGCAGACACCCCTTCAGACAAGGGCCTCGCTCCCCTCCCTGGTCAGCCACAGGCCCAGCTTCTTGCTCCTCTGGCACGCAGCTGTGTCTGGACCTGCTAACTGCATGGCATAGGCTGCCAGGTGATGCTCCTAGAGTGCCAGGCAGGCCAAGCCAGACTGGGGCCTTCCCAGGCCAGATTCTGAGTTCTAGCCCCAGCTCCACCATATCCCAGCTGTGGCCCCAAGCAGGTACTGTCCCCAGTCCTGCATGGGGGAAGTCACTCTCCCTGCCAGCCAGCTGTGGACATGAGCAGGATGACTGGGAGTGAGGTGAGGGGTGGCAGGGGAGGCCCAGAGTAGGGGCTACACTGCCAGGTACTCACCCTCCTCCTTCATACCCAGGCAGGGAACCTGAAGCCACATCGGGGCCTGACCCCGACCCAGGAGATGCTGGTTGCCTGCCCCCTGACTGGGAAAGAACAGTCAGGGTGGGAAGCACCTGGAAATTACAGCCATGGGGGGAGGGGTGGCTGCGGGAGCTCTGCAATCTGGGGGCTCTGGGTGGTGCAGTCAGAGGTCTCACAGAGGCCTTTCTACCAGTCAGGACCACTGGGGCTCAGGGGCCTGCCTGGGGGTAAGGGGTGTCCCCATCATAGGAAGCAAAAGGGAGGGCGGCGCTTGTCATCCCTACATCTGCTTGCTCTGGAGCGTGTGGGGGCAGGAAACCAGGCATGCTCAACTGCACTGAATCTGTGAGGCTCCTGGGGCCTCTCTGGGAGGCGGAAGGCAGGAAGCAGCAGTCCTCCAGCCCCTGCACCTGCCCTCCCCCTTCTAGCAGCCTTCTCTGACCTCCCCTCTTGAGTCCTTTTCCTGGGCTTTCTCTGGCAAGCTCCTTCAAGACACAGCTGAAAAGTTTCCTCCTCCCAGAAGCTTTCTTTGACCCCTGGGGAGAAGAACTCCTTCTTTCTGCTGGGCGTCCCCAGGGCCTTGGACATGGCTGGGTTGTCCCACCAGCCGCCCACTCTGTATTGTGATAAGATAGTTACAAAGCTGAGTTCTGCACCAGGCCCTGAAAGCCAGGGACAAGGGCTACCTCCTGTGTCCCTGGTACTCAGGCCAAGACTTGGCACAGAGAAGTGACTGGTACTTCCACAGTTCATGGGGCAGGGCCAGTGTGTCGTCTCAGAGCGGCCCACATTCCTACGATCCTTGCACAAGCCACAGGCCCACCCCCAAAAGTGCGCAGCCCCGTGGTGTCAGGGCCTGTGTGCAGCAGGCCCAGGGGACAGGCGGGGTCTGCATGACCTCAGAGGGGTGTGTGCGGGACAAGCATGAAGTCATGCTTGTTTACGAGGCTCTGACACAGCACTCGTCATTTCCTCCCTGCTGAGCTATACAGTGCTTTCCCAGCCCAGCCAGCCTCTGACTTACTCTCTGGCATCACATGTTGTCACCCTTGCAGCCCATTTCAGCAGGGATGACGGGGTCTGAGCTGTTTGTCTGCACTTTGGCTTCGGGATGAGAGACCCTCCCAGGAGCTGTCTTCTTGGGCTTGGCATGGTGAAGGCTGTGAGGTGCCCCAGCTGCAGCTCAGCATGTCTGTGGGGGGCTTGGGGCAGGCAGAGCTGGGATCCCAGCCAGGAGGAATGATCACAGGGACAGAGAGGGGATGCCTTCCTGCCCATGAACCTCCCAGTGAAGTGCCTGCAGGGCCAAGAGTCCCAAGTGAGGAATACCAGGGAACAGCCAGAAGGGCTTCAAAGAGAGAGAGGCAGGGAGCGCTATGAGCCCACATGGATCAGGTGGGGGCAAGGGGCTAGCAGGGGTCACCAGAGAGGAGGTGAAGCAAGCAGGCCTGGAGCTTCATCCCCCAAGTGCTGGCCCTGAGGCAAAATGCCCTGAGGGGCCAGACAATGGAGAGACAGACTTCACAGACAAGAGTGTGCCTGTCCTACCTAAAGGCATTGACATTCAAAAAGCTTAAAACACACTTTGCTGGTCAAAACAGAAATGTGCATAAATACACAGGAACACACACACACACACACACACACACACACACACACACACACTCTCTCTCTCTCTCTCTCTCTGCCCCATTTGGCCCCAACAGTTACTTTGTGGTCCCTGGCAAGAAGCTGTCAGATCCAGAGCCTCACAGCTTGAGAGCAAGTTCTTTTGTCTTCAAGGGTCAGAGACTAGGTCAGGCTGTGCTGAAAAATAAGGAATTTATTGTAAGGATAGTATGGGGGTCTAGCTATTCTCTGGTTCTTGCTTTCTTATTATTGCCTTATTGAAATATAGTTTACATACAGTAAAATGCACAAATCTTAAGTACAAAGGTAGTGAGTTTTTATCTATGCCTGTACCCATGTAACCTCCACCCAGATCAATATAAAAACATTTCCATCACCCCAGAAAGTTCCCTCATGCCCCATCCCTAGTCAATCCATACCTGTCCCACCCCCAGAGGCAACCACTGTTCTGAATTCTATAATCATGCATTAGTTTAAACTGTTCTTGAACTTCATATACATTGAATCATACTGCATAAACATTCTTGTACAAGTCTGTGTGAAGTTATGGTTTCATTTTTCTTGGGTAAATGCCTAGAGTGAGACTGCTAGGTCATAAATTATCAGTATGTTTAACTTCATCAGAAACCACCAAGCAGTTTTCTAGAGCAGTTGGACCATTTTACACTCCCACCAGCAATGCATGTGAGTTTCACTTGATTCATATTTTCATCAACCCTTGGTACTGTCAGTCCTGGAAATTTAAGCATGCGAAGGGGTGGGTAGTGGTATTTCGTTGAATTTGTATTTTCCTGGTGATTAATGAAACTAAGCACATTTTCATATGCTTATTGATCATTTGCATATCCTCTTTTGTAAAGTGCCTATTCAAAATTTTCTTTTCATTTTTTATTGGGTTTTATTATTTTCTTTTTTGATGGGTAGGAGCTCTTTATAAATTCTAGATATTCTATATATTCTAGTCCTTTGTAAGATATATGTACTACAAATATTTTCTCCCAGTCTGTGGCTTGCCTTTTCACTTCCTTAATGGTATTTGTGGGTGAACAGAAGTTTTCTATTTTACTGAAGTCAAATTTTTCTTTTTTTTTTTTTTTTAATTTTATTTATTTATTTATTTATGGCTGTGTTGGGTCTTCGTTTCTTTGTGAGGGCTTTCTCTCTAGTTGCGGCAAGTGGGGGCCACTCTTCATCGCGGTGCGCAGGCCTCTCACTATCGCGGCCTCTCTTCTCGTGGAGCACAGGCTCCAGGTGCGCAGGCTCAGTAATTGTGGCTCACGGGCCCAGTTGCTCTGCGGCATGTGGGATCTTCCCAGACCAGGGATCGAACCCGTGTCCCCTGCATTGGCAGGCAGATTCTCAACCACTGCGCCACCAGGGAAGCCCAAATTTTTCATTTTTTTCTCTTATGATTAGTGCTGTTTACAACCAGTTTAAAAATCTTTGTCTACTCTGAGATCATGAAAATATTTTCCTGTTTTCTTCTAGATGCTTTATTGTTTTATCTTTCACATTTATGTCTATGATTTATTTCAAAGTAATTTTTTCTGGATGGTGTAAGGTAAGGGATCAGAGTTCACTGTATATAAATTTCCAGTTGACCCAGCTCCGTTTATTTAAAAGATCTTCCTTTCCCCATTGAATTACACTGGAGCCTGGGTTGAAAACATATGTGTTAATCTATTTCAGGAGTCTGTATTCTTTCCATTGGTCTGTGTGTCTGTCCTTACACCAACACTACAATGTCTTGATTACCATAGTTTTGTAGTAATCTTGATGTCACATAGTGTAAATCCTCCAGCTTTGTCCTTCTTCAAGTTTGTCTTGGCTCCTTATATTTCCATATCAATATTATTTTATTTTATTTATTTTTTATGAAATAATGTTTTTCTTTAATCTTTTTCTGATGTAAAAAGTAATGCATGCTCATTGTATTCATATAAAATTTAGAATCAGCTTATTGAGTTTACTGGAATTTTCAGATGAATAGCAATGCACCTATAGATCAATTTAAGGAGAACTGACATCTTAACAAGAATGAGCCTTACAATCCATGAATATGTATACCTCTCTATTATTTAGAACTTTATTAATTTCCTTCAGTAATGTCTTGTATTTTTAAGTGTATAAATCTTGAACATTTATCATTAAAATTTTTGATATTATCATATTTAGTATTTTTTGTACCACTTTGGTCTCTTTCTAATGGTAACTCTCTCTGTTCTTATCTTTCTCTCAACCATCGTGTACATATTCTCAATCTAAACTTTGAAAGGAGCCAGTCTGCTTGGCCTATTCATCACCACAGTCTCCCTAAGCAGATGACTGCCCTTGAGTCTGATGACTAACCTGAGCAGGAGACTTCAGGCACAATATTTTTTCACAGGAAGGAGAGACTGTGTGTGGCAGCCACTGTGACTGACACACCTGCTACAGTTCTATAGAGAGTTGAATGGTGTTCCCCCAGCCCAAAGATATGTCCACCTAGAACCTCAGAATGTGACCTAAATTTGAATAAAAACCTTTGCATATGGAATTAAGGTAAAGCTCTTGATATGAGAACACCTTGGATTAAGATGGGCCCTAAATCCAATGACAGGTATCCTTATAAAAGACAGAAAGGAGAAGATACACAGAGAGTGTACAGAGGGCAGAAAGTCATGTGAAGACAGAGGCAGAGATTGGAATGATGCTTCTACAAGGCAAGGAACACCAAGGATTGTCCACAGGCAGGCACCAGAAGCTGGAAGAGGCATGGGATGGATTCGTGGAAATTGCCCCTGAACTTCAATGGGACCAGCCTCATGCTGGGATTCCTGTGGTAGAAACTGAGGGGCCTGGCCAGTTCCTTCACTGTTCTGTGTCATGTTTTTCTGACTCCTCCAGGGTTGGAGGGGTGGGAGAGGAGGGAGGAGAAGTACCATTTTTACTTTGTGTTGATGCCCTCTGGATGTGGCAGATATCCAAATGCTAATTATTTCCTTGGCCAAGTGCCTCTGGAATTCTCTCAGCAACCTCTGGCTACCGTTTCCTTACACTGCCAATGCTTCCTTGTTTGGCTGTGAAAGACCCTCCCTCTGCCCCTGATCTGGAAATTCATCCTGCAGACATGCTCTTGGGTCTTGGCAACTCAAGGCCAGCCACCTTTCAGATATCCAGTGGCCACAGGAAGCTCACTCATCTTGTTGTGCCAGACTATAAATACGAGCCATTCCCAACATGCTGTTTTAGTTAAAGTGACTTTAAAGTAAGATTTAACATCTGGTAGGTCAATTCCTCCTAACCTTTTTATTTTAATAATTTCCTTGTATACTTACTCTTTGCTGTAAGCTTTTAAAGCATTTGTCTAGCTCCCTATCTCCCTTCCCATCTCTTTCCCCCAGCCCCCAAAAGCCAAAATACATTAAACTTCTATTCTGATTTGAGGAAAATGACATCTTTAAGGTATTACATTTTTTGCATCCAAGAATTTAAATGTTCTCTATCTGTTAAATTTTGGGTCTTTCTATTCTGTTTCATAGTTTTTCTCATATAGGTTCTGTATCTTTCTTTTAAAAATTTTTCTAAGATTTTAAAGCTATTGTGAATGCATTTTTGCTTTCTTTTCTAGCTGTTTTAGAAAAAACAGATTTTTTTTTTATATATCATATTTTCAGCCACCTTAAATTCTCTTATCAATCTTAGTAGTCTGTTCCCAAAATGTCTTGGCTTTTCTGGAAGTACAATAATTTTGTTTGCAAATAAAGATAATTTTGTCTTTTTTTTCAAATATAACCAATTAACCAATTAATTATTTTCTTTTCTTGCATTATTTCTTTAGCACCTCAAAAATAGGCTTGAATTTAATGGTGATGGCAGAAATATACTATTTGCTGGTAATTTTAATGAAAATGATTTCAAACTATCAGTAAATAGCATGATATTTGGTTTTGATTAATATGTTTGATTAATACGTTTAACATTTTTTTCCTTCTATCTATTTTATTTGAAATTTTTATTAGGAATGATTGCTAAATTGTATTAAATGCCTTGTTACATGTCTTGATATAGCCACATGCTTTTTCTCCTTTATGTAAATATTTTCTGATGTTGAATAAATTTTCATTTTTGGAATAAGCCCTGTTTGGTCAATGTGTATGTGTATATATATATATATATATATATATATATATATATATATATATATATATATATATATATATATAGTATTATATTTTATATGTAATATATTATATAAAATAATATGTAATATATATAATATATAATATAAAGTTTACATGTGTATAATACATATGTAATGACAAATACAGTTTATTCCAAAAATGAAGTTATTCAAGATCAGAGAACATTTACACAAAGGAGAAAAAGCATGTGGGTATCTATATGTGTATATGTATCATGTATATATATAATATATGTATTTATATTATATGTATATAACTGGTTTCAATTTTCTATCACCCTGTCATAAAACAAATGTAATCATATAAACAAAGTAAAAACAAAATGGAAAATATTAAATTCTAGTTATACACCATTGCCTTTGGAAGGCTCTACAGTGTAGTGGTTAGAGCACAGACTAAGGAGCCAGCCTCACTGAGTTTAAATACCTACTCTACCACTTCATGCGTCCAGGTGAGAAGCTTCATTTCCCAGCCTCACTTATAGATGGAGGTGGCTAAAGAGTTGTAGGTGGGCCTTTTGAGAAAGGCTGACTTTTCATATTTCTGTTCCTTATGTTTCTTCCCCCTTCTTTCTATTTAGACACTGGGTATGATAGCTGGAGGCCCAGTAGCCATCTTTTGACCTTGAGGATGAATGCTACATGCTGAGAATGGTAGAACAGGAAGGTGGAAGAAATCTGGGTCCTGGTGACATCATGGAGCCACCACCCCAACTGTAGCCTGCCTAGGCCCAGGCTGCATTTACGTGGGACAGAAATGTACTTGTCTTGTTTAAGTCACTGTCATTTCCTGAATACAATTTCCAGCTGAAAGAAGTATCAAAGGAGCCAGCTACCCCACTGTAAGGATAGAGTGGCTCTGTGGAGCTTTGCATACAACAAGTCACCACCCCAGCCTTTCCTGTCTGCTGCAGATCAATCCTCAGGAAAGCAGGAGAGGGGGGTCACAAGGGAGTCCCAGTCCTGTGCTTTCCAGCCATGCAGCCAACATGAGAATGCATGAGGCATCAGCCATGATGTCCTGGGAGCCCCCAGGCTGGCTAAGACACCTGGTTATCTTTAGGGGGTTGACTCAGATGCCTAAAACCTAGCCCTCTTGGAACCTAAAGGCCACAGATGTCTTCAAAGCCATCAAGACTCAACTTCCCTGTGTTCACCTCCCTGCTGGCCAGCCCCTCAGCCAAAACCAGTGCCTTAGGCTCTGAAGTGGCCACCTCCCTCCCCCAAAGCCTGGCCTCATTTCATAGAGGTTGATCTTTCCACCAGGAGAATAGTTACCCATGGTTGGAGGCCCTGCCCTGAGGCACCAGGGCAACATGCATGGCCATTTGCAGCCAGAGCTGTTGGGTCCAGGAAGTTGGGCACATGTCAGAAGAGGGACTGCCTTATGTGAGCTCTTCAAGTTTCCCATATGTTTTGTTCAGTGTTCAGAACCACTGGGCAGACCTTTTCTCCCAAAGCCTGTGGGTCGGGGGGCTGCTATAGTCTTTCCCAACCCCATATACCCCATAATACTGTTGCCTGGGAGTTTGTCCAAGTTTGCACACTCACAAACACTGCCCCCTTTCTGTGGGTACCACAGACACCAAGAAGGTGTCTTCTCCCCTGCCTAGTGCTCCCAGCAACGTTGGCGCTGCTTTCCACTTCTCAGTAAGAGCTTCTGCTTCATCCAACTTCTTGCACACCCCATTTCCCACCTTGACCCATGTTTGTCTCCTGGTTTGAGAGGGCAAAATTATCTAAGTTAGGGATGAAGGTGGCATCAGACTGACCTAAATAGCAAAAGAATGTCTCAGATTATGTACCTGAACAGTCCAGGAATGGATTTCAGGTGAGACTTGCTCTAGTTATTCAGACTATATCACCAAGAACCCAACTCTGTTCTCTCTACTCTTCCTTCCATGGTGATGGCAACCTCCTGGTGATCCCATTTCCTCCAGCTTCTTCTCTCATGTTAACAAAACAGCTGTGACAGTTTTATACTCATATCCTTTCCCCACAGAGGTGTCTTCTAAAGTTCCCACAATAAAGAGAGGAAGGGTTGCATTCCAAGAATTCTCAGCAAACAGCTTATGTTGCATTGGCCCTGGTGACTCAGTGAGATAGTCTTAACAAGCACCTTCCTTAGAGTGAAAGTTTTCCTGGCTTTCATCTGGAGAACAACCTTCCCTCTTGTGGTTCAAAGGGGCTGACTTCACCAATAGAGATAAGCAAGTGATCTGGGGCACGGAGGGTATTCAGCCACTGCCCCCTCCTTACTCTAGACCCTAGGTGCTCATTCCTGTTCCCTGGCCTCATTGGGGCCAGGAGTCTGAAGGCAGAAGAGATGGGAAAGCCTTGGGGACATGGGGCCCACAGAACAGGTGGAGGCTGGAGGGGTGAGGGTTCCACTCCACCAGCACCCCCTGAAGGCTATAGCCTGGGGCCAAACTGGCCCACAGACAGTGTGGGCCAGGAGAGGAGGCCTCAGAAGATTCTGTGAAGGGCAGGACCTGTGAGCCCGATAGCCATGGGCACAGAGAGCTTCCCAGAGTAGGTCTTGAAAGAGAGATGGGGTAGAATGTTTCCC
Organism: Balaenoptera ricei; assembly: GCF_028023285.1. NCBI lineage: Eukaryota > Metazoa > Chordata > Mammalia > Artiodactyla > Balaenopteridae > Balaenoptera > Balaenoptera ricei. The sequence goes on from NC_082641.1 coordinate 164,426,031, forward strand.
ACAGAGAGCACGGCCTGGAAAGCAGGTATGCAGGGACAAGTGGCTGAGATCCAGCTGCTGGCTGGACAGGTTAGGGTCCATCCGAGGACCACATGGAATAACAGACAGTGTCGCAGGGGAGGGGTGCACAGAGGGGGCCTTGGAGCATAACATCGGCTTCAGCAGACACATCTGGATCTTTCTTCTTGGATGCTAAGTCCCAACCACATGACCCTTCTATAGCTTCTCCCCTCTCTCAAGTGACCTGTCTCTCCTCCACCCCACCCCTTCCCTTGCCAACCCTGGCTCCCACCGCCTGCCTGGTCTGGCTGCTCAACTGTGCACCAGGCTGCATCTGGTAGTCATTAGTGAACAGTGGGGCCCACCCTGCTTTCTGCACCCAGCCAGGAAAGCACACCGAGCTGGGGGTTGGTGGCATGACAGTGTCCCCAGTCCCAGGCCCAGAAGGAACAGGAGTGGAATATAGGAGGATGTGCAGATTTGGGGCATGTGGACATTTTTGCAAAGAAGAAAGGGGTCTGAGCCAGTCCCTGCAGGGGCTAGTGGTGGGGGCAGCAATGATGAGGGTGGCCACAGGTTTCATGGCCACCACTCTTTGCAGTGGGCACAGCCATCCTCCCTCACAGAGGACGCAGGGCTCGGGGAGGTTAAGGAGCACCCCCAGGTGGACATGGGTAGGGATGGAGCGGAGCTCTGCTGGTCTTCCTGAGACCTCCTCTGGCCCTTGGGATACTGAGGCATTGGGGTAGGTGACCCACCAAGAAGATGGAGTAGAGAGGTGGCTATAGGAGTGGAACCCAGGGGGCCAAGCTGAGAAGGGACCTGGGGAGGAGCACTGAGGCCTGGCCTGGGGGTGCTGGAAGCAGGCGCACATCTCAGACCCTCTTACTGCCCTGAAAAACAGCACTGCTTGGACTTTCTTGTTGCACAAGAAATCCAAAGGTTCTGGTTGCCAAACTGAGCTCATGTTTAAGGGACTACACAGGTATGGAGCAGGAGCAAGACTCTGGCCTGGCTGGAGGGCTAGCCTGAAGCAAGTGCCTTTTACCCAGGGCTTACTGAACTGTCACCACCACCTGGGGTACTATTAGCCCACTGTACAGATGGGAGGCTGCGACTCAGAAATGAGGCCACCTGTGCAAGGTCACAAACTGGGGACTCCTGCTGCAAGGGCCCTCCGCCTAGGGCTTGCCAGTCCTGGGAAGGATGGGGAGGAGGCAGTGGTGCAGGTGTGTTCCTGCAGAGCCTCCTCTGAGAACCCAGGAGGGGGTGGGGAGGCCAGCCTGCTGGGCTGCAGAGTAGAAGCCTTTACTCCAGGATAGGAAGCCCCACTCCTGCCCACTTCCCTGCTCCCGCAGGGTGCTGACCTATTTCTCCAGCACATTCTTGGCAGGGTCTTTTTCCTGCCCCCAGAGAGGCAGACCTTTCCCAGTGACTTCCTGTTCAAGTTCACGGGCATGGGATGCAGACTCACAGTTGAAAGGACCAGGTGTGCAAACTTGGCTGAACAAAGTTTCTTTTCTTCCTCCACAAGAAAAGTGAAGGCCAGACCTCAGCCTCCTACCAGTGAGGGGAGGGGTTTGGCCCAGCCTTCGGCTCAACTGGGAGAAAAAAGAGCACAGCATTCTCAGACACAGGACCTTCTCTATTTCAGGGACTCAGAGTTCCAAGTTTCAAGCCAGTCTCTGTGTTCATGGCAAGGACTGGCTTTGGGTTTCCAGGACAGGAGGCCTCACATGTGTTACCAAGATGGCTCCAGGGTTCTCTGAGCTGCTTCTCTGGCTCACAGATATCGCCCCAAGGACCGAGACAAAGGAAGCCTAAAAGCTCACTGGGGTTCTCTCTGAAAAGACCTTTTAGAGTACTTGGTGAATTTATTCTTTATTGTTATTTGTTTTGCTTTAATTTATTGCCATGAATCATGCTTTCATAAAAAATAAATGGAAACAAAAAAGTTATTTTAAAAGGTAAGTTCTCTCAGACTTCCCTGGTGGCGCAGTGGTTAAGAATCCGCCTGCCAATGCAGGGGATACAGGTTCGAGCCCCGGTCAGGGAAGATCCCACATGCTGCAGAGCAGCTAAGCCCGTGCGCCACAACTACTGAGCCCACGTGCCTAGAGCCCGTGCTCTGCAACAAGAGAAGCCACTGCAATGAGAAGCCCGCACACCACAATGAAGAATAGCCCCCACTCACCACAACTAGAGAAAGCCGGCTTGCAGCAATGAAGACCCAATGCAGCCATAAATTAATTAATTAATTTAAAAAATATATATATATATAAGTTCCCTGGTTGGGTTATTTAGAGCTTTGCCTAAAATGAAGCACAGGGCAACCGTGAAGAAGTATCTTAATGCGTAAGCAGACAGAATCTTCCCCTTCATTCTATTCTAAGAAGAATAAAAGAAGCAAGGCATGACTCTTGAGAAAAAGGTGGACAGAGAGCCTGTTGCAGACCAGCATGGAGACAGGAGTGATTAGACGTGGCAGCCAACCAGACCCTGCAGGTCCTGGGTCTCCATCTCCATTCATCCAGCTTGGATGGACCTAAGGGCCCCTCAACCTCACTCCACCCTCCATCCCATCCCCACGCACTTTTCAACCAACATAAACAGTGTCTACGCATCAGGCACTGTTCTAGAACTGGGCCTACAGCAGTGGACAAAACAGACAAAAATCCGTCCCCTTCTGGAGGACGTTCTCATGAGGGAGATGGGCAAGGGACACAAACCAAGTGGGTGGCCAGCTGACAGAAGCTCTGTTCTGAAGAGAAATAGAGCCAGGAGTGAGGGAGGGAGATGCTGGGATGTGGAGTGTGTGTGGGGGGGGTGCTTCATTATTGAGCACCATGTTCAGGGAAAAGTTTCATTGAGAAAGTGACAGGGGATCAAAGACCTGGAGAAGTGAGAGAGGCTCCCACAGGATTCTGGGTGAGGAGAGCACCAGGCACAGGGAACAGTGTGTGAGGAAACAAGCTGACATGTTCCAGAAACATCCAGGGGGCTGGCCATTCTGTGTGACTGGATGAAATGATGGGTGGGAGAGGGGCAGGAAGTGGTGGGAGGGGCTGAGATGGTGGTTCTGAGCAGAGGAGGGACCCACTTGTAGTGGGATCCCCCAAAAAAGAGATACGTCCCTGTCCCAGAACCTGTGAATGTGACCTTATTTGGAAAAAGAGTTTTTGCAGATGTAATTAATTAAGGATCTCAAGATGAGATTATCCTGGATTATCCAGGTGAGCCCTAAATTCAGTGATAAGTGTCCTTATAAGAAACACAGAGTAGAGACACAGACACAGAGGAAAAGCCAATGTGAAGATGAAGGCAAAGAGAGTGATGCAGGCACAAGCCAAGGAATGCCTGGAGCCACCAGAAGCTGGGAGAGGAAAGAAAGGATCCTCCCCTAGAGACTTCAGAGAGTGTGACCCTGCTGACTCCTTGATTTCGGCCTAGTGAAACTGATTTTGGACTTCTAGCCTCCAGAACCATGTGCGAATAACTGTGGGTTGTTTTAAGTCACCAATTTTGTTATGGCAGCCACAGAAAATGAATGCACCACTGCAACGGGCCGGGGTGAAAGTGGGACCAATGTGGCGGTCATTCCAAGACCCAGCCACCCAGATGACTCCCAAGTCCATCAGGCCTGCCCATATCCAGGGTTTGCCATGTTTACCCACCACCTGGTCTTTTTTTTTTAATGTCTCTTCTTGTTTTAATTTAAATAAACTTATTTCAAAATGCCATATTAGATCACTAAGTTAAATATAAAACTAGATCCATTGTCCATAAATAGAAGGTAACCATGAAAATAAATTCAAAGAAAGCCAAACTGTTACCACATTCTAATGACATGCTCCACCACCTACTGAGTCTGTAGCCACCTCTTTGTGTCAAAAAACATAAAATACCTCTAGTGTCAGAGAAGCGGCAAAGGCCTTTAGCCTCAGAGAGAGCTGCTCCAGCAGCGCCCCTCCTTGTCCCTGCACCCCTGCGGTCTGCATGGCTCTGCTTTGCACGGCCCACCACATGTGGGCCAGCACAGCCTTTACCTCCCAAGTCCCCAAGCCCCCACGAACGGCAGTTTGTGTGGTGTTGGTCTCTGTGTCAGACCCAGTGGGTGGGGGGAAGGATTCCCATAATGGGGGCAGGGACTTGCACCCTAAGGAGGTTGCAGGAAGGTTCATTCCCTGGAAATAAATGGTTAAATTGATGTGAGCTTCTCCCTTGGACGATGGACAGTCTGGGGATGAGCCCAGTTTTATTGGTATTTCTAAATGTTGAGGTATCGGTGAACAAAGTGCACCAATATTGAGTTACAGATTTGTTTTGCTCCACATGGTTTTTAAATCATGTGCACACAGAACTCTGGCTTGAGTTTTTCAAGACACAGGGAGCACACAAAGGAATGACACCACAGGCATGATGTAAACACTTACCAGGTTCAGAAACAAGTTGTAGGAGACCCAAATCTCCAGCTGTGAACTCAGAAGTATAGGAAATGAGTGTCGGTGACTTTGGTTTGCTCTGCAGAATGACTCTGCACCCTGCTTTGTGCTTCAAGAGCCTGACCTCTGTGTAAATCATAAACCCACATGCCTTCCTCAGCAGGGAGTGCAGGTCGAGGTATTTCTTCCCCAGGGCTGTCTGTCTTCCTTTGCCAGAGGTCATAGTTCCTGGCTGGCAGCCCCTCCACATAGCCCCCTCCTTCTGAGTTTCTGGTGCTGCACAGTGTTCCTGTTCCTGTAGGCAGAGGGTGGTGGCAAACCTCGCCATTACAAAGCCTGGGGCTCTGCACTCTCCCTCATGGTTTTCCTACATTCTCCCCACACCTTGATGGAGTCCTTTATTAAACTCTCCTTAACTTACCCTATTGGAATATACCTCAGGAAACACATCCTCAGAATGGTCCCTGGGACCCAGCTGTTTACGTATTCGAGGAACACAGACCACACCTCCTTGCCAGGGAGAAGGGGGATGTGGGATATCTGGCATGCAGTGGCATCATGAGTCCCCAAAGGATGGCTGGTGGTGGCATGAGATAAGTGCATGTGGAGGGCAAGGCGTTGGAGCATCAAGTGGCTGTGATACTCAGTTGCTTAGCAACTATGATCCAGGGAACAGTAACAACCCTAGAGCATCATTTGTCAAAATGTGGCTTCTGTCCACGGACTGGTGCCATCCACTGATTGATTGTTGCTGGTCAGAAATTAGATAAATTCATAAATTGAGCACATTTGGAAATCTTTGTAGCATTTTGATCTAGCTGCAACATTCAAGTGCATACAAGGGCATGACCAATGTTCTTATCGCACAGGGCATAGACCTGTTGGGGCATTGTCAGAGACTCACGGTGAGTCACACGTGGTGCAGGAGTGTCCTTAATGTGTGAGCAGAACCGTGTTACCATGTGTGAGTTTTTAGAATTAGTCTTTTCTATAACACGAAAGTATTTAAAATACGGAATCCATTTCTTTCTTTGAAAGATAATTTAAGTTAACTATAACTTGTAGAATTAATTGTTGTGATTTTGATTAATGAAGAATTACAGATGAATTTTTAAAATATGACATGACTTGCTCCATTTTAGAGAAAAGTTTAAAATGGACATCCTGAACTTGCTCACTTTAAAATCTCTGCATTCATTTCTGTCAACATACCTCTGTGTAAGACTGCCTTGGTTTCTCTACTATTAAAATTACTAAAGCAAAGAATAGAAAAAGCTTAGATGTATATTATTCCCTACATGTAGCTCTGTGTCAACTCAATCTATTAGATTAACAAGCAAGAAGCAAGTCCATTTAAAACTTCAAAAATGGGAATCATTATTGGACTCTTTTTTATTTGCAGTTGCAGAATGACGGAGTTATTAATGTAGTTGCGATTCTTTATATTAATCATCTGTAAGTACACTTTCAGTGAAAGGTTCAGTTGTGTGATTTTAATTTTTTCTTAGGCAATATTGGTTCTAATTATATTTACTGAAAGTAATTTATGTATGCTAAATCTAATATTTTCTATGTCTTGGTTTTTAATCTCTTTTTTAGTAAATCATTTTTACTGTGTTTTACGTAAGTACTGGTCTGCAATGGATTGGAAATTTTTTAAAATGACCCTTCCCCACAGACAATTTGAGAAGCACTGTGCTACAGAGGGAACCTAGGGGCAAGGAGAAGTTCAGAACTGAGAATGCAGGTGCAGGGTCAGGAGGCTCCGCAGCAGCCTTGAAGATGTTGTCATCTCCTGAGAAGCAAGGCAGATGTGAGGGAAGACCACACCTGGGGCCCTAACTGTGATGACAGTTAAATGCTCAACACGGCTGGTACTAGTTACACATGGTAAGGGTGTGGGGAAGAGGGGGACCCTGAGCTATGGTACAGGGACAGTCAGACAGGCACAAATGAGACTGAACTCTGAAATCCCCAGGTGCCCCCCAAGGCTCCCTTGACAACAGAGGCACCCTCCCGCTCCAGGAAGTAGCCATCACTGCACAAAGGCCTCTCAGTGGCTGTGTCTGGGCCTACCTGTACCCCTCAGGACCACTGGACCCAGAGTGAGTCACAGTTCACTACATCCAGACAGAGAAGTCCAGGGCCTAATCTCAGAAGGGGGATCCTAAACCCCCAAAAAGTTACATGGTCTTGCCAATCAATCCAGATGGCCAGGAGCCCAAGGAATATGGAGGCAGGGGCTGTGGCACAGATTCTAATGCATTCATTAAATGTAAGAATATATATAAGAATCAACCGGTTCCTGTTCATTCATGGACGTACCTTATGGTAATGTACTTGCTTGGGTTAAGGGAGTGATGCTGTTGGCTAGCCAATGGAAGTCTTGAAGGAATATGGTTGAGAAGTTGGAAACCTCTGGCACTCTGAGCATAGCGTTTGGAGGCCTAGGAAGATGGGCGTTTGGAGTCACGTAATAGGTGTAACCTGCTCCACTGCTCTCCAGCCACCACCCCTGGAAAGGCCTGGAGTCAAGCCTTTCACAAAGGCACTAAGTAAGGCTTTGGTGAGGGGCCACCCACAACCTTGGAAAGCTCGGTGGTGGCTATCTCTGCAGGCTGGAAACACAGAGGGGGACCACGCAGTGGAACTGGGTTTCCCACCCTCAGTGGGAATAACGGTACCCTGGAGAGGCAGAGGCCAAGTGACAGCATGTAATCAGCTCTAACAATATCCAGGTGGTACAGTTACTACAGGCACAGAGTGGTAGCAGGGTGATCTGACCATGGGAACCTGCGGTGGGGGCTAAATAACCATAGAGCCCTTGAGATGAAATTAATAGGCAAAATGTAACTCCAGTGAGTACAGAGGGGATTCGTGGCCTCTTACCAAGTTCCTAGACCAAGAGAGCCGGGACAGAAGGAGAGGCCATGTTCTTTGAGGAAGAACTCTGAAACATCAGCATTACTTTAAGTCTTCCCTTATGCCTTCCCCAGTGGGACTCACTGTCATTTTCCAGAGCAGCTATGCACCGGGCGAAAGTACCTAGACCTTCTAGGAATTCGATACTGGCTATGAACTGATGCTTACCCTTGGAGACCTGAAATGGTCCGCTGGTCAGAGTGGGGCTTACGGAAGTGAGGTGACAGGTGGAGTCTTGGCTAGGTCCATCTCATAGTGGGTCCAGTCATTATTTCATAAGTCCCAGCATGCACAGAGTGAGAGTAACATGTTTCACACCTAGACGAATCCCCACAGTGATTCCCTGACTCAAGGCCATTATGTGAAGTATGAAGCCTTGGCATAGTCCCATATCCCACCAAGATAGTAAACGGAAAGCAATGCTGTATCACTGGGGTGTACAGGCATTGGCCCACCCTCAAAGACTTGAAAAATGCAGGGTGGGGACTCCCACAACATCCTCACTTAACTCACCTGTGTGTTCAGTGCAAACGCTGGGGGCGGCGGAGAATGCAGTTCCATATGTGGTATCTTTACCAGAGCAAATAAACTCAGCTCCTGGCGCCTATTATCCAGCTAATAAATGTGTCTTTCCTATTCCTGTCAAGAAAGAAAACCCAAAGCACTTTGTCCTCACATACCTTGGAGGCATGTCACTTTCTTCTTGAAATCCCACAAAACAAAATGCTGGTCCATTGCACTGATCACATTATGCTACAAGGGTCTGAAGGGCAGAGAGCAGCAAGCATCCTAGAAACCCTAGTAAGATACATTCCTGCCAGAGTGTATGAGGTAAACTGTGGGAAACTTCAGGGACCTCCACAAAAGCAAAGTTTCTAAGTGTCTGATGATCTTGGACAATGCCTCTAAAGTGAGAGATAAGTTGCTATACATTGCTTCACCCACCAGAAAAAAGAGAGGTAAAAATGTTTGGATTTTGGAGGCAACATATGCCACCTTTGAATAACTGTTCCAACCATTTCCTGGGTAACCTGTGGTTGTGAGTGAGGTCTGGAACAGGAAAGAGCCCTCCCCGGCACAGAGGCCAGGGTCCTGGAGTAAAGCCATGTCCTCTTCTGCCAACATGATTCTCCACTTGAAAACAACTTTCTGACCTACTGCTGGGCCCTGGTAGAGCATGTACATTTGACTTTGGGATAGCAAGTGTTCCATATGACCCAAAATACCCATCAGGAACTGAGTGCTATCTGACCCAACAAATCACACAATTGTATGTACAAAACAGCCTTCCGGTAAGTGCAAGCAGGTCTGGAAGGCACAGTGTGCTTCCCTGCCTCTGCCCCAACTCACTTCGGGTGTTTCGGGGAGCTGCTCCATGACCAGTTAACAGGGAGTTAAAGACCCTGTCTCATGCATAGGTTCTATAGCAAGCCAGCATCAGAACGAAGTGAATGGCAGCTCCCCTACAGCCCCCTCCCCCAGCTGACCCAGAAAGAACATGGTGAAGGGAAATCCTCTCTGTGGAGGCCATGTATAATGTGGCCTTGGTGAGAGGGATGGAGACATGCATGGGCTCAACAGCATGGACTTTGCTGCACCAAGGCTGATCTGGCCACTGCCACTGCTGAGTACCTACCTACCAACAACAGGAGCCAGTGCCAACACCCTCGCATGGGACCACTCCCTGAGGGACCAGCTGGCCATTTGTTGGCAGATGCTGGGTCTAGACAGTAAATGATGTGGTGACCTACATAGAAAGTGCTGGGCTAGTCTAGGGGACAGTCTCATTCTTTGTCCAGACTATCCAGCTGGCATCAGCCCCCTTACCTAGTCTGGCACTGAGCTTTCAGTCCTTTCAGTTTCCAGTAACATCCTACTCACTCCTGACCACAGAGCCTTCCCTGTTCTGCCATTCTCTCAGCTTCTTCTGCCCACTCTTCTAGCCTCTTGGGATTTATCAGTGAACAAAACGGTGGTGGGGTGGGGAAAGCCCTGCTTGCAAGGGTTTTTCGTCTTTCTGATTTTTGAAAAGGTATTTGTAAGACTATGAACTTTCTTCTGAATACCACTTTGGATGCATCCCCCAGGTTTTAACATGTACATTCTTACACAATTTCTAATTCTTCTTCTTCTAGGGTTATTTAGAAGGATTTTGGTTTTTATTTTCAAGTAGTTTTTTTTTTTTTACTATCTTTTTATTGTACTCAGAAAAGTATTTTTCTTGGCTTCTGCTTTTTGAAAAATCTTTAAATTTATCATAAAATTTCACCAACATTCCTGTCACCTTCTCTTATTTAATCCTCACAAAAACTCATCAAGCTAGAGTATCATTCCCATTTCACATGAGAAAATGGAGGTCCAGAAAAGGCCAGCAGTTTAGGGTCTTAGGGACAGAGCAGGGATTCAACCCTAACCCAGCAGGCTGGAAGCTGCTTCCCTGCCATGAGAAGAGTCCCTTGGGAGCTCTCAGCAGGAAGAGTCTTCTGGGCAGCTGCTTCTCAGCACTGGCTTGAGCTTTGCTTCTTCTCAGTGAGTGATAGCAGAGGAACAAGGTTGTCCAGTCAGAGATGTGTGGTCACCCTCTCAGGCCAGAGAAGCCACCCCCTTGGATCCCAGTGGCAGCCAAGGCCCCACTTCGCCCTCACTCCAGTGCAGCAGAGGAAGCAAGGCACTGGCAGGGAGGCTACCTCCAGCCTTGCTCACTCAGTCCTGTACTCCCAGAGGCAGCAGGGTGAGCAGTGGCCAGGCATTGGGTGTCAGGCAAGTAGCCAGGACCATTAGGTGTCCCCTTTTAATAGGGGCAGGCAGGGGAGGGTTCTCTGAGGGGTGACATGAGCCAGTCCTGTGTGGCAATTATGGCAAGGGAACTTCCAGGCTGAGGGAAGAGCAAGGGCCAGGACCTTGAAGATGGAAAAAGTGACTTCTTGTGATGTCCACTCCTTGTCACTAGAGAATCAAGCTCACACATTTGAGCACAGCCCTTGAGGTTTTTCATACCATCTCCTGGCCTCCAATTTGCTCTTTGTTCACACATACACATACAGACACTCATGCACACATACATATATATACACGTACACACACTCAAATACATACACAAGTTCACATATGCACGTGTGTGCGTGTGCGCACACACACACACACACACACACACACTTCCCAGAACATGCTGGACCCCTCTGATAACATTCTGAACTAATGTGGGCCATGGATAGTTTTTTTTGTTTTTTGTGTTTTTTTGGCTGCTTTGAGTCTTTTGTTGCTGTGTGCGGGCTTTCTCTAGTTGCGGCGAGCTGGGGCTACTCTTCGTTGTGGTCCGCAGGCTTCTCATTGCAGTGGCTTCTCTGGTTGCGGAGCACGGGCTCTAGGCGCACAGGTTTCAGTAGTTGTGGCACACAGCCTTAGTTGCTCTGCGGGATGTGGGATCTTCCTGGACCAGGGCTTGGACTCGTGTCCCCTGCCTTGGCAGGTGGATTCTTAGCCACTGTGCCACCAGGGAAACCCCCATGGATAGTTTGGAGGAGTGATGGAGCATGTGCCAAACCTGGGAGTGCCACCCCACCTGAAGGGCCACTGTCAGCACCAGCGTGTGGTCACTTGAGGGCCCCCCAGCTGACAGATGACTCTGCACAATGCCCTGAGCTTCTCTGGCTCCTCTCTCCATCTGTCCAGTGGGTGGATTGGCCCAGAAGGCCTCGGAGTTCCCAAAGCCAGCCATAGCCTGACTCACCCAAACTCTGTAAACAAGCAACACACAGCTTATTTTCTTCATCTGTTAATGACAAGATGAAAATCCAAAAATCCTGTTGATCTGGGAGGGGTGACAGAAAGCCCATCTGGCCAACACCCATCCCCATGGCCAGTGATCTTTCATTTCCCAGCTGTGTTTTTAGGAGAAAATAAATAAGACTCCAAAAGCTGCCAACAGGGTGGCTCTGCAATTGTCCTTGGCAGTGACCCCACAGAGAGCCCCCAGTGATTATGCTCCCTTGCCCTGGCTGGAGCCCCACCCATTGGTCCCTGCTGGGGCCACTTTAGTTCAGATCATGGGGCAGCAGCAGCAGTAGACCCCTTTCCATGGATGGCCCAGCCTCTGCCTGGGCTATAGCTCTCAGACCCTCTCTGGGTTTCCCCCCTGTCCTCTGAGCACCTACCCTATGCTTCATGGTTTGCAGAGCCCATCCTCATCTGTCCTCATAACTGCACAGGAGCTATTATTTCTCAGCCCCTTTTTACCCATGAGAAAACCGAGGCTCAGGAAGATGAAGGGGCTTACAGGGTCACAGGCCAGCAAGAGGGAGCACCAGAAGTCTGATCAAACCTCTGGATTTGGATTCCTTGGCATTCTCTCCCTTTCCCCCTACACCTTCCATCTCTTCAAATCCAGGTCCCCAGTTCCAAACTCTGTCTCCAGCACAGTCCCCTCTCTGAGCTCCAGACTCATGTCCCACAACCTATAGACCCCTCTGCTGGGTGTAGGTGTCCACAGTCACCTCATGTTCAACAGATCCCAAACAGTTGTCCTCACCCCACTCACCCTGCTACCATCTTGTATTCCAAAGACCAGCAAATTGCTCTCCTGTTGCCTCTAGAGCTGAATACTGGGGGCCATACCAAGGCTCTCTTTCTCCCCACTATCCTCTTCTGGTAACTCTGCCTGGGCAACCTCCCAGGTCTCCCGCTCACTTCTCCTGTCACCCCAGGCCTGCACTGAACCTACCCACCCAGCCTCCTACTGCTGCAGAGATCTTTCTAAAGTGCAAAGTCCACTGGGTCACTTCTGCTTAAGGACTTCCACTGAGCCTCTGTGAAGTTCTGAACTTCTGACTGAACTTCAGAAAGCATTTTTATGATTCTCAGCTGATTGAAGATCTTATTTATATTTTTCAATTGTATACTTTTTTTCCAAGCTGAGGAAAACATTGGCCATCTAAGAAATGGCCCATCCTACAGCTTAAGTATAGTCAGGGTGTTCAACATCACTTCACCTGAAGCTGGAAGCATTTGTTTTTGAAGTTGTACATAGTAATAAAATGTCATTGTAGATGTTGAAATGTTTCTATGGTACTAAAAGTTGTATTTTATCAAAAATTAATAATTGGACAGTAAAATAAACTTTTCTTCTTGTCCCCCCCCAAAACAACAACAACAACAACAGAGGAAACCCCAGGCCCCTGTGCTCCACCTACTAGCCCAACCTGAGGTCTGGTTCCACGTGGGTGGGCTTCCAACATACCTCTCTTCTGCCTTACCTGTCCTACTGGTTTGTGAGAGACAAAAGACTACCCCATTAGCCATGCCCGTAGTCTGGTAACAGCACCTCAGATTTTACTTGGGTATGTCCACCCCTACCCTCACTCCCTCAGACACTCAGCAAGTGTGATGGATGGATGTGGACCACCTAGCATCTTCCCCCTTTCCCATCTGGGGACCTTCCCTTTTGCCTCTCATTCCAGGTGGCTCTGGGTTGAACCCTAGTCCCCAGCTCCCAGTTCAGGTCCATGACTGGGGAAGTGAACTCACTTCTCACCCTTCACCAGGGTGGCTCATTGTATAGACCCCAACCACCAGGAAAGGGCACCTGCCTGAGCCCTGAGACCACCCAGAGGCAGGCTGAGTGGGAGACAGCACCGTGAAGACACTGTTCAAGCCCCTGGATCTACTTTCAGAAACAGTAAACTTTCTTTCTTTTTTGCTTAAGCTGATGTTGTAGTCAGATCAGCCTGCTATAACAAAATCACTGTAGACCAGGTGGTTTGAACAGCAGACATTTATTTTTCAGAGTTCTGGAAGCTAGAAGTCAAGATCAAGGTGCTGGCAGATTTGATTCTTCTGGTTCCTGGTGAAAACCCTATTCCTGGCATGAAGACAACTGCTTCTCAGTGCCCTCACATGGCCTTTTCTTTGGTGCATGTGCATGGAGGGAAAGAACGTTCTCTCTTCCTCCTCTTGTGAGGGCATTTATCCCTCAGGAGGATCCCACCCTCAATGACCCTTGCTAAACCTAATCACTTCTTAAGGGCCCCACCTCCAAACACCATCACTGAAGGTCAGGGCTTCAACATATGAATCTGGGGGGACACAATTCCGTCAAACGTCCAGTTTGAGGTACTTTCCTGCTCCATGGACTGAGCAGAGGCCTGAGGCTTGCACTGTGTGGGACTCCAGGGTTGGCGACAGAAGGCAGGAGGCAGACTCAGGCAGAGCCCTGTGCTTGGCAGAGACCTCGGGGGTCCCGTCACAATGAGATGTCGAGGTGCCCAGTCAGAGGATTATAGGGATTTCCTTGTTGACAAATGAGAGAACACAGCATCACGTCCCAATCATCTTCAGTCAGCCAGGTATGAAAGGCACCTGGCACAAAGTCACATGATAGCCAGGACCCCTGGCAGGGACAGTCACCACAACCTGCCTGTGTGCTTAGGGAGCTAAGACAGGGTTAGCATGTCCCTTCTAGGAAAGGCTTCTGTGGTTAACTGTTACCAGCGTCTCTGCCACGATTCCACATATGCACATGGACATGCCCGGCTGGAGGCAAGGGATTCTGATGTCAACCTGTTTTCAGTTATTTTTGCTCATCTGTGTCGGCAGACCCATGAGCATTTCCAAAATATTTCACTCCACAGACTGAGCCCAGTCAGCTTCAGGACATGGGATGATTTGCACCCCTGTAGGACACAGAGGCTCTTGTACTCCTTGCCCCAGCTTCTTTGTTTAGGCGCTGGCTGGCCAGGCAGGCTGTGCCAAGAAGGCCAAGACCTCAGCTCAGCAGACACACAGGTGAGGGAAGTGCCAGGGGCCACCAAGAAGAGCTGGTGGTGTAGGGGATGCTGGCCCCATCATACCCCGTGGGCACTGTCCCTCCCCAATGAGCCTCTGAGGGCCCCAGAACTCAGGGACCTGGTCCTGGAAGGCCTGCATGTGCCCCACAACCCTCAGACTCACAGCACCAGCTAGGCCTGAGTCACAGACCTGCCATCGGCCACTTTCCAGGCAGGACAGAAGACCCACACTGCTACTCCCAGGCGAGGGGCCCGCCTCTCTGCTCCCCAGGAACACCTCAGCCTTAAGGACAAGGAGCCTTTCCTGCCAGCCTTGGAGGCTCTTGATTTTATTTTTGAAGGGAATGATGAAAATGTTCTCAAATTGATTGTGGTGATGGTTGCACAACTCTGTGCATAAGCTTAAAACCATTGAATTGTACGCTTTACACTAGTGAGTTGCGTGGTGTGTGAATTATATCTCAATAAAACTGTTACATATGAAGCAAAACACAGTGAGGATTACACACTACATAGCATCTTTGTAGCCCTCTTTTCTACTGAACCACCGAGCCTGTACCTACCTGTGCTGCCATTTCATGGTGGATACTTTCCACTCTTCATGTAACCAGTCCCCTGTCTACATATATTGCCAAATTTCTCTCTAGAAAGTTGTACTCATTGACACTTTCTCAGGCAGTGTGTGAGAGTGCCTGCCGTCTCCATCTTATGGAAGAAGAGATTGATTTGCTCAAGACCACACCATGAGGCTGCAGAAAGCCAGGGCTTATAGCTAGTCAGCCCAACTCTGGGGCCAGTGTCTTCTCTGCTGTCACAGCTGCCTCTGGTTTGCACTGGCATCTCCATTCCCTCCTGGTCTCCACATCTCCTGCCTGCTCCAGGCCCTGGGGTGCTGCTTTTCCAGTAGCACATGGTCCCCACACAGCCTACTCTGTCTGCTCTGAGCCAGGCAGGAGACAGACATCCAAAGGAGCAGTTACGCAGGGCCTGGCAGGGTGTAAAAACACTTGCTGTTTTCAGACCATCCCAAGTGGTGGAGGCAAAGGTGTGGGGGAGATTTTGTATGTTTTATGGATTACAAATTTAAAAGTCTTAGAGATGTATAACACAAAGGCACTGTGTAGACATTGTTAGTATACTGATTTGAATCAACAAGTTATAAAAAAATATTTTTGAGACAATCAAGGAATATTGACTACATTCCAACATACATCAATGTTGAAAATAAGTAAGTGTCTGATAATATTAAGGTATTGCTATTAATTTTGCTTGGTGTAATAATGGAACTGAAGTCATAAGAGTCTTTATTTGTAAATACACATAATAAATTTTAAACAAATCAAATCATATCAGGACTTGTTCCAGCAAAACAAAACAAAAGCTGGAGGGATAGGTGAGACAAGGTCAGCTACATGTTGTTAATTCTTGACTCTGTGTGATACGTACTTGGGGATTCATTAGACTATTTTTGAAATTTTTCAGAACGAAAATATGTGTATATATGTGTTCATATCTGCTAAGATCAAAAAGATTTTCTAAAGATAGTATTGTTAAGGAAGGTAAGTTAAAAACTGCACAATCTGGTTTCCATTTGCAGGAAAAGGAAGAGCGTTTTTTTCGACGGGTTATTTCAGAACATATGTAAGACATTGCCACGCCAGCAAAATGGGGAGCCCTGCTTTATCGTCCCGCTTGTCTTGTCTCTGAAGGAGGTGTTTTCACCAGTAGAGGCATCAAGGTCTTTCTTTGTGTCAGCTCAGGCTGCATAGAGTACATCTCTGTCCCTAGCAACAGAGCCACTTCACCGATGCAAAGGTGGAGAACAGACACCCAGCCAGGGCTCCTGCATTCTCTGGCAGCTGGTTTCCTGGAGCACTGGTAAGGTGTGAGACCCCCAACTCCCCATATTGCACAGAAAGTCGAAGTTTCGGTAACAGTTGGCTCACAGGCTATATAAACAGGTGGTGGTGCTACCTGCATCCCGTGAGAACCCTCAGTGCATTTCACAAAGATCAGTACTTGGAGGACCATGCCCAGTACATGGAGGACAGGAGGACCTGCCCCCACAGTGTACTGCACGGGAAGGTAGTGAATGCCTACTCAGTGAATGAGCAGGCTGTCTGGAGCCCTCCAAGCAGGGGCCAAGGAGAGGGCACACAGGGCAGCAGTCGTCCTTGTGGGCAAGGGTCACCCTCACCAGCTAAGGCAGGGCCCCTACGCAAGCAAGGACTACGTGCCTAAGAAGTCCAGGCATGCACAGCTTCAGGCAGGACTGGGTCCACAGGCACAGATCTGTTTTCCTCTGTTTTATTTCCACTCCTGGATCTTCCCCACCGGGGTCAAGCTGGTTACAAATGGCAGCCCAGTCTTACACTCTAATACCTTAGTAAATTCACCGGAAGCAAAGTCCCTCTTTTCTGATGGGTCCAGCAAAACTCCTCCAGTATGACACTCACTGGTTCTCATAGACCTGATTTAGGTCCCTTGTCCAGCCCAGACCCAACCCCTGTGATCAGAATATGGTGCCCTCATTATCCAGGCCTGGGTCATGTGCTCACCCCAGGAGCCAGGCGGCCAGCCAGCCCCTGTGATCCAAAAGGCTGAGAGTAGAGAAGGGGTAGTTCCACAGAGGAATCCAGGGTGTTGTCCCCAAAGGGGAGGGAAACAGGCCCAGACGTCTCCTCTGCCCATCGGTCACTCCAGAAGGCACCTTTGCCTGCCTACCTAGTGAACACCCAGACAGTCCCTCCCTGAAGCCTCCTTCCTGCGCCGGCAGGGTCTGGGAAGGTCTCACATCCCACTCACCTCCACCTTCTGTCCTTTCCCGGGGCTCTAAGAATCACAGCCAAATGCCGCTGCTAGACTGGATGACTTGGAGGGACACTTGCACTACCCTTGGAGAGCCCCCTTCTCCACTCCCCCACCCCCACCCGGGAATCTGTAGAATATCAGCAGTGTGAAGGAGAATCTGGCCCAGCTGCCTTCGGGGCCAGGCAGGAAACCCAGGCAGGTAGGACAGGCAGCACCAGCCTAGGAGGAGAGACAGGGAGAATATGGGGGTCAAGCTCTTCTCGGGACACTGCCACACTCAGTGATGGGCAACTGTTCCTCAGCGTGGGGCCCGGATTGCCAGCTCTTCTAATTGGTCACAAGAAACTGGAAGTCCAGGGCACAGCCTGGGCCCTTTTTAATCTTGGCTTAGTAGAGGGGAAAGCAAGGAGACAAGAATGCATATCAGAGTCTCTGCAAGGATCGGTGGCAGCTAGAGTGACCAACTGTCACAGTTTGCCCAGGATTGAGGGGTTCCCAGAACGTGACAACTTCAGTGCTAAAACCACAACAGTCCCTGGCAAACTCAGACAGCCCAGGTCACCCTGGGTTGTGCCCTTGGAAGGAGGGATTCAGAGCATTTCCTGAAGGGAATGTGCAGGGTTAAGGAGATCAGTAGGGCTGGGTCAGCTTCAGGGGGTACTCAGCCCAAGCATAACCACTCTGTCAGGAGCCGGAGAGGGCAGCTGTGGGAGAGGCCGCCAGACAGAACCTGAGGCTTTGGGGAGAGGATGGCTACCCTGACCGTACCCCCCACCCCAGGCCTCCTGCTGGGTTTCTCCCCCTGGCTAGAGCCAACCAGAAGTCAGAGGGCTTGGGACCCCAGATGAAGGCCAGCTTCCCAGGGCACAGAGCAGGGGGAGGGATGAAGAGTGAATCTGGTGCCTTTTTGTCTCTGAGATGCTTGCCTGAAATAATATACTGCTTGGCATGGGTTGAGCCCTGGTAGTGCCATGCAGGCGTTACCATCACCAGCTCCTGTGTCTTGGCCAGAGAGCCTCCAAGGCCTGCACTCTGTGGGGTGGGCCCGCTGCTCACCACTCACTGCCATCCCACAGCCAATGCTTGATGCAATCTCAGATTTTTGCTCATCCCACACAGAACCACACCCTCTCCTGGCCAAGCAGAGCAGAGACCCCCCAGCTTTCTCTGGGTGCAATGGCACCAGAGGTACATCGGGTGCAAAGCTGGCATTCCTGGGTCAAATCCAGTCTTCACAGGACAATCTGAAATTCTTTCTAATCAGAAGTCAAACATCAGCTATGAAACAATTTTTGCAGTAGGGTGTTTTGCCAAAAGCCCGCTTTTGGTTTCAATGTTTGTTGGATTTGCTGGCAAAATAACCACTCGTTTCACACAACTGAACAGATTTAATTAATTTTTTAATAGAAGATTATTAATTTATATAACTTCAATATACAGTCATTAAAAGGGGAAAAAGTATGAGAGACATAACAGAGTATAAATCACCAGATTGGGCCGACACCTACATCCAGATTCAAACAGCAGCTGGGAAGTCCCGCGTAACAGTAATCTGGAGTCCCAACTGGGAAGGATCCTGGGCGGTGCGTCCACCCCACAGGTGAGATTTCAAATTGCAGTTCTGGGGACTTCCATGTATAATCCCAGGCCGCAAACTGTTATCATCAGTTTGCGCGCAAAAACGCAGCTTTGGTTCAATCATAACAATGCTGTTGGTTTCAACGTGTGAGTCACAGGATTTTCTAGATCCGGGGGGACTGGCCAGGTCCCCAGGGCTCAAGAAATTCTAAGACCCACTCCCTTTCTTATCGTAAGTGCTGCTTGACTTGTTTATAACAATTGTGTGTGGGCAGGCACGCGGTCCAGGCACAGGTCACAGGTTGGTCAGAGGCCTACTTCTGCCTCTGAAGCCTGAACAAGACTACTTTACTAGTTTTCCCAACATAGGGCCATGTTGTTGTTTAAATAATGACTATATATGCAAAAAAAAGAGCGTTTGTAGTGGGGGCAGAGGGAGGTGGCATAAAACGTTGACAGTGATTAACCCTTAAAAAAATTTTTATTCTGTATTTCCTAAAATGAATATGTATTTCTTCCGAAGAATGAAATTATAAAGATTTATAATTAGCCCTATTTTTTAAAAAATTAACTTACAATTATAAAAGAATACACAAGTTCAGCCTTGTGGCAGACCTCCTCCTCAGTACCTGCAGGAGAGACAAGGTGAAACAAGTTCTCCAAGGAACTCCTCAGGAAGGTCAGCTCTGTGCAGCCCCAGCCTGTGCTGAAAGGGTGGTCTTCTCTTGCCTCAGAGCTGGGGTGAGGTGGGGGTGGAGTGGAACCATCTGGCGGCCAAAACTTGAGCTGCACAACCCTCCCTCTTTCCCTTGCCCTAGCCAAGCTTCTGAGGCCTTCCTCCCCCAGGCCCTCCCTCTGTAGAAGGATTCCTGCCTCACTTTCCCACCTAGCTCACCATTTTTGGCTGTCCTTAAACCCTGGCCCTTAGCCAGTCTCTCAGACTCTCCCTAGCCATGGGCTTTTTGTACCCCACTCATCCCCCATCCACCTACCCCAGCTCCCAGGAGGGAGGGGGTGGAGGGCTGGTGGGTGGCTTCCTGCTCCACAACCAGGTCTGGTCTCATGCTTTGCTGCTCCTTGTTCTCCCCATCTCAAGTCTGAGCCGAGGCCCAGCTGTCCTGAGTCAGGGTACTCCATCTAGGTATGCCATCTGAGGTCTGGCCCAGGCTCCCTGAACCCCATCTGCTGTGGGTACCACTCAAGGTGCCCTTAGAATCTTGTGCCTGCCCCCAGATGGACTGATCCAATGCAGGGCTCCCAGCTGCAAGCACCAGTACCCTGCATCCCCAGCTCCCTGGACCCTCCCGAGGCCTGGGAAGCACTGTATTCCACAGCTCTGGGCAGGGTTGGGTCTCTGGACAAAAGGAGCCAATATCGAGGTCTGCCTGGCATTTCTGCTCCCAGAGGGGTACAAAGAGATAAGGAAGAACAGGTCATCATCCCAGGTTGCCCAGTGGCCACAGCCCAGCTGGGGCAGTTGGAGACTGGAGGCAAGGTCCCTGATGGGAGTCCTTGGGAGCTGGTAACAGCCCAGCCAGAACTCCTGCAGGAGTTAGAGAGTGGCTTCACCATACCACGACCCTGTAACACTCCCTAGGCCCCAGCAGAAACGTCACAGGGAAAACAGCTTAACAGGGCTTATATCAGCCTTCTGGGAGATAGCAGGCACCTTCTGTGTCTTCCAGAATAGCCATGGGACTCAGCTGTACTGTGTATGCGGTGCAGGAGAGCAGATCTTCGGGTTGTTTGGGAGAAACTAGATCAATGGCCAAATCTTCTGACTATAAAAGTTGGCTTGAGGTTGGAAAAAATGTGCAGGTGAAGAAGCCATGTCTGTGGCAGCAGTTTGCAATCCCAGTGTGAGGTCCCACCCTGCTGGCCAGAGGGGTCAAGGTCACTCCCAGCAAGTGGGGTCATCAAGGTCACTCCCAGCAAGTGGGGTCAGAGCTAGCCAGGGTGATCAGTCTGGGCACTAGACACCTAGCACCCACTGGGAGTAAGCTCAGAGCCCTGCTCCACCAGGTCCTGTGGGCTTCTGGCTCCAGCTGCTCAGGCTTACCCTTCTGGAAGCACAGGTATGGGGCCAGGCTGGGGAAGGTGTCTATGAATGGTCCCACATCCTCCCTCCTCTGAGAGGGACCAAGCCTTGGTCTCTGGATCCAGACCAGCCCCCCACTTCCTGGCTTTGTGACTTTGGTCAGATTGCTTAATTTCATCAAACTTCAGGGGCCTTCTGGGCTGCATCCGGACAGGTCCCAGACAAGGCGAGAGCAGGAAGGGGGTCCAGCCAGCAAGATCTTATGGGCTGGGGCCACCAGCTGCCTAATTGCTCCCCTAGACCTCAGATCCCAGTTCCGACAGGTTGAAGGAATCAGGACTCTACTTGGTTGCAAATGATAGAAGTCACTTCAGAGTGCCTCAAGTGAAGATGGGAATTTATTGAGCTCTGATACTGAGAAGCCTAGCGATAGATCCTGGCTTCAGGACCGGGTGAACCCAGGGCTCCAAAAATGTGTATCTTTCTCCATCCTAGGGATCTGCTTTGCTCTGGATTCTTCACTCTCAGACAGCCTCTCCCCACCCAACCCCAAAGGCGACAAGAAGGTCCCCGGCATCACCACTCTACCCTCTAGCCAGCTGTGCCACTGCGCAAGGGACAAGCTCATCTTTTCTGCTGAATTTCCCATGTCCATAAGCAGATTGATAAGGGCCCAGCATGGGCCACACACTAATCCCTGAACCAATGCCAGGGCCAGGGGTATCTAGTGGTTATGGGGCCAGGCCCAGGCCACTGTCCTCCCAAAGGTCTCTCAGGGGCTGGTCCCAAAGGCAGGGCAGCAGCTACAGATACCTCCACAGGGGTCCTAGCATTCATGCTCCTCCCCACCAGAGAGCTGTGAACCCCCGAGGAGGAGAGGGGGCAGATGTGGACCCTGCTAGGACCTCAGGGTTCCTGCTGTCTTGGTGCTAGCAGAGAGCCTAAGAATATCATCCTATCCCCACCTCAGTTACAGAGGGTAGAGGCCCTGGGGCAGAACAGCCTGATCTCCCAACTCAAGCTCTAGCCCTCAGCCATGGGACCTTTGCACATACCAGTACCTCCCTTTTCAAGTCTGTTAACTTCCTCTGGCAACTGCCCTGACTCTATACTGACCTGCACCAGCCCCAGCCTCAGGCCCAGCCAAGTTCCAGGCAGCCTGGCACCCTCCACATCAGCCAGGCCTGTCCCTCCTCCTTATATCCCATTTGGAACCATCCGGCTCGCTGTGACACTAGACTAAGTGTCTGCTGCCCACCACTTTTTAAGTGCCAGGAGGGCCCAAGCTGGATCTATTTTCACTCACCATTAGGTCCCTAGTACCAGGACAGGCATGAAGCCGGCTGCTTAGGAAAGAGGGAACGACTGAGTGAAGGTGACAGTGCACTGTGGAGGGTGAGCTCCTGAACCAGCTCTGCTGTTTCCTAGCAGGATTACTCAACCAACCCGCTCCTTACTGTCGTTGAGCCTCAGTTTCCTCAAAGGTCCAATGGGTGCAATAAACGCCTACTCCTGGCAGGGCCTGCAGAGCCTTGAGAAGCTAGAGACGGATTACATTAGGAAAAATGCTCTAGAGAAGACGTAAAAAGCTTCGTTTTTTCTCTAACAACACAACTGAAGAGTATCTGTATAGAATTTCAGGACTTTTTTTTTTTTTAAGTAAAATAAAAAACACCAGATGGCTTCGAAGTACGCAAATGTTGGGCCCGTTCTCGTGACCTTCCTCGTGAGACCCAGCCCAAACTACAGGGGGAAGGGGAGGGAACGGCCGGGAACCAGGCGGGGGAACGCAGGCCTCTGTGACTCATGGCGGGGCCAGATTAGGGCTCCCGAGATTAGGCCGGCCGAGCTCAGGCCAGCTGCGCGGAGAGGTCAACCAGCGCCCCTCTGGGAGGAGGCGGCTTCCTGGGTTCCCCCAGCTTTGCTCAATACTTGGGCAATCCCGGCCTCCGACTTCCGGCTCTGCAATAAATCCCAGGTTCGAGTTCTGACACCGCCTCGGCTGCCCAATTTTGGCAAAGTCCCTTTCCATCTCTGAGCCTACCTTGTGCTACGTCTCTGGTGCCCTGAGAGGAGTCTGGCACACAGAGGGGCGCACACCCGGAACACGTGTTATTATGCCCGACATTGTACTCTGTGACTTACACAGACTGCCTTAAACCACATTACGACCCGGGAGGTAGGTTCCATTGTTATCCCTATTCTACAGACAGGAAGGCTGAAGCGCAGAGCGATTCAGTCCCCTGCCCAAGGTCCCACGTCTACTCACTGGTTGAGTCTGGGTCTAAACTCAGGAAGCGTGCTGCCCCCACCAGCCCGTTTCCAGAACCTAACGCCGGACGCCCACGTGCTACAGCCGGGACTTGCGCCTGGGAGCCGCCCCTAACCCGCTGCCCGGACTCCTGGGGGCCAAGTGCCCGCCGTTGTCACGACAACCGGGGGCCAATGGGAAGCGGGCAGGCGGGAGGAGGCCACGCCTCGACCCCGCCCATAGAGGAGGGCTACGAGCTATAAGGGCCAGAGGCCGAGCGGCGGGAGCTAGAGTCCAGGAGCGCGAGGAGCGCACGGGGCTATCCAGTGTCAGCTGAGCGTAGAGGCCCGGAGCCGGGAAGGGCGCGAGGAGCGGCCAAGATGTGCGGTGAGTGCAGCGCTCACCTGCGGCCCCCTCCGTGGCGGCCGCGGGTTCCGGCGCCCCGGCCTCTCAGAGCCTGGGCCCAAGAGCCGGGCCCTGGGGACTGGAGGCGGCGCGAGATGGGGGCGTCGATTTGCCTTGGTCCCCGACAGAGGGACTTTCACGGGCTGGGCCTGCTTCCCCTTGCCCCGGCCGCCGAGTGGGTGTCCCAGGGAGGGGTGAAGGGGAGGGTGTCCAACCCCGTTCTCGAACCCACAGAGGGGAGGGAATTGGTCCTGTCCTAGGCCTGGACCCTCGAAACACAGAGGTGTGTCCGCACCCCATGTCCAGTGAGGAAAGCGCCCCCAAGTCGCCCACAAGGCGGCCAGGCGCAAGCTAGCGCGCATCCCGGGCGCGGGGTGCCCAACGCGGCTCTTAGCCCATCGCGAACACCGATGAGAGGCGACCACACCTGCACCGTCCCCGTGGTGTCTGGAGCAGCCCCTGGTGCGCTCGGGAAGGGCCTGTGCGTCCTCCTCGCGTCCCAAAGTGAACTTCTTGTACCTAGAAGGGTTGATTCCGGATTGCCGCCTCTTCGCTGGAAAGAGCTCTCGGCGAGGCGCGGGGAAGAAGCAGCACCTACCGCCGAGCTTCGGGCGGAATCTGGGAGAGGGAGCCCTGGACTGGGAGCGGGGTCGGGCCCCGGCGTCTCGAATACCGCGGTGACTGGGCGCGGTCCCTCAAGGCTGCGGGACGGTGGGGAGGGCGGCCCGGCCCTGCGCGCACATCTGCAATTCCTTACTCTCCTTGCTGGACCGCCTCCGCTGGCTGGGGAGAGGGCCGAGAACTTCTGCTGGGACAAAAGGTCACTGTGCATTTTTTTTTTTTTTTCCTTGAGTGGGATTCAGTTTCCCATTCCAGCCTCCTGTGGCTGGAGGACCTGGTGGAACTTTTGAAGCCATGAAAGGCCTCTGTCTGACCGTGCTCAGGGCTGCTGGGGTCGGGTGTGCCAGCAGTGAGCCGTGGGCCAAGGTCTGTACAGGCCTTGTTTCTGAGGCCAGGCGCTCCTGAAAAAGTGAAAAAGGACCGACTGACCAAGGAGCAGACAGCTGACTTTTGGGGTGCAACCTCCCCCAGGCCAAGCAGACATCAATTTAAATTCCTGAACCTTCAGCAAAAATGTCAGGACTCCCGGGCGTCATTGGTAATATACATATAGGGCTGCCTGTAGGCATTCCTGGGGAGAGAGATAAGGCAAAGGTGGCAATTTTGCCAAGAAGCTTTGGGTTCCAAACTCCTTAGTGTGGCATTCAAGGCCCTTGGCCACCTGGTGGTTTTAGAGCCAGACTGGTGCGCCAAGACCCTCCCACTGGGCCTGCCCCTCCATCATGAGCAGCTTCCTCCTTCCTCCTCTCAGATGCCCTTCCGCCCCTACCACCACCCTAGCCATCCTGCTTCCTATGTACGTCCACCTTTCTCTGTTGTCCTTCTGAGCCTGGGGGCGCTCAGACTCTCAATTCTGAGTTTGTTCTGCTTTCCTAAAGGGCTGCTGTGTTTTTGGTCCCTAGGGAAAGGATGAGCTTTGGTTTGTAACTACCTGTGTCCTCCCAACAGGGCTCCCTGCTGGCACACCCCACCCTCCAGCCCTCAGTGAAGTCGGGGAGTCTTGTGGAGTTCCTGCATGGGAAAGTTATTTCCTTTTCAAGTAGCCAAGAGAAAGTCTCAGCTGGGTGCTAATGTGCCTTTAACATCTTTCTGACACTTGCCTGAGCACCCCTTGCACAGAGGAAGCTGTCCTGGGCTCAGAGCTCAGAGCAGCAGATGGCTAAAATTGAACCCATTGGTTTGGTTTGTTTGTGGTTTTTTTGTTTTTTTTTTTTGGGATTATGATCTGATCTGTGTATATACGGCAAGTGATAATTAGTTTTCCTTTATGTTTGTTTTCTTTTGTAATGAATTTATTTAAGTTTTAAAAACTTTGGTCAATTTTATAGAAAAATATTAAAGAAATGATTGTGCATTTGGTACAAGGATAGTGCAAAAACTGTGAGGGTGCTCCTGGAATAAACCACTTACCCTCTTCACTTTACATTTGGGGAAATTGAGGCCCAGAGAGGTCTGTGCATACCTTTGTCTGTTGTGTTAGGTCTTTTCTCTGGACTGGCTGTAGCCCTGCTGGGATTTGCCACCTTGAAGCCACCTCAGAGCTCAGATCTCTGGGGCCGGTTCCGCAGTGGTCAGCAGGGGTTGAGCTGAAGGCCTTTCCTTATCAGTTCCTGATGACCGGGCTCAGAGTGCCTCCTGCTCTCCCTTGTCTTTGCTGCTTCTCCCACAGGAAGCTGGACCCAGTTCTAGTTGACCCTCCACACACTAAGCAGATCACCCTCAAAGTTTTAATGAACTGAGAGTTTATCTGAAGCGACACATAGGTACTCATGGGTGGTTTTGTTGACATCTGGGAATTGCTGGCATTTTGCTGACTTTCTGCTGATAAAAAGGCTACTATATTCCCTCTCCCTCCCTCCTTTCCCCACTCTAGAGAATAACTGCTCCTGGAGAGGCCCTGTTTTCCAGGCCCTGGAGCTCTGTGGGCATGGTCCTCCCCTCAGAGAAGGGGCAGGTAGTTGGAGGGGCAGTCCAGAGGCTGACCAGGGACGGAGTAACTCATGAGGTAAATGCTGCCATAGAGGGAAGACCTAGGGCACGAGCTGCAGCCTGGCAGCCCCATGCCAAACCGGCAGCCAGACATCTTTCTGTTTGGTGCACAGAATTTAAACTTTGTTTTTTTTTTTAATTATTGTAGTTACCAAGTAACACAATTGGGAGATTTCACATAAATAGGTAGGACTTTGACTTCTCTTGAAAAAATCCGAAGATGAGCAACTCTGAGTCCATGTTTCTGAATAGTTTACAGTGATCCCTGGGATGACAGGTGCAAGCTCCCCATTTCTCCCACCCTGACCCAGCTGCACCACTCACTGATGGTACCTGATGGCCCCCATGCAGTCTGAGGTTGGGACCCCAGCACAATGGAGGCAGAGACACTGACTTTCCCCAGAAGAGAGAGAGGGACCTGGGAGAGTGTCACAGGCCTGATTTCAAGTATGAGCTCTACAGAGAGAAGAGGGTGATAGGTGTGCCAGGCTGAGGGCACAGCATATGCAAGGGCATGGCGGCATGCATGCTTGGGGATGTGACAAAACAGATTGCATGTCCCGTCTATGAATTCTTAAATCTTCCCTGTCCTTCATTACTACACTTAGTCATCTATGAGGTGGGAAAAAAAGACTTGAAGAAGAAAAAATTCTTAGTTTTTGCTAGAAGGTAAAGCCCTTGCCTTGAATTCATCATCTTTTGTATTAGCTCCTCTGGCTGCTGTAACAAATTGCCACAAACTTGCTGATTTAAAACAACATAAATCTATTTTTCTCACAGTTCTGGAGACTAGTTGTCCAACAATCAGTTTTACTGGGCCAAAATGCAGGTGCCAACAGGGCCCCACTTCCTCCAGAAGCTCTAGGGGAGAATCTGTTCCTTGCCTCTTCCAGCTTCTGGTGGTTGCCGGCATTCCTTGGCTTGTGGCTACTCATTCCAGTCTCCTCTTCCATGGTCACATCACTTTCTCCTCTTCCATATTAAATCTCCTTCTGCTTCCCTTTTATAAGGACACTTGTTATTTCATTTAGGGCCCATCTGTATAATTCAGAATAATCTCCCATCTCAAGATCCTTAACTTAATCACATCTATAAAGACACTTTTCCATTTACAGATACATTCTAGGAGTTAAAACCTAATTTTTTTTTTAATATAAATTTATTTATTTATTTATATTTATTTTTTGGCTGTGTTGGGTCTTCGTTTCTGTGCGAGGGCTTTCTCTAGTTGCGGCGAGCAGGGGCCACTCTTCATCGCGGTGCGCAAGCCTCTCACTGTCGCGACCTCTCTTGTTGCGGAGCACAGGCTCCAGACGCGCAGGCTCAGTGGTTGTGGCTCACGGGCTTAGTCGCTCCGCGGCATGTGGGATCTTTCCAGACCAGGGCTCGAACCCGTGTCCCCTGCACTGGCAGGCAGATTCTTAACCACTGCGCCACCAGGGAAGCCCAAGACCTAATATTTTTGAGGACGATTATTCATCCTGCTACAGTTGGGTTCTTGCTTTCGGATACCTTCTGCAAGAATAGTCCAGTGTTGCCAATCCCAGATGGCTACAAGAATGTTGACCAGAGGGCTACCAGCATCGCCTGCACCACACACACCCAACTCCTCTGGTCCCAGTCATAAGGTGAATGTAGGCATCCGTTAAATACCCCTTCCTTCACTGGCATCATGCCACACACCCAGATGGACCAAATAGTGTTCATACTTTCTCTAGAAGTCAGTTCCCATGTCATATAAATATCGTGCATCTTGCTCTCCGTGTGTGTACGTGATACCCTTCCCACTCATCTCTTCTCTGCAAGAAACAGGCATGGTTTTATTCCCCAGAATCAAGAAGGGCCAGGGCACACACACACACACACACACACACACACACACAGTGTGTTTACTGCACAGCAGTCTTTCACGAGCACTTGTCAAATGCTTACGGGGGCTCACTTGCCTCTTGTCTTAGGTGAGGAAACAGCAATCCAGGGAGATTACTTGGCTCGGGAGAGCTCATCCTTTTGTCCCAAACTTCTTTTGGCTCTCAGAACCCTGTCATATTTGACACTCCCTTCCTCCTTATAACAGTTCAGTTCATGGGTGGATGCCTCAGAAGAGACTGGACTGGAGTTGATGGGGCACAGACTCTGGGGTCAGGACGCCTGGCTTGTTGCCTCTCCAAGCCACAGGAGCCTTGAGAAACAGAGCCCCCTACACAGTAGTGTGCAGATAAATGTTTAACCGCCGGCTCTTTGGTTTGCCAGTTTCTATGGTGTGAATACTCTCACCATGGCTAATTTCAGGTCACCAGCATGAGGTCCCTGAGCATGGAGTTAGGAAGAGATGCACACAGTTGGCTCTTCGGAGCCAGTCTTAGCAGCTCTCTAACACCCCTGCCCCTGCTTATGGGACTTTTGTGGCACTCTCTGGAGGGCTGCAGAGAGGCCAGCTGGGCGGCCAGCTGGGCAGGGGCTCAGCACGGCCTGCCACCCTCCTCCACATCCTCCTCCTCCTCCTCCCCATCATCATGCCATTTCCCCATCAGTCTTATTCATCAGGGGTTTCCCGAGTTCTGAGAAACCTTCTGGAGATTTTGTGATATAAGATTAGTAAATAGTGCTTTTAAATTGAGGAGTTATTTTTATATTTAGCAAAATTTGCTTATAAAGGAATAGTAACTTGAGGTTACAGACACTCTTGGGAGAACGTTCTGAAGATTCATTAGGTGCAAAGCCAAGTAATTTAATCTAGTCATCTCCCTCTTTTTAATTTTCAAAGGAAATATTTCACTGGAAAAAAGAAGTCTGGCTTTTTCATAGCTGAATTTGGCAGTTTGAACTTCTTTCTTTTTTCTTGAAAGTTTTTTTTAAGTACAATTAAGAGTATTTGTATGTTGCTTCCCCTTTGTTTTGGTGAAACCCTAACAGGACAGGGACACCAGGAATTTTCTATTAAAAAGAAAAATGCCTTGCCCACATTTACTGCAGGAAGCAGAGTCCCCTGTTATCTCAGGGATTAGAGTGTTGTGGTAACTTTAACCCTTGGAGTCCCAAGGAGGCCTGAAACAGGGTAAGGCTGTCCCCAGAAGAGCCAACCCCCTCCTGACCCTGAGCCAGGCCTGGGGACTCCTCTGCCTTTGTGAGAGGACCCAGCTGTGCGATCTCTGCCTTTACTCTCACTTCTGTGAGGAAGCAGCAGAAATTGTCCTTCCCACTTCATGAATAAAGTGGCCTTCCCCAGTCTGCACAAGGGAGATCTGGACATCCAGAGAGGCCATAGCTTCCTTTTGCAGCCCTTGCTCCTGGCCCAGTGGCCTTCCCTTCCTGGGGGCCTCACCTGGAAGGGTATACTGCCCACCTCCCCTGGCATGCCACACACACACTCACACACCCAACACACTCACACACACCTGACACTCAAGCACAAACTCATGCACATAAACGTACTCTCACACACATACACACTCAACACACATACCTGACACTCAAACACACACATACACACACACACACACACACACACACACATACTCAGGAATTTTATGAGGCATAAATCCAACTGGCCATGTCTTCCAATTTGGGACTTAGAATAGTATCTAATCTCTAGTAGACTCATGGACTAAGGAGGTCAACCTCTTCAATTCTGAGAAGCATTGGATGGTGGTGGAAAGAGTGACCTAGGTCTGGAGAGGGTCCCATCCTGGCTGGGTGACGATGTAGCTCCAGTGGAGCGAGCCCTACCCTGTATGAGGTACAGGTGGTATCTCTGCCTGGGACTGTTCACCCTCAATCACAGTGAAGGCAGTGTCTTTCATTGGGAAGCTGATCCTTGGAAGGATGGAGAAGTTTTCCAAAACGATAGGCACAGAATCATAATGTGGACCCTGGCCCACCCACTGTAAACTTAGACCTTCTTCCCTCATCCTCCAGGCCCCAAACAACCCCTCCCCCCATCCAATACCCCGAGCACCCCAGGGGTTGTAGAGAAGGTTCCAGGAGTTCAGTGATCCTAGTTCTATCTGGGAATCCAGAGACATTGCCCATCTTGTCATTGTCATTATCTGTCACTTGAAGGTCAAAGCGCCCCTACCTGCATGGATGGACCTCTGTGGTGCTTTTGGTCCTGAGTTCCTATATGATCTCTCAAGCCATATTTGGAGGGAACATTAGAATTCCCAGACCCCCAAGGTGGGCTGGGCTAAGGGACCACAGTCCCCTCTTAAAGGGCTCGTGTCCATCCTGCATCACGTCTGCAGTCTCTTCTGGAGTCCCTCTGAATTTATCTGGGTTTTTCTACCTTTGGAACCTTTTCTCACTCACTTTTCCCATCAGTTTTAAGAGTGGGACCCTGAAAAGCTGTTTCGAAGCTCTGAATGTTAGGATGGCAGTGTAGGCAAGGGGTATACACTGAGCTGCAGTGGTTGGGCCAAGGCAGCCTCTGCCCCAGGGCTGGGCATCTCTCCAACCAGCTTGGAGGTATTTCGCCATCCCTCTTGGGCAAGGGAGGTGTGTAGTGGGAGCCAGCCTTGCTGTGGTTGGCTCTGCCCTGTGGGGAGGGGGCTAGATGGGAAGAGAAAGGTGGAGTTAGAAGCAGGAGTGTCCCGGGGAAGGAGTGACCTCCCAGGGGTCAGGGGAGGGTGTATCAACATGGTCTGGACCTCACCAGGGGAGCTCTGAGTGTGTCCATCAGGGGCCAGATGGGCATCTCCCCACGGGCCAGGCCCCCTCTGCAAGCTATTTCTCATCCCTTGGAGTAGGATTCTAAGACAGGTCTTATGCTAATTTGGGGGGCATTAGTGATGAGCCCCCTGCAATCAGGTAGACCTGGTTGTGAATTACTCAACTCTTTGGACTTGGAGCCAGAGATGCCCTGTCTGTCCATGGGAACCACAGCCTGGATATAGGCATTGTGAGGATTAGACAAGATGAGGTTCTGAAAGTATTGGCACATGGGAAGGCTTCATGAGTCGTGATAGTGGTGGTTGTGATTTACTTTGCAATCCCACCCAGTGGAGTTCTGGGATCCTTCCCCAGGACCTGGTTCATTTATCTAGAAGGCTCTCCACTCCAGTCCTAGGGTCCTCACCGTGCATGATGGTTGGGGGTGGGTAATGCTGGGGCATATACGCCTTTGTGCTTGAGTGTCTTAGGGTTACCCTTACAGCAGTGCCTCACTGCCCTGGTGAAAGGAGCTAACACTCAGGGACACCAGACTCAGCACTACCCACCTCTCTGGCCTTTCTGTCCCTCGTGCTTACACTTGGGGGTTCTCTCTTTTTGTGCATGGTTGAGGGTGGCTGTCTCCAGCCCAGCTCAAAGGCCACCTTCTCTGATCAACACCTCCCCCCCAATCCATTCATTTATTCATGCATTCATTCATTCAAAAAGTAGTTACTGAGCACCTAAAATGTACCAGGCTCTGCACTGGGTTCTGGGAATATAGCAAGGAATAAGACAGATAAACAAGACACGTGTGGTCTCCATCCTCATGAAGGTTACAATCCAGTGGGGAGTCAGACAAAAGACAAGAAGGGAATGCTATATAGGAAATAAACAGGGCCATGTGACTTTTTAAAAATCTGGAGAGGAGAAGGCCTGTAATAGGCCAGGTGGGTGAGCTGTCGGCCACCTTTGCAGAGAGCCGGTCCAGGAGCCTTCTGCCCCTTTCCCACCTCTCAGCTCTCAGCCTCTCCGCCTGCAAGTCTCCCGAGGGGTCGGGTGGTCCCTGTGCATCATGTCCTCTCATGACTCGCCCTGCAAGGCCCCCTGACTGGTCCATCTCGGCACTTCACAGCACGTAGCACAGTGATGAAGCCCCTGTGGGCCAGAGAAATGTTTATGGGATGATTTACATCTTAATCAATCTGTAACCAGATCACACATTTGATTTAATCATCATTTCCCCAAGTAGAAAGCCAAAAATAAATACCAGTAAACTGGTACTATTTTCCTTGTGGTTTTATTTAATGATAATTTCTCAAGGGCTTCCCTTGTGCTGTATACATACCTGCATTTGTGCCGCGTGCTCCCCAGGAGGAGGAAGCTCTTTGCCTGCTCCATTTTCACAGATACAGACACTTACTATGCAGCAGGCACTGTTCCTCTTGCTTTACAAAGACTCCCATGAATTCTCACAACAACCCTAGGAAGTAGGTGCTGCCATCACCACGCTCCACTGGGAGTTCAGTGACTTGCTCCAGGCCACACAGAAGCAAGGAGTGGGCTGGGATTTGAAATCAATATTTGGCAAAGGTGGTAGGCCGTAGCTGCCACCCTCTGTGCTTCTTGCTGTCACAGACCAGTGAGCAGGCGAGGGAGGAGGAACCCAGGCGGGGTGACCCTGAGCCTGTCTTTTTACGCATTGGACCGTGTGCTCAGACTGCTTTCTGCCTTCTTGTGGCTGTTGTCCCTCCAGGTGAGCAGAGCTGGGGAGCCACGGTGAAGTTGATTGGGCTAGCTGACAATCCTGTACCCACCACTCTCTAATTCATATAGCGGCACATGGTAACATACTACATACAGGCACGTGGCAAAATATCCTGACTGTACAAAAAGGACACATGCAGTGGGAAAGGAGTTTCTGCCTTCGGTCCAGCACCCTCGTCAGTGGCAACCACTGCTCCTTGGGTCTTCCAGAAACACGCTATGTGTCTCCCTGCCCCACCTTGGGTAATTTACAGATGTTCTGCAGGCCACTTTTTCCCCTTGACACATCTTGGAGATGTAGCCTGTTTTCCAAGAGAACACACAGCTTCACCTTGTTCTCTGTATAGGGCTGCCTGCATGTGGCCCTACAGTGGCCACGTGTGACCGTGCCATCACTTACCTGGGCCCTGCCAGGCATCAGGCTGTCCCCAGCCTTCAGCTACCACAGACAGCGCTGAGCAACTATCCTAATGCACGCACACTTGAATCCCTGCACAGATATCTGTTGGATACATTCCTAGAAGTGCAGAAGCTTTGTTCAACAGATGTGTACATTTTAATGTGAGAGATTGCCAAATTGCCTTCCAAAGAGAGTGTACAAATTTAAACTCTCACTTGTTGTCAAACTGGTGGATCTTTACTGATTTCATAGGTAAAAAAATGGATTCTCACTGCAGCTTTTATTGCAGATGAAAGGGATTCCAGAAGGGAATTCTGATATGAATAGCAAACAAAATTCCTGGGAAAGCAGCTTTATTCTATTTCATTATTTTGTTAAATAGTAAGAGCACAGTATAGGTGCTGTTTTATTCACTTTCATCTGGTGGCGTGCAGGGAGAATCCAGCCAAGAGGAGAGAGGAGAGAGACAGTGCTTAAAAGAATTTACTGAACAGAGGTTGGTATGCAAGAGATTTCATGTTAAAAATTAGATTTATGCCTTCTTGCGCAAAGACCTTGAAAACCACTTCTTGGCAGCCCCTCTCACCACAGTAATCAACCAAACAGTGCTTGAGTGGCTGCCAAGCCTCCCAGCTGGGTGTGGACACAGCTGGTGGTCCTGATGGCAAGGACCCTTTAGCCGTTCCAGCCAGTTCCAGCCCACCAGGGGCTCTGGCAGCAGCACCTCCCACCAAGGCGGCTGTTCTGGGTCTCAGAGCCAGAGATGCATACGTGCCTGACGTGAGTTCAGAAGTGAAGTTTGGCCCAGAGGATGGGGAATTGCAGGGAAGAATCGGCAAACATACAGCGCTCTTGTAAAAGAATTTCGGATTTAAAAGAGTTGGTATTTTTCCTTTCAAAACATTTAAAACAATTTATGCATATATTTGTTTGATGACCACCTCTCATTCTGACTATAAGGATCATATATGTTTTATTTTCCTTGATATTTGTAAGACCTAACAGAGTGAATGCCACGTAGGAAAAAGCCTCTAGATATTTTGAAAAGAATGAATAAGAGGATGAATCCTGGCCAAACAAATAAATAAAAAGAAGTTGGCGAACACAGTAGATTGTATATAAAACTATGTATTATTTTTTTAAGGCTTAAAGCCAACAAAGGAGACAAGGCCACTGAACAAAATAGAATAAAAAAATATATATCTTTTATTCCATGCTTATGGGAGAAAAATAGACAATAATTTGACTTTTGGAAATATACATTGTCTCCCCTCAGCCCTCCCCCCCCAAAAAAAAAGAGTTGGTGTATGGGCCTTTGTGTCATCTGCAATGCCTGTTAGCTCCCCTTTGTGAGGGTGCAGGTATAACTCTAGAACAATTCCCAAGGTGCCAGGAGAGTTTTGCAGTTTAAAAGACTACAAAAATGGTTTGTGAGTTGCTCCATCCTTCATATAGCCATCTCCCATAGCTATGTGCTCTTTACATTGACTGGAATTTGACGATATCCCTCCAGGGAACTTCCTGATTTTTTTGCAGAAAAATTAATGTTATAGAAAGTTTTACCTAAGCACAGATTATGGTGATGGCTACACAACTCTGTGAATATACTTAAAAACCATTGCATTGTACACTTTAAATGGGATAATATTATGGTATGTGACTTGTATCCCAATGAAGCTGTTAAAATTTACATTAAAAAGTAGCTGTCTTTTTTTTTATATATATGTAAGGTGACAAAAATACATCCTCTGACCAGAAGTGTTTAGGTTTGAAGCGTAGGGTAAATTGTGAGCTCTTGAAGCACAGATGCTCAGCTGGGGAAGCGCTTCTCACCTGACCTGGAAGACAAAAATAGCTGACTGCCAAAATTATCCTTGGCCATTTTTAAAAGAAAACGTCTGTAACTGCTCAGAAACCACAGTGTGCGTGTTTTTAAATATAAACCCTGCCCCTTAATACTCCTGTGCAAATATATCCTGTGTACAGTAGCATACAGTACCTAGGAATGCAAAATATAATTTTTAGCACTGTATAATTTCATCACCTTTTTTTTTGACTGTGTCTAGATTAATTTTAGCAAGTTAAATTTCATATGATGTGACCCTACTTACTGCTTAGGAATATAATATTTACTTTAATCATTTAGTTTAAATCATTTAATCATTCATTCAAATATACTATATTGACTTGAATATAATCTAGAGACATTACAGATATTACAGAGATATGACATGTGGTTTGCTGTATAATCGCGATCATCCCTTAGTTATCTGCAGGCAGGTTGTCCTCTCCAAGGTTTATCTCTGGCAAATTTTTTCCCCAGTTTTATTGAGATATAATTGATGTATTACATTGTATAAGTTTAAGATATACAACATAATGATTTGTATATGTATATATGTATTGGTATGTGTTACATATATATGTGTATATGTATATACATATTGCAAAATGATTACCCCAATAAGATTAGTTAACATTCATCACCTCACATAGCTAAAAGTTTTTCACTGTGATGAGAACTTTTAAGATCTGCTCTCTTAGCAACTTTCAAATATACAATAGAATATTAACTATAGCCACCATGCTGTACATTATATCACCAGAATTTATCTTATAACTGGAAGTTTGTACCTTTTGACCACCTTCACCTAATTCCCTCACCTCTCATCCCCCAACTCTGGCAACCGCCAATCTGATTTCTTTATCTATTGAGTTAGTTTTTTTGTTAGATTCTATATAAAAGTGAGATCATACAGTATTTGTCTCTCTCTGTCTGACTTATTTCACTTAGCATATTGCCCTCAAGATTCATCCACGTTGTCACAAATGGCAGGATTTCCTCCTTTTTTATGGCTGGATGATATTCCATTAATATTACATATATAGGGCTTCCCTGGTGGCTCAGTGGTTAAGAATCCGCCTGCCAATGCAGGGCACATGGGTTTGAGCCCTGGTCCAGGAAGATCCCACATACCGTGGAGCAACTAAGCCCATGTGCCACAACTACTGAGCCTGCTCTCTAGAGCCCACGTGCCACAACTACTGAAGCCCATGCGCCTAGAGCCCGTGCTCCGCAACAAGAGAAGCCACTGCAACGAGAAGCCCACAACCAAGAGTAGCCCCCACTCGCTGCAACTAGAGAAAGCCCGCCCACATCAACCAAGACCCAACGCGGCCAAAAATAAATAAATAAAATTAATTAATTAATAAAAAAATATTACATATATATTCCATGGCTACTTTATCCATTCATCCGTCAATGGACACTTAAGTTGTTTCCATGTCTTGGCTATTGTAAATAATGCTGCAATGAACATGGGGGTGCAGTTACAGGTATCTGGCAATTTTTAAATTTTGCTCAGTCCTTTCTGTCATCCCAGAAAAATGTAGAGAAAACTTAAAAATAATAAAAATTAAAATTGAAAAAATAAACCTTCTTTTAACCCTATTCATCCCCGAGGCAGTGCTGCCCAGAGGTTAGGATCATTTAAGTCCTAAAATCAGGTCTCTTTGGTTCCACTCCTGACTCTGGCCCAGTTCCAGAAGGTAAGGGGAGGGTAATGGCAGGTCCAACCTCTAAGACTGCTTCGAGCTTTGATTGATACCTGTGTAGCAATGCTTAGCCCAGTGCCTGGCATATAGTGAGTTCTCAATAAGAGTTCCCTTTTCACGATCCATACTATTGCTTCCCTGCTTAATACAGATTCATGGTCATTCTATCCACATACATTTATTGAACAAGGACCATGTGCCAAGACGCCTGTGACCTTGTCAGGGGATGTAGATGTCTCAGGATGTAAGTAGATGTCTCAGGATGTAAGAGCAGGTGAACACTTCTGGCCGGGGCCTGGACAAGCCTGCCCTGGGAGGTGGGGTTGGACCTGAACTTTGAGAAGGGAAGGTTTTCCCATGTAGGGCAAAAGGACAGAGGGGTAATGGGATGGGACACTCACAGAGCAGGATAGAGACAGACCAAGGGTCTGTAGTCTCACGCAGGGGAGTGGAGGAGTTTGGAAAGAACCAACATGATGACTGTTTCCTCCTATTTGGGAAAATGTTATTTTAATATATGAATGCAGAAAATAAAGCCAAACAAAATCTTCTAGGCTGGTGGGCCTCCCTTGAAGATAAGGATTCTCTATGAGGCCAAGAGATGATTTTATGTTTGCTGTCATAAAAGTAGTGCTTATTGATGGTAATGCTCCAAGCAGTAGGGCCAAGTGGAAAGTGGAGCAAAGGCCCCAGCCCCTGTTCCTACCTGTCGCAGGAGGCTGGGGTGACCTCCTTTTGACTCTTCTCAGGTGTGTTCTGTGCAAACCAAGGAGTCCACATAGCGGGGACTTCCAGATGGCCCTAGGTGGTTGCTTTGTTTTGCTGATCTTTTCTATTATAAATGTTGCCACAATGAAAGGCGTCTTCTGCGAGTATGTCCATAGGAGAAATTCTCCACGGTGGAATTGCAAGGCCATGGTGTGTGCGTGTGTTCTTCACATGCTTTGTGAGTCCTTTTGTCACTGCAGGAGGGCTGCATACAATGTCCTTCTAGAAGCAGGAAGGGAGTTCTGCTCTTCTTCCATTACGCCTGGGGAAGGCCACACCTTCTTCTGCAGGCAGCCTGGAAGCCCTTCAGTGATGCGCCTCCAGTGGTATCTGTTTCCCCAGAAGTGTTTTCTTCTAAACATGAACCAAGTGTTTTGTAAACATATGGTTTTCCCTTCTTTTAACAGGAATCTTCGCCTACATGAACTACAGAGTCCCCCGGACAAGGAAGGAGATTTTCGAAACCCTCATCAAGGGACTGCAGCGGCTTGAGTATAGAGGCTATGACTCAGCAGGTAGGCTCTGCAAGCTGCTGCCATATAAACATAATGCTTGTTCATTAAAGAAATTTGAAAATTCCTATAGAAAAGTAGAAAGAAAAAACAAGGGTAAAAAAATATCTATCAAAAGCACCCCCCATCAATATCTGTGTCCCTCCTCTGGTCGTCTGGGGTCTGGGGACGGTAGAGGTGTCATGCAGATATTTATTGTTTTATCTAATTATAATTATGCAATTCTGTAATTTTGTATTCTTCTTCTTTCACTTACCTTGTTTTTTTCCATTACCCTAAACACTTCCTAACATAATCTTTCTAAGTGGCTGCACAGTCCTCCACTGGATGCCTATCTCAGAGTTTACTCCTTCATCCACATAACAGGTGGATATTTAGTCTGTTTCCCATTTTTAATTAAGCAGCCTTAGGAGAAAAAGGAGAGCCAGATAATTATATATTCCTATAAATTCTTAACAGAAAGCAAGTCAGATGAAAGATTGCAGGAACACTAGTGCAATGGAAACACCAGCTAAAGTAGCAGAATGCAAAGTGCACAAATGTCCTTAAATGAGCCCGCTGCCTTTGGCGGCAGACGTGGTGGCACCTCTCCTGCAGGCAAACTCCAAGAATTACCCTGGTTAGAAGCCGAGGTGAGGCAACCACAGCCTGGGTTTCAGGCACATGTTCCCTGATTGCTGGTTAGCACTGTCACAGTCACAGCCTCCTCTTTCCAAGTCAATATCCTAACACTGTCTAGTTCTCTTCTGGGCAGCAAGCC
Organism: Balaenoptera ricei; assembly: GCF_028023285.1. Lineage (NCBI taxonomy): Eukaryota > Metazoa > Chordata > Mammalia > Artiodactyla > Balaenopteridae > Balaenoptera > Balaenoptera ricei. The sequence goes on from NC_082641.1 coordinate 164,464,279, forward strand.
TGGGGAATAAGAACTAATAAATCCACAGTTCTGTATAGCCCTCACCCAGGGTCATTCCCTGTAATGAAGCATGGGAGACAAAACTTAAATTCCAATACAAAAAAATCATGTTTATGTTACAGGTGTGGCAATCGATGGAAATAACAACGAAGTCAGAGAAAGACATATCCAGCTAGTCAAGAAAAGAGGAAATGTCAAGGCTCTTGATGAAGAACTTTACAGTATGTGAAAGACATGCCAAGTCAGAGTAATAAATGCAGCCTGGGTCACTTTAAAATCTTGAATTCCAACAGCATTGGAGACTAAAAATATTAACCTACCCAAGCATGGAAAAATAGGAGGGTTAAGTCCATGTTGCAAAACTGTTTCCCAGAGTGTGGGATGGTTTATTTCAGGTGATGGTGTGCTGAGAATTTTTTTTTCAATATTTAGTACTTATGTATTTTAATTTTTGTGGCAAATGATACTGCTTTTCCATTTATGGTAGGGACCTGTAATTTTCTTTTTAGAGTAAGTTTATTTCAGTTAAGTGAGTTAGGTTACTGATAAGTACTAATTAAAGCAAGGGTCTGGCAGAATTCTCCAGAATGGGGCCTTTGTGGTTGATGGTGGGATGTACTTTTGGTGTAGCTGATGTGTCTTCATGTAATGAAGTCACCTCATGTAACAGTACCATGTCAATGCTTAAAGTGCAGCAAACTTATTTTTCCTTCATCTAGAACAGGACAGCATGGACTTAAAAGTGGAGTTTGAGACCCACTTTGGCATTGCCCACACACGCTGGGCCACCCACGGGGTCCCCAATGCTGTCAACAGCCACCCACAGCGCTCAGACAAAGGCAACGGTATGTAGTATAGCCTTGCTCCCCTGTCCTAGTGGTTGTGCCTGGCCCTGACCTGTGCCAGGGTTGATCCACACCCACCACCAACTGGCTTCTCAGCGTCCCTGTCTTCCCCGAGTATCCAAACTGTTGGCACTGGGCCCCAGAAAGGAGGCAGATTCAACCTGACCCCTGGATAGTGCTGACCCCGCAGGCATCCACAGGAAAACAGTGGCACTTCCCATGAATGCCTTTGGCTCTGGGGACCCAGCCTGAGTGGGACTTGGTGGTGTAAAGGGTTGAAGGCCTGGGCACTGTTCCTCAGTTAGGGACCAGGGTGTTCCAGAGGGCTGGGCACTTGAGGAAAGATTGGGGTTCCTTCCTCGTCCAGCTATACCCATCCCTGACCCTGAAGAGAGTGGTCCTGAGCCAGGGCAGGTGGCAATGCTGATCTTGTTTAACGTCTGAGGTGCCTGCTCCAATCCTGGTTCCTGTAACGAGGGCCACCCAGTTCTCCCAATTCCCCCCTCACCATGTCAGCCCCAGCCCATGGGTCCACATCACTTGCCTGAGCCCCCAGGACAATTCTTTTTGTGGTGGTTCTTTTAAATGATGTCCCAGTCTCCTCTCACGGGGGAAGGACTGGTAGGTCTGGAGTTCCCACTGGAAGCTCTCAGGGACTCTGTGGTCAGCACCCAGGGGTGTCAGGGCCTCTGGCAGTAGGACACATGGGCATATGAGGAGAGAGGGCATAATCCCTGACTCCTCCCAGGGCTCCAAGGGCAGACGAGGGTCTAAGACATCATCTGGGCCTTCTAGTGGGTCTGCACTCTGGGTTGGGCCTGGTCAGGTCAGAAGCCCCCATGACCCACACCTGGGCATGATGCGAGAGGGTGTCCAGTGGAGAGAATGATTTCTGGAGTCAGCTGGGATCCCCCACCCCAAGCCGACTCCACTGGAGTCAGCTGGGATCCCCCACCCCAAGCCGACTCCAGAATGTGGCATAATGCAGGTTCTTGCCAAGCCTCATATTAGAGTAGGGATCAGACACGTAAGAGTAGTTGTAGGGTATTTACTATTAGCTAAACACTTGACAAGCCTCACTGCCATGAATTGTCTTGGAAGTCAGGCCACAGGAGAGAGCAGCACCTCCCTGGTCAGTGTCCTTTGCCCCTGTGGACACTGCAGTGCCTGGAGGCAGCTCACCCTGCCCGATTTGGAAAGGAAAGCCTCCCGGAGAGAACAGGAGGGCCCCATGCACCTCTCTCATCAGAGCAGCCAGAGATAGTACAGGGACCAGTCTATACATACACCTACATGGTCAGAGACTTGGGTAGTGAGGTTTCTTTGCTGGGGACCATTCCTTGCATCTGGTCCATGCCCTGAGCCATGAGATGCCCCACTACAGGGGCAGGCACCCTACGCTCAGGAGGGGGACAATAGACCCCACGGTGCTGAGGATCTAGGATATACATCCAACCAAACCCCAAGCCAGATGCAGAGGCTGGTCCCTGGAGCAACAGTGTTACTGAGGTAACACACTGTACCGAGACCATGTGCCCTGAAATGTCGCCACCTCAACCCCAGCCTCCTGCCCACTGAGATGATAGGGTGAACCCCCGCTTCACTGCAGACAGTGATTCTGTGTCCCCAAAGCAGCTAGGCTCCAAGGAGATTGCCCCCACACCCAAATTTGGAAATGCCTGCCGTGACTCAGGATGAGTAATTGAAGAAAATAAAACAACATGGGAAATAAGAAAAGATTTGTAAAATTTCTCTAACGACTCATCAGTGATATCTGAAAAGCATACTTTTAAGGAAGACTTACACCCAGCAACTACATTGCATACAAAAATTACACAAAGAAGTTTTCACAAAGAAAACACAGATTCTAGGAAACAAATTAATGATGAGAAGTTGACAATAGGCTGAGATGAAAGAAAATGTGACAGGGTTAAGAAAAAAATGTGAAGAAACACAGTCACAATAGATATGAAAAAAGTGGAGGACGGGATGGTTGTGAAGACAGTTAATAGATAATGAAGGCTTAATCATCCCTTTTGACATAAATACCAAAGCCTATTTCATGCTACTGTAGGCCACAAGTCAGAGCTCAGTGCGCGGCCAGGTTGGTGGATGCTTTTTATCAAAAGAGAAATGTGTTATTTCCTCGGGTTTAAATTGTAGTCATGGCAGATGTCAGCTCTAATCTCTGTAAGTGAAGTTTGCTTATCACAAGTGTCTGTATGAACAGTTTGTAGGTTTCAAGCTGTCAAATTGTCTTTCTTCACATCTGACTTGAACTTCATTTCTTCATAGCATTTCTCTCTTGACTAAACTTTTCTTCCAGAATTCGTGGTCATCCATAATGGGATCATTACAAATTACAAAGACCTGAGGAAATTTCTGGTAAGATACTTCCCCCGGGTGACATCTAAGTCAAGTGGTATTGGTCTTTCCCAGAAATTTTCCAACCAGCTCATTTCCCTCCAGAAAAAAAGGCAGAAGCTGATTGAGGTCCACTCTTGGCCACATCACCACATTAGACACAAAACTCATCCCCAGCTCAGGCTCCTCCCCAGATCTTGTTGGAGGAGAGAGCAGGGCATTCTCATTTACCTCAAAGGCCGCTGCAGAGTCAGAGCAGAATCAAAAAAACATGAACTTCTTTTTATTAAAGTGTCTGCACTGAATAACATACCAACTCATGCACCAAATGGAATGTGGGGTGGGAAGGCAGGCGGCAAGTGCTTCAAGTATGAAGAGGTTGTGGTATTGGTTGGGAGGTGGGTGGATTTGATTCAATGTATTTGATCATTTTGATTGCTGTTATTTTGCAATGTCCAGATTAATGGCAAGGACAAGCTTCTGAGGTGGGATGATCTCAGGGAAGACTACAATGACTCAGCTGTGTTAGGCTGTGGGATTCAGGCAAACATTTCTCATCCCTTCCCCATTTTCCTTGTTCTTGCCTTAAGTCACTCCAAGGACAAGTCATAAGGGAGGAGAGGGAGCTGGCCAGGCCAGCATTGCACAACAACCATTATCTGACACTCTGTCCAACCAAATATTCCAGGAAAGCAAAGGCTATGAGTTTGAGTCAGAAACAGATACAGAGACCATCGCCAAGCTGATTAAATATGTGTTCGACAACAGAGAAACTGAGGACATTACATTTTCAACACTGGTCGAGAGAGTCATTCAGCAGCTGGTGAGTTACAAGTCTCACCTATCTAAATCATCCCTTCATTCCTTCAGTTTTTATAAACACTTATTAGGCAAACTTGCACCAAGTACCTGAGGATTAAAGATGGCTCATCTACAGTGCCTGGCCTTAAAATGTTACATCCTTGTAGAATTGGGAGAAGTTCTGAGGTTTTGGTAGTAAACATCAAATAGAAACTGCTTTGCTTCATTTTAACATCTCTGAAATGGTGATAGGCCTTCTGATCTGTGGCTTCTACCAATGGTGTGTTGCACAAGGGACCTTGATTGTGGCAGTTCATGTTGTCATCTTATCAGTTGACTTGTGTGCATTGTTGACTTGTGCGCATACATACCCAAGATGAATTTAACTGATGTTGGAGACTTAGAATTGTAGTCTTTCCTCCTGTTTCAGTAAAGCAGTTATTCGTCATGTGGGAGAAATGCCCACAAGTCCTTACTGAGTGGAGTTGGAAGGAAGGAAGAGGAAATAAAGACAGCAGGTGTGGACTTTTGAGAAGTTTGGTTGTAGAAGAAGAAGGGTGCAAAGAAATGGCCCAGTGAAGGGAGAGGGTTGCAGTTCTGAGGCAGGATTGTATTTTTGTGGTAGGAGATATCAGATCATGTCTGTGTGCTGAAATGAATGATCCAAGTGGGAGAAAGAGATTGGTGATGTCCCAGAGGGTTGGACCTATGGAACAAGGTCCCTGCAAAGGGGCACATGGTGGAGGGATTGTCCAAGAGAGACACGTCCTTGGAGGAGGAGGTAGAGCAGACCCAGGCCTTCCATGGGACGGTGGAGGGAGGAGGAGAGGGCTCCAGACTTCCTAGAATCCATCCTTCTGAGCATCAGAGCTGTCCAATAGCTCCCCTGAGATGGGGACAGCTTGGAGAGAGTGTTCAGGGCCGAGGATCTAGAACATCTGGGGTCAGAGGCTGCTTTGGGTACAACACTGTGGTTTAAAATATATGACCCTTTGGTGTTTTCAGTCTTTTTTTAAAAGTAAGTCAAACCCTTTGCCCTGTGACTCCCATTTTGGGGGACCTTAATTTAGAGGACATATTTATAAATAAAAGCCTGTCCCATAACTAGTGTACAGTAAACCAATTTAGTTTTGCAGCATAGTACTTCCTCTTTTCCATCTGTAATTTTAAATTTTGGAAATGTCTCTCAGTGATGGCACTTTTAAACTTCAGCGATATATCTGAAGCAACACAGGGCTCTTTTTGGCAGAGAACGGGAAGAGTTTTTCTATTTAGTCCTACTTCATTGCTGACAAAACCAGCAGGGTGAATGTCAGGCTCCTCAGGTTCTGTCTAAAGCCCCTTCATTTTGGGCAGTTTGAAAGGCCCTTAGGGACCTGGAGATGCTGGCCCCGGGGTCTCTCTGGTTGTGTGACTGAGTTGGCAAACTGGCCATAGCATGAGGCCATGAGGTCTGCCTAGGTTTCCAAACCTTGGAAATCCAGATTTATAGCTGGCTGTACATAAAGTCAAGTACATGATTAGTACAGGATGGTCAGAATGTAGGAGAGAATTTTGCATTGAACTTTTAAATAGGAAGAGCATTTGGAGTCTTGAGTTAGGAGAACTATATTCTAACTCTGGTTTGTACAAACCAACAAGCTGAGGCACAGAGCACAAATGGCAGTCATTGCCATAGAAATAATAATTATAACAACTCATACTTCTGATGTGTCTCTATTATGTCAGGCACTGTCCTAAGCACTTAAAATGCATTAGCTCACAGAAGCCATACAAGGTAGGACTATTCTCATTTCCATTCACCATGAGGCACAAAGAAGGCTGCAGTGATTGCCCAGTTAAGGGGTGGAGCCACGATTTGAACCCAGGCACTAACGTGTGTTGAGCTAAACTTAGGTCGTGGATTAGCCCCTTTAATCCTCACAATTGCTCCCTGAGTAGGTACCATCCCTGAGGCCCAGGGCAGGACCCCTGGCTACGGTTCTCATTTCCTGAGGTTCTAACTGCAGCAGTCCACCCAGGTCATCACAGAGCTGGGAGCTGTTCCTTGTGGACCTGGACAGGGAGGTTTATATTGCTCACAATGAAATCCACAAGTTCTGGTCTTTGATACTTGATTGTGGTACTGCCTGTTTCACTTTCCCCTCCTGACATCACCCTGCGCAAGCTGTCCTATATTCAGCACCCTGAGTGAGTGACCCCAGGACTGCCCGCAGTGAAGAGGCTCCCAGGGAGAGCTGTCTGGGGTAGTGGGCTGAGGTGCAGCAACCTAGCTTAGCCAGAGTAAGTTGTTCCTCACTCTCCTTTCCCGTCTTTTCAGGAAGGCGCATTTGCATTGGTTTTCAAGAGCATCCACTACCCCGGAGAAGCCGTGGCCACAAGGTGAGACAGAACGCATTGACATTTCCAGCAACAAATAAATAAAATAAAATCACTTAGCTTGAGGCACAAAGGAGAAGTAGGGCCCCTGGCAAAACAGAAGGTGCTCACTCTATCTAAGGGACAACTGTGGCTTAGCCACAGAGAATGTACCCCACCATCTCTGTGGCTGGAGCTTCTGATTTTTTTAAAGAGAAACTAGAAAGTTGGATTTTTATTTGAAATCTCTACACTTTTTTTTTTAGAAATTGACAACAAATTCAAACTAAAAATAAAGTTGTATAGCAAGGGCAGGTCCAGGTTTCAGGTCAACTTCAGAGATTCCCTTTAGAAAAAGTATGCAAAATTATGAACATGAAATTAGGAACAAAAATGAATGTTGACTCAGAGGCAAAGAATATACAAATCAATTTTCACTGCAAAGTAAAGGAGCTGTTACAGTGGAGGATTACTGGGCTGAATGTCAATATTATGACATAGTATGAGTGTGTTTCATGTTTGGTAATTGCAATCATTGTTGCTTTTGTTGTGGTCATCCATGTACAATGCCTGGTGTCAGTCTATTTATCTCTTGTAAAAATAAAATATAGTGTGTGTGTGTGAAAAAAAAAAAAATGAATGTTGATTTGAATCCAGTAAAGAAGAGGCCTTGAAGGCCAAGAGCTCAAGCTTTATCACCTTCATGCCAGGTGTGATCCAGGAATCAGCTGAGAGGGCCTGGGTCAGCCCACATGTCCTTCTGTTAGAGCCCTGTGGCCCCCAGCAATGTGTGGATTCACACAAATGGGCATGTGAGTGCCATCCTATAATTTTATATTCAGATGGGTGGATTATCCACCCATCCATCCATCTGTCCATCCACTCATTTGTCTATCTACCCATTTATCTGTCCATCTATCTATCCATCTGTCTATCCATCCATCAATCAATCTGACCATCTATCTACCCATCTATCTATCCATCCATCCAACTAATATTTGTTGAGTATTTACTGTGTACTGGGCCCTGGCGACCTAGTGACACCCAACCTGGTCCTACCCTTAAGGTAGCAGTCCCCAACCTTTTTGGCACCAGGGACCAGTTTCATGGAAGTCAGTTTTTCCACAGACTAGTGGCAGGGGGAATGGTTTCAGGATGATTCAAGCACATTACATTTATTGTGCACTTTATTTCTATTATTATTACATTGTACAACTCACCATAATGCAGAATCGGTGGGAGCCCTGAGCTTGTTTTCACTTGCCACTCACCAATAGGGTTTATTTATTTATTTATTTTCTAATAGCTTCTTCTTTTTTTTTTTTTAAACATCTTTATTGGACTATAATTGCTTTACAATGGTGTGTTACTTTCTGCTTTATAACAAAGTGAATCAGTTATACATATACATATGTTCCCATATCTCTTCCCTCAGGCGTCTCCCTCCCTCCCACCCTCCCTATCCCACCCCTCTAGGTGGTCACAAACCACCGAGCTGATCTCCCTGTGCTATGCGGCTGCTTCCCACTAGCTATCTATTTTACATTTGGTAGTATATATATGTCCATGCCACTCTCTCACCCTGTCACATCTTACCCCTCCCCCTCCCCATATCCTCAAGTCCATTCTCTAGTAGGGCTGTGTCTTTATTCCCGTCTTGCCACTAGGTTCTTCATGACCTTTTTTTTTTTTTTTTCCCTTAGATTCCATATATATGTGTTAGCATACGGTATTTGTTTTTCTCTTTCTGGCTTACTTCACTCTGTATGACAGACTCTAACTCCATCCACCTCACTACAAATACCTCCATTTCCTTTCTTTTTATGGCTGAGTAATATTCCATTGTATATATGTGCCACATCTTCTTTATCCATTCATCCGATGATGGATACTTAGGTTGCTTCCATGTCCTGGCTATTGTAAATAGAGCTGCAATGAACATTTTGGTACATGACTCTTTTTGAATTATGGTTTTCTCAGGGTATATGCCCAGTAGTGGGATTGCTGGGTCGTATGGTAGTTCTATTTTTAGTTTTTTAAGGAACCTCCATACTGTTCTCCATAGTGGCTGTATCAATTTACATTCCCACCAACAGTGCAAGAGGGTTCCCTTTTCTCCACACCCTCTCCAGCATTTATTGTTTCTAGATTTTTTGATGATGGCCATTCTGACTGGTGTGAGATGATATCTCATTGTAGTTTTGATTTGCATTTCTCTAATGATTAAGGATGTTGAGCATTCTTTCATGTGTCTGTTGGCAATCTGTATATCTTCTTTGGAGAAATGTCTATTTAGGTCTTCTGCCCATTTTTGGATTGGGTTGTTTGTTTTTTTGTTATTGAGCTGCATGAGCTGCTTGTAAATGTTGGAGATTAATCCTTTGTCAGTTGCTTCATTTGCAAATATTTTCTCCCATTCTGAGGATTGTCTTTTGGTCTTATTTATGGTTTCCTTTGCTGTGCAAAAAAAAAGCTTTTAAGTTTCATTAGGTCCCATTTGTTTATTTGTGTTTTTATTTCCATTTCTCTAGGAGCTGGGTCAAAAAGGATCTTGCTGTGATTTATGTCATAGAGTGTTCTGCCTATGTTTTCCTCTAAGAGTTTGATAGTGTCTGGCCTTACACTTAGGTCTTTAATCCATTTTGAGTTTATTTTTGTGTATGGTGTTAGGGAGTGTTCTAATTTCATACTTTTACATGTACCTGTCCAGTTTTCCCAGCACCACTTATTGAAGAGGCTGTCTTTTCTCCACTGTAGGTGCTTGCCTCCTTTATCAAAGATAAGGTGACCATATGTGCGTGGGTTTATCTCTGGGCTTTCTATCCTGTTCCATTGATCTATGTTTCTGTTTTTGTGCCAGTACCAAACTGTCTTGATTACTGTAGCTTTGTAATACAGTCTGAAGTCAGGGAGCCTGATTCCTCCAGCTCCATTTTTCGTTCTCAAGATTGCTTTGGCTATTCGGGGTCTTTTGTGTTTCCATACAAATTGTGAAATTTTTTGTTCTAGTTCTGTGAAAAATGCCAGCAGTAGTTTGATAGGGATTGCATTGAATCTGTAGATTGCTTTGGGTAGTAGAGTCATTTTCACAATGTTGATTCTTCCAATCCAAGAACATGGTATATCTCTCCATCTATTTGTATCATCTTTAATTTCTTTCATCAGTGTCTTATAATTTTCTGCATACAGGTCTTTTGTCTCCTTAGGTAGGTTTATTCCTAGATATTTTACTCTTTTGTTGCAATGGTAAACGGAAGTGTTTTCTTAATTTCACTTTCAGATTTTTCATCATTAGTGTATAGGAATGCAAGAGATTTCTGTGCATTAATTTTGTATCCTGCTACTTTACCAAATTCATTGATTAGCTCTAGTAGTTTTCTGGTGGCAACTTTAGGATTCTCTATGTATAGTATCATGTCATCTGCAAACAGTGACAGCTTTACTTCTTCTTTTCCGATTTGGATTCCTTTTACTTCTTTTTCTTCTCTGATTGCTGTGGCTAACACTTCCAAAACTATGTTGAATAATAGTGGTGAGAGTGGGCAACCTTGTCTTTTTCTGATCTTAGTGGAAATGGTTTCAGTTTTTCACCATTGAGGACAATATTGGCTGTGGGTTTGTCATATATGGCCTTTATTATGCTGAGGAAAGTTCCCTCTATGCCTACTTTCTGCAGGGCTTTTATCATAAGTGGGTGTTGAATTTTGTCGAAAGCTTTCTCTGCATCTATTGAGATGATCATATGGTTTTTCTCCTTCAGTTTGTTAATATGATGTATCACGTTGATTGATTTGCGTATATTGAAGAATCCTTGCATTCCTGGAATAAACCCCACTTGATCATGTTGTATGATCCCTTTAATGTGCTGTTGGATTCTGTTTGCTAGTATTTTGTTGAGGATTTTTGCATCTATGTTCATCAGTGATACTGGCCTGTAGTTTTCTTTCTTTGTGACATCTTTGTCTGGTTTTGGTATCAGGGTGATGGTGGCCTCGTAGAATGAGTTGGGGAGTGTTCCTCCCTCTGCAATATTTTGGAAGAGTTTGAGAAGGATAGGTGTTAGCTCTTCTCTAAATGTTTGATAGAATTCGCCAGTGAAGCCATCTGGTCCTGGGCTTTTGTTTGTTGGAAGATTTTTAATCACAGTTTCAATTTCAGTGCTTGTGATTGGTCTGTTCATATTTTCTATTTCTTCCTGGTTCAGTCTCGGCAGGTTGTGCATTTCTAAGAATCTGTCCATTTCTTCCAGGTTGTCCATTTTATTGGCATAGAGTTGCTTGTAGTAATCTCTCATGATCGTTTGTATTTCTGCAGTGTCAGTGGTTACTTCTCCTTTTTCATTTCTAATTCTATTGATTTGAGTCTTCTCCCTTTTTCTCTTGATGAGTCTGGCTAATGGTTTATCAATTTTGTTTATCTTCTCAAAGAACCAGCTTTTAGTTTTATTGATCTTTGCTATTATCTCCTTCATTTCTTTTTCATTTATTTCTGATCTGATCTTTATGATTTCTTTCCTTCTGCTAGCTTTGGGGTTTTTTTGTTCTTGTTTCTCTAATTGCTTTAGGTGGAAGGTTAAGTCGTTTATTCGAGATGTTTCCTGTTTCTTGATGTAGGCTTGTATTGCTATAAACTTCCCTCTTAGAACTGCTTTTGCTGCATCCCATAGGTTTTGGGTCGTCCTGTCTCCATTGTCATTTGTTTCTAGGTATTGTTTGGTTTCCCCTTTGATTTCTTCAGTGATCACTTCGTTATTAAGTAGCGTATTGTGTAGCCTCCATGTGTTTGTATTTTTTACAGATCTTTTCCTGAAATTGATATCTAGTCTCATAGCATTGTGGTCGGAAAAGATACTTGATACGATTTCAATTTTCTTAAATTTACCAAGGCTTGATTTGTGACCCAAGATATGATCTATCCTGGAGAATGTTCCTTGAGCAACCAATTGGGTTTTGATATGAGTCTGCAAGCAGTTGATTTATTACAGTCTCTGTGCAGTCAAACCTCTCTGCTAATGATAATATGTATTTGCAGCCACTCCCCAGTGCTAGCATCACCGCCTCAGCTCCATCTCAGATCATCAGGCATTAGATTCTCATAAGGAGCTGGCAACCTAGATCCCTCGCATGCGCAGTTCATAGTAGGGTTTGCACTCCTATGAGAATCTAATGCCACTGCTGATCTGACAGGAGGCAGAGCTCAGGCAGTAATGCGAACGATGGGGAACGGCTGTAAATATAGATGGAGCTTTGCTCACTTGCCCGCCCGCCAGTCAGCGCCTGCTATGTTGCCTTGTTCCTATCAGGCCACGGATCGATACTGTGGCCCGTGGGTTGGGGACCCCTGCCTTAAGGACTGGACAGTTGTGCAGGAGGACAGAGCAGGGCAGAAGATGGTGATGTTCTGTGATGAGGGTTGGGAGGCAGTGCACAGGGGGCCTAAGGGGAAGTAGGTGTCAGCCTGGGGAAGGCAGGCAGAGAAACCAGCGTGAGCAAAGGCAAGGAGCCCAGAGTGACTGTGGCGCTTTAGGGATCTGCAGTTAGGCCAGGATGGTGATGGGGAGGGGCACTGGTGGGACTTGAGGCTCTTCTAGTCTCAGTGTGTGCTTACTGACACCTTTTGTATGCCAGGCATGGGTGACAAGAGCGAACAAGATTGTAGGGACACTGCCCTATGAAACTCGAGAGCTGGTGGGGAGTGGGGAGGTGGGCAGAGGCCCAGCTCTGCAGGATCTAGGTTGCCCTGTAGTTGCAGGCTTCATTGTGAAGGCACTGGGGAGCCACTGAGAATGCACCTGTGGACCAAACTGTCATAGAATCTAGGCAGGAAATTATGTGAATATATTATGATTTTATTTTTTTCTGGGACAGGAACTAATTTACCATTTGGAATTTAAGTCTTTCAAATCATAGAATTATAAAATGCCAGTTGGTCCCTATCAAATTTTGAAACTCCTTTTAAAATCTATTATCATGTTATTACTAGTTTGCAGAAGAAGATAGTGTGAAGAAGCAGTAAAGCTTTACTTTTCGAAATTGTCTATAATTAATGGCTCTATAACTTCTGGGACAATCTTTGGGATGTCTTGGGAGCACTTTGCACTGGGGACAGGGCTAGATGCGGGGACCCTCTCTTCAGTGCTCAGAGGACATCCAGCCCGGCCCAGGGTGTCAAGGCAATGGGTAACTCGATTCCCTGTTGTCCCTACAGGAGAGGCAGCCCCCTGCTCATTGGAGTGAGGAGCAAATACAAACTCTCCACAGAACAGATCCCCATCTTATACAGGACACGTAAGTTTCTTGAGAAGGACGTGAACAGCGCAGCACTGTTCTGGTGCCGGCAGCTCCCCTCAGAGGCAGGATGCCTTCCTTCACTCTGCTAGGGCCAGGTCCAAAAGGTTTTCATGCAACTGGGACTTGGCTCCAGTTTTTCAAAAGCTTTTTCTTGTGGATATTTTCAAATACATACCAAGTTGAGGGAGCTGCTGCTGTGGTTCTGTTATATAAAGGCACCTGTGCCCTGATTGGAGTGTTGATTTGGTTTGTTTTGTTAATAGCTGATTCAGTGCTCTTACTATTTGGGGATCTTTTACACAATTCGGCTGATGCAGCCAAAGCTAAAAATTGCACATTTCTCCCACACATATTCAAAGGGGAAGTTGGCTTCTTCGTGTTGTTCCAAGAAAATAGTCTAACGGGATTTGTGATCCTTTCCTTCATTTGCTAGGCAATATTGAGAATGTGAAGAATATCTGTAAAACAAGGATGAAGAGGCTGGACAGCTCGACCTGCCTTCATGCTGTAGGCGATAAAGCAGTGGAATTCTTCTTTGCTTCTGATGCAAGGTATCTACACCTTGTTTCCTTTCTTTCCTAGGATTATGTAATCAAGAATGACTGGCTAAACACCCCCATTTCTTACTTACTCCCCCGTTTGAGCTGTTTTCTCAAGGGTCAGCAAGGGGAAGCGGTGATGGCAGATTTCAGCTCTTGGTGGCCCTCCTGAGGGAATCCTTGCCCAGTGAGCACTTTTTACATGGCTGTCATCAGCAGCCCTGGTGGCCAAAGGCAAGGTCTACTGATCTACACAATTTTTTGGGCCTGTACAGAATAAATGAATTAGTTGCCAACATTTTAAAAATGGGAAATTTCCCATAAAAATCTGAATTTCTAGCTTTTCTAAAAACCCAGCAGATCTGAGCACACCAGACTGCTCCCCCCAGCCCTCTTTGGGGCCATTCAAAGTCTGCTCCCTTTAGATGGGGCAAGTGTCTCTAGACCTTTGGTCCTTCCTGAACCTTGCCTGCCTTTGCCAGAGTTCTGACCATTCATAAAAGACAGAGCCAAGATTGAGGGTTTTGGTCCAGTAGATTCCAAAGTGCATGTTCGCATCAATACACCAAACAGTAATTCTGAAATTTGAGAAAGTCGGCTTCATGCCCCTTTTAGTACAAAAAAATGTATACACACACAGAGAAAAGACCAAAACATTTTCCTGCTAGTTGAAATAGAAAACCACCATAAACACCACAATTACTACCTCCTTTATCCAAACCTTTATTATGCCTCTTTCCCACCAGCCTCTGGTAAGGCCTTGCTGTGAAGCAGGGAGGACACCAGGTGAGGTCTCCTGGGACACATGAAGTAACGAGAACCTACAGCCCAGGCTGCAAGGCCTATTTCAGCCCACAGCCAGCATTGTACTTAATGCTGATAGGAAAGGTCAGCATTTCCCAAACTGTGTTCCTTAGGGCACCATTTCAATGAGAAGCTAATATTATTTCAGTGATTCTAGGACATGCAATTATCCTATAGATTTTAGCATCTGTAAGTGGCATCTGGCAATTATAATTTGCTACAGTTTTTATATACTTCTTAGAAGTATATAAAATAATCACGATCTTAAGATCAATGTTACCACTCTATGACATAAATCACAGCAAGATCCTTTTTGACCCACCTCCTAGAGAAATGGAAATATAAACAAAAATAAACAAATGGGACCTAATGAAACTTAAAAGCTTTTGCACAGCAAAGGAAACCATAAACAAGACCAAAAGACAACCCTCAGAATGGGAGAAAACATTTGCAAGTGAAGCAACTGACAAAGGATTAATCTCCAACATTTACAAGCAGCTCATGCAGATCAATAACAAAAAAACAAACAACCCAATCCAAAAATGGGCAGAAGACCTAAATAGACATTTCTCCAAAGAAGATATACAGATTGCCAACAGACACATGAAAGAATGCTCAACATCCTTAATCATTAGAGAAATGCAAATCAAAACTACAATGAGATATCATCTCACACCGGTCAGAATGGCCATCATCAAAAAATCTAGAAACAATAAATGCTGGAGAGGGTGTGGAGAAAAGGGAACCCTCTTGCACTGTTGGTGGGAATGTAAATTGATACAGCCACTATGGAGAACAGTATGGAGGTTCCTTAAAAAACTAAAAATAGAATTACCATAAAACCTAGCAATCCCACTACTGGGCATATACCCTGAGAAAACCATAATTCAAAAAGAGTCATGTACCAAAATGTTCATTGCAGCTCTATTTACAATAGCCAGGACATGGAAGCAACCTAAGTGTCCATCATTGGATGAATGGATAAAGAAGATGTGGCACATGTATACAATGGAATATTACTCAGCCATAAAAAGAAATGAAATGGAGGTATTTGTAGTGAGGTGGATGGAGTTAGAGTCTGTCATACAGAGTGAAGTAAGCCAGAAAGAGAAAAACAAATACCGTATGCTAACACATATATATGGAATCTAAGAAAAAAAAAAAAAGGTCATGAAGAACCTAGGGATAAGATGGGAATAAAGACACAGACCTACTAGAGAATGGACTTGAGGGTATGGGGAGGGGGAAGGGTAAGCTGGGACAAAGTGAGAGAGTGGCATCACATATATACACTACCAAACGTAAAATAGATAGCTAGTGGGAAGCAGCCGCATAGCACAGGGAGATCAGCTCGGTGGTTTGTGACCACCTAGAGGGGTGGGATAGGGAGGGTGGGAGGGAGGGAGACGCCTGAGGGAAGAGATATGGGAACATATGTATATGTATAACTGATTCACTTTGTTATAAAGCAGGAACTAACACACCATTGTAAAGCAATTATACTCCAATAAAGCTGTTAAAAAAAAAAAAAAATTCAGAGGAGAAGTCACAGAGAAACTTGTCTTTGACCTGAACTTGAGTTTCCATTAAGATTGCAATGCAGGGATATTACACATGAAGGTAATCACATAAACTTACTATACTGAAACTTGCAGAGGTTATGAGTGTTGTTCAAGGTCCCACAGCAAGTGCATTGTGGAATCAGAATTTTAAGTGAGGCCTTATGAACTAAAAACAAACAAACAAAAAAACTAGCCCTTTCTGTGATACCATGTTGCCTTTGAAGTAGTTTTTTTGGTGGGTTGGTAGAAACTGGTTCCAGTGTTTCTTGCAGGAATGACTAGTTCTGTCCCCCCACGGCCCCCCACCCCCGAGTTGATCCACAAAGTTTCCTTTAGAATGGACTTGGTAAAATGCAGACATACAAGTATTCATGACGCCTGTGTCCAATCATTTCTCCTGCCATTGACTACTTCACTTCTAGGATTATATGAACAATTCACTGTCTTGAATATGCTTTTCCCTCCTCCAAGAATTCCTTTCTCCCTATGGGGCATCTGGGAAACCCACTTCATTTTTCAAAACTCAATTTACATATTGTGTCTTTTGTGCAGTCTTCTTTTTAGTGTTGTGATCACATGCTCCTTTTTGCTACCCTTGCACTTCTGCATGCCTGATTGTTGCACTCGCTACACTGTATTGTAATTGTATTTTTTACATATCTCTGTCTTCTCCTGGGCAACATTCCTTGGGACCAGGGACTACCTTTTTTCATCTATTGATGTTGCCTTAGCATGTTACTTGTTGTGAAGTAGTTAGTTATAAAAATGAGATTTGATTACATTGAAAATTGTTATGTAAAAAAAAAAAAAGATCAATGTTACCTTGTATTCAATGAAGTATGGTAGATGTTTCTCAAAAAAAAAAAAAAAAAAAGACAAATGCTTGAAAGGAGATTAAAGAATTATTTGTAGGCAATACAATTATATACTTTAAAAATCCACCTGAAAGGCTGTTAGAAGTAATACTCGTGGCTGGTCAGAGTATAAAGGTGTAGAAATTCGACATTCCAGCAGTAGCCACTTTGCTGTCAGCTTAGTGAGGTGGGTGGTAGGGGACCACATCTATCCTGTTCCCCTTCATGTCTCCACAAGTGACTGGCACAGTAGGCTCTCAGCAAACCTTTGTTGAACTAAAAAAGGAATCTATTTACCACAGCTGAAAAAAAAGTTTTAATCCCTTAAAATAAATTTAAATAAAAATAGTCCCAGAACCTGTTTGGAGAAGACTACAGAAGTTTACCATGAGAAATAAGAAGAGATTTGAATAAAGGGAGAGATTCCACATTCCTTGGTAAGAAGCCTTAATATTATTCTGAAAACATTAATTGGTTTAAAGTTAATTTAATAATTAGAAATTATTTTTAAAGATATTGACTCTTCTTAATCTGTAAATTCGATGCTATAATTAAAATCCCTGACATTATTTTGTTTGTTTAGGTTTTTGGAACTTAATAAAGTGATTCTATAATGTATTGCATGTAGATGAAAAAGCATATATTGAAAAATAAGAGTGACAAAGGTGACCCTCTCAGGTACAAAGGCACATAGAGCTCTCGTGACAACAGTGGCCAGCATTGCTGTGCACTTACGGCTGGACACTGTGCTGAGGGCTTCACCAAGACTATCCCATTTAATAATCACAACAAACCTCTGGTGAAGGCACAGTGGTCATCTCCCAGTTTAAAGCAGAGGAACCCGAGACGGGCTCAGAGGGGTCATGTCTGTGTTGCCCGAGGGCACAGGCTGGTAAGAGACAGGGATGAGGATTCCACCTCAGGTCTAATTCCTGGGCCAGTAATTTTGATGACTGCCATCCATTTTGTAAATTAAAACAGTAATTATATTTAAACATGCAGATGTACACACACATGTGAATACAAACAGACGTATTAAGCACTGTCTGAAGGACAGTACAATGTAAGTAGCATTTATCTGCTGGAGATTGAATCGGGCCGTTTTTACTTCTTCCTCTTGTTGCCTGTGTTTTCTGCTTTTTATTCAAAGAATGTATATTGTTTAAAATATTTTTTCCAGTGCAGTGGCTTTCCGTCCTTCTTTGTCTTTCTTCCCTAGGATCTGGAGACACCTCTCTTAGAGCCATAGAACTTGATTATTTCTCTTTTTAACTTTGCATCAGGAGTTTTAAATGCTCATTTTTCTGCACAGGGCACATGTTGGTGTAGCACTTGGTAGAATGAGAGTTTTTTTCTCCCATGGTCCTTCAGGTACCACCTTCATGGTTTTTACCATATCTATGTACCACCTGTACTATTGATTACCTAACTTTCTTTTTCATTTACCAACTTTTCTAACAATTTTATTTTTAAAAGAAACTTTCCGTTTCCATCTCAAGGGAAAAATCATTATTTCAACACAGAGAAAGCTACTATAAAAATAAACACAATGACTGCACATTTCATTAGTGGATAGATCTTATAGTTTGCTTTTAAGTCCCCCCCCCCTTTTTCTTGCCTTGTGTGTGTGTGTGTGTGTGTGTGTGTGTGTGTAAGAAAAGGAGTCATCTGTCCTAATGAGTTTCCCACTATATGGATTTTGTTGAGTGTCTCCTCCATGTTCTTCTGTTCACCGTATTTCCTGCAAACAGAAGTTTACAGGTGTCTAGAAGCTTGATCTTCAGGTTTGATTTTTTCTTTTTTGGCAAGACTATTTAATAGGTAGTGTGTCCTTCCATCAGGAGGCACTATGTCTCATTGTCTTTTTGTAGTACTGTTAAAATTGAACAGGGAGTTCAAAGATCAGGAGCCTTATCCATCCATTATAAAGCTGCTCTTAGCTTTTCATTTCTTCATTTCATTAGCCACTGATGGACCTTGATTAGGGCTATTAATGATTAGGAATTCATAAGTTGATTATTATAATTCTATCATTCCTTCTTTATTAGCTATATTTCACCTATAAAGAGAAACTTGCCTTCATAAACTGTGGTTATTCTGAAAGGTCATTTGGAAAGGCAAGATAAATGTTTCATTCTTTCCCTTTATGATTCAGAATGTGTTGGTTCCTGAGCATTCTCCAAAGGTGACATTGTTTGGATCCTGATTCGAGGAAAGCAATTATAAAAGAACATCTATGCGATTACTGGGGAAATTTGAACATACTGGGTACTTGATGTTATGAAGGAATAACTATTACTCTTAGACGTGATAGTGGTATTATAGTAGGGTGAAAAATAATCCTTGTCTTTTAGAGCTATAAGCTAAAAGGTTTACAGATGATTTGATGTCTGGGACTGGCTTCGAAATAGTTCTGGGTGGAGGGGAGGGGCGGAAGGTATGAATCAATGTTTATATGCCATATCCTAAAATGCTATTCAGTGTTACTGATATGGACCCACATCTTGTAACTGTCAAGGACAGGCCCTATCTCTGACACCCATATTTTCCCTGCTCCAGCGCTATCATAGAACACACCAACCGGGTCATCTTCCTTGAGGATGATGACATTGCTGCAGTGGCTGATGGGAAACTCTCTATTCACCGGGTCAAGCGTTCGGCTAGTGATGACCCATCTCGAGCCATACAGACCTTGCAGATGGAATTGCAGCAAATCATGAAAGGCAGGTGTCCTCTGAGGGTCCCTGTGCAGCAGCCTCATGGGGCAGGTGCTCTGTGGGGGAGCTCCTGAGACTCTCTGCCCTGTCATGGGTGGGCACTACCGCCTTCCTGCCTGCTGTGAGCACCGGAGTCGGGCTGCAGGTGGTCTGTGGTTCGTACATCTCAGGGGATGTGGGGCGCCTGGCCTGGCTACTCCAAAGGGGGCTTCTGACCATGTCCCGGCACCAGGTCTCCCTGCTTGAACTGACCCCAGTCCATCAACTACCTCCCTTTACATATTCTCTGGGACACATTCCTACACCCCAGGCATCATTGCTTCTCTGGATGAGAGGCCTGCAGTAACGGGGGGCTGTGGACTACTTTCTCCTTGTGAGGGGAGCCTATCTTCCTGCACCCACACTTGTGTCCCTACACCCTCCTCTCCACAGGGCAGCCTGGGTAAACGTTTAAGAATGTGAATCATACTCTCTTATCCTGCTGGGTAAAGCCCTCCAGTGGCTTCCCACTGTTCTTAGCATAAAACCCACACTCCCTGCCACAGCCCACAGCCATCCACACGCAGCCTGGCCCCACCTTGCACAACCCTTCCCCACTGTGCCCCTCCCCGCCCACCCTGGCTGCCTCACTGTTACTCAGACAGGCGGAGTGCTTGCTCCCCTGGGGGTCATTGCACTCACTCAGCTTCGCACAGGACCAGCTCCTTTTGATCATCTCCCCTGAAACATCACCCCCTCAGAGAGCCCTTCCCTGGTCCGTATCTGCAATGGCCCGACCCCTCCTCACTTGCTCTGTTTGCTTCATGGCACTCTTTCTACAAGTTCTCTGCCGAGGGCAGCAGACAGGGACACTGTGATGCTTGGCATCACGTGTGTGTGTATCCCAGAGGACACTCCCACCCTGTCTGTGGACACCTGTCGACAGGCATCAGGCACAGCACCTGTCGGGGGTCTTAGATGTCATCCGGTTTCATTCACATCAGAGCCCTAGAAATATGTGGCTGAAAAGATTTTTTGTTTTTTGTTTTAATACAGAGTATAGGAGGGTATTTGGATTAAAAAAATTGCCTATTTCCTTAGGCTCGCTTAATTTGTACTTCCCTAAGTAGGTGGGTGTTAGGAAGTAAAGCATTTTACTTTCCTCTGGCCTTGCCAAGAAGAGCGTGGCCCAGAAAGGCCAGCCATGCATTTGTTACTTACATCCCTCCCTTCCTCAAGTTGCAGGATCTGATATGCACATTGAAGATAATAATCATACCTTACCTGGCTTGTCACCATGAGTATCAGGTGGGACAATACCTAGAGACACCTTTTGTAATCTGCAGTAGCCTTTACATGTGTCTCTGTGACTAACTGCATAACAACTGCTCTTGATTAAAAGCTAAGCAGTGAAAGTGTAACAAAATTAAAATTGACATCCTGTTGATGTTTGTTTGATCAGGTAACTTCAGTGCATTTATGCAGAAGGAGATATTTGAACAGCCAGAATCAGTTTTCAATACCATGAGAGGTCGGGTGAATTTTGAGACCAACACAGGTAATCCCTCGTCCGAGCCCTGGGCCAATGCACAATCCCTGTGTCGTGTCAGCATTAACACACTGCATGTGTCCTGCAGTGCTTCTGGGCGGCTTGAAGGACCACTTGAAGGAGATCAGACGATGCCGACGGCTCATCGTGATTGGCTGTGGAACTAGCTACCATGCTGCTGTGGCTGTAAGTGCAACATGCTGGGCCCTTGATAGTGCCTGGGAGGCAGTGTTGGCTAGGACAAGATGAGTCTTAAATGCTGTCATGCATTTGGCCTTCCAAATTTGGTGCCATGAGCCAGTATGAGAACTGGCATGGAGCCCTTTCTCCTGCAGTTTGGCCTGTGAATGCCTGAAGTTCCCTGCTCACCTGGACGCAGAGGTGCCATTTCATAAACTGTCTTAGAAGCCCAGCCGCCTTTGTCCCTGCGGTGTTCATGGCTGACTTTAGTCCCCATTCTTGTTGGCTTCAGACGCGGCAAGTTTTGGAGGAACTGACCGAGCTCCCGGTGATGGTTGAACTCGCTAGTGATTTTCTGGACAGGAACACACCTGTGTTCAGGGATGACGTTTGCTTTTTCATAAGCCAGTCAGGTAAGGGTTACAGGTTTTCATTAGTTCATCTCAGGGCTCTGTCCTCTCGGTGACACACCATGCAGCTCCCTCCCTCCTTCATCGCATGAAGTTCTCTGCACACAGACAATGTGCCACAATCTCTCATGCACAGGGTCATTCAACCCTCAGAGCCATCAGCCACTGTCCCATTTTATGGGGAGGGCCATGCAGCCGGGTTCTCTCTCCTCCTGCTGTTCCAAGTCCAGGACTTAAGGGACCACTCACCGAGATACTCAGAAATGTGTGCTGGGTTTAAATTAGAGGGGAGTTTAATTCTGCTGGTTGAGAGTCACTTCAAGAACTGTGTGGGCACCATACAGTTGCAACCCAACAGTGGGAGGCATGGAGAGACACTACTCAGGTGTAGAGAGCCCAGGCTACCCTCAGCTCAGGAAACCCTGCCTGGGTGGCATTCTAACACTAGGCTTGGGTGTTTGCTCCAGCTCAAGGCAGGACGGAGGGTCAGGGAGATGATCCATGGCCATATGCTTGGAGACCCCATGAGCTCTAGGAGGATTTTTATAACACTGAATTATGGAAAATCCCAAACTTTTATAAAAGAGAGACTTGCATAAAGAAGCACCTAGGCTCAGCAGTTATGTTATGGAATAACTCACCCATCTTGTGTTCATATTCACTTTAACCCCTCCCCTTCACTGGGTTATTTTAAAGTCAGTCTCAGACATCATGTTATTTCATCCATAAATATTTCAGAACGTATCTCTAAGTGATAAAAGAAAAAATATCACACCAATGTCACTATCACAGTTGACGCATTAACAGCGATACCCTAATATCTTTTTATACTGCTTTCATTATGAATTTTCAATACCATTTCCATTTCAGTAACAAGCTAAGAAAAACTAACACAGACACACCCACCATCTAGCTGACCACCTCATACCCAGGTGCTGCCCTCTGACTTCAGTTGCCACTGTTACCTTTGGGTTTACAATCCCGTCAGAGCCTAAAAATGTTTCATGAATTGGTGGAAGCCACTAACCAAAGAACAGAGGTGGTTTTAATGTGAACATAATGCAGTGGCACCTCCTGAGTGACTTCATAGAAGGGGTTTAAAGTTTCATTTTGTTCAGCCCTTTACATTAAATTTTTTTTAGCTGTATCAAAAATGGGGGCGTTGCCGATGAAGATAGAGCTCCCCCGCTCCCATAGGCGCCGAGGAAAGGCCGTGTGGCACCCCAGTGCACTGGACGCAAGTCTGAGCAGAAACAGGAGAGGAGAATTGGGCCATAGTAGCACCAGCCTGCACTGCAGAGAAGTTAGGACAGCACAGCCAAGAGTGGTGGCTGTGTGAACATTGAATGTTTGGTTTTATGTTCTGGATCATATTTAATTTACCTTGAATTCTTTAGGACTTACAAACCTAGGAAGTTTGTGCTGGTTTATGCATGAACCTATTTAACCTTTTTTATAAAAATAATTTGAGTACACACTAGGACAAGAAATGTTTTCCTTTAAAACAAGATCTGTTTGAGAAACACCATCTAGGGGCATTCTTGCTTTTTAACTTAAATCTCAGCCCATTCTGAATGACGCAGTTTAGAGTCCAAGAAAGGGCACTGGGAGCCAGGCCCACTCTATCACCCACAGCTACTTGGCCTTGAGTGAGTGAGGCATTGATTTCCTCCATCTCTGAGTACCTCATCCTCAAGGGAAAATGGGGATGACGCCCCCTACAGAGTTGTCATGAGAGTTCAGTGAGACAGTGGATGAGCAAGCACTCGCCACATAAATAGTAGCAAAGTCATGAATCTGAGTGAGAATCAGCCAGGGCACAAGGCCAGACTGTAGTGTGTTGAATAGGAAATGGGAAGTGAGAAAGTGGAGGAGTATGTATAAACCACTCTGTCTTAATATTCAAGAGAAATTAGATTAGAGAAGAGCTGGGACAAGAGAATCTTGAGCCATTTTTAGAAAAAATAATCTCACATATTTTTCCTGAAAACATCAATTGTAGAACTTAAATGTTCTATTCAACACTTAATCATGAACAAACTTTTAATAAATTCCTTCCAAATTAGTTCCACTTACTAATCAGCTTTCATCTTCTAGTTACATAAATGATCACAATGAACCACATTAATTGCATTACTAAACACCCAAGTGATCGAGTGACTCCCATATGCCTGTGCTGTCAGGGTCCCCACGTGGAGGCCCCATCCAGTTGAACAGTTTACCAACTTTCATGAGAAAGGTCTTAACATCCCCTAGAACATGCACTTCACACTGAGTGGTAAAATGAGAAGTGATAAATTAATTTCAACCTTCAAATTCAAATCCCTATGAATGTTTTATTTTCCTATTTACTTTTAAACCTGAAGAACTTTCCTTTTTCAAGATCTAAGAGCTAACTGTGTTTTTGGCATTCATAGCCCTTGAATAAAGAACATCTTACATAAAAAAAAAAAAAAAAGAATCAACCAGAAAAATTGTTGAGCATGCATTTTCCTTTCTGAGCACACACCGACTGTGTCTGGACATCAATTTCTGCCTAAGGACCAGAAGTAAATGAGTTGGGGGCTGGGGGTTAAGGCTGGCAGAGCCCACATACCTGTGAGCTGAAAAGAAGGATCTGTGTGGCAGGTGAGACCGCAGACACCCTCCTGGCACTGCGCTACTGTAAGGACCGCCGGGCCCTGACTGTGGGTGTCACCAACACTGTGGGCAGCTCCATCTCCCGAGAGACTGACTGCGGAGTCCACATCAATGCAGGACCGGAGATCGGCGTGGCCAGCACCAAGGTAGAAGGAGCCATGTGGGCACCCGCAGGAGGGCCTCTGCTGGGTGGGTGGACAGGGGGCCAAGAGGGGAGCCCAGGGATCTGTCTCGTCTTGAGTGGTCACCACATGCACATCACCCTGCCTCTGCTAGCACCACTGTTTTGTCCTCAGGCTTACACCAGTCAGTTCATCTCCCTGGTGATGTTTGGTCTGATGATGTCCGAAGACCGCATTTCACTACAAAACAGAAGGCGAGAGATCATCCATGGCCTGAGATCTTTACCTGGTATGTTCCAGAGCTAAACTGCTCATTATCAAATCCTGTGGACTGTTCCTGGCTGCTCTCTTACTTGACTCTCTCCCATAAACAATGCTGTTAATCATTCCCTTCTCCTCAAAACTTTTACTTACCACTGAATCCCTGAAGCAGCCCCCACTGGGCCAAGATTAAAGTCCACACTCGTCACCAGGCCATGGAGCCCTGCACTCTGGGCCCCTGTGCCTCTGACCTCATCGAGCTCCCTCCCGCTCCCTGAGCTGCCTCACTGACCTTCTGATCCTCAGCAATGCCAAGCTCTTTCCACCACAGGGCTTTTGCACTGGTTCTTTCCTCTACCAAAACCCTCTTCCTCCAGCTCTTCATATGACTGACACCTCCCATCACCCAAGTCTCAGCTCAAATGTCACCTCTGGGACCCTCCCTGGCCACCCTAATAGGGGCACTAATCCCCTGCCCAGCTCTCTAAAAAACATTAGCCCATTTCTTTTCTTTATAGCACATACCATGATCTGAAATTACGTGTTCTCCTGCGAATTGGCTTGTCTTCCCCAACCGTGTCAGCTCAGTGAGCACACAACCATGTCTGTCAGAGTCACTGCTGGATGCCAGGTGTCCAGCCAGGGCAGACATTCAGTAGTTGCTCAGGAAATACACAAGAAGGAGTGAATGGCCTCACACCTCTTCCTGGCCCAAACCTCTCCTTCACAGTCTCACCAGACTTTCTTCTGAAACCAAGGGCAAACCCCAGAGAAGGCAGTGAGGGAAAGCCACCATGTAACCATACAAGGTCTAGGGGTCTGAATCTGACCAAGACAACATGCTGAAAATTTATTGACAAGAAAAACTTTCTTAACTTTAAGCCAGATAATAATCCTGCAAAAACAGGACTCTATTCTGCTAAGTAGGCAGTTACCAAGATGTAGACCCAAAGATCCTGGGGTCCCTTTCAGTCAAAACTATTTTCTCAGTAATATGTTATTTATAGTGAATAAGATGCTTTTGCCTTTCTCTCTGTGTGAACATCTGCAAAGGCAATGGTGGCCACCGCTGGCACTTTAGCACATTTCAAGGCAGAGGCACCACACTGTTCCCATGACAGAAATGCACATAGCTTCACTTAGGAATGTCTTTGATGATACGGTAAAATGCATTAGTCTTATTAAACTGCAACACTCTTTAATATTCTATGTGACAAATGGGAGGTATGCAGCACCCTGAGGTTGTTCCAGAGAAAAGCGCCCTATGATTGATTGAGTAACAAGCTGAGTTGGTACTTGGCAGACATCTTCTCAAAAGTGAACCAAGTTATCCCGACGCTTTGAGAAAAACAACTGATAACAGTTTTTGTTGCTAATGATAACCTTCGAGCTTTCAACCGAAACAGGATCTGGAATTCTTGTAGCTGTCAGCTCGAGTTTGACCTCCTCCCAATACTCAGAAACATCTCTGATGAGATCACAGTGATTTTAACAAATATGATTTTTTTAAAAAATACTTTATAATGAAATGTGTCCATTTTTAGAAGATTTGCATAACTCAGTGAACCAATATTTTGCAAATGGCCAATGCAGTGTTATAAAATTATGCACATGTAAAAGACCCACTTAAGTAAGTGCAAGATAGACTAATACATTTTAATGTTAACAAGGTAGGAAAAGTTTGTTGATATGATCTCAGATTCCACATTTGCACCTAGCCTTTTAAGAAATTGTCACTTCTTAAGTTTGGTGTACTATCAAAGAACATTCACAATTATTTGAAAAAGTTATTTAAATATGCCTTCTTTCTCCAACTACAAATCTCTGTGAGGCCAGATTTTCTTCCTATACTTCAACCAAAAAACGTATCACAACAGATTGAATGAGGAAGCAGATAGGAGAATCTGTCTTTTATGAAAAGGTCAGGCATTAAATATTTGCAAAAATGTAAAATAGTGCCACTCTTCTCACTGATTTTTTTCATTTCATGGGTTTCTTGTTATTTTTAAATAAATGAATAAGTATCTTTAATTTTCTCAGTTTCTAATCTGGTAAATATTGATAGCTATAACCCACAAAAATAAAGGCTCTTAGAAATTCACAGTAAACGTTAAGAGTGTAAGGGAGTCCTGAGACCAAAAAGTTTGAGAAGTACTGGTCCAACCTACACTGGCTTTGTTTCCAGACATGGCATGTGGCCCAGATGAGGGGCATTAATATGGAGTGTCAGCTGTGCGGCTGGTCAGCTGGGCATTTAGCCTCTCTGAACCTCTGTTGCCTTGCCTATAAAATGGAGCTAGAAATAACACTTCCCTTCTTACCTTATGTGCGCAGGAAAGTATAAACACAAATACGCATCACCGTCACAATAAAATCCTGGCCGATAACACAAGCTATTTCCCATAATCTACATTTAAAGTCCTTTTAAACTAATACAAGGAAGGCAAGTGTGCAAGTGATGTGAGTTCCAAAACCTTGTCTTATACACCATGACTTTTCTTTGTGAATCTTGTTTTATAATTGGTGTGACTGGCTCTCCCCCTCTGCTATGTGCTTGACTTAGAGCTGATCAAGGAAGTGTTGTCACTGGATGAGAAGATCCACGACCTGGCCCTGGAGCTCTACACACAGAGGTCGCTCCTGGTCATGGGGCGGGGCTATAACTATGCCACGTGCCTGGAAGGAGCCCTGGTGAGCCCCCTCTGACCAACCCCCACCTCCACTGGCCCCTGCATGATGGCAGGCATGGGAGACACCCTGAGAAACCAGCAGGAAAGAGGGCAGGGCATTGGGCT
The DNA here is from genome assembly GCF_028023285.1 of Balaenoptera ricei. Lineage (NCBI taxonomy): Eukaryota > Metazoa > Chordata > Mammalia > Artiodactyla > Balaenopteridae > Balaenoptera > Balaenoptera ricei. Next base: position 164,491,349 of record NC_082641.1, read on the forward strand.
AGGGGAGGGGAGGGTGTCGCTCACTGACCAGGTGTTCTAGCCCTGGCGACAGGGAGATGAGGGCTCCTGATTTCCTGAAGAGAAAGGGGCAGGGCACCCTTATGAGAGCCCCTGAGGTGTCAAGCTGCACCAGGCTCCATCTGGAATCGCTCATTCTTACCTCATGAGTATCTTCTGAGAGGCTGGCAGTTATTGTTTACGTTTTACCCAGGAGGAAACTGAGCCTCCAAAAAATTCATCTTGCTCAAGATTACATAGTGGAAGTGATCAGCCTAAGATTTGAAATCAGGTCCATTTGGACTTTGCTTTTTTCCATTGCCACAAGCTGTCTGCATGGGAGGATTTGGGCAGACCAGAATTGCAGGGTTGGGTCTCTGTAGAGTGTCCCTGTTACTCCTCAAACTTCCAAGGGGAGCTGGGATCCTTCAGGAATGAGCATTGAAATTCCTGCATTTTTTGTGTCAGTGATTGGCTGTTTTGCCCACTGCAGCTATAAAGATCCATACCGGCTCGAGAGAAAGCCGATGGAGTAGGGGTAAGATGCCAGGACCGCAGGGCTACTGAGAGGGCGGGAAGTGAGGTCCAGGGACCCGAGCCTAGTGCTTGCCCTTTACTCACTATCCACCTGCTGTTTATGGATCAACAAGCAAGGTAAATGGGAGACAGTGTCACAGGTGAGGCAGCATTTGGTACCCACACATGGGCATCATCTATAACTCAGCTTGGCTGCCCTCCTCTCCCTGTGGGAGCAAGTGGCTGCTCCCCACCACCACCCCCATTTGGAAGAACGATGCCAGTTGTGGGAAACATTCAGAGTATTACAGGAAGTGGGGAGTGGGTTTGGGGTACAAGCCATGAATTGCCTGACTGCAGTGAGCTTCAGCTCCCACATCCTTCCAGTGGATATTCTGACCCCTGTCAAAGGAGTGAGGGGCCAGGCACACTGCTTCTCAGGGGTAATAGAGGCAATGCCTCGGTGGGGCACACTTTCGGCTCCCCCAGCCCCGTGCCTCTGCCATCTGGTGTGGGGTGCTCAGCTGCAGCTCCTGAGTGTGCTGGTGAAAGATGAGTATTCAGCTGTGTCTCCAAGTTAGTCTTGGGGGAAAGAAAGAAGCTTTTACGCTGCTGCTGGCACAAGTCAGTGGCCCCTCTGTGGTGACTTGGGTACCAGCACTCCAGCCGTCTGTGGCATCCAGGATGGAGCCGCACTCCTGACAATGTTTCCCTGACCCAAATAAATAGTTCTAGGGAGTTGAGAAATGTTTCCTTCAACACTCTCACCAGTTCAATGACGTGGGTTTAATGGTATCTGAAAAAAAATGTGTCTCTCTAAACATAGGGGGAAAACTCCATTAACACCCCAGTGTGTGTGTGATTTTGCTTGACAGTTAAGTTGGAGCAACCCTTTGGAAGTTATTAATGATCTAGAATTGGGGGAGTGATTAATCAGATAATTGAATGAAGGTGTAGAGTAAAATGCCATCATTACAAATTATAACTGTTAGGGAGGCCATGGGGCTGGCTACAGAGGGGAAGGGGGAAAGCTAGATTGACACTGACTTGTCCATCCAAGGGGGGTGGCTATGTCCCAGAGCTGGTCTGGGTTCACAGGCTGTGTGCTGGGCTTTGTGCATGCTCTGGGCAGCAGCCAGCCGTCTCCCCTGGCCCTGGCCTTTTCAACTGCCCTCAGTGCTGTTGACCGCTCCGTGTGTCCATCTGCCTCGTGGCCCTCAGCTCCCTGCTTCCTGGAATCGTTCCTTCCCAGCTCCCCTTTCTCCCCTCTGGCTGATCTGCTCCCTGTCTTCCCAGTGTGACACTGATCCCACCTCGTGTTTCCCCAGAAAATTAAAGAGATAACCTACATGCACTCAGAAGGCATCCTAGCTGGGGAGCTGAAGCACGGGCCCCTGGCGCTGATTGACAAGCAGATGCCCGTCATCATGGTCATCATGAAGGATCCTTGCTTTGCCAAATGCCAGAATGCCCTGCAGCAGGTCACGGCCCGCCAGGTGAGGGCTCTCTGCCAGGCTGGGCCACTGTTCTCCTGTTCTCTTCCACACATGCCCACCTCACCCACCGTCTGCCAGCACCAGCTATGGGCGTTCCTGCTGGGGAGTAGTCATGAGCACACACTCTCTCCTGGGGCCCCTCACGCGTGGTGCACATTCAGAAAGGGACTGGCCAGCCTGCGGCCATGCCCACAGAAGCACGTAGGTGAGGCCCAGTGATCCAGATTGCCCAGAGGGGTCCTGGATCCCAGGCGTGGAGACCAGAGGAGGTCTGGTGGAGAGCCCTGGGGGTAGTTCTGATATTGGCCACCCAGAGTTAGTCAGATTTCACAGGTGAAGGTCACTGTCCTCCACAAGACCGCCCTCACTTCAGCCACTAGCTGCAATCTTTGGGCTTCCTAGGCCACCCACACTTCTGACCAACTGGATCCAAATTCAGGAGTTCCCACCACCCCCTCAGTTTCAATAATTCGCTAGAACTTGTAGAACACAGGCTGCTCTCTCTGCCCCGAACATTCTTCCCACACTTCTCCGGGGAGTTGGCCTCTCATCATTCAGGTCTCAATACAAATGTCTCCCTTTTAGAGAGCTCCTCGGACCTCACCACTGTCTCCCAATCATGTTAAAATCAGGGTTTTACCGCCCTGGTGGCTTTTATCTGAAATTCATTGTTATTTATCGGTTTGCTTATTTACGTTTTTGTTTTCCTACCACTTGACTATGAGCCCCTGGAGTAAGGGGTAAGATCTCCTGCTCTTTGCAAGGCACATGGGAGCCACTCAACAAATGGGTGCTGCATGAACGCAGCAGGAGGTGACCCCCTACCAGGGAAGCATACGAACCTCGCCGAAAAGCCTCCAAACTCTTTGTCCTTTACACAAATCGGATACATCGCCTCACCCATAACTCCAGCAAAAACAAAAGATCACTGTTATGATTGCAATATGTTTATCTCAGAAACTCTGCTGTGTGTGAGGGATTGCTTCTTTCAGAGATGATCTGCGTCTTGTGATCACATTTCTCTGTCTTAGGGTCGCCCGATCATACTGTGCTCCAAGGACGACACTGAAAGTTCCAAGTTTGCATATAAAACAATCGAGCTGCCCCACACCGTGGACTGCCTCCAGGGCATCCTGAGTGTGATTCCACTACAGCTCCTCTCCTTCCACCTGGCTGTACTCCGAGGATATGACGTACGTCTAAAAATTGCACATCACCAGCAAAGGGGAGAGACATAACCCCAGAGTTCCATTTGGTTCTTAAATACTTATTTGGCATAAAAATTCATAAGAGAAATATTTTCATTTAAAATAACTCTTTTAAAGTAACCTATACCCCCTGAAAACAAGATGGGAACTGCAAGATGTATGAAGGCCACATTAAACCATAAGCTTCTCACCCAGAGGCAATGTTAATTAGCAAATTTAATATTTTATTCCAGTCTTTTCCTTGTGCCTGTGAATTTTTAAAGATTTTTTTGAGATAATATCAAGGATGAAATTTTATAACTTTCTTTTTAATATATTACAAATACTTTCTCACATCTTGAACTTGTAAGCAACATTTGATCATTGCACAATATTCCACCGCAGTCTTACAACATAAATTTTAACAATTACTTAACTAGTCTTCTATTATTTAAACTGTTTCTAATTTTTTGGAATATCTGCATAAATAACAATTGCAGTGAATTATCTTTGTACATACATCTTCCTCCCACATTAGAAGATTTATTCTTAGTCTAGCAAATCATTCAACATTTTGGAACTCCTATATTGTCGATTTCTGTTCCAGAAAAGAACCAATTTATGATCTCACCAGAAAGTGTGTGTGTAAAGAAATAGTTTTATTACAATTTTGAGAAGCTTTAAAAAATACATATCAATACCAAAAACAATGTAACAAACATCCGATGGTATATATATCATCCAGCATTGACATTTGCCAACATTTTGTCATTTTTGTTTCTTCTCTTTTTTAATGTTATTGTAAATGAAATAAGACCCTGTAGATAAAGTTGAAGGCCACTTTATCAACCATCCTCAGTCACATTTCCTTCCCAGTCCGTACCCTTAACCAATAATTTAGTGCATCTACTTCCAAGAAAAGTGAATTTTTAACAGTACAAATTGAGCTAGCTGTTTTTAATAGCATGAATCATATCCTTTTAATAGTGTTAACACTGCATGACACATAGGTGCACCATAAATATTTATTGCATAAACTAAACATTGTACAGTTCAGTAAAGTTTCTGGAATAAGGAACCGCTTCCAAGATGCAGGTCTCAAGGAGCTCATGATTGGAGGTGCCCAGGAACACCTGTCTCCTTGTTGTCAAGTACTCTGAGAGTAGGCTTTATAAACACAGTGTGTTGCTGAGACCTATGGGGTCCTGAGCAGCTACTTTCTGTCATTTTAGGTTGACTTCCCCAGAAATCTGGCCAAGTCTGTAACCGTGGAATGAGAACAAGAGTGTGAGGAGACCATCACCACCTTTAATCTGATTCAAGACCTGTCCCAGTGACACCAAGTGGGAAGAAAAGCTGGCATTCTGCGTGTTCTGAGTAGATTCCAGTAGAGCTTGACAGCTTTGACGTGCCTTGTACCCAAGTGCTTTGCTTACAGCAGATAGTGTTTCTCTGTGTCCTGAAGTTGCCAGAGGAGAAGGGAATCATTGTTTACACATGGGATCTGAGTGGACTTTTCCAATACCGTGCAATAGAGATACAGCTCTCTTCAGAGTAACTGTGAACCTTTTTTAACCAACACTAGTTAGTTTTAAAGACAAAATATTTATAATGACAATTGTATAGCTTTTAAGTTATTTTTCTAGTATGTGGCTTTCTGTAGCCGAGGTAACGCCCAGACCGTGCCCTCAGGCTACCCAGTGCACCCAGTCTCCTGGCAGGGGGCATTCATCTCAGATTTGAGCGCCAGGCATTGCCCCTCTGGACTCCTTTCTCCTTTCCCATCCTCTCTTGGCTGCTCTTGAGTCCTGTCCCCTGACTTCAGGGAAGCCCCCTCCCACCATCTTCCTATGCCTCCTATAAGTCCTGTCAAATCTCAACTCCCTTCAACAGTGTCTTCTCATCTAAATTTCTCCGACAACTTCTCTCTGATCATGGTTCTTTTTAAGATCAGGCAGCATTTTGGTCCCTGCTCCTGCCCATAGTAAAACAGCCTGAAAAATCCCATGCAAGAGAGTAGTTTCAAGAGGGCTACCTTGCCCTCTATTTAAAAGCATGCACAATCAAAGTACTATGCAATTTTAAGACAATAAATACAGTACAATTTTTTTGTTTTGTGCGTGTGGATTTTTGTTAATCTCATTCTTTTCGCATGCTTTTGAGGGCTCCTCAAAACAAACTCAGCAATGTCTCATGGGGGCAGCCCTGTTTGTTGGTAGCCGCACCCGTGACCTATGTGCTTCTAGGAGGAAAATGAGGACTATTTTACAGATTGGAACAAAATGCAGGAGATTTGGGACTCTGGAATGAGAATCCACTGAACAGCTCTTGGAGGGGGTTGCCCAGAGCCTAAATGCAGCATACAGAGGTGAAACTCAAATTTGTACTTTTTTCCCCCAGTAAGCCTATAAAGTCACCAATTTTATTAATAGAATCAGGCAGGAAGATAGAAAGCCAGAGACAGAATTCTTGTGGAGTTGGAGTTTGGCTCCCTATGAAAGTGCTATCCCAGACAGCTCGAATGGTGTCTTCATGGCAACTAATTGGTATGTGTAGCTCTAGAATCCCATCAGATCTTTGTTCTGGATTACCTGTGGGCTATTCAGTGACTTTTCCATCCTCTTCTATGCTCTCCTCTGTATCACAGGGGTTGGAAACCGGGGAACTACATTTCCAGGTTAAATTCCACCAGTGAGAGGCACTCCTGGGAGATTTGAAAGACAGTTTAGAAGTTATATTATTCAATGAGAAATTCATATCACTTATTCATATAACTTATTTCTGTGCTGGCAGAGGCAGACAGGAGGTCCTGTTGTGGCCCTTGGCACCAAAATACCCTCTATGGTGGGGCTCCCTAAAATTCACCCATCACTCAGTGCTCCAGGCTGTGGTGGCCACCAGCAGAGCTTTCCTGTGGCTCCTCCAAAATCCTAATTCTGAAGAGTTGGCAGGAGCCCAAGGGGCTGCGATGGCATTCTCTGACCTTCCTCCTGCCCTTCTCACAAATTAACAAGGGTGTAAGTCCTGTTGGAAATGCCTGCTCTGGTTTCTGTCTTCCTGACCAAACAATGACCAATACAACTTCTGAGGTTAGGAGACTACAAACTAGCCAGAACATTTTTATCGGAACAAGAACCAGAAAAATGTATTTCATCCTTAACACCTGAGAGGTGATGACCATCCTGACTGCTGTGCTCATTGTTCCCTTGCTTTTCTTTATAGTTCTACCTGTGTATCTACCCCATACAATAATACTCAAACAATAATACTGCCTAGTCTTGAAATCGGAGGGCAAGCACACACCAGCCACGCCAGGAGCGGGCAGCACTGTCCCTGCTGGGCAGAGGCTCCAGGAGGAGGTGAGTGGAGCAGCCTTGGGTCATGGTCTGACTTCCACTTCTCTGGGAGGTGACAAGGCCCTTTCTGGGGGACTCATGAGCAAGGTCACGAGTGAGTCTTGGGAAACACTGGGCTCTCCACAGTCGGGTGCCTGGCAAGACTGAAGTGTAGACCAGGAGCTGGACATGCAGCAGAAGTCCGGTCAGTGAGAGTGGGCTGCTCTGTCCTTTCTATATCTGAGCCCACCGTGGTCTACCTCCTGCTCTCAGGGAAAAGCTGGAAACTTCTGTGAGTGACATGCGTGTCCTCAGCAGAGCCTGAGGGGAGAGACCCTCATCAGCACATGGTCAAGACAAGCCAAGTACTGATGAGAATCTGGGCCAAGTTCTCCTGGGCTTTCTGTCCTCGGGTTAAGAAGATGGCCTGATGGAAGGGGGGTCTTGGTGATGACAGTCTATGTGCCGGGTCACACGGCTGCAGTGTGGCTCAGTTGCCCTCCACAGCTGCTGCAGAGCTGTCACCTTGGGATCACCTTTCACCATCCTCCAGGGGATTCTCTCCTCATCTCTCATGTCTCTTGCTTCCTGTCTCTGTGTCTTCCTTCTTCTGAGTTTCCTTTATTGTTTTGGTGGAGCACATACTTCTTGAGTAAAGATGCTGGGAGATAAATGTTTTGAGACCTTGCATGTCTGGAAATGACTTTATGACTCACACTTGATTGAGGGTTTAGCTAATTATAGAATTCTAGGTCAGATAAAAATGTTTCTTTCAGAATCATAAAGGTAATGCTCCCTTACCTTGTTCCCAGTATTGCAGTTGAGTCCAAAGTCACTCTGGTGTGCCTTTGTCAGTGACCTCTTTATTTCCTTCTTTTTGTTCCCTGTGTTCTGAAATATCACAACAAGGTGCCTGGGATCTCTTTTCATTTAGTGTTGATTTCAGTCTGGTTACTCATGAACTTCAAGTCTGGGATGTTTTCTTGAGTTACTGTTTTATGGATTTCTTTTTGCTTCTCTAGCCTCTCCGTTATTTGGAGGTGAAGCTGCTGGGGGGTATAGCTCAAGGGTAGAGCATTTGACTGCAGCAGTGAAGCTGCTGGAATGGCCTGTAATTTCTTATCCTTTCTATTGTTCATCTTATCTTTTTTCTCTACTAATTGGGAGATTTCTTCAATTTTCTCTCCCAACCTGTCTACTACCAAGATTTTTCATTTCTGCCAAATGATTTAATTTCCAAGAGCTCTTTTTTTGGCTCTGAATATATATATATATATATATATTTTTTTTAATACATATAGTATTTTTAATTAACTAAAGCCCATAATTTATTCATATCTCCTTAATTTGTATCTAATTCCCTTTTCCTATTCAAGGACATCACATGTCTCCTTGGGCTCCTTTTGGCTGTGCCAGTTTCTCAGACTTTCCTTGTTTTCGATTACCTTGACAGTTTTGAGGACTGTTGCTGGGTATTTTGTATTGATAGAATGTCCTGGGGCTTCCCTGGTGGCGCAGTGGTTGAGAATCTGCCTGCCAATGCAGGGGACACGGGTTCGAGCCCTGGTCTGGGAAGATCCCACATGCTGCAGAGCAACTAGGTTCGTGAGCCACAACTACTGAGCCTGCGCGTCTGGGAGCCTGTGCCCCGCAACAAGAGAGGACACGACGGTGAAAGGCCTGTGCACCACGATGAAGAGTGGCCCCCGCTTGCCGCAACTAGAGAAAGCCCTCGCACAGAAATGAAGACCCAACACAGCCAAAATAAATAAATTAATGAAAAAAAAATGTCCTACATTTGGATTTGCCTGGTGCTATTCTTGTGGTTAGACTGGCGCTCTGTGTTTTGGGGAGGAAGACCCCAGAAGTAAAATGCCATTCTCATCATTTCATATCAAGGGTACATACTATCAACATGTCTTATCACTGTTATGTCAGGTGACCCCTGACTGAGGTAGTGTTTGTCGGGTACTCTATTTTTCCCCCCTTTCCATACTGAATTTTTTGGAAGGAAGCCATCATGCCTATCCCACACTTAAAGAGTAGGGAGTTATGCTTCACCTCCGTGAGGGAAGTATCTACATAAATTATTTGGAACTCAGTACAGATTTGTCTGTTCTCCATTTTTTTGTTAAATCATTTATTTCTGTTACTGTGAAACTCATGGATATTTATTTTACACTTTGAGTCATAACCCAGTGCTATGTTACTTATTTTGTTGTTCAAATTGTTCCAGCTATGGCTATTGGGAGCTCTTTCAGTTGGCTCTTGTGACATGCCCCCTCGTTTGTGTGTGTACTTTGTAAGCACTTCCTTTCTTGCACTACAACTTGCTCTAGGCTCATCTTGTATATTCCCTTCCCCTGCCCTAGAATCAGCAATTGCTCCAAGGACCCCTGGTTTCCTTTATTTGAGAATGGCATTAGAAAACAAGACCTGGGCTCTGGCTGTGTTTTCACTCCTGGGATGTCATTGCTTCTAGGCCATCTCAGCTGAGAGAGCAAGACATAACTTGTGTGCTGAATTTTTTTAATGGTGGCTCTTGTTACAAGGATGCAATATTTTTTCATACTCTTTGAAGCCTGCAATGATTTTTTTGTTCCTTTGGAATTTTCTTCTCTACATAGTCTCTGTTTCTTTCAAGATGCAGTTTTCTGTTTGATTGTCTTAATTTTCTTTGCCATGTGACCTTGGGCTGTCCAGTCAGATTCAAGGTAGGTGGAAAGTCCTGAGCACACAGTGGGGCTTATTTTGATGCCGAGATTCACTGCCGGTCAATCTGGAAGGGGGCTTGTGGGGGGATGGAGGTCAAGCCTTTACTTTAGGCTTCAGGGCTGGTCAGACTTCCAGGGAAGAGCTTTCCAGTCCCTTGCCTTTGAGCAAGGGTCCAATGGCTGGTGCTCTGGGAGATACCTGGAAGAGGAGGGCTGAGGGTCACCGCATTCAGCATTCAGTCATACAGTCATGGGTCAACCCCATTTTCGTACAGCCCCATGCCTTCAGCTGTGCCCCCAGCTCAGACATGCTTTTTTTTTTTTTAACATCTTTATTGGAGTATAATTGCTTTACATTGTTGTGTTAGTTGCTGCTGTATAACAAAGTGAATCAGCTATATGTATACATATATCCCCATATCCCCTCCCTCTTGTGTCTCCCTCCCACCCTCCCTATCCCACCCCTCTAGGTGGTCACAAAGCATGAGCTGATCTCCCTGTGCTACGTGGCTGCTTCCCACTAGCTATCTATTTTACATTTGGTAGTGTATATAAGACACCCTGTTTCTTATTACCAGAGAATAAAACCCAGACTTCTGTCTTTCCCAACTGTTTTCTGCCCTTTCGCCTGCCACGTCCTCACATGAGCCTGACTGACCAGCAAAGGGTGGGAGCCGTGCAAGGGGGAGCCATCAGAGTCCTCCTATGGGGGTTTTCAAACTTGACTTGAGACAGAGGGTCACCCCCTTAGGTGGTGGAAGAGCAGAAGGTGACATGGGGAGAAGGAAGCTGACACAGAGGAATGGGATGGGTAGATAGCCTGTCTCTGGCTTTCAAGGCCTCAGCCTGGCTCTCAAGCCTGCAGTACTGAAGCCAGCTCTACCCCTGCTCTCCCTCAGGTGCAACAATGCAGGAAACTCCCCCAAATTGTCCCCATTGGTTTAAGTGCAGTGTGGCTTTCTATAACACACAACTAAAACAGTCCTAACTTGAATCCTTTGGCACATCTCTGGCCCTGGTAAGGGCTGGGGAGAAGAGAGAGGAGGGGTTAATGGACTGGGGGGAGAGCAGGCAAAGTCGAGGGAGGGGGCCGAAAGCGGCCAGCATGAGAACACTCACATACCCCGTGTGTAAGGTCGGCACCCCGCGTTTGGTACTTTGCTCCTTGAGTCCTCGCAGCACCCCCATCAGGTTGGGGCCACCACCGATGCCCACTCCCCATGGAACTGAGGCTCTCTGAGCCTAATCCCTTGCCCAGAGGAGCACAACTAAGTGGAGAGCCTGACTGGAACCCAGGTGAAGAGGCCCACATGGGGTGGGGAGGTGGGCAGTGTCTGCCAGCAGCAGCATCAAGGGCAGGGAAGGGCAGCCAGAAACGCTCTAATGAGCCTTGGCAGAAGCATGAGCAGGCCAAGGGCAGAAGTCCCCAGCCAAGAATCAAGCCAGGTTTTTCTCTCTGACTACTCCTCCCCTCTCACCCCTACATCCTACCTGTAAGACCTGACAATTCCATCTCTTGAACAGTTTTTTTTTTCCTTTACATCAAGTTTGTTTTGTATAATTTACACACATTAAAAGTCATCCTTTCTTAGGTGCACAATTCTGAGTTTTGACACATATAAAGTCATATGAGGACCACCATAATTAAAATACAACAGAGTAAGCCCATCACCCCAAAAAATTCACTCGTGGCCCCTGGGAGTCATTCCCCTCCCCACACTTGACCTTTGGCAACCACCGGTGTGACTCTGCTTTTTCCAGAAGGTCATATAAATGGAATCATGTATAGTTTTATGTTTGGCTTCTTTCACTTACCATGTTTTTAGTACTTATCCATGCTGTGCTGTGCACTTGCCACCAGGCCAGTCCTTTCTGTGTCAGGTAATATCCTACTGCATGGATGTACCACAGTTTGTCTTTCCATTCACTGAATTATGGACACATGGGTTGTTTCTAGTTTTTAACTGTTTTGAGTAAAGCTGCTATGAACATTCATGTAAGCTCTTTGTGTGAACATGTTTTTATTTCTCTAGGGTATATATCGAGGAATGGGATTGCTGGGTGGTATGACAGGTATGTGTTTAATGTTATCTGAAACTATCAAACTGTTTCCAAAGTGGATAAACCATTTTGCTTTTCCACCAGCAGTGTATGGGAGTTCCATTTGTTCCACATCACCATCAACACTTGCTATTGTCTTTTTTCATACAGCCATCCTAGTGGGGTGTGTAATGATAGTGGGTTGTAATTTAATTTGAATTTCCCTAAAGTCTTGAAACAGTTTTAAAATCAGATCCTTCCTTTTGACACCTGCTGCCTTGGCCCCAGACCAGACCTCATCTTCTCTTACAAGGACCTTTGCAATAGCTCCCTAATTGGTCTTGTGGTCTTAAGCCCCTCATCCCTGAAACTTCATGTGCCCTAGTGATCTTTCCAAAATAAACATCTAACCACACTGCTCACTTCCTTTCTTAATACTCCACAACAGCTGCCCTTTACCTCCACAGCCAGGTCTCCACCCTGCGATGCCCCAAGGCCTAGCAGGTAAGGGATGAGTGAAGTTGCAGGCAGATGTGGGTAATAGGGAGTTGTGGAGACTGTGGTGAACTAGGGGTCTCACCTAAAGGGGCAGCTGCCACTCAGTTCCAGCTGACTACTATGCGAATGTGGGCCCCACGTTGTCAGAGTTTTAACTATTCAAGAGAAACCAACAATTGTTTCCAAGGTGAAAGCTCCCAATTTTTAAATGTTGGCAACTAAAAAACTTACAACACAAAGAAACAAACAACTCTCAGGGTTAAACAAGGCATATCACTTAGCTGAAGCCAGCCTATGGGCCTCCAGTCAGCTGTGCCAGTCCACGCACCTCAAAGCCCTCAAAACTCTCCAGTCCCCCTTCTCCATCTCCAGCAAGACTAGGTGATACATGGTTCCCTGAACATAGCATGCATGTGCTCACTTCTGAACCTCTGGGTCTGAGTGTGCTTTCTGCCTAAAGCACTGGCCCAGTACATTCCTGCTGGTTTTCCGGCCTCAGCTGGGGCTTCCTCCTGTCCAGGAGGCCTTCCTCAACTGCTCCTCTCCACCTGGCAGGCTAGATCAGCTGTCAGTGCTCATGTGTTCCCCCTTCCCCCACCCCTGCAGTTCTCACCACACTTGTGGCAGGATCTTCTCACTTGTTGGCCTCAACCGAAATCCTGTGCACTCTTCCAAGCACAGACCAGCTCCCTGGCCCCCACCCTGTCGCCTCAGCTCTGTGTTCTTAAATGTTCGTTGTACTTCATAAGCCAGAAAAAAGCAGAATCCTTCCAGAAAACTCAGCAGGAAATGCATATAGGTGTGTACGTGTGTACAATGATTTTTGGTACTCACTTTCCATGGGGTGAGTGCTGCCAAGTCAGGGTTGGAGTGTGTGTGAGAATGGGTGTTCCTTCCTAATCTGAGGAGAAGCACCCATGAGTGCTCCATTGTAAAACCACAGCTCCGACAGTTTCCCATAATCCTTGACGGTGGCAATTTTTGTTCCCTGTTTTCTGTTGTGCACCTGGGGCAGGTGGCAGTAAGGTTGAGTGTGGGCAGGAGCCTATCAGGTGGGCCCTCCTCAATCAGGCAACACTCAGGAGTTACAATTTCAAGCAGGGATGGGCCATACTCAGTTTTAGAAAACTTGTTCTGGTGGCCAAGGTGGGGGTGGCCTAAGGGGGACACCGTACCTGGATCCCTTCCTCTACCCTACCTCTCTTCTGAGGTCCTGGTGCCCCCAGCCTGGCCATGGGTCACAGGCTTGCCACCTTCCCCCAGTTCTGCCACCCTGCTCCATGCCCCTCCCCCCCTGCTGCAGAGTCCTGCTCCTTCCCCCAAGTTTGGCCCCTGCCCTGGCCACCCTGTGGTCCTGGCCACCCTGTGAGGGCTGTTCCTCCTTCACAGTCCACCAGTCTCCCCATCCGCAAAGTCCAATTCCCCTCACCCCATCCACGGACCTCTGAGCTTTGCCCCACTGTGTCCAGCCTCCTTGCCTCACTTCCAGCCTTGCTCATCCAAACACAGATCCGACAACACCTCTCCCATAATTTCACACGACTCCAGACATGGTGGAACTAGATCCAGAGGCTAGAGGGTTGTGGGAGATGCCTGAAAAGAAGGTCAGTGTCTATATGTCAATGCTACTCTCTCTCTTCGTCCTAGCTTACCCTTCCCCCTCCCCGTGTCCTCAAGTCCATTCTCTACGTCTGCGTGTTTAATCCTGTCCTGTCCCTAGGATCATCAGAACCATTTTTTTTTAAGTTTCCATTCACTTTGTTATACAGCAGAAACTAACACAACATTGTAAAGCAATTATACTCTAATAAAGATGTTTAAAAAATAAATAAATGCCGCGATGAAGAGTGGCCCCCGCTCGCCGCAACTACAGAAAGCCCTCACACAGAAACGAAGACCCAACACAGCCAAAAATAAATAAATTAATTAATTAATTAAAAAAATAATAATAATAAATAAATAAATGAAGTGATCGGATAAGGGGGGAAAAAAAGGTCAGTGTAAACAAACCCCAGGTCCTAGGGGCCCTCAGCACTGCACTCCCTTCCCTCCATTTACGACTCTGCCATTCTCCTCTGAGACATAAGCTTGAACTCTGCCCCAGGCGCACCATCCTGTCCTCTCCTGCCCTGTCGCTGACCTGCCGAGGATACTTGTCTAAACATGGCCATCTCCTCGCATCTCCGTCCCCGACTTCTGGGAGCACCCCTACAAACTCGTTCACAGTGAGCAGAGGAATCCAAGGTCCTCTCCTCTCGTCCCCACTCCCTCGCCGCCTCCGCCTCCCGGTCCTGGACGCCAAGGCCCCAGCTTCCCCTCGCCCTGGCCCTCGCCCTCACCCCGGGCTCTCCCCCAAATGGGCCGGCTCCGTCTCCCTGCAGGCCAACTCGCCGCTGCCAGTCTGCACCTGCAACCCAGTGGCCCGGCTTTCGGTCCCGCCAGCCCGCCCTCTCCACCGTCTCCCGGCTCCGTGTTCGGCCGCCGCGCCGTGGGCCCCTGTGGGGGCAACGAGCTCAACTAGCGCGCCGAACCGTGCCTGCGTCAATAAGGCGCGGTTCCGATGTGCCGCGCTGCCGTCGAGCGCCGCTCCCCCGGCTCTGAGGGCCCTGGCTCCGCCCGCCGCCCCGCCGCCCCGCCGCCCCGCCCGAGCCGCCCGAGCCGCCCGAGCCGCCCGGCAGTAGTTCGCCCCCACCACCCCACGCGCGATTGGCTGTACCATCCCGGCTTACCGCGCGCTGATTGGTCGGCGCGCGGGTCGGTCAGGCCGGGCGCCGCTGCGGCGGCGGCGGCGGAGGAGAACGGAGCCAGACCGGAAGGGTTCTAAGCGCTCCGGCGCCCCTCACACCCACTGCGGCGGCGGCGGCGGCGGCAGCGGCGACGGCGGCGGGGCGGAGCGGCGCAGAGCGGGGCGGGGCGGCCGGCCGAGCCCCGGGCAGCGGAGCCGCGAGCCGCCAGCGCGCAGCGCCGCCAGTCCGCCCGCCTGCCCTCTCCTCTTGGCGCGGCGGCGGGGAGGCGAGGTGAGCCCGGCGGGCGGGTTAGGCCCAGCGGGGACTCTCGGGCCGAGCCTCGCTGGGGAGGGACGGCGGGAGGGCCGCGCGGCCAGGATCCGCGGAGAAGGGGGGGTTGCGGGGCTGGCGGACCGGGTTCTGTGGGGCCGACTGGGGTCTGCGGGGTGCTGGTGACCCCGGCCGCAGCCCCTCGTCCCCCGGGCTGCCGCAGTCACCCCCGCCCGCCCGGCTGTCAGCACCCCAAAGCTGAGGGCCCGCTCCCTAGTCTGGCCCCGGCAGACCTACCGTAGGGTCTGTGGGCGCCCCCCCTCCCGATTGTTTGGCACACAGCAGCACACCTGCTCCGGGATGCTCAGAAGCCTGGGATTTGGTTCCTGCGACCTTAGCAAAGGCACTGACACTTGATGTTCCTCGGTTTTCCCCTCAGCAAAGTGGGAGAAATGTCTGCCCTTTGGGTCAGTGTTGTTGTCAGTCTATATGAATGTGTGTGAAAGCGCCTGGGCAGGAGCCCAGTGCACATTTGTGAAAAATTGGGCGGCATACTGCTCCTTGCTGGTTTGAGTGTGGCAGGAACCCCCTCCCCATCCGCCCAGAGTCCCCCATACTCACGCTGCTCCAGTGCCTTGTCATTGCACACTCAGTGCCCAGCAACGCCAGAGCAGGCCCTGCCCAACCCACCCCGCCAACCCCCCACCACTCCCCCAACCTAGAGCACCGTTCTCCTGTCCCACCCACCTTACTTGCCTTGAACGTTTAGCCCTGTTTACCTCAGGACCTTTGCACTTGCTCTGTCCAGTGATTGGAGTTGTCTCCCGGATCTTTGCACAGCTGGCTCCTTCTGGTTCTTCTGGTCAGATGTCTCACTTTACACAATACCTTCCTTGACCACCCTCTTTCTTCCCTTAGTCATTCTTTCTCATTATGTTGTTTAATTTTCTTCCTAGTATCTGGTTTGAAACTATTCTATTGATTTGCCTGTTTATTTTCTGTCTCTCCCACTAGGATGTAGCTTTATGAAAACAGGTAGTTGTCTGATTTGTCCACTGCTTTATCCCCAGTGCTTAGAAAGCACACAGTAAGTACTCAGTAATATCAGTCGAGTGAATGAATGAATGACCCTGCCCGCCTGTTGCTTCTCCTTTATGTTTGTTTAGTGACTTCTGACTAACTTGTGAAACTAGTATGCAGATGGAAGCTTGCTTTCATTTTGTGAAACATTTTAATGTCCTTGACCCCTTTATTTGGTAACTGTCAGAACAAGCTGTGATATAAAATCTTACATTTTTATAATGTTTTAGCTGTAACTTCCTTCCACGCATTCAGGAGACATTTACTGAATTCTACATTATCTAGGTCAGGCTTTCTGCTTGGCCCTGAGGACACAAAGGCAATAGCAACAGGGTCCCTTCCTCCAGAGAGCCCAAGAGCCCAGTAGGGAAGGCAGACATGTAGACAGTATTAGGACAGCTGGCTGTAGAGGAGGGGCTGTGCCATGAAAACTTGGAGGAGGTGATGGGTGGTGCTGGAGTTGAGCCTTGAATGATGATGAGAAACTTGTCAGGTGGGGGAGGCAAGAAGTGGGAAAGGGCAGGGTGAAGGAAGAACTTTAGCCCAATGTGGGGTCAAAATCAGCCTGTTGGGCCAGGTGTAAGAGAGCTTGGAGTAGTGGGGACCCTGGAAAACCAGACCCAGCTCACCCAGCAATTTTTAGAAAGAAGTCAGAACTCGACATTTGTATCTACACTCTCTTGATTTTGAAATGTTGGCAGTAGCTAATTTTAAAATGTTTTAAATGCTGTGAACCAAGCAAAATACAGACCTCATTCAGCTTTGTTGCAGGATTGTCGACCGCCAGTGCAGGTTGTATAGGAAGGAAGAGTTGCAATGAGCTGGAAAGGTAGCCCAAGGCCAGAGGAGCTAGGCCCTATTTGTCCAGGTACTCTCATTTAATTGTCACTGGAGCTCTGTGATAGCAGCTATGAAGCCCATTTCTGCAGAGGAGGAAACAGAGGCTCCCAGAGTTTCAGCAGTCTTGTTTCATAACAAGCAGCTGGAAAGTGAAATTTGAACCCAGGTCTCCCCCAGATCAGCATTCTTTCCTGGGTCCCTCAGCTCTGAGTATTCTCTTTTGGCTCTTCATTTGTTCTGGAAGAACAACATCCAATTTAGATAATGTTTCCCTTCATTTAACCCTTTTTTTCCCCCTTCAAAAGGATCCTGCAGGGTTAAAAATAATACTATTTTGACATAGTCTTCTCTGAAGAGTTTTGATTCTCCTGAGTCTCCTGAGGAGAATCCACTCCTGAGGATTTAATTTTCAGGATACCACTTTAAATAATTTGTTGACAGATTAAAATGTGTTTATTTGGCCTCTCTAAATAAATGTTAGAGGATACACCTCAATTTGTCTATTTAAAATAAAATTACTTAATTTTCTGGATAGAGAAAAGTGCCAGATGAAGCAATTAATAGTGAGTAAACCAATTTATTTCATGATGCATAAGGTAAAACAAAACCACATTTTTTTCTTAACACTATTGATTTGGCAGTAGGGCAGCTATTTCTAATCTAAATATGTAGTTATACTTGGTTAAGAAGGTGACATTTTTACATAATTTTCCTTAAGAATTAAGGAAAAATTAAATTTGTATTTGGCCTTCTGTGATTGTATGAACTAGTTTCAACATCAGTCTTTATTTTAACTGTTTATTGTGAGGAATTTCAAACATATACGGAAGTAGACAGAGTAGTGTCTGGCTTTAACAATTACCAACTCATGGCCAATCTTGTTCGTCCCTAATCCCATCCATACACCTCACCCCACCTATTATTTTCAAGCAAATCCTAACTATGATGTCATTTCATCCATGAATTTTTCAGTTTATGTCTCTAAAAGATAAGGATTCTTTTAAACTTTGAAAAGCAATAATTCCTTAATATCATCAAATAGCCAGTCAGCATTCAAATTTCTAGTTGTCTCACAAATTTTATAGTTTCTTTAATAGTTTCTTCATTGGAATCAGGATCCAGATAAGGTCCATACATTGTGAAAAGTTGATATGTCTTTTAAATTTAATCTGTAGATCCCCCTTTATTTCTCTTTTTCTTTTCCTTGTAGTTTATTTGTTGAAGCAATAGCTTTTCCATTATTGGGATTTTACTGATTGTACCTCTCCAATGTAATTTCTTGTGTTTCTGTGTATTTCTTGAAAAGTTGTAGTTGGATCTAGGCGAGGTTTGGTCGGATCCAGGGTGCCTTCCTAGGGGAGTGCACGCTCCCTCTAGAGGCAAGTAGTCCCGGTTGGCTCACACTATGATGTTAGCTGCCGTTGATGCTCAGTGCCTGGACCCATTGATTCATTAAGAGGGCATATTATTTCGGGGACAAGTTTGTATATCTTTTGCCCAGCAAGAACTCATTTTTTTAGAAAGGACTGTGGATCTTTTCACATTTTATATTGGCCTTTGGATTGCCAGTTAAAGTATTGTTAAAAGGTGCCTCAAATCCTCTTTGGAAAATGTTGGGGTGTAAACTAATAGATATGAAAATAATGAGCAAGAATTGTCTCCATTTTAGCATAGGAATTCCTTACAGCTAAGGAAATTTACTAAACATTTGAAGGTGAAATTCAACAAATTTGATTTTATTTAATGTCATTTGGTTTCTTGGTTCTTTTTTTGTTTTTGGATTCTATAAAGTATTCTACTCCTTTTTTCTCCCCAGCTAATTTTACCTTAGAACCTTTCTTAAGCAAGGACTACATACTCTGAAACATTTCAGGAATAGTAAAAATAGATTCTAAGGATATATGGATTACAAATGAAGCAGTTTTTTTTTTCCCCTTAAAAGAGAGGCATTAATATTAACTCTCTTTATGTTAAATGGGTTCTTGCCTGTTGTGAAATTGTTATTTGAATATTTCTATAACTGAATTATTTGGCTATTAGGAGAATGAACAGTGTGAAAACCACCTGTTAGTTTCTCTTTCCATAAGCCAGTGTAGGAAAAACTTGGGGATTTGTTTTAAAAACATATTGTTTTTTTTAGAACAATTTGTTTAAAAAACATATCTCCACTCCTCTACAATGATTTTAAGAGAAATAATAATTGAGAATGATTGCTTTTAAAAAACTCCTTTTCCTTAAAAAAGAAAAAAATATATATATACACACACATAAACATACACACACATGTATTTCTACAGAACTGTAAATGATTTAATTTGTTCGACTATTTAAATATTGTATATCTAAACTGATGCTGCTACTAGTTTGATTTCAGCATATCTAGGCATGAGCGTGCAACCCAGGTCATAAATCCCCCAGCTCTGAATCTAGAATCAAATCCATTTTTCCAATTCTTAATTCTCAGAAACATAACTACTATTATATGTTTGAAAGTGGGTGTCTTCTAAAAATTTCCTGAGAAGATGGCAGAGTAGAAGGATGTGTGCTCACTCCCTCTAGCAAGAGCACTGGGATCACAACTAACTGCTGAACAGTCATCAACAGGAAGACAGTGGAACTCACCAAAAAAGATACCCCACATCCAAAGACAAAGGAGAAGCTGCAATGAGATAGTAGGAGGGGTGCAATCACAATAAAATCAAATCCCATAACTGCTGGGTGGGTGACTCACAAACTGGAGAACAATTATACCACAGAAGTCCACCCACGGGAGTGAAGGTTCTGAGCCCAGCATCAGGCTTTCCAACCTGGTGGTCCGGCAACAGGGGGAGGAATTCGCAGAGAATCAGACTTTGAAGGCTAGCGGGATTTGATTGCAGCACTTCGACCGGACTGGGGGAAACAGAGACTCCACTCTTGGAGGACACACACAAAGTAGTGTGCGCATCAAGACCCAGGGAGAAGAAGCAATGACCCTATAGCAGACTGAACCAGACCTGCCTGCTAGTGTTGGAGGATCTCCTGCAGAGGCAGTGAGCAGCTTTGGCTCACCACAGGGACAAGGACACTGGCAGCAGAAGTTCAAGCCTGTAGGCTCCAGTACTGGGTTGCCTCAGGCCAAACAACCAACAGGGAGAGAACTCAGCCCCACCCATCAAGCAGATTAAAGTTTTACTGAGCTCTGCCCACCAGAGCAACAACCAGCTCTACCCACCACCAGTCCCTCCCATCAGGAAGCTTGCACAAGCCTCTTAGATAACCTCATCCACCAGAGGGCAGACAGCAGAAGCAAGAAGAACTACAATCCTGCAGCCTGTGGAACATAAACCACATTCACAGATAGACAAAATGAAAAGGCAGAGGACTGTGTACCAGATGAAGGAACAAGGTAAAACCCCAGAAAAACAAATAAGTGAAGTGGAGATAGGTAACCTTCCAGAAAAAGAACTCAGAATAATGATAGTGAAGATGATCCAGGACCTCTGAAAAAGAATGGAGGCAAAGATCGAGAAGATGCAAGAAATGTTTAACAAAGACCTAGAAGAATTAAAGAGCAAACACCTTGAAGAATTAAAAAACAAACAAACAGAGATGAACAATACAATAACTGAAATGAAAAATACCCTAGAAGGAATCAATAGCAGAATAACTAAGGCAGTAGAATGGATCGGTGACCTGAAAGATAGAATGATGGAATTCACTGCCGCAGAACAGAATAAAGAAAAAAGAATGAAAAGAAATGAAGACAGCCTAAGAGACCTCTGGGACAACATTAAACGCACCAACATTCGCATTATAGCAGTCCCAGAAGGAGAAGAGAGAGGGAAAGGACCTGAGAAAATATTTGAAGAGATTATAGTCAAAAACTTCCCAAACATGGGAAAGGAAATAGCCATCCAAGTCCAGGAAGTGCAGAGAGTCCCAGGCAGGGTAAACCCAAGGAGAAACACACCAAGACACATAGTAATCAAATTGCCAAAAATTAAAGACAAAGAAAAATTATTAAAAGCAACAAGGAAAAAACGACAAATAACATACAAGGGAACTCCCATAAGGTTAACAGCTGATTTCTCAGCAGAAACTCTACAAGCCAGAAGGGAGTGGCATGACATATTTAAAGTGATGAAAGGGAAGAACCTACAACCAAGATTACTCTATCCGGCAAGGATCTCATTCAGATTCGATGGAGAAATCAAAAGCTTTACAGACAAGCAAAAGCTAAGAGAATTCAGCACCACCAAAACAGCTTTACAACAAATGCTAAAGGAACTTCTCTAAGTGGGAAACACAAGATAAAAAAAGGACCTACAAAAACAAACCCAAAACGGTTAAGAAAATGGGAATAGGAACATACATATCGATAATTACCTTAAACGTGAATGGATTAAATGCTCCAACCAAAAGACACAGGCTCGCTGAATGGATACAAAAACAAGACCCATATATATGCAGTCTACAAGAGACCCACTTCAGACCTAAGGACATATACAGACTGAAAGTGAGGGGATGGAAAAAGATGTTCCATGCAAATGGAAATCAAAAGAAAGCTAGAGTAGCAATACTCATATCAGAGAAAATAGACTTTAAAATGAAGCATGTTATAAGAGACAAGGAAGGACGCTACATAATGATCAAGGGATCAATCCAAGAAGAAGATATAATAATTATAAATATATATACACCCAACATAGGAGCACCTCAATACATAAGGCAAATGCTAACAGCTATAAAAGAGGAAATCGACAGTAAGACAATAATAGTGGGGGCCTTTAGCACCTCACTTACACCAATGGGCAGATCATCCAGACAGAAAATTAATATGGAAACACAAGCTTTAAATGACACAATAGACCAGATAGATTTAATTGATATTTATAAGACATTCCATCTAAAACAGCAGATTACAGTTCTTCTCAAGTGCACACAGAACATTCTCCAGGATGGATCACATATTGGGTCACAAATCAAGCCTTGGTAAATTAAAAAAACTGAAATCATATCAAGCATCTTTTCTGACCACAATGCTATGAGATTAGAAATAAATTACAGGGAAAAAAATGTAAAAGACACAAACACATAGAGGCTAAACAATACGTTACTAAATAACCAAGAGATCACTGAAGAAATCAAAGAGGAAATAAAAAATACCTAGAAACAAATGACAACGAAAACACAATGATCCAAAACCTATGGGATGCAGCAAAAACAGTTCTAAGAGGGAAGTTAATAACAATACAATCCTACCTCAAGAAACAAGAAACATCTCAAACAACCTAACCTTACACCTAAAGCAATTAGAGAAAGAAGAACAAACGGAACCCTAAGTTAGTAGGAGGAAAGAAATCATAAAAATCAAAGCAGAAATAAATGAAATAGAAATGAAGAAAACAATTGCAAAAAATCAATGAAACTAAAAGCTGGTTCTTTGAGAGGATAAACAAAATTGATAAACCTTTAGCCAGATTCATCAAGAAAAAGAGGGAGAGGACTGAAATCAATAAAATTAGAAATGAAAAAGGAGAAGTTAACAACAGACATCGCAGAAATACAAAGCATCCTAAGAGACTACTACAAGCAACTCTACGCCAATAAAATGGACAACCTGGAAGAAATGGACAAATTCTTAGAAAGGTATAACCTTCCAAGACTGAACCAAGAAGAAATAGAAAATATGAACAGACCAATCACAAGTAATGAAATTGAAACTGTGATTAAAAATCTTCCAACAAACAAAAGTCCAGGACCAGAGGGCTTCACAGGTGAATTCTATCAAACATTTAGAGCAGAGCTAACACTCATCCTTCTCAAACTCTTCCAAAAAAATGCAGAGGAAGGAACACTCCCAAACTCATTCTATGAGGCCACCATCATCCTGATACCAAAACCAGACTAAGGTACTACAAAAAAAGAAAATTACAGACCAATATCACTGATGAATATAGATGCAAAAATCCTCAACAAAATACTAGCAAACAGAATCCAACAACACATTAAAAGGATCATACACCATGATCAAGTGGGATTTATCCCAGGGATGCAAGGATTCTTCAATATACGCAAATCAATCAATGTGATACACTATATTAACAAAGAATAAAAACCATATGATCATCTCAATAGATGCAGAAAAAGCTTTTGACAAATTCAACACCCATTTATGATAAAATATCTCCAGAAAGTGGGCATAGAGGGAACCTACCTCAACGTAATAAAGGCCATATGGGACAAACCCACAGCAAACATCATTCTCAATGGTGAAAAACTGAAAGCAGTTCCTCTAAGATCAGGAAAAAGACAAGGATATCCACTCTCACCACTTTTATTCAACATAGTTTTGAAAGTCCTAGCCACGGCATTCAGAGAGGAAAAAGAAATAAAAGGAATACAAATTGGAAAAGAAGTCAAACTGTCATTGTTTGCAGATGACATGATACTATATGTAGAGAATCCTAAAGATGCCACCAGAAAACTACTAGAGCTAATCAATGAATTTGGTAAAGTTGCAGGATACAAAATTGATGCACAGAAATCTCTTGCATTCCTATACACTAACAACGAAAGATCAGAAGGAAATTAAGGAAATAGTCCCATTCACCATTGCAACAAAAAGAGTAAAATACCTAGGAATAAACCTACCTAAGGATGTAAAAGACCTGTACTCAGAAAACTGTAAAACACTGATGAAAGAAATCAAAGATGACACAAACAAATGGAGAGATATACCATGTTCTTGAATGGGAAGAATCAATATTGTGAAAATGACTATGCTACCCAAAGCAATCTACAGATTCAATGCAATCCCTATCAAACTACCACTGGCATTTTTCACAGAACTAGAACAAAAAATTTCACAGTTTGTATGGAAACACAAAAGACCCCAATCTTGAGAAGGAAAAATGGAGCTGGAGGAATCAGGCTCCCTGACTTCAGACTATACTACAAAGCTACAGTAATCAAGACAGTATGGTACTAGCACAAAAACGGAAATATAGATCAATGGAACAGGATAGAAAGCCCAGAGATAAACCCATGCACATATGGTCACCTTATCTTTGATAAAGGAGGCAAGAATATACAATGGAGAAAAGACAGCCTCTTCAATAAGTGGTGCTGGGAAAACTGGACAGCTACATGTAAAAGAATGAAATTAGGACACTCCCTAACACCATACACAAAAATAAACTCAAAATGGATTAAAGACCTAAATGTAAGACCAGACACTATGAAACTCCTAGAGGAAAACATAGGCAGAATACTCTTTGACTTAAATCACAGCAAGATCTTTTTTGACCAGCCTCCTAGATTAATGGAAATAAAAACAAAAATAAACAAATGGGACCAAATGAAATTTAAAAGCTTTTGCACAGCAAAGGAAACTGTAAACAAGATGAAAAGACAACCCTCAGAATGGGAGAAAATATTTGCAAACGAATCAACAAAAGATTAATCTCCAAAATATATAAACAGCTCATGCAGCTCAATATTAAAAAAACAACCCAATCAAAAAATTGGCAGAAGACCTAAGTAGACATTTCTCCAAAGAAGATATACAGATTGCCAACAAACACATGAAAGGGTGCTCAACATCACTAATTATTAGAGAAATGCAAATCAATACTACAATGAGGTATCACCTCACACCAGTTAGAATGGGCATCATCAGAAAATTTACAAGCAACAAATGCTGGAGAGGGTGTGGAGAAAAGGGAACCCTCTTGCACTGTTGGTGGGAATGTCAATTGATAAGAGCCACTATGGAGAACAGTATGGAGATTCCTTACTGAAACTAAAAATAGAATTACCATATGACCCAGCAGTCCCACTACTGGGCATATACCCAGAGAAAACCATAATTCAAAAAGACACATGCATCCCAGTGTTCATTGCAGCACTATTTACAATAGCCAGGTCATTGAAGCAACCTAAATGCCCATTGACAGACAAATGGATAAAGAAGATGTGGTACATATATACAATGGAAGGAACGAAATTGGGTCATTTGTAGAGACATGGATGGAGCTAGAGACTGTCGTACAGAGTGAAGTAAGTCAGAAAGAGGAAAACAAATATCGTATATTAACGCATATATGTGGAATGTAGAAAAATGGTACAGGTGAACCCGTTTGCAAGACAGAAATAGAGACACAGATGTAGAGAACAAACATATGGACACCAAGGGGGGTAAGCGGGGAGGGGGTGTGATGGTGGTGGGATGAACTGGGAGATTGGGATTGACATATATACACTAATATATATAAAATAGATAACTAATAAGAACCTGCTGTATAAAAAAAAATTCAAAAATTTCCTGAAACATCATCTGCCTACCACACCCTTGAATGAAAAGTAAATTCTGTGCATTGCCTCCTGTCTATTGTGTCTTTCACTGAGGTGCTCACCAGCATTAACCATGTCATCAGCTTTTGCACTTACCAGATTTTAATTCACATTTGCAGAATGCAGACATTTGTTGGGATAAGTAGAATGGGTGTCCTAAGGTCAGCTGACATTGAGACCTTGCCCTGTGCTAGGCACTGTGCTAGTTTTCCTCTGAGGTTGATTCTGCAATTATTCCTGTTCTACACATGAGTGTAATTGCTTGCCCAAGTTCACTCACCCAGATAAACGGCAGACCCACTGCTCTCTGACTCCAGAGTCCTAATCTTAACCATTGCACGAAACTGCCTTACCACATTTACTCTCCCACTTAGTTTTGCCTTAACATATATTTCCTGGGCACTCACTGTGTACTTAGTAGAGGATTGAGAAATAGATCTGACACATTTTCTGCTCTTGAGGAGCTCACAGGGTAGAAGTAGAGATAGACTTGCAATGCAAATGAATACAGGATGTGGTGCCAAAAAAGGGACATGCCCGGCACAGTTTGAAAGGAAAGCCTATAGAGGAAAACTTGCAGGAGAAGCAGGTGCTTGCACTAGACTTTGGAGGATGAAGTTTGTCCAGGAGAGCAAAAGGGGGAGGGAAGTCATTTCAGGCAGATGGGACGGCTCAGGCAGAGACCTGAGGTATGCAGTAGCTGGGGTCTGCTGCTCCCAGGTGGTTTGATAGTGCCGAAGAGTGGGCCAGAGGCCCTGCAGAACTCCTCTGCTGTTCTAAGAATTAGAATTTTACTGTCAAGGCAGTCGGTCACTACTGAAGGAATTTAAACAGGAGAGCAGTATGATCACTGCATGTTTTCAACAAATCTCTTTTAATTCCTTATTTGAAATAATTATAGATTCACAAGAGGTTGCAAAAATAGTAGAGAGGTCCTGTACACTCTTCACCCAGTTTCCACCAATGGTTGTATATTTATGTAACTATAGTACAATACCAGCATCAGGCAGTTAGCATTGGTACAATGCTTGTACAGTTCTATGTCATTTTATTACATGTGGAGGTTCATATAATCACCACCATCGCCATCAAGATACAGAACTATTTCATCATCCCAAAGATCTCCCTTGTACTACCCCTTTATAACCACACCACCCGCCTTGCCCCCCACCATCCATAACCCGTGGCAACCACTAACCTGTTCTTTATAATATAGAGAATTTTCATTTCAAGAATGTTGTATAAATGGAATTATGTCCTATGGACCTTCTGAAATTGGCTTTTATCACTAAAAATTGTTACTAAAATTTCATAATACCCTTATGACCCACCCAAGTTGTAAGGTATATCAGTAGTTCGATCATTTTTATTGCTGGGTGATGGTCCATGGTATTGACATACAGCAATTTGTTTAACCACCCACCCACTGAAGGACATCTGGATTGTTTCCAGTTTTGAACTATTACAAATATAGCTGCTATAAGCATTCATGTAAAGGTTTTCAAGTGGACAGATCTTTCTTTCTAATGTGGTATGTATACAGTGGTTTGGAGGTATCAGGAATGGAGGCTGGGAGAGCACTTTGGCTATTGATATGTCTGGGGAGCAATGAGGGCTTTACTCACAACACTGGGTATCAGGCATTGGGCCTGGAGATGGGGAGACTGACGACTACAAGGGGCCGGCAGGAAGAATCCTTGCTGGAGTCACTCACGTCCCTGAGAGTGACATAATAACCAAATTCTGTATCATAGTATGTACTGTAACTTAAGAACTGATGTTCAGAAGAATGGCCCTGAGGCACTGTGAAGTGTTTGGTTATCCAAGAAAGATTAAGTTGTTGTGCTATGCTATTTTTAATACGAATTGAAGTAGGAAAAAAGAACAATTTGATTAAAACTTACAGCAGCAAGCATTGAAACAAAAAGGGTGATTGTGAAAATCTGCTTTTAATCACAGCAGTCAGTTAATTTAAATATTGAATGTCCTGGGTATTCTGAAACATTAGTGTGATTAAAGGTTTGAGTCTATGGATCACTGAATTATCTTCATCATCAGAAGAAAGTGTCTTAGTGGGGTGAAGACAACAAGATGAGATGTGAAGATCTGCGTTATTCTGGCCTGGTCTTGACCAGCCCTTGGACAGTCACTTTACTTTCTAAGTAAAATTAGAGATATTACAGTAGTATATTGCGAAAAACATGGATATAGTAGTCAAATACACCTCAATTCAAATCCAGGCCGTGCCACTTTCCAGCTGAGAATTTGGGCAAGTTCCTTACTATCTCCAAGTTGTTTCCTCATTTGCAGGGTGAGGAGAGTACTATGCACCTCACAGGCTGTTAGGAGAAGGTATATAACTGTGTACTCAGAGCCTGGCCCACTTGCCTTCCTGCCTCCAGTCTCATCTGCCTCAAATCCATTCTCTGTAAAGGTGTCAGAGTGACCATTTTGCAGCTTTTCATTTAAAAGTGTTTGTTTAGTTTTTAAAATGTGAAATATGTGCATAGTTTAAAAAAAAAGAACAAAGTTATAATGGCAAGAATGAAAGTCTCATTTCCCACTGTTTCTCTGCACTTGCTAGCATATTGTGTGTGTGTGTGTGCATGTGTTTGTGTATTTTCCCATACATTGGCATTTACCGTATGCACTCTTCCTTAACTTGCTTTATTTCCTTATATATCTTAGACATCTTTCCATATCAGTGCATAAAGTCCCTGCATTGTTTTTAATGGCTTTATTATACTTTTGTGCCATAATTTATTCAATCATTCCAAGGGTACTTTTTAGGTTATTTCTAGTTTTTTACCTGTTACAAGCAGTGCTACAAACATCCTTGCACAAATATCTGTGAATATTTGTACACATGTATTTGTCAGATACATTTATAGAATTGTAGTTGCCAGGTTAGGAGTCTTGTGCATTTAAATTTTTCCTTAGGTATTACCTATTTTGCTTCCAAAAAATGTTTTACCGATTTATAGTTCTCACCATCATGTGTGAAAGTACCTGTTTCGTCACACCTAGGTTGATACTTAACTTGCACGCAGGTCTTGCCTCCTCCAGGAAGCCTTCCTTTACATCCATCTCTCATTCACACATTCCACTTGTTCTCCTGCTCTGCCCTCTAGACACTGCTCTGCTGGGCTTCTCCCATGCAGCCTGTGCATACCCCTAGCACACTTCCTACGTGGTGTGATAATTATGCAGTTGGTGGTTTGAGGGAAGAGACTGTCCGATTAGTACTCCATTGACAGCCACTACCTCATGCTTGGCACACAGGAGGCCGTCAGGAGTTTGTTAGGAGAACTCAGTAAATGGTAGCTGTCATCCCCACAAGACTCAGACTGTATGCTCTCCACTGTTCTTTCCCACTTTAAAATTTTATAACTATGTAAAGCTGTAGTTAGAGCTAATTTTTCTATTTAGAAAAATTAATCAGATTTAATATTTATAGTACCTGAATTGCTTATATTTAGAATACTAGAGGTAGAGAAAAAAATTTTTAAAGCATTTCTTACTCTAGGCTCTAAACAGGTAGGAATGTTCCTCCTGCCCAATGTTTATATATAGAGTGGGTAGATTTTACAGGTCTCCAGTCTTGGAGAAATAGAGATTTTCGATTAGAGCGTTTCATTAAACAAGCATTCATCAAAGCAGCATGGTAAGTGGGGAGAGTGTGCACATGAGCCAGATGTCTATAGCAAAGGCCGTGCTGATTCCTAACCTCGAGGCACCCACTCACCACACTTAGGTCTGTAGGAGCAGTGTGTTCTTCTAGGAGCTTTTTCAGTGGAAAAATGGTGGGCATTGAACAATGTCGTATGAGAGGGAAGACAGGCCCTCCCTGCTTTTGAGGAGCTCCTGACCTGGCGGAGGGAGGCAGAGGCAGACCTGCAGAAGCCAAGTGAGAGTGAACACGGTAGGCACTGGGTCCCACTGCTGGGAACCGAGGTGAGGAACCAGCACCTTCTGGTGAGGGAAGTTAAGGCAGGGACTGCACCTTCAGTGTGTTGGTAATGTGGTTGCATGAAGAATTCTTAACACCTCTCAATTTGTAAATTGTCTTCTGAAACCAGGTTGAGGTCCATTTTGTTGAAGTACAATCTCAAGAGAGAGTTGATTTCATTAATAGCTAAATTACATGCTTTCTTAGTTTGGTTTGGGGTTCTTTCTCTTGCTCTCATGAAGCCCATGAAGCCCAAGCTTGACAGAGGAGGTGGCTTTGACAGATTCTGTCTTAGGTGATTTTTTTTTCTGCCTAATAAGGGAAACTTATTTTAATTTTAAAATTATTTAAAATCTTGAGATGAAATTATGTTAATTATTGACCTAATGATGTAATGTACTTCCCAAATTCACAAAAGCTAACCTAATGCTGTACCAGTCTGAGTACAGGTTATAACAGCTGTAGCAGAGAGAGTTCCAGAGTTGTTCAACAAGGTTGAGATTAATTTGTGCCAATCTCAATGTGGGCAGGTGGACCAGAATGGGGGCCAGCTCAGTGCCACAAGGTCGTTCCAGACTCTGGCTGGTGGGTGACTCTAGCATCTTCAGCATGTGACTTCCATCTCTGGGTCTGTGACTGCTGATCCCTCAGCCAACAGCAAGGGAGAAAGATAGATTGAAAGGCAAGCAGCTTTCTGTTTAAAAAAATGATCTGGGAGTAGCATACATCACTTCTGCTCACATCTCATTAGCTAAAGGTTGGTCATCTGGTCACACCTGGCTGCCAGGAAAGTGGCCATATGTCATCTCTAGTTGAGTAGCCATTTGTCCAGCAGGAACAGGGTGGCTTCTGTTACTAAAATGAAGGGAGGAGTGGATCCTGGAGTAGGTCAGCAGCCTGGGCCTGTCATGCTGTCCCTTGGCCACTTCAGACTTAACTTGTCCAAAGCCGAACTCTCCGACTCAGCTATCTCCTGCTTACCTCCAGCTGTTTCACCTTTGTTTCTCCCCATCTCCTGGAGGGCAACAAGTCACGTACATTCTTCTTCCCAGCCATGCATTTCCTTCTTTTCCCCACCTGCCACGATCCTGCCATTTTTGTCAGGTCTGCCTGTTTTGAGTCCTACCCATTCGAATCCAACCCTTTCTCAGCTTCCCGAACGATCTCTCTGAAAAGCAAGTGTAAGCCCATGCCTCTTGTGCTTTGATGGCTCCACAGCCCTCAGGCCCAGGCCCAGATGGCTCCGAGCGGCTTCCAGGGCCTGGGGTGATCTGGCCTTGTTTTCTCTCCAGTTTTTTCCCCCCGTGACCCAGCAGAATCAAATCTCAAATGATTTGTCATGCTTAGAAGGCACCTCCAGCTCTCTGCACATGCTACTTCTTATCCCCGCACCCTAAACCTCCATCCTTCTGGGTTTAGGGCTCTCCTTGCATCCGATCTCTTCTGAGTTTACCCGCAGTGAACGCTCTCTGTAAGCTCGAAACGCAGAAGGCAGGCATGCTGGCTGTTCTGGCAAGGGACCTGGTCCACAGTGGTGCTCAAGAAATGCTTTATGAATGACCAGCATTGCTGGTGCATTACAATATGGCCAAGAAATAGACTTCTCTGAGTCTGTCTCTGATCCTTTGCATTTCTACTCCACTTGTCAAGCTGAGCAATTCACCATGTCTGAGCACAGTCAGTTTGAGTTCTGTGCTTCTACTCTGTCTCTGGCAAAACTATCCAGGGCAAATGCCACCTCCTCCATGAAGCTCTTCTTGTTTTCTGCACCCCTGCTCGTGGGTAGGACCTCTTTTGCCTTTCAGCTTTGTTTCTATTTTGCTTATGGCCCTTACCTCTTTATAACTTATATTACAATGTAGATAATAGACTCATTCCTCACACTTATCCCCCAAATAGTGAAGTAGGTGCTGCTTCAAGACCAATACCTCTTTGATCTTGATATATGTCTTCTATATTATTTATCACTTTCTTGTACAAAGGTACCCTGTAAATGTTGAGATGAATTGTCTCAGCCTCTTAAAAACTATAAATAAATTAAGAAAAGGATACTCCTTCAGATGTCAGTAAAATAGAGCAGCATCGTGAGGGAATCATTAGCTACAGTGTTATGGGTCAGATCAGCAGAGGTATATTGAATGGTCACTCTGTCCCAGGGGCCAGGCCTTCCCTTTCCTCCTGTCCTGGGAGTACAGGGTGCCACCGTGAACAAAACAGACCTGTCCCTCCCCTCCTAGAGCTTAGGGCCCCCTTCTCACAGCAGTATGGCTTGGCCAGCTCACTAAGCCTTGGGTCACTCCAGTGTAACACAGGGCTGATAATTCCTGTGGGTCGTTGTGAGCAGTGTGTTACTTTATCTAGCGCAACGTTGGCCTCCCAGACGCAATCCCCAGCCAGTATGCAATGGCTCTTGGTCAGAATGGCAGCTGGTACTACCAGCTGTGCCTCAGCCACTGCCCTGAGAATGGTAAAAAAGCATGAAGCAACAGTCAGTTGGAGAAACTATCCATTTGATTTAAATTCTTTGTTCAGTCTTGTTGTTAATCAATTTCCATGTTTAATGGAAGTCCTAGACGTCATTGTGTTGAAACACATATCATCACTCTAAAAAACCCAGTGGGTAGATATTAAATATTAGGTGTTAGAACAAGCAGGCAGGAATTTGGGGAAGCTGTAGAATAAAATTTAAATTCTGTGTTTGTAAACAGTGTAGAATATTTACCTAAATGGTTTTATTGTTGGCTTTTTAATTTTTAAGAAATGACCAATATAAATAGCTTGCTAACTTTTGAATAAACATTATCAGACAAGAGCCAGGGAACGGAGTAAAGGTAGCTGCCTGCCGATTTCTGTTTGCTTTGTTTTCTGTATAAAATCATACAGGCTCCTGCAGTGTAGGAATCTCAGCCTACTGTCTAAACCACAAAAAGGCTGCTCTGGGGCTGCCAGTTTATACTCATACCTTGTGGATAACATAGTGTCCATGTTATTGACTGTAGCTTATGACAGAGTTCTCTGTCTATGGCTGTCTGTATTGAAGCCCACTAGTGATGTAGGGTTTGGGGAATGTAGGCCAGCTCCGGGACCACCTCACAAAGTAGGAACGCACTCACGAGCATCCACGGCACACACAGGTGTCACCAGGCCTCCAACACCCTGCTGTTCTTTAACTTACCACTTTTACAATCACTTTGGCATCGGACTTGCTTTCTGGTTCGTCACTTTAACCTGAATTTGTGGACACAGCAGAAGACTGGTCCATTTGTTTTTCTGCATGAATGAATTGTAGACATGTTCATTTTGCAGCATCTCCAGAGTGCCTCCATCTCTGGTTGAGACAGCACGGTGTAATCTGGTCCCACCGGAAGCAAGCTGATGAGAATCACATAGTGATGTAGTCTTGTCATGGCTAATAAAAATGTACAAATTCTTTTCTGCAAAGGTTGTTATTTCCTAATCCAGTCCCTTAAGATGTGGTCATGCAGGGTCTCAGAATTCCTTCCTTTCATGATAATCTTGTACCATTAAAATGTCTTTGCATTTTTTGCATGTTGCTTAAGTTCAGAACTTGGTCTAACTGAGTTTACCAACTTACAGCCACGTTGTCTTATATACCGATAAATCTGAAACACTATTAAGTGAGCTATGCATGTATAATTTCAGTAAGAATGCATGTTCATTCTGTTTCTCTTTCAAGGAATCTGACGACTGTACCAGCTCTTTGGAATATCATATGACACTACATCATGAGTGACAGTAAATGTGATAGTCAGTTTTACAGTGTACAAGTGGCAGACTCAACTTTCACTGTCCTAAAACGTTACCAGCAGTTGAAACCAATTGGCTCTGGAGCCCAAGGAATTGTCTGGTAAGTATGGTCTGTTTCAGTAGTGTAGATTGAGTTTTTGTTGTAATAAAAACTTAATAGATCTAAGTCGTCAGAATTTAGAAACACTGATGATAAAAATACCCTTTTCTTTGCTATAGGTTTATAAGCTAAATTGAATCAACCTCTTGCTTTAGTTACATATAGTCAGATTGTAGGATACAAGCTCAAATTCTTAGAATACTGCGTAAATTTAAATAGGTAGCAATTTTTCTTTTTTCTTTGTTTCTTTTCTCTTTTTTTTTTCTTTTCCATTCCCCCTGTCATTATGATATTAGAGTAATAGGTATGACAGTGAGTTGTAACAGAAATTTGGAGTTTTATTCATTTCTTCATCCTGGCCACCTTTCCCCCCTCCCCCTTTTATTCCCAATCACTCCTATTCATTTCTAGGCGCCGTCATTGCAGTGCCTTGCCCTTCATTGGCAGGATGAGGCCAGTCAGTGTCATTATCACCCCATGGATTAACCAGGAAGGGATGCCGTATGAGGGGTTGGGCTGGCCGTCTCTTCCTTGGTGTCTCACTTCAACTATGTGTCCAGCCCAGGACGTCAGAACTGTTGGTCTGACCCTGAACCTTAGTCTCTTGCTTGGTAAGACAGTCAGCTGCCGCGACATCACTGGCCAGCTAAAGGTAAAGTTTTTCACATGTTTTCTAGACTACAGTTATCAGCACTTCCCAAGCTTTTTATCCCTTAGTTTTTTGGCGAAATCTTTTCTTCTTTTTTTGGTCAGTAAAAACAAGATTGTCTTTGCATCTAAAAGGAACTGTGGTAAAGCTAAACACCCAATGATTACAGCTTGTAGGTAAAGGGGATTCAAGATAAAAGAGAACTCTTGGATGTGCTGGTAGGAGAGTTTATATTTTTATTAGAGATGTTGAGTTTAGAGAATCTGCATCAGTGGTTAGTAATTGATCCTCTGTTGTAGAGATATGTGATCAGGGAAGTTAGTTGTTTTCTTCGGCTTAGGTAGTTAGAGGCCCTGGAAGCTGAGAGGAGATGGTAGTTCAGAGATTCCCAGAAAAACTAATGAGGGGGAAGGGGCTGTTTGGAAGGAATGCCTGGCTTGCATCTAAAATAGTGGTGATCTTAACTTCCAATTGATAACATGCTATATTGGTACTTAAATCCAGTGTGCCAGGAAAGTTTTAAAGTGAATGGATGGTTCATATTAGGATACTTTGATGTTAATAAAAAGTTCTAGACAGTAAAATATTCTTTTGATTTATAACCCATCTCTTATTTGGAACTGGATGGTAATTTGATATAGGGAATTAAGCAAGACTGATACAAGGACATTTAATGTAATAACCACATTAAGAGCTTGACTAGAAATTCATAATTAATTGTATAATAGAGAGCTTTACAAGGGTTACGCAGTTAAAATTAATGACTTCATTACAGCATGGTAAATGACAATAAAATTACATGCTACTTTAAAAAATACTGTTTTTCAGAGATTAGTTTTGATTTCCAGTTTTCATATACTACTTCTCATCTTTGTTTTTTAAAGAAATGTTTAATAATGAAATTACTCATTATGGATGTATATTTTTCATTAAAAAAATTCTAGTTTTGAAATGAAAGTTCCCAAATAAACAGTTATAAGCTAAACCTCCTCTGGTAAAAGCAGTGGTAGAATTATAGGATGGAAAGTTCTGAATTTTTAAAGACTAAGAGTCCAGAAATAAACCCATACATCTGTGGCCAGTTGATTTTCAAAAAGGGTGCCAAGATTATTCAATGGGGAAAGAACATTCTCTTCAACAAATGGTGCTGGGACAACTGGATACCCACATGCAAAAGAATGAAGTTGGACTCCTACCTCACATCATGTAAAAGGTTAACTCAAAATTGATCAATGACCTAAATATAAGAGTTAAAACCATAAAACTCTTAGAAGAAAACAAAGGGGGAAGCTTCATGACTTTGAATTCTTAGAAATGACACCAAAAGCATGAGCAACAAAACAAGAAATTGGACTTCATCAAAATTAAAAATTTTTGTGTATCAAAGAACACTATCAAGAGAGTGAAAAAACAACCCACAAATGGGAAAATATTTGCAAATCGTGTATCTGGTAAGAGTCTAATATTCAGAATATAAAGAACTCCTACAACTCTACAGCAAACAGACAAACAACCCAATTTATTTATTTATTTATTTTTGGGTAAAAGCATCTTTTTTTTTTTTTTAAATTGGAGTATACTTGCTTTACAATGTTGTGTTAGTTTCTGCTGTATAACAAAGTGAATCAGCTATACGTATACATATATGCCCTCCTTTTTGGATTTCCTTCTCATTTAGGTCACCACAGAGCGCTGAGTAGAGTTCCCTGTGCTATACAGTAGGTTCTCATCAAACAACCCAATTAAAAAAAAAAAAACAAAAAAACAGGCAAAGGACTTGAATAGACATTTCCCCAAAGAAGATTTATGGCCAATAAACACATGAAAATATGCTCATTGTTAGTCATTTGGGAAATGCAAATCAAAACCACAATGAGGTACTACTTCATACCCACTAGGTGGCCATAATCAACAAAATGGAAAATAACAAAGGTTGGCAGGGATGTGAAATTACAATCCTCATACATTGCCAGTGAGAATGTAAAATGGTACAGCCACTTGTGGAAAACAGTTTGACGGTTCCTCAACAAGTTAAACAGAATTATTATATGACCCACTAAATATCCCTAGATATATTCCCAAAAGAATTAAAAACGGATGTTCAAAAAAGACTTGTATACAAATGTTCATAGCAGCACTATTCTCAATAGCCAAAAGGTGGAAACAGCCCAAATGTCCATCAATAAATGAATGGATACACAAGCTGTGTTATATACATACATGGAATATTATTCATAAAAAAAAATGAAGCACTGATATATGCTACAACATAGATGATCCTCAGAAACATGCTAAGTGAAAGAAGTCAAACATAAAAGGTAGTATTATTATATGAGTCCATTTATGTGAAATATCCAAAGTAGGTAA
The DNA here is from genome assembly GCF_028023285.1 of Balaenoptera ricei. Lineage (NCBI taxonomy): Eukaryota > Metazoa > Chordata > Mammalia > Artiodactyla > Balaenopteridae > Balaenoptera > Balaenoptera ricei. Next base: position 164,527,218 of record NC_082641.1, read on the forward strand.
ATCCATAGAGAAAGATGCAGATTGGTGGTAACAAGGGCAAGGGGGAGAGAGGAATGGGGAGCAACTTCATAATGGGTATGGAGTTTCCTTTTGGGGTGATGAAAATCTTTTGAGGTTACTTAAAGGTGGTGATTGCACAACACTGTGAATGTGCTAAATGCTACTGAATTGTTCACTTTAAAATGGTTCATTTTATGTTTATGTGAATCTCCCCTTATTAAAAATTTTTTTGAAAAAAAATGTAAACTGAAAGGTGCCTTAACTTAAGGATATTTGTCATTTTTAATGGATATTTAACCCCTAATACTAATAATATTTTCATGTTATGTTATGCATTAAAATATGTTGTCATTTTCTTGTAACTTAAGTTATATATTATATCAATATATTTTAAGTGTACTTTCACTTACTCTTAGTATTTTCATTTAAATAATTTTATGACAATTTTATTAACGTTTGTAGGAGCAACTTTCACCTCACATACATGTAGAGGCTAAAAGTTTAACACCATCCTAAATGTCACGTCTTGGAAACCCCGATTTCCATAGCCTGAATTTTGATTTTAAGGAAGGATCAAAAACTGGGTTTCACCCTTTTCTGCTCAAGAAAGAAGTCTTTGAACTGATTAAAATAGCTCTTAATGAGCCTCTTGCACAGCTAACAGTTTAGTTTGTGATCTTTGATGTAATTATTCACTTAACTTTGTAACCCAAGCCAGTTATTCATTACCAAATCAAAACCTTTTAGTTCGGTTAACTTTACTGTTGCATGGAAAAGGGGTTAGTTAACTTGATTCAGATTATTGATACTTTTTTTTAGAAATGTTTGTGCAATTATGAAAATTATTCTTAGACTTCTGGGATGTTTTCTGGCTTTTAGACGAGGTGCCATCACAAGAGCTGGGCCTAGATGGTTGGAGACCTGGTTTCCATTATTACTTTACTGCTACTTTCTACCAGAGCCTGTGCTGGCTTCCTCTCAGCCAGGAAGGTGGGTGACTGCGCCTCACCTTCCTTCTAGGCTCGAGGCTTCGTGGTCCCATTGAACTGCAGCAGTGGTGGTGCAGGCAGTGGTAGTCCCAGACGGACAAGAGAGAAACTTTTCCCGTGATACTTCCCCCACATGTCTTCAGAGGATTTTTTCTTGGCGTGTAGATAGAGCAAGAAACTATGAATGGTGCCAGTCAGACTCCTTTCTTCCTCATCAGTGATGGAAGGGCTTGAGTATACCCACCATCAAGCCCTAACTTTTAGAAAACTTCTTATCTCCAGTGGTCCCTTCTCTGCAAATATGGCAGGTTCTTTCCCACGCCCATCACTTTTGTCCCCACTGCATCTCCTGGTTGGAGTCTCCTCTGAAACCCTGCTCTTCTGTCCCTGTTCTGACACTATCCCTGATCTTTTTTTTAATATATAAATATATTTATTTATTTATTTTATTTATGACTGTGTTGGGTCTTCGTTTCTGTACAAGGGCTTTCCCTAGTTGTGGCGAGCGGGGGCCACTCTTCATCGCGGTGCGCGGGCCTCTCACTGTCGCGGCCTCTCGTTGCGGAGCACAGGCTCCAGACGCGCAGGCTCAGTAGTTGTGGCTCACGGGCCCAGTTGCTCCGCGGCATGTGGGATCTTCCCAGACCAGGGCTCGAACCCGTGTCCCCTGCACTGGCAGGCAGATTCTCAACCACTGCGCCACCAGGGAAGCGCCTAACCCTCATCTTTTGAGACTTATCTGTGGAACTCCAGATAATCTCAGCTCATGCTTGGAATAGAGCCTTCTCTCTGATCGAACCAAAGAGTGTGTGATTGGTTTGACGCACACGCGTGCACGTGCGCGCACACACACACACACTCCAGAACTGTAAAATAATAAATTTGTGTTTTAAATCAGTAAATCTGTGGTAATTTGTTATAGCAACAGTAGGAAACTAATATACATGTGTTTTTACATTTTTGAGAAGTAAAATATCATAGTAGCAATAATGCATGGTTTACAAAACTTGTTAATCATCTATTTAAACTAGAGCTTGATAAAGATATAGGGACAGGTGTGCAGGTAAACCGAAGTGCAGGTATTGATACAGGATTAAAATGAGGAGCTGGGATCCAACTAAAATATTCTGACTCCTAATTTTGAATTATTTTTACAGTTGTCTGATTTATTTGTTTCTATGTTTTAGTTCATTAAAACTGTTAATAAAATAATTAGGAAGTAAGTTTTAAAATGTTTATCATTTGAAGTATTTATAAAATTAAGTTATTAGTAGAATTAAGTAATTCAAGGTTTTAAAGCTCTACAGGGAAAATGTGTGTACATTTCTTTCATATATATATATTCACTTTTTCTCTCTCCTTCTAAAATCTCAAGCTGTTTAACCAAAGTAGTAAGGACTATTTGTTTTACAAAACAGTTCTACAATGTGCTTAACTGTTTTTTTTTTTTTGCTTTTATTAAAAAAATTTTAATTGAAATATAGTTGATTTACAAGTTAATTTTTGCTGTACAGCAAAGTGGTTCAGTTATATGTATATATGCATTCTTTTTTTTACATATTCTTTTCCATTATGGTTTATCGTAGAATATTGAATATAGTTCCCTGTGCTATACAGTAGGACTTTGTCATTTATCCATTCTAACATATAATAGTTTGCATCTGCTAACCCCAAATTCCCAATCCATCCCTCTCCCACCTCTCTCCCCCTTGGCAACCGCAAGTCTGTTCTCTATGTCTGTGAGTCTGTTTCTGTTTCATAAAGGTTCATTTGTGTCATATTTTAGATTCCACATATAAGTGATATCATATGGTATTTGTCTTTCTCTTTTTGACTTACTTCACTTAGTATGGTAATCTCTACTTCCATCCATGTTGCTGCAAATGGCATTATTTCGTTCTTTTTTATGGCTGAGTAGTATTCCATTGTATATATGTCCCACATCTTCTTTATCCTTTCATCTGTAGATGGACATTTACATTGTTTCCATGGCTTGGCTATTGTGAATAGTGCTGCTATGAACATAGGGGTGCATGTATCTTTTTGAATTATAGTTTTGTCTTTATATATACCCAGGAGTGGGATTGCTGGATCATATGGTAGCTCTATTTTTAGTTTTTTGAGGAACCTCCATACTGTTCTCCATAGTGGCTGCACCAGCTTACATTGCCACCAACAGTGTAGGAGGGTTCCCTTTTCTCCACACCCTCTCCAGCATTTGTTATTTGTAGACTTTTTTTTTTATATATATAAATTTATTTATTTATTTATTTATTTATGGCTGTGTTGGGTCTTCATTGCTGCGTGCGGACCTTCTCTAGTTGCGGCGAGCAGGGGCTGCTCTTCGTTGTGGTGTGTGGGCTTCTCATTGCGGTGGCTTCTCTTGTTGTGGAGCACGGGCTCTAGGTGGGTGGGCTCAGTAGTTGGAGTTCGCGGGCTCTAGAGCACAGGCTCAGTAGTTGTGGCGCACAGGCTTAGTTGCTCTGCGGCATGTGGGATCTTCCCGGACCAGGGCTCGAACCCATGTCCCCTGCATTGGCAGGCAGATTCCTAACCACTGTGCCACCAGGGAAGTCCCTTGTAGACTTTTGAATGGTGTCCACTCTGACTGGTGTGAGGTGGTACCTCATTGTAGCTTTAATTTGCATTTCTCTAATAATCAGCAATGTGGAGCATCTTTTATGAAGTGTTTAAAAAAGAAGTGTAATATTAGATCTGACAATGCTTAGAAGTGACAGTTACAACCTTAACATGAAATGGTTGGTATAGCTCTTATTCCTTTTTGCTTCCTCTAGTTCTGTACAAGCATGAATGTTGGCCTGTTCTTATACTGTTTTATTTTCTATTAGTATATATAAATAAACATAATGTCCACAACAAAATTTTTGTGATGAAGATATATGCTATAAGGCATAGGAAGGCTATGATTCAGGAGAATTGAGTTCTAAGTCCAGCTCAGATCCTCATAGCAGTAGTTCTTGGGCAAATCATTGTGTCTTTATAGTTACACCTCTAAAATGTATGGTTTGGAAGTTCTAATTTAAGATTGTGGATCAGACACCTAAACAAAGAGACAGGAGAGCAGTAATCAGTGGATATGGAGCATTTAACAAGTTTCTGCAGAGGAAGTGAGAATAAGTAGATAAGACATTTGGCACAAAGAAGAGAACCTATCTATAGTAGAACTCCAAAGAGATTGTGAGTATACAGATGCCAGATACAAAAAGCGAAGATGAAACGGGTGGCTAGAAGTAGGAATGTTAGTTAAAAGTGTGTCTATGAAACAGTTTTGCTAGTTGGCTCCCAACATTCCCACCCCCACCCCCATGCTCAGCATTTGCCCTTAGAGAGCGAGTAAGTAAATGAAGAATTATTAGGCCAGTATCTGGGGAAGGAGAAGCCTAGTAAGAGGAGCCCAGGATTTGGGGTGTTCTTTCCCTTGAGGGCATTTGAAAATTCTGGAGTGGGCAGCTGAGAGACTGAGAGTCCTTTGGACTGCTTTGTGGGGCTATAGGAGACAGGGATTGGAGTCCAGGGCCCTCTAAAGGGGCTTAGTGAACTTCCTTTGCTTTAACTGGGTCCAATAAAGGGCTGCCTCCTAGAAGTAAGGATGAACCAAAATGAAACAGGCCCTTGCAGGAACTGCCACTTAGCTTCACATCATCTCATTTGCTGAACCCAAAGTGAGGTGAGCCCAAATTGCTAGTGCCCCCAGGTACCCAGCAGAAATAAATGTAAATTCTACCTGGAGGAAGATAGCATCATACTGGATATCAAATTATTTCTAGATAGCAAACAGTTTTGCAAGTTCAAGGTACAGCACGTAATTAGAAATAACTAGTCACACAAGGAGATTGGACAACATTCACAAAATCCAGCACAAACAACAGAGAAAAGAAACAGATCCACAGGGGTTATTGGCATTATTGGATCCAGACTCCCAAAGAGTTATGATGTTATGTTCGGGATGATAAAAGACAGTATGAAAAGTTTTTGGTGGAAAATGAAAACTTAAAAAAACTAAATAGAAATTATAGAACTATAAGACATAGTTATTGAATTATGAAGTTAATAGGTGGGTTTAAAAGCATATTAGATATAACTGAAGAGAGAATTGTGATCTGAAAGATAGGTGAGGAAAAAAGTATCCAGAATGAAGCCTGGGGAGACAAAAGGGTAGAAAAATATGGAAGAGAGGATGTATTTATTTTCTATTGCCACATAACAAATTACCATAAACTTAGTGGTTTAAAGCAAAACAACAACCATTTATAATTTCATAGTTCTGTAGGTCAGAAATCTGGGTGGGCTTCCCTGGGTTCTCTGCTTGGCATTTCACAAGGCTGAAATCAAGGTGTCACTGGACTGGGCTCTTATCTGGAGGCTCTGGGGAAGAATTTGCTTTCAAGTGCATTCAGGTTCTTGGCAGAACCCAGTTCCTTGCAGCTGTAGGTCAGAGGTCTCCATTCCATTCCCTTGCTCTCTATCAGCCAGGTGCCACCCTGCTCCTAGAGGGTCCCACATTCCTTCTCACGTGACCCCCCTTCCATCTTAAAGGCAACAACATGTCTAGTCCTTCTCAGGATTCAGATCTCTCTGACTTTCCCCTCTTCCCACCAGCCAAAACAAACTCTGCTTCTAAAGGGCTCTCGTGATTGGATTAGTGCCCCCCCACCCCTTCCCTTGTGATCTCCCTTTTGTTAAACTTGGCCCTCTTGCAGGACATAGGGTCAATATTACTACAAAAAAATCAAATGCCTAGAAATTGATAGAACAAACCACTTCAGAAAACAGTTTGGCATTATCTACTAAAGTAAACTATATGTAATACCACTTTTAGCTATCTACTCGTCAGAAATGCATGCCCAGAACCATGTACAAGAATGTTTATGACCATGTTTTTTGCTTGCAAACTGAAAACAACCAATGTATCTATCAACATTATGTCATATAATCATAACAAAGGAATATTATAGCAATGACACAGAATGAGTTATAGCTTCACACAACAACAGATGTACCTCACAAATATAATGTTGAGTGAAAGAAGTCAGACATAGACAATTTCAAAAACCAGGCAAAAATAAATGATGCAGGGGCTTGAAGATACATGTTTAGCTGGTAAAAGCAAGGAAGTGATTATAAAAGTCAGAAGTAGGGGACTTCCCTGGTAGTCCAGTGGCTAAGACTCCGCGCTCCCAATGCAGGGGGCCCAGGTTCGATCCCTGGTCAGGGAACTAGATCCCACATGCCACAACTAAAAGATCCTGCATGCTGCAATGAAGATTGAAGATCCTGCGTGCAGCAGCTAAGACCCGGCACAGCCAAATAAATAAATATATTTTTAAAAATTATAGTATAAAAAAAAAGTCAGAAGTAGTTATCGTCTTTGGGGGGCAGGAAGGATAGTGATTAGTGGGGGGGGAGCGCTTTGGGGTTGTTGACAGAACATGGTTCTTTGTAATAAATCATTGAGAGGAATAAAAAAGGAAGCAAAGGAATGAATATCAGACAGGCATACGCCTTCTCATCAACAACACTCAACTTTGGAAATCATTGGAGTTCTGAGAGAAAATTGATTTCGAGCTTAGAAGATAAACTATCAATCAAGGATAAAGGAAGAGTAAGATAATTTATCTTCCATGCCCTTTTTTTCTGAGGAAATTCCTTGAGAATGTACTCCAACAAGAAAGAATACAAGAACGTGTAACACCAGAAACAGTGGAAGCCAGAGAAAAGAAATACCAGGGCGATAGCTACACATCAGGCCTTGAAACCCCAAGAAAAATGTCTTCCCCAAAAATGGAATAGATTCCAAACAATAGATAATGTGAGTAAGAAGGTAAGAAGTACTAGTGACAGGCTCTAAAGAGGTATATTTGTCTTCTCTTAATAAGAAAAAAACGTTTATTAGAAACTTGTGGTAGAAAAGTTAGAAAAAGTCATGATCTAAGAAAAAACAAATTTAAAGTGGCATGATGTTTGAGAACTTATGGAATGTTAGAAGAGAATCCATTTAACCTTAATGGTGGAAACAATCACATTCTCTTATGAGTGGCAAGGGTCATGTGATCTTTAGAAATGAAATGTAATCCTCGCTCTGAAATTAGTAATGTTTACATGTGTGCACATACATACATACACTCTGTAAGTTGATTTTCAACTTTTAGACACATCCTAAGGAAGAAACACAGAAGATTTAATTATAGAGATTGAAAGATGTGTTATTAAACTTGACCATTTAAGACAGAAATTGGAGGAAAAGAGATTAGAGAGCTGGAGGAAAAAGGAGATGAAGTGTAATATTCTCATTTTACGTAGTGGGGAGCAAGAGATTCCTTTGAAAGTTGATGCAACAAGTTTAGGCATGTTATTTAAAGTTACAAGGGTGACCAAGGGAAAAGTTAAAAATAACATGAGAACAAAAAACTAGGAGGAGTTGGGGGTTTCAACTAAGTGACTAAATCCTCAGTTTTCATAACGGGGAGTAAATAGCTAATTTCTGAAGTTGATAAATGAGGAAATAGTGATAAAAGTATATTCTTTGGAGTTGAGATATTACTAAAAGAAGTAAAGCCAGGAATAACTGAAGGTAGCTACTCCTGGAGTTGGAACTAGGAATGGGGAAGCATGAGTCCGCTCAGATATTCAGAATTGGTCCATTTGGCTCATTGGACAAAAACTTTTGAGACCAAAAAAGGGGTGTCTGTTTTTAAATTCTCAAGACTGAGAAATATATATATATATAAGTACAAATCACATGTGTATGTATTAATTAATGATTTGTTTCACAAATAGATTTATTTTTAACATTTTATAATCCATATGAATATTACATTTGAATATGGGCATGTGATTTTAATTAATTTATTTATTTTCTTTATTATTTTTTTGGCTGCGTCAGGTCCTGGTTGTGGCACACAGGGTCTTCATTGAGGCGTGCGGGATCTTTCCTTGTGGCATGCGGGCTTCTCTCTACTTGTGGCCCATAGGCTCCAGAGCGCGTGGGCTCTGCAGTTTGCGGCACATGAGCTCAGTAGTTGTGTCACACGGGCTTAGTTGCCCCACAGCATGTGGGATCGTAGTTCCCCAACCAGGGATCGAACCCAAGTCCCCTGAATTGGAAGGCTGATTCTTTACCACTGGACCACCAGGGAAGTCCCTGGGCATGTGATTTTACATCTGTGTATACATGAACACATAATGTGAACTGAATTAAAGAAAAAGTAATCCAAAGTAACATGAAACTTCTAATAATTCTTAACCAAATGCTACAGCAGACAGCCTTCAATTTAAAAAAGTTAAAATTGAATTAAGTTTGGGTTTTTTGGCAAAAAAAAATTAATAGAAGTGAATAAATGCAAACAGTGTTATAAACTGAATAGAATAAATAAACAGAAACAGTATTTTAAATGGTGCTTAGGTTCTCAGATGGTCTTTAGCAGCTTTTAACCCCTGATAAGGAGCCAAAAGGTAACAGTGACAGCAATCATACTGTTAGTGCTAGCTTGAAACTAGTACAGAAGGTACTCAATTTTTCCTGTCTATTTTCTGGAGGAAAATCAATCATAAATTTCAGCTGGGAACTTGAGATTCTGGAAACACAGCCCCTAGAAGATTTTATTTCTTACCATAGTAGTATGAGGAGGTATTTCTAGCAGAATTTTATATATAGCAATTGCTTATGTTAGGGATTTTGTATCTTGGGGATTTACCATGAGCTGAGATTTTGGCTTCTGTTTTCTTTTTAGATTCTTACATCTGGGAAAAACACAATCAATCAAAACTTAGATTTATTATATCCGTCTCATGAGTTCAAACCATTTTCTCCACTGTGATACTCCAGAATATACTTATATTTTACTCTGTGATACCAGTGACTTTTTTTTCAACTTATTGGCATATTTAAACTGAAGATTTTGTTTCCTGAGCAGTCTTACATGCTCTGTATTAAATTACTTGGTTCTGAACATAATGATCTCAACTAATATAATGAGACGTCCATGTGCAAAGGATTGCTGAATCCCATCCTAGCTTCAGCTGCCATGGTGGCGCCTCTGCAGAGGAGTCCGTTTGTCCTGCACTCTCAGCCAGCTCACCTTGCTCTTAATGTGCAGAAGTACCAGAGTGGAAGCAAGCAGATTTTTCCTTATTTGTTATTCATTTAAAAAAATAATACATTGAATGTACATTCTGCATTGCTGTATATTCCAAAATCATCCTAATGGGTTGCCTATTATATTTCTTAATTATAGTGCTGCTTTTGATACAGTTCTTGGGATAAATGTTGCAGTCAAGAAACTAAGCCGTCCTTTTCAGAATCAGACTCATGCAAAGAGAGCTTATCGTGAACTTGTCCTCTTAAAATGTGTCAATCATAAAAATGTAAGTTATGTCTATGTTTCCTCTAATACTTTAATGTTGTCAATGCTGTCATAATCATCTGGGTCTTTGGAGATACAATGAGCTTAGACCTAGGGTAAACTAGTGATAAAAATACTATTTAAATGCTTATATTTTATTGACAGAATTTTTAATCAACATTGGGGATATTGAAGTCAGCAAGAGGCACCATGGTCCATAGGAATTTAGGTCACTCAACACGGATGGGAATGTCAATTAACCTTGTGACCATTTGGTTTTCACTGTTTCCCTGTGTATAAAATGGCAACAGTATTGACCTGGCAAATTGAGAAACATCTAAATACTTTTTAGAACAACGTTGTTCTATAAGTAGCTTTTACATATTCACATTTATTCAAATAAATGTTATTAGATGATGTTATATTCAAGATAGTTGTACTTGGCATCTCTACAGAAATCAAAGCATTGTAAATTTTAAGGAAAAACAGTGTATCTCTAGAAAATGAGGTACTCAGGCACATTTTATGTTCTACTACTGATGCCTGAGCATTATTTTGAACATGATTTTGATAACCTTGCCAGGTTATAAAATTATAAAATGTTAAGTCTGGCAGGGGCTTTGGAGATCCCCTCCCATGTGACCTCTTTTTATTATGGGGTGGGGGGGATAAGTATTTAAAAGTACACTCAACTCTATATGGCTCCTTTTGTTGTAACATTTATGCTGGATTTTTCTGGTGTAGGGCCATTAAACACAAAACTAAGATAGGTTCAATCTTTTGAGTCTGTGTTTTGAGTTTGTTTTTAAATTCTCCAGTGCATGCTTTATTTTACAGGTTTAAAAAAAAAGTAAAAAAGTTTTTTTCTCAGGTTACAAAAAAATATGTTTATTATTTTTTTTAATTCAAACAGTATAAACAAGAAAGAAAAATCCTTGAATCCCACCACCCACAGGTCACTATCATTAACATTTTGGTGAGCATTCTTATGCATATATGTACACACATACATAAATAAGCGCAGTTATGTTATTATGCATCCTGCTTTTTCCCTAGTGGAATGTTGCTAGATCTCATATACATTAATGAACATAGATATAAACCATTTTTTAAATGGCTACATAGTACAGATGCACAGTAATTCAATTAACCAATCACCTATTATCAGATATTTAGATTGTTTCCAGTTTTTTGCTATTATAAGCAGTGCTGCAGTGAACATCCTTATACATTGCATCTTTGCACACTTGTCCAGGTGAATTCCTTGGCCAAGATTGCTGGGTCAAAGACTATGCACACTTTTGGTTTTAATAATATATACTGACAAATTAACCTCAAGGAAGACTGTCAATTTTATACTTTTATTGAGTATCTGAGTATGTCTTTTATTTCAAAATACCCCAGAGCTACATATTGTTGATTTTTTGTTTTACCTTACCAAACTGATAGATGACAAATGATACCTTATTTTTATTTGTGAGGTTGATTTTCTTTCCATATCTCTATTAGCCATTTATTTTTATTTCTTGAGAGTTTGTTTTTCATGGCCTTTGTCCATTTTTCTCTAGGACTGTTGGTTTCTTTCTTATGCATTTATAGAAGATCTTTGTATATTAAAGCTGTCAACCCTCACTTCTTTTCCATCTGACCTAATTTAGGTTGTTTTTGTCATACTGACTTTTGTTGTTGTTGTTTAACATAATCAAATCTCCTAGGTTTCCTGCCATGCTTAGAAAAGGCTTTTCTACACCAGAATTGTATAAATGTTTATTCATATTTTAATGTTTCATGGTTTCATGTTTTAGATTTAAATTTTTGTTCCATTTTGAGTTTATCTTGGTGTAAAGATTGAAGTATGAATCTAGTTTTTTTTCCCCTTGGCTAGCCAGCCACTCCAATCCTATATACTGAATAATTCATCTTTCCCTCAGTCATTTGAAATGATTGAGGACGTGTGTTTGATGCTCAAGCAGCAGAATTCATTGTTTAACTATTGGGGTGCCAGGACCAAGGCCTGTGGTGGGGTCAGTTCTTGAATCCTCCTTACGTAAAGGTAATGTAAATAGGTAATACTATGAGGCATTTCATCTTTATCATACCAAAAATATAAGCTTAGCCTTCACATTTCAAAACTTTTTAGAAATTTGCATATTGTATTTAAGTTTTCAGAGTTAACATATTGCTTTATTTAGTGTTTTTCTACTTGTAATTGCTACTTTTTTATGTTCAGAGCTAGAAAGACATTATGTGTTAAAATTCTATAATAATAAGTTACTGGGGACACATAAACGTGATTTGATTAAAAGTGCATATTATTTCCAAGATGAGAATCCTAATCATTTAGCTTTTTTCAAATGCTGTGTAATAGAATGTTTTGGTAAAAGCAATAACAATAATAATAAATACAAAGCTCTGCTGTGATTTTTTTTGTAGTTTTAATACACTTTAATGTTAAACTTAATTTTTATAATCAAGTAGAGTCATTTGACATGCTGAGATATAATTTTCTCTTTTCAGATAATTAGTTTGTTAAATGTGTTTACACCACAAAAAACTCTAGAAGAATTTCAAGATGTGTAAGTATAATTTTTATTCAGTAATACACTGCTCATCAAAGACTGAAAATTTAGAAAAGAAAGTAACTGCTTTTTTTACTTAGGAAATATAGGTGAGAACACATTTTTAAGTGCTATCCTAGCCACTTTTCTCTGTGGAAGAGAATATTAAGGAAAATGAATAATAATATTCAACTATTTGTGCCTAGATGGTTATCATTTCTACAACAGATAAAGGATGACTGAAAATAATTCTTCAGAGCAGACAGTGCCATTAATGCTGCTGATTTCCTTTACTGAAATATAAAATATAACATGTTTTTCTCTAGTCCCCTGAAAGCCAAGATTGTAGGGTTTAGGTGTTTATAATTATTATTTGAAATGGGTAAGTCATTAAACTTCCAAAATCTGAAATAGAATTATCTTAGTAATGATGAAATGAAATATTAATTTATTATTGAGATATAATGCACAACTTTATCCTAAATTTATTCATGTATTCATTCATTCATTCAACAAATATTTGATTGCCAGGAATTCCCTGGCAGTCCAGTGGTTAGGACGCCATGCTTTCAGCCCGCAAGCCACACGGTGAGGCCAAAAAAAAAAAAAACAAACAAATATTTGATTGCCAACCGTGTGCTAGGCACTCTCTTGAACCTGACATACTTTAGTGACCAAAACAGCAAAAATCCCTTCCATTTTTTAAGAATTGCAGGTGGTCATATTTCTTCCTAGAGCTTGCAGGAAAGCCAGGGAAGATAGACAGTCAACATAACAAATAAGGAAATGATGTCATTCATTAGGATGTGTGGCAAATGTAGAAGAAATGGAGCTGGGTAAGGGGGATCAGAAGTGCTGGGCGTTAAGAGTCAGGTTGCAACTTTAAGTAGGGTAGTTAGGGAAGGACCTCACTGGATTGGTGATATTTGAAGAAAGCCTTCAAGGAAGTGAGGGGGTTAGTCCTACAGATATTTGGGGGAGGGTAGTATCAAGATAGAAGGAACAGGCAGTGTAAAGGAGCAGAAGGGGGAGTGTGCCTGGTGTGTTCTAAGAACAGCAAGAGCCAGTGTGGCTGGATCAGAGGAAGCAGAGGAAAGTTGAAGAGATGGGCTCAAAGAAGTGACAGGGCCAGACACTGCTGGGCCTCTAGGCCATTGTAAGGATTTCCCTTTACAAGTCAGTAAGACTTTCAGCAGGAAGAGTGAGCTTATCTGACTTATGTTTTAAAAGAATAACTTCGGTTTCTGGGTCGAGAACCCACTGTTAGGGGTAGAACACAGAAGACCAGTCAGGAGGCTATTGCAGCAATTCAGGTGAGAGATTATGATGGCTGCATTTAGACCAGAGGGGTGATAGTGATGGTAAAGGCAAGAGATAGGATGCTGACGCTGTTTTGAAGGTAGAACCCCAGTGTTTGCTCCTAGAGAGGATGTGTGGTATGAGAGAAAGAGGAGCTGAGAACAACACTTCGAGTTTTGGCCTGAGCACCAGAAGGATAAAAGTGCTCTCAACTGAGATGTGGAAGGCTACAGGAAGAACAGATTTCGGGGTAGGGTAGAATCAGGAACTCAGTTTTAGTTCAAGATGTCTATTGGACACCCAAGTGGAACTATGAAATAGGCAGTTAGATAAATGAGCCTGGAGTTCAGCAGGGGGGTCTGGGTTGAAGGTATTAATTTGGTAGTTGTCAGTCTATAGATGGTATTTAAAGTCTTGAGACCAGAGACCAGAGATCACCAAGATTGTAAGTACAGTTAGAGAAAAGAAGACCAAGGACCGAGTGCTGGCACTTCAACAGTAAGAAGCTGGGGATAGGAGAAAGGCACAGTCAGCCAGGATTGTAGGACTGGCCATTGGATTTAGCAGCACGGAAGGCCAACATGGAGCCTTGAGGACAGTTTCAGCAAAGTGGTGGGGGCAAAAGCCTGATTAACGTGGGATTAAGGAAAAATGGGAGGAAAAATTGGAGATGATAAGTATAGACACCTCTTTGGGGAGTTTTGCTTGCAGAGGGAGCAAAAATATAGGATGGTAGCTGGTGGGGGAAGTAAGGTCAAAAGTTTTCTTAAGATGAGAGCAATAACAGCATGGTTTCTATGTTGGTAAGAATGATCCAATAGCAAAAATTTTTAAATATAGGATAATTTGAATGTTTGAGATTCTATTTACTATGATATAAAAATTGTTTTGTATTTAACTTGAAAGGCATTTTGTTGTTAGTTGTTTTTATTTTTTGAAAACTTTTACAAACTTTCATTATACATTTGCTTCTTTTCAAGATACCTTATAAATGTTAAGGGAAAACAAGTTATCTTTTTACTTTAGCCAGTGCAGTGACTAGGTGGGAAGTTATTACTATTTCATAAAAATTCTAGTTCAATAACCATAGAGGAATTTTGGATAATTTTCATGTGTACATGGCTGATCATTTATTTCCTCAGGTATTTGGTTATGGAATTAATGGATGCTAACTTATGTCAGGTTATTCATATGGAGTTGGACCATGAAAGAATGTCCTACCTTCTTTACCAGATGCTCTGTGGTATTAAACATCTACATTCAGCTGGTATAATTCATAGAGTAAGTAGTGATACCATATTGTTTTGTTTTGTTTTTTAATCACAATCATTTCGTTGTCATAATCTCCAGTTACAAAAGAACATAATATTCTTTAAAAGTTTGTCAGTGTTGAAAATCCAAATAAACTATGGGATCATGTTACTCTTCCAAATATAGTTGAGATTAGAAGACATTTGTGGAATGCCTGGTTTGCCTGGGCCCATGTGAGCCACCCTGGATGCAGGCATGAGCCAGCTGTTTAGACTAGTACTGCAGAAGAATACTTCTTTTTTTTTTAAGTTTTTATTTGAAAGTAACTTAAAACTTAGAGAAAAATTGCAAGAATAGGACAAAGAACTTTACTCGTTACCCAGATTTACCTGGTGTTAATAGTTTTTCCATATTTGAAATCCCATTTTTAGTGAGCAAGGAATTTGGATTTGGGGTGGGGGAAAGTTAGAGCCAAGTAGTATATGATACAGTTGCTTGAGAAGTCTTACGTGAATTATGGCCCAAGTGTTCATTGCTTACATCGTAAAATTCTACCACTCCAGCATCCCAGCCATACTGGTGGGAGCTTTTGGAAAGGCTCCAAGCAGACCTCTTGACTAGGCCAAGGCTGGAATTTGAATGATGGTGTTGCCTGTCAGGGGGTACATATTTAAAACCAGAGAGATATTCTCTAAGCTGGTTTTATGAGTTTTTGTTATTTTCTTCACTTGTACTACTGTGTGAGCAGATTATGATAGAGTTGTGTTTTTTTGTTTGGTTTTTTTGTTTGTTTTTTTTTTTAGCAACTATAATGTTGAGTGAGACTAGAGGCAAAGATAATATAGTTTTATTGAAAACATTCTTAGCATTCCTTAAATTATTACTATACTAATTTTGTTGACAGACTGTCTTTCAATATTATGTTTCAACAGCAAGAAGTTGTATTTTCTCTGAACTGAAATCTGTGGGGGGAAGAAGATAGTGAGACAAAAACAATGAAGCCTTTTCATACAAAAAAGAATAGAGAGATTTTTGATGGTGTAGTAGTAGTAATTCTTTTGGATCTGTTGGGTGCCAGGAAAGGCTGTTTCCATCACAGCCACTGAACAGAGGCCTAACACAGTAGCAGAGCCCACCAATCCAGAGAGGCCCAAACTCTTGCCCCTTGTGAGCATGAGGCCTGAGTGAGGTCTGCAGCCTGAGGCCAGTCCTGGCCCTCTCAGTGCCTGCTGGGGGCCTGGCACAAAAATTCCTGACCAGTCTTCAGTCATTTAAAATACAGCCTTTGCTGCCACCAAGTGTTCAGTTTAAATTATATAAATACTGTTGACAAATTTGCTTTAAAAATAGTAACACTAGTCTTTTTAATTAAAAATAAAGATTTCCCAGCATAACATTCTATTTCTCTTCCTAAAACATTCACAGACCTTTATATAAATTAAGGCACTCTTAATTTCTCTTAAATATATTTTGTATTAAAGTCTTAACCGAGAATAAGTTCCCAGATTATTAGGCTTCGTTATGTTAGGCCTTATTAATTTTGTAAAAGGAAACAGTTTGTCTTGCTTGTATCTCCCCTCTTGGGCCCAGACATACATGGGGAAGCAATATCCTCCCGTTTTAGGGGGCCTTGTAAGAGCTGCAGCATGCACGTGCCTTTGTTAGGTGATGTTCCGTCCCTGCAGTTTAGGCCCATGCCTGCGGACCAGAAGGTCCAAGGAAGTTTTGGTTTGCCCAGCATGATTCCGCCAACCACCTCTCCATCCCATTTACCTCCCCACTGGGTCTCCCTCCCCTTGTCTTATGCCCTCCTGTTCACACATTTGTGGGTCTGCCAGACTTTGTGTCTGCTGTGAAAGTACCACGTGGTCATTGTGGGACAGGTAGATAAGGCACCTGTTTGCACACCCACCACCCCTCCAGGTCCCAAGAGGTGATGAACCGCAGTTATCCCTTTAGCCTGTTAACGGTTTTCTGTGAACTTTTCCTGTCCTTTTTTCTGTATACTATACCATAGGCATAAATACAAACATTCGGTTTTGCTTACTAAGATGGTTTCGTTCTAAACATAAAATTTAATTACTTGAAAAATAAAACACCTGTAATCCCACCAGTTTTTACCTTGTATAATTCAAAAAATTGAATGGAAGTCCCCAGCCCTCCATTGTCACCTGGAGGAGGCCAGTGATGGCAGTTGGGTGTGTTTCCTTCCTAACTTTACACTGACACATCTTCTTACTGATGCTAATACCAGCATATCTGTCTATACTTACGTCCTTTTTAACTTACATTTTTCAAAAACAGGATCATCTTGTACATATATTGTTCTGCAACTTGCTGAATAAGTTGGTCGATCTGTTTTGTATTTTTATCAGGGATCAAATAGTTTTACAAATACTTACTAAAACAGAGCCCCCACCTCCTCCCTCTTATTTCTGTCTCCCCAGAACAAATTCTTTCAGTTCTTTTAGCTGTTATTTTGGTGTTTATCTCCATATCTTGAAATAATATGATGAGATCTCTATTTGTTGATCTTTCTTCAGTTTGGGACATAAGGTACTGATTTAGCTCTTTTTCACCAATCGTGCCCCTCACCTGCCACCTTTCCTGTCCCCCTGTCCTCCCAGTATAGTTACAATGTAATTGGTTTGGATCAGTGTCCATAGTGTGTTTTACGTCATCGTGACCCTATAAACGCTTTTCACAGCTAAGCCTATATTTGCACCATGATTATATTTCTTCTCCTTTCAACTTTTTGTCCCTAGAGTTAACAACACTTGTCTTTTATTTGTTAGAGTTTTGGTCTTTGTTGTTTGTTTGTTTTAAGGAGAGAGCAGTTTTCCACGTCCTTATTGCTAATTAAACCCTAAGGTTTCTGCCAGGTATCTAAGTCTTCTCTCACTGCATCCAAATGTCTTAGCTGTTCCATCACCTTGATCGTCTCCTGGCGCCTCAGCCCTGCTCGCATCTGGACTGGCTGCCCCCATACCTGATGCAGAGACCTTATCCTGGACCTCGCCCCAGCATTTTCCTGGGGATTTCCTTCACCTCTCTCTGGAGTTGGAGCCCTCTTCCTGATCCCCATCTCTCCTTTGTTTTGGTGGGACACATCCTCCAATAGCTTCCCCAGAAGTGGTGCATGGGAAGTAAAGTTTTTGAGGCCTCAGATATCTGAAACTCTTTATTCTGCCCTATCACATGATTAATAATTCTGTTGGATATAAAATTCTTAGTTACAAATCAGTTCCCCTCTAAGGTGTAAATACAGTACCCTGTTGTAGTGTAGTGTTGTATAGCTTTTGAACTTTCTAATGCCATTCTTATTACTGATCCTTTGCAAGTGCCCTGGTTTGGGTTTTGTTTTATCTCTGGAAACATTTTTTAAAGTTTCTTTATTTCTTGTATTCTGAAATGTTAGGATGATATGCCTTGATATGGAAATTTTTTTCATTAATTGTGGTGGGCACTTGGTGGGCACTTCAGTCTGGAAGAACATGCCATAGAGTTCTGGAAAATTTTTATTATTTCTTTCAGAATGCCTTCTTTACTGTGTTCTTTATTCTGTCTTTCTCTGAAGTACCAGTTAGTTGGAGCTCTTTTTTATCTTTAAAAGTTCTTTTTTATATCATTTTGTTCTTTTTTTTATTGGAGTATGGTTGATTTACAATATTGTGTTAGTTTCAGGTGTACAGCATAGTGATTCAGTATTTTTTCAGATTACATTCCATTGCAGGTTATTACAAGGTAATGGGTGTAATTCCCTGTGCTATACAGTATTTCCTTGTTGCTTACCTACTTTATATATGGTAGTTTGTATCTGTTAATCCCATACCCCTAATTTGTATCTGTTAATTTATATCTGTTAATCCCATACCCCTCTTCCCTCTCCCTTTTGTTAACCACAAATTTGTTTTCTATATCTGTGAGTCTGTTTCTGTTTTGTATATATATTCATTTGTATCATTTTTTAGATTCCAAGTGATATCATATAGTATTTGTCTTTCTCTGACTTATTTCACTAAGCATAATATTCTCTAGATCCATTCATGTTGCTGCAAATGGCAGTATTTCATTCCTTTTTTTATGGCTGAGTAATATTCCATTGTGTGTGTATATACATATACACACACACATACCACATCTTCTTATTCAGTCGTCTGTTGATAGCCGCTTGAGCTGCTTCCATGTCTTGGCTATTGTAAATAGCATTTTGTTCTTCCTGCATGGAGGCACTGTCATCTCTACAAGGCTAGAATTTCTTTGAAGTTTGTTTTTTGGGTTTTTTTGTTTGTTTTTAGGCACGCTGTGTGTGGCATGCGGAATCTTAGTCCCCCGGCCAGGGATCGAACCCATGCCCCCTGCATTGGGAGCGTGGAGTCTTAACCACTGGACTGCCAGGGAAGTCCCTTTGAAGGTTTCTTATTGCTGCCTGCAGTGTTTTTCTTTCCCCTGAGGTTTTGTTTTGTTTTGTTTTGTTTGTTTGTTTTAGTGCATTTGGTCTCTCGCTGTCACATGTGAGGTTTTCCTCAAATGTCTGGTGACCTTTTGTCACTGGTCCTATTTAAGACTGAAGCATTAGAAGGCCAAGTGGAAGTGCATCGGTTGGGATTGTTGAACGAGGGGTTTTTCTCTAGAGCAACACATAGCCACAGGTGTCTCTGTTTGCAGGTCTTTTCTCTGGACATCATTTAGTTTCTCTAGAAAAGGCTCCGGTCTCTTGACTGAGGGAGAGCAGTCTGGCTGCTGCTGGTATGAAAGGCTGTGTGGGGTGGGGCTGAGGTTCTCATGTGGCAAAATGCAGACCTTCACTACAGCGCCCTGTCTTCAGGCTGGGCCCCTCACCCATGCCCTTCCTGTGCCTCATACCAGCAAATCTGTTGGTATTGTGCTTGAGGCCTGAGTCTGGAAACTTGGTTTCAGTTTTTCTAGATAATAGGCCAGTAGGAGTGAAGGAGGAACCAACACCTCTGTGTGGATCTGGGAGGTCTACCTTTACCTTTCTGTGAACCTTCCCCCACCCCAGATCCCTCAGTGTCCTGCTCCCTGCCCCATCCTGCCTTCCACAGTACTTGTCGTTCAATTCCTAAGCCCTTCCCAGGTGTTGTGGTCCACATTATTTCACTGTGGGCCACTCACTGAGGTTGGAATTTACTCCACTCAGCCAAGTCATTTATTCCTCTCTGCTGCCTTCCCTCCCCATAGAGCATGTGGGGTTTTTCATTGAAGACATTAGTGTACCATGATGGCATTAGACATGCAAGAGATGCATGGGGAGAAGGCCTGTGAGGAAGAACAGAGGGAGTGAGTCAGAGGAGGTGGGGAAGCTGACAGGGGTCAGCCCAGTCTGACCCCTTGGAGTAGAGAGGGCACGAAGGAGGGTTGGGAGCTGCCCGTCAGAGGAATCTGGTGTCTCATAAGAATGGACCTCCTTCCCCATGCAGTCATTAGCCAAGAGCCACTGTGGGGTGTGTGACCTTGTCATAAGCAGAGGGGAGGGTCAGGATACCTCAGTGGGGTGTCTGTCAGTTGCACTCCCACAGCAGAGAGCCAGGAAGAAATTTTCATGGCTACCACCATCCACCCTTGCCCCCCTCAGCTCTGCTTCTCCACACAGGTCAGGAGCAGCCCCCTCAGGCTCCCCGTGGGCCTCCCTTCCTGAGGGGAAGGGACCAACTATAGCCCCTTTCACTACAGTTGACCTGGGAGCCACAACAGGTACTCATTCTCTCCATTCTCCATTATTCATACCCTCAGCCATCACCTTGGCAGGTCTCTGTGCCTTCCCTGAGTGTGACCCAGACCTTCATTCCTGAGGGGTCTAAGTCTGGTGGCTCACAATGGGCCACTGGGTCCATGGACCCACCCAAGTCATCTCCCCAGTCCTCGAGTGTGTGATTGGAACTGATAAAGTTGGCAGTTGATACTCTTAGCAGAGTGACCCCTACATTTGTTCTCTGGTCTGTGAGGTAAGAGTTATGATGGGGAAGGCCAAGCGGAAACCTGAAACTGCCCCCCTCAAGATAGTACATCAGAAACATTATTGAACTCTGGGAGGTGGGGGAGAATGGAGGAGATTAATGCTGCCATTAAAACCTAAAGAATGCGAGGATGGTGGTCCCTCATAGCTCAGTTTAATTCACTAGTCCAGCCCTTGAAGAAACTAGATGGATGCTAGACAATGTAGACCATCGAGCCTTAGCTGATCAGCAGGCCTGATTGCAGCTGCTGTGCTGGACACGGTGTCGTTGCTAGAGCAGATTAATACGGCCTCAGGTGTGGCATGTAGCCTTTGACTGGGCAGATGCATTCTTCCATACTGATTAGAAAAGACGATCAGAAACCATTCATACTCATGTGAGATGAACAGCAATATTCTTTCACAGTTTTGCCCTAGGCCTGTATCATAATATAGCTGGAAGAGATCTGGACCAGTCTCCATTTATTACCTGGCCTCCACAACTCACCCCCTACCACCAGCTAGAGGAGGCATGATGTTGCTTTGAGTCTTTGACTTTCAGTGTCCACTTAGAACTTGTGTCTAATACTTCTCCAAATGTCTGCTGTTCCCAGGTACAGTCACCTGAGTAAGGGGTCATAGGTACCTGTGGGGAAATCAAGGCAGTGGACGCTTGTTACAATGTGCAGGGTTCTCCCTCTTAGGACACCTCTTCAGTCAGTGGGTTCTAGACCAAGAACTGACCAGGAATAGCAACGGCCTCAACCTTCCACTCCTCTGCTCTTGCCCTTTTTTGGTTGCAGATATTTCGTGCACCCTTATTGGCTGCCCCAGGGATGCCATCCCCGCACTCTGGGTCAAGCCCCCAAATTTAGGTGTCATTTTTATTTTAAAGTGTGTTTCTTGTTTTCCTTGTTCGGGATGGTTTTCAAGATTTGAAGGGGCAGAACTGTCTTTACTCTGCCATCTTCAAACTACAAGTCCAGTTCGTTTATGGAAAGCTGCTTCTGGTTGTGTGTGGAGACTGATGGGAGAGCAGCTGTGCATGTGGGGAGCCCTCAGGCGCCCTGAGACCTCTTTAAGCACCTTCCCATCGGCAAGCGTTGGGAGGCGGGGCTGCCTCTCCCAGTCCTGCCAGGACAACAATCCACACCTTTGACAGCTTGGTTTGCATTTTGTTATCATAGTTTTCCAGCAGATGGCAGTAAAGTGCATTGTTCCAACAAAATCAGTGCAAGAGGACAATCTTCTGACAGGTGGAGGTGGCTGGAATGGGCATGTTTTCTAATCACGCAGCAGTTCATCAGACTGGCTGGCGGCACTACTCTGATCATCCTTGTTCATGTGGCTCTGTGTTAGTTCAGGGCCAGGTTGGATTTCAGGGGCTGCTGGTGGTAAAGTATAGACATCTCAAATTTTTTAAAAAATCAGTCTCCTAAAAAGAAAGCACTTATTGACGTCCCCACCAACAGTGTAAGGAAGGGTCTGTTTCTGCTTCTTCCTCCAGCACTGGATATTGCCATTCTTTTCCTCGTTGCCAGAAGAGAGACTAAAAATTGTTCCTTGTCATTTGGGTTTTTAATTTTCATGAAATTGAGCATTATTTTATGTGTTAGTAATTTGTATTCTGAAATGCCTGTTCTTGCCATATTCTTTGGTTTTAAAAGGGGAACCTAGAAACAGATTGGTTTGCTTTACCTTAGCTGCATTATTGCCTTCTCACAGGAAGGGGTCACTGGTTTGAGCGTGGGGCTGATTCTTCGCTCACTTTCCTTTGTGCAGAATAGCAGCTGTGGGTGAGTTGGCAGTGCTCCCCGCAGCACATCTCCACATCGGGACATGCACAGCGGAAGTGCTCTGGGGCCAGCCAGGGACCAGTGCATCTGCATGGGCTTGGTGGGAATTTTAATTATGTTTTTAAGTGATATATATTTATAAGTTATATTTTACTGAATTCCGGATGTTTAGAAAGAGAGCGCTTAGCAGTAATGAAACATAATTTTAGCTGATGTAATTTTTAAGTGTTTTTCTGCTTATCCCAATAACACTTGGCAGCCGTCACTCAAGGCACACCTATGCCCGTTGGTGACACATCGATTGGAACGTTTCAGCCAGGTGCTGGGCCTGAAACGTCACTAAAAGTGACGGCCTTACTGTGTGGTGTGACTTGGCAGTTTGACGTTGTAGCTACACGTTGGAAAGCGCTTGTGAAAAGAATAGATGTGGATTGTTTAGAAGTCATAGTTTCTAGGGTGAGTTTGCAGGCTGGAGTCCAAGGCAAGAGTCAAATTCCTGTGGCCTGAGGAAGGGTCTGGGATGTGGGGGATCACCATGGAGAAAGTCCCTAGAGTTATGAAGGAAAAAACTGCAGAAGTGATAGGTTGTGTTGAGAGTGTGGTGGAGTATGATGTGTACACTCAGCAAACATTTTCTGAGAGTTTGCTGTGCCGGACTCTGGGCTGAGAGCTGAGAGCACAGAGAGGCCCTTGAGGCCTCCTCTTACAGAGCCCATGCTCGGAGGGGCAGAGGAGGGACTCTGAGGGTAGTATGTGTGGTGGGGAGTGGTAGGTCCCAGGGAAGGGTGGGAAGTTGGGGTTGGTAATCATGAGATTCTTCTTCCAAGGAAAGAAGAAGCCTTTGGAAGATTCCAGGATCAGAGAAGTCTAGCCATGTGCTGTCCAGTATTATAGCCACTAGCCACCTGAGGCTAGTAAGTACTCAGAATGTGGCTATAATTGTGAATAAACACTGGATTTCAAAGACAGTACCAAAAAAAAAGAATGTAAAATATCTCATTAATAATTTTTATATGTTGGTTACATTTTAAAATGAATACTCTGGAAATATACTGTATTGGAGTAAAGGAAAATATTAAAATTAACTTTACCTTTTCTAGTCACTTTTTTTAAGGTGGCTATTAGAAAATGTAAATTACACATGTGGATTGAGTTATATTTGTATTGGACAGCAGGGAAGAGCCAGAGTGTTGGGAACTGAAGGATGACCAGGCGTGGAGCGAGGGAGGAGAGGGTGTTGTGGAAGCTCTCAGAAGGTTTTAAGCAAAGGAGTGTCATGAAGGTTTCCACACAGGGGTAAGGGCAACCATCTGGCCTCTCTAGGCTGATTTGTATTAGTTTCAATATGAGAGTAGGATTTTCCAAAATGGTTCCAAAATCCCAGGGTTCAATTCTAACTTTCCTCCTTCTCCCAGCACTCTCATATACCTCACAAATCCTTACCAATGTGAGATTGTTTACTTAGCATGCTTTTGGTTCCTTTTATTAATTTAAACCATTTCTGCCCTAGGATTTGAAACCTAGCAACATTGTAGTAAAGTCAGACTGTACCCTTAAGATCCTTGACTTTGGCCTGGCTCGCACAGCATGCACCAACTTTATGATGACCCCCTACGTGGTAACGCGGTATTATCGGGCACCTGAAGTCATCCTGGGCATGGGCTACAAAGAGAACGGTGAGTACAGACAGAACTGGAAGAGGCCGAGATGTGTAAAAATAGTGCTATTCATCATCACTAGTTTTTTTCTCTTTCCTGTGAACTGTATGAAGTATAATGTGGAGACTGTGTTATACATAGATTATCATAGTTCACAGATGAGAAATAATTAATTTTATATTTCCACTGGCTAAAATTATCCACTTTAAAAATTCACTTTTAAAATTAATATTTTTGAACATTTATCAAAGTATAACATACTTACAGAAAAGTGTGCAAATCCCGAGTGTGCAGCTCAATGAGAGCACACCCACATAACCAGCAGCACCCAAGGCCTCCCCAGCCCCCCTCTGGGTCTCAACCCCCAAAGGAAGCCATTATCCTGATTTCCAGCAACATAGATTGATTTTGCTTATTTTTGAACTTGATATAAATGGAATAATACAACATGTGCTTTTTGTGTGTAAAATTGGTATTTTTTTCACAGCAAAACTTATTCAAGCAATATCAGATCTCTTTGAAACTTAGCTTTTGAAAAATTTGTCAAAAAGAACTAAATCACATTCACATGTTAAAAAAAAGAATCTGAAAGTTTGCCTAAGTCATCTGAAATGAGCTGTGCTTCAAGTTTATTCAGATGTTTTATAACCTGTGCTCCCATTCTGAGAGACACAGCTCTGTGGGCTTCCAGTCCTCTGTGGACATGAGAGAAAATTAGGTCCCCTGTTAGCTTCTCTCACCCCACCCCCAGCAGCAAGGGCAATAAATAGCCCTCTGCCTGGGCATCTGAGGCCTGTAATTCAGCTGGGCCCCCACAGAAGACGGCGAACAGCCAGAAGCTGGGACACCTCTGGCCCTCACCTGGAGCCCAGACAAGCCTGTCCCTGTGAGGCCCTGCTGACTTGACAGTTTAAAAAAGGATCATTCTGGAGGTGTGGTGTTCATATTTTACAAAAGTCCCACTGACAAGCTGGGTTTGTCTTTGTTTGGGAGGGGGTTTGAGAAAGGACGTGTGTGGGGGGATCTCTGGCTGGTTTTAATCACCTGGTGTTTGGTAGTGGACATCTGGTCTGTCGGGTGCATCATGGCAGAAATGGTCCTCCATAAAGTCCTGTTCCCAGGAAGAGACTGTATCCTTCACAGGGAGAGACCCAGCACTGACCACGAAGGCTGGGGGCAGGGGTGGGCATGTGCCTGGAAACAGCTTTGTGGGGACAGGCATTTCTTGTTTCTGGGACTTTGTTTGTTTCTGAAGCTGTAAAGTATTGGACTCTTTGGCACTAAAAGCCCAGATTGCTGCAAACTGAAGGCCAAAATAGAGGTCAGCAATATTTCATACTGTGTAAAAAAGTTCACCCGTTACTAGCAATTTATTTTCCATGTTTGTGTGTTTAGTACACTGTTAGAATCCTTTTCCTCACCTTTGTTTTGTTCATGGCACTTCATAATTTTGTCATTTCACTTTATTTTCAGTTGATATCTGGTCAGTGGGTTGCATCATGGGAGAGCTGGTGAAAGGTTGTGTGATATTCCAAGGCACTGATCGTATCCTTCCCGGGGGACCTTCCCGGCCATGTTTTCCATAAATACCAAGGGCAACAGGAGGTCAAAAGGAAAATGTCATAATTCTAGAGGGTATTCTAAGGGGGTCTTGATTATGTTTGTTAAATTAGTGTCACACACCAAATGGTTCAATTTTATGTTTCTTTTTTACTTGACTACCTGTAACAATTTTATTGAGGCATAGAATTAAGTTAAACCAATTTATATTAGTTCTTAATTTTATTAAAAATAGCTTATAAGAATTGTATTTACTCTTTGACAAATGTACCCTGATATTTAAATGAAAATACTGTTTAGTTAATTCAGTTAATTTAGGTATCTAGAAAGTTGTTGTCTATATTTAATAGGCCAATAATTTGTAATTTGTTTAATTTGTTTAATATACTATTTCATTAGTTACCAGGATGAATTAAAATATTTTCCTCCAAAGTAAGAACTGAAGCACACTACATAAGACCTAAATGAAAAAGATTAAAGTAAAAAGTTTGTGAGGAACAATATTTGCTATATTTTTTTGTTTTGTTACTCTTCTGACATTTTGTAGAAAATTTTAGAAGATCCACTTAGAAGGTTATTTTGTGACACACTGGGGAAGTTTAACACACATTTAAATAAATATAAAATGCAAAAGGTTAACTTACACTGTGGTCAGCAAATCATATTAATGACATATAGCATAAAGGAGAATAGATAGATGATAGTTTCAATAGCTTTCTTTTCTCATATTCCTCATATTCTTCCATCTTCAATATTTTTTGCTCTAACATGGTTCTTCACATATACCCTTTTTCATTTGTGTTCTAACCACCTAAAATTTTCATTAGTCTTTTGATTTTGTTTTTTGTTATGAAAGTGGTCTCTGTCCGCTGGCAGATTGATGGTTATCTTTAAAAGAAATTAAGTTGTATAGTCATGTTTTATATGTATTTTATTAAAGTAATTTTAGTTTTTTATAATTTTATGAGGGTGGTTTATTTGTAATATAAATTCTTCACAACACAAACCTGGAATGAAAAGATTTTATTACTATCATTTTATTTACCTCCCTTGACATTTTTCACATCACAGATTTTATGTGAAGTTAAATACAGCATTTTATTTTGTTCTAATGAATTTTCTAGCAGTTTTCCATAGCCTTACCTTAGATTCAGTTGTTTCAAAATGTAAATAAGGAGATCTTTAATTTGCAAATAAATTCATTTAAAAAAGGAAAAGTTGATATATTCTAAAGATTGGTTGATTGATTGATTGATTGATGGCCATGCCACGAGGCTTGTGGGATCTTAGTTCCCCGACCAGGGATTGAACCTGGACCCACAGCAGTGAAAGCAGAGAGTCCTAACCACCAGACTGCCAGGGAATGCCCTAAAGATACATAATTAGAAGTATCTACTTAACATTGTTTGTCTCAATTTTTAATTCATTTTGTGACTTTCCTTTCTTTAATTAATTAAATGTTTTCTTCAGAAAGTACAGAAATGAAAAGTGTAGGAACTCTTTGGTGCACTATTAAGTAATTTAAAATTCTTAATTTACATGTTAACATCTTGCAATGTCAGTAATAATAATTTTATGTATAAGGTCACCTACTGTCATTCTCAGAACACACAGAGATTACATCATTTTCCAAAGACAATTTTGCTAACTTTTTCCAACATTAGATAGAAAAAGATTCCAGAAACCAGATTGCAGTTCTCAGAGATTTGTTTTAGATTCGTAACCTGAGGTAGAAAAGGAACTCCTGTCCCCACATGGCCTATGAGAAAGAGAAAGCTTTAGGCAGGCACCTCCCAGAGAGCAAGGGACCCCGGAGGCCAGGAAGCAGGTTACTGAGGGAGGCTCACTGACACTGTCAAAAAGGTGAGGACTGAGAATTGAGGGATGGTCACCTGCAACTTTGATGGGTGCAGTTTTCATGAAGTGATGGGGGAAAAGTCTGATGAGAGGATGTTTAAGAGAGAATGAGAGGCTGGGAGTTA
The DNA here is from genome assembly GCF_028023285.1 of Balaenoptera ricei. Lineage (NCBI taxonomy): Eukaryota > Metazoa > Chordata > Mammalia > Artiodactyla > Balaenopteridae > Balaenoptera > Balaenoptera ricei. Next base: position 164,554,630 of record NC_082641.1, read on the forward strand.
GAGATACAAGTATAGACAACTCTGTTTTGCTGCAAGTGGGAATGGTAGCTAAGCTATGGATGTTCAGCCGAAGGAAAGTGGCTGTTGCTTTAAGATGGGAGAAAAAAAATTTGTTTGATTGGTGATGGAATCCTCCAGTGGATGGTGTACCAGCAAGAAGAAAGACATTACAGGAAGCAAGAGGGCCTCCTCCTTTGTTCTTTAAAGAACATGTGTCTGTTCCCTAGGTTCTTTCACAGTGATGTCATTTTATTTTTCTAAGACATACCTCAATTAGTCACTTTTTAAAGATGCTGTTTATTTGATTCCTCTGGCTTGCGTTCTCTTGTATAATTTTTATGGTTTTATCAATAGAATCCCTTTCCACATTCATCTTGCCAGTTATCTCAAGCCCCAAGTGAAAGAGGCAAAGCTGGTATTGTCTGCATTTTACAAATAGGAAGGTGAGACCCAAGGGAGATTGACTGCTGGACACCTAGTGAGTATCTAATACACAATGGAGTCGGAAACCCAGGTCATATACTTTGAAAGGAAATAAAACACACTCCTTTGTATTGCAGTGATGGTCCGGGTCAGTGCCAAGTAAAACAGAATGACCTCTCAAAGCTGTCACTGCTCAATGTAAGCACAGCTACAGTGAGAAAGGACATGGTGAGGGCTCAGAAAGTCCAGAGCCTTGGCTCCTGCCCACCCCCTCATCCACCCCATCCCGCCAGGCCTACCCCGCAGGGGTGGCTCCCAGCTGTAAATTGAGCAGTCAGATAGGTCTCTCTACTTCAGGGAGCTTTAGATCTAACATAGTTTTATTATGAGAACTGATTTCAATTTGCCTATATAATTACTACCTAATTTCATGTTTAAGCCTTTCAGTCATAGGTATTCTTCAGTTACAAGATAACTTTATTTTGATCTAGAATGGGAAGGCATACAGACTTCATCGTGTTGATTTAATAAACTGTGATCAGAGTTTATAAAGATGCAGAGTTTTTTTTAAATAGTCTTAACTTGGAGCCCAAACCTTTTTTGAATATTATTTCAGAATGCTTCTGCTGACCCAGTGAGGTGGCCTGGTTAATTACTTGTTGATAAGTATAAATATAATTTAAGTTTTTCCTTGAATGATGCTACTTTATGTAATATGAATATAAGGCATTTCAGTTGTATTTTCCTCAAGAGACTCCTTAGATATTGATCAGTGGAATAAAGTTATTGAGCAGCTAGGAACACCATCTGCAGATTTCATGAAGAAACTTCAGCCAACTGTGAGGAATTACGTAGAAAACAGACCAAAGTATCCTGGAATCAAATTTGAAGAACTCTTTCCAGATTGGATATTTCCATCAGAATCTGAACGAGACAAAATGAAAAGTAAGGTATCCTTTTTTCTTATACTGGGTGAAGCTTTCACTTTATGTTTGCATTCTAAAACCTGTGAACATTGAGAGACAAAATAGTTGAAACCCTCAAAGTCATTTACAGGCTAGAATGAAGGCATTTCAGAAAGAAAGCTTAAAGACCTAGAAATTTTGTCCTCAATAAAGTGACATAACTGAAGCCTGTGGTCAAAATATTTACATCAGTCTGAAAGACTCATGTTAATTACAGCAAATGGAATTCAAACCGTTTTCAGGTATAAAGAATACTTGAATAAAGATTCTAGCCCAGTTGAAGAGTCAGAAATTTTAAAAGGCTCCTTCTCCCCTTCTCCTGTGCCTATCACTAAGTGTTTTAAGGGAAAGAATAGATTTGTTTCTCTCTACAGCAAGATAAACAGTGCCTCATTCAGAAGAGCCCCATCTCTTCTTTGCCTATACTATACATGTGAATTTTAATTGCTGAAACCTAGGTGAGCCTTGTATTTAACCAAGTTATTGAACTTGTTGGATTTTTTTCTAACTACTAATCTCTAGATTTAAAAAAAGTGTATGTTGCCAACATTGTATACAGGTAGGCAAAGCAGAGGCATCTGTGAAGTGTTCTATACTGTGCAAATATGAAATCACTGTGTGGCGTAGTCTGTTTTAATTTCACTTTGATGTGGCATCAAGAAAAAACACTTGCCTATGCTTCATGCCTGCATTCTTGGCAGTGCCACCCTTAGCTTAGCTCCTGCACCCTCCCTGGACGTGGCTTCTCAGCCTTGTGCCCTGTCCTTCTCCCCTCCCAGATTCAGAGGCTGAAAGCACATTTGAAAGCCTGGTTTGTAGTGGAAGTGGCTGCTTGACTTACTGTTAAAGAAAAAGACTCTAATAATCTTGAAGCTATCAACAATTTCTCAAAGTTAATATATTTTTGTTCTGTCTATGCTATCACATTTAGTTCTTTATTGTGTGATTTTCAGGCTAACACTATTACTTTATAAATCTAATATTTGTTTTTACCCTAGCAAGTCAAGCCAGAGACTTACTATCAAAAATGTTAGTGATAGATCCTGACAAGCGAATCTCTGTAGATGAAGCTTTGCGTCACCCTTATATCACTGTTTGGTATGACCCTGCTGAAGCAGAAGCGGTAAGCATCTATTTTGAAAAGGCTTATGTGTAAAGGCAGGGCATACATTTCCTTGGACCTCTGTCTGTTAGTCTGGAATGGCTACGTGAAGTCCTAGATTTAAAAGGACTCCTGATTACAACGAGGCCATGTAACATGGGTCACAACCCCTTTGGGGACTCTTGTTACTGGGGCTCTACTCAGAGTACCTCAGGAGTGAACATGCTTATGCTGTGGTGATATAATTATCTTCATTTATGCAGATGCTGATGTGTGATCATAATATCACCTTTTTTAGGCATCCAGTCAGGCTAAGAAACTTGGTGAAAATCACAAGTTTGTTCATCCTTTCCCCAGAGGTACCTGCTCGGGGAGTTCCACTTCTGAGTTTAGTGCTCATGTGCATTTTTCTGTAGCAGCATTGGTATGGGTGGTCTTTAGGTGGAAGTGAAATAGCCACATAGTGGCATGCTCATTATTATGTCTTGGCCTATGCATTTAACCACCATTTTAAACATTGTTTTATATGAAAAGAATTTGATTTATAAACACCTGATTTTAAGCAAATTTTTGAAGCAGTCCATTTATGAATTGGGGATTGAGTTTGGGAGTTCTAACAGGAAGAAATATAAACCTGAAATGTGTTTTGCAGCTTCTGTATTTCATAGCACAGTACCTTGTCCAGGGTGGATCTCTAGGAAGCAGCCTGTGATTACTAATTTTATAATTACATTTGGGCAGATGTCTTTAGAGTGTGATTATTAAGAGGACTATAATAGCTCTATTTTTTTGGTTAATTTTTCCTCAATTATTTTGATTCTGAAACTGATGGAAAATCATACTTATAAAGAAATCTTTAATAAGCCAAGTATTTAATGAAACTACATCCGTATTATAAATATTTTAGAAGTCTTACAAAGTGATTCTTTTTCTTCATGCCTCATTATTCTTTTAACTATTGACTTTACCTGTAATTTAATTTTTAGCCACCACCTCAAATTTATGATGCCCAGTTGGAAGAAAGAGAACATGCAATTGAAGAATGGAAAGGTAAAGACGGAACTTATTTTGATTGTTACTGATGACATTTCTTGCAACAGGGTGACATCACTTTTTGACAATAGCCTTTCTAAGAGGGGGCAAGAAACCCTGCAGCCCATTTATCCTCTCTCTTCCCACTTCCCAGTAGAAAAAGAACTTGAAGATAACAGAATTAGAGAGGAACGTGTATGAATTGCATATTATTTGCTTCAAAGGAGAAAAATAAAGACTTTTTCACACAATCTTACATTATCAAATCTTGGTTTGTAAACTAAACTCAGTGATTGTATCACACTTACCTTGACAACATGTTGCAAATCGTTGAGTAACCCCAATTCACAGGTCCTTGTAAAGCAGACGTGGGAGACCCCACTGGGGTCATGTGAACTTCTGCTGTATTTGTAAGCCATGTAGTTATATATGTGTTTTAAAATAAGAGTTTAGGGAAAATTGCAGTTCAAAAATATGCAGATAGTTATTATTACCACTATAAGATTAACCAAACAACCCACAGCAAACTAAACCAGTAAAAAAGAGGCTGAACTAAAAATTTTTCATTAAAAAGCAGAATCAGTAGTAATTGAGAACTATGGTCAGCGCAAGTCAAACATGGTGATGTGTCCTTCCCAAGAGCCCCTCCCCGGGATATAGGGATACCAACGACCTGCATGTGCACACACCCATAGGCCTCACTAAGTGCTTGCAATATGCTAATTTTGTTTCATGAATAGCAAAATTTTAGGAAGCTGCTTAGTTAATAGGTAATTAGTTTTTCTTACAAATGAAAATTGAGGAAAACTGAGATTGAAGCCAAGAAAAAATTTAGGTAATTAGATTAATTTCTGACCAATCTGAAGGGGTTATATTTGGAGAACCACAGTAATGATGGAGGAAAACATGTGCAAAAAGATGTGAGAATATCCAGTACTTAAACTGTTCTGTTAGAGCCACTTTGCTAGTACTTTCCCTCCCTCTCTCCCCACCTCTCTCCCTCTGTGTGTCTCTCTCATTCTCTCTCCCTCACCCCCACTTTGTAAAACCCCCATTGTGGATCCAGAGCTACTGTACATTTTTGGCTGTCTTTTTTTTTTTTTTTTTTTTTAATTTATTTTTGGCTGTGTTGGGTCTTGATTGCTGCACACAGGCTTTCTCTAGTTGTGGCGAGTGGGGGCTACTCTTTGTTGCAGTGCGCAGGCGGTGGCTTCTCTTGTGGAGCACAGGCTCTAGGCGTGTGAGCTTCCGTAGTTGTGGCATGCAGGCTCAGTAGTTGTGGCTTGCGGGCTCTAGAGCACAGGCTCAGTAGTTGTGGCACACGGGCTTAGTTGCTCTGCAGCATGTGGGATCTTCCCGGACCAGGGATCGAACCCGTGTCCCCTGCATTGGCAGGCGGATTGTTAACCATTGCACCACCAGGGAAGTCCCTGGCTGTCTTAATAGCTGGGTTGAAAAGATATAATGGATCAAATTATATTTTGGTCTAGGTAAACTATATTACTTAATTGTCTATCACAATTAAAAATAGCACATCACAGTGCCCTTGGAGTGGTTCCAATTGATTTGGAAGCAGGATTTTGAGATGCAGAGAAACTGATGAAGCATTTTAACTTGCATTTCTATTTGAAGAGCTAATTTACAAAGAAGTAATGGATTGGGAAGAAAGAAGCAAGAATGGTGTTGTGAAAGATCAACCTTCAGGTTAGTGATTGCTTTAATAGTTTGATTGCATAATATTTTTCTTTCCCTATTCATTTTTTTATAAGTGGCAACAGTGTGTTAAGTGCCAGCTTGACCAGCATTGGATTTGAAAACTCTTTATGTGAAATAGTCTTCTTTTTGGTTTATCCTGGTGGTGGCAACTAACATTTTACTGATGTGCCAGGCAGCGAACCAACTATATTATGAACATTCTTGTTTCATCCTTGTAAAAGCTGCTGTCAGTTTCGTTAATAGATAAGGAAATTGAATTTAAAGCCTTTTCAATGTGCATGACCCTCTTTGTACTGCCCCCAACCAGTTAAAAAAGAAAATTAATGTGAATCTAGATAAAATGGAATTGGGTTTTCTTTTGAGAAAATTGTTCATATAATTCTCTCATCTTTCTACGTGTTCTACTTAGTGGTAGAAGTCTGACTAACAATTAGGTAACTGTATGAGTATTAGAGACATAGTATATATGGTGTCCTGTAGGGTTCTACTTAAACAAAACTCTTTAGTTATATTTATTTTCTCACTCCACTCCCACTGGAAAGCGCATGCACACACACACACGTAAGTACATGTTGGACTGCTTTTTATTCTTGAATTTTATATTCAGCATGACAAATGTGTCAAGTGTCTAGAGATTATATAATTTCAATACGAATTTAGGTGCTCGTTGTTAACTCAGCACAAATTTAAGACTTACCTCTGAGAGCCTGGATGTTTTGTTTTTGTTCAAACCAGACTAAAATATAGATAGTAGGAAATAGGATAGTTTCATTTGCCTTAACATGTCAGTTTTGGGGATTTAGAAAGCAAAAATAAAATGAACGAGAGTCCACTAATTTTTTTTTTCCTTTTTTAATTTGTATGCAATCCTTCTTTTAGAAGGTATTTTTATTGCAAAAGAATTTTTCAAAGGTTGATGCTTTTTTCCTTGGACTAAGTGTTTATGATTATAATTGAAATGTCTGATGACACTTGAATCCTACTTGGGCTTAAGCCTTTTGTGATACTGATAGTTTTAGGATAAATTCAGCAGTTTTCTTTTAATATCTTTTTAAAACCAGCAGGTATTTTTAAAGTAGTTAATAACATGATTATACATGAGTACATATATGATGTTTAGCCACTGGGAAGAAAGAGAATATTGCAGGGAAAGACGGAGGAATAATTGGGATTTTGAGCCTAAAGAAAGACTCCAGGAAAAGTTCAAAATGTACAGTCAACTAACTTCTTGTTTATACTAATAGTATAGGAAACTACAAAAGGACAGAACTGAGAAATGACCTGAAGTCTCATTGCCTGGATTTGCAGCAGTGTCGTGCCTCAGATTTTATTATATTTGGTTTTCTTAGCACAGATGCAGCAGTAAGTAGCAACGCCACTCCTTCTCAGTCGTCATCTATCAATGACATTTCATCCATGTCCACTGAGCAGACGCTGGCCTCAGACACAGACAGCAGTCTGGATGCCTCAACAGGACCCCTTGAAGGTTGTCGATGATAAGTTAGAAATAGCAAGCTTGTCATCAGTGAAGGAACTCTCACTTCCATGGGCCTGAAATACTTGGGAGTTGATGGAACCAAATAGAAAAACTCCATGTTCTGCATGTAAGAAACACGATGCCTTGCCCCTACTCAGTCGTACTAGGCTTGCCTTGCTTAGATTATAAAATGAAGCAGATTATGTCTAAAGAAAAAAAGTGCAAACCACACTTTTAGAGATTTTGTTCAAGGTCATTTCAGGTGAGCAATTAGAATAGATGAATTTTTTTTTTAAGTTGTACAGTAATAGTGACAATTTCTCATCCTCAGTGACCGTTGGGACTTTTATGCATGTGACCACAAATGCTTGCTCAGACTTGCCCTCTAGCACTTTGGAAATCAGTATTTATAAAGCCAAATAATCTTCAAGGTAGTGCTGCTTCTAGAATTGTCTCTTAATCCTCTTAAGTAATTTGGTGTCTGTCCAGAAAAATAGATTTATGTGTATTAATTGGCCGCCATCATATTATCATATCTTACCTTCTTTTAGGGTATGAGTTATTTTCTTTCGTATTTCAGAAGGAATATAATTCAATCTATATAATAAATTAAAAATGTAACTTATCTTAAATTTGTCATGTTTTGGGCTGAGAATTACCACTGCTAAGACCAGGACACTTTGTTTTCTCTAAATTGTCTTAGTCTGGGTGACTGTACATTCAGCTTTACTGCATGATAAAATTTTAAGTTTTGTTATGTGCTGCTTAAAACATGTATACCTTTAAAATCCTATCTTCCCTATCTCTTTTTTCTTGCTCTTCTGGACTTATTAATTTAAAATGCTACCTAGAACTTCACCTTCTTTATTAGCCACCTAATACCTAAGTCAATAATATGATGGCAAATAGATTCTTGAACCCATCACCTGCTGTTAGAGTAGAATTTTATGAAGTGATCACTAAAGATGATTGCAGTCACTTACTAAGTGCTTGCTTTGCTTGAGCCTGGACTGGGTCCTTTCTTACCTTCTGTCACTCAAGGTGAGATACGTGATTTCATAAGGCAGAGTTTCCCTCTTCCAACACAGCATTCTTACTCGACTTTCTTTCTTCTCTGAAAGAAACCACATAAATCCCCCTTTGGTCTGTTTTAGGAAGCAGACTGGTTCAGAATGCCTGTTTGTGGTTTGTTTTCCACTTTGTGGAGGCATTTCCTTTTCCTAAGGGAAATCCATGAATGTTCTGGAAAAACTCTTCTGAGGGATATGGAGGAAATATCCTAAAGGGTAATAATTAACTATTGAACATTTTCTGATTTTAAACTGCTCACCTGAAATTGATACTTTCAGACTGATACGGAAATCATTCAAAGTTCAGTAAAATACTGAGTATTGAAGTGTCATTGCAGAAATGGAGTTACGATGGTCACATACGGCTACCTGTGCTCATAATGCTTTTCCCTTGAGCTTATTCTGTTACAAATTCATATCTTGTGTTTAGTTATTTTGGAAGCTATTGGATCAACATTGTTCACATTCTATAGAATGTGTTCTGAGGAGGAACTTTGATAAGAAAGTTTATTATAAATATTATCTAAAATATATGATTATCTCTACACCAGTTGTATCTTATTGGTCTTATCACTGGAAACTGGAACCCTTGATGAACAAAATTAATATTGAAGTAATAAATAGTTTTATATTGTGAGGTTTAGACACATTCAACTATAAGATGCGAATACTAACTTGAATTGAGGCAGAAACACCTATTACATGGCTTAGGGTTATTTTGGTTTTGGAGGCCTGATGGTATTGTGAAGCAAGTTATCACTATACATATATAAACATCTTAAAATGGCCTCCTCTCTAATACACATTCTTTAAAAAGACTTTACTAAATCTATCTTTAAAGAGAAAAAGAAAGGTGAGAGTTTTAAAAATACATTATCTGTCCTAGGCTTATGTATATGCAGCACAGGGATGCTGAGGGTGCATCGAGGTTTCACTGGGTGATTGTACGTTCAGCCAGGCGCCATTTGTAAGTGGAGCTAGGTGCCGCACAGACTGGCTTTCTGCTCACTCATTCCTCTGTGTGTTCACGGATGGAGTCTGTGATGGTGTTGACGGGTTTCCTGCCAAGACCACCTTCCATCAGAGACCAGTGAGTGCACCTAGGACAGGCCACAGGGCTGCACACAGCCCAGCTCCATAGAAATACCTCACCCCACTTCAGGGTCCTCCCTCCTGAGCCGAGATGTGCCAGGGCCCTGGTGCAATGCAGATGGTTTCAAACTGCTCTCCATGGATAAATGCTGATGTTGGATAAAGAACTGAAAAATTTGCTCAGTTTTTCATGTTTTCTATTTTATTTTTGTAATTTATATTGTACACAACCCTGAAGTAACTATTTTGGACACATATTTTTATAAACCAGGTAATTTATTATTAGCCTGGAATTTGGACTAGGTTCGTTTTGTTTGTTGACTTAGTTTTTTGTTAAAAAGGAAATGACTGCCTCCCCTATGTCGGGTCTTGATTTCAAGTACAGGTTCCAGAGAGCAGACAGAGTCTGTCAGAGTAGGAGAGCATTCTCGAAACACATCCTGCTCAGTGTTGATCAGCTGTGGAAACAGGAGATGGAAACAGGGCTCTGTGTTTATCTCTGCACCATGAAACTCAGAGCTGCAGTGCTGAAAGGAGAAAACCCTTGGCAGGGCCCCTTACTGACACCCAGAGTCCATAGTTGAAACACTGAATGGGATACTGGTTTAATCCAGATTTGATGCTGTGTAAGTCATGGTAATGATGTATGATGAATTCGTCTGGTTGATTTCTAATGTAACTCCTCCGGTGTTTCACACTGGTAGTAAACACAGGTGTGACCTTTCAGATTGCATATCTCAAAAGTAACATTGCCTAATGTTTTATAATAAAATATATTATGTGTGTTTTGATTGGTGAAAATAATACAAATACATTTTAAAAGAGAAGTGTATAGCATGTCCAATTTTTGTGGTGTGTTTTTAAGTGACAGTTGACTGTGTATTTCTACATCACCATCTCTGATTACAGATTTAACATGAACACAGGTAGATATTGGAGTGTCGTCATTTCAATCAATATTAGCATATGTTTTTAAATTGAAAAGCAAAGCAGTTCTGTTAGATCTCTTACTGAAAATATTCTGCAGATTCCTGAATCTGAGTTTTCAAAAACATGCAGTGTAAAATTGAGTATTCGGAGTAATTGTTTTCTCACAAGGTGTGACCAGAAGAATCCACCAATCAGTCAGTCTTTCCTTGTATTACTTCAGATCCTTAATGGCGGTTGTGTGCTTGTGGTTTTGTGCATGGATGAGCCTCTTTCATTTTGCTTCTGGTTTTGAGGCACTTTAGGATGTTTACTACTTAAAGCCATAGGAATAGAAGGGCCCACAATGACTCACTCTCTTCGCTGCTTAAAAGGACTAGAATCATTGCAGATGGATGAGTATCAATCTTAATTTTAAAGGTTCCTAGAAAAGGAAAACATTTCTCTTGATAATGATCTGGGTTCCATTTCTCTATCTTACCCCCTTCCCACTTTCAGTGTAGATAGTACTAAAATACTTTTAATTTGTTGACTTAAATGGTACATGTAGGTGGCTGGGATTTTTTTTTGGTGGGAGGAAGGGTAGTATTTCAGAATAACTTAGTATATACTTTACTGAAGATTCTGTAGCTACTTGTGTGAATTTAAGCGTAAGCTTACCTTTGACAATAAGGCGGTTATTTGATATTTTTGGTCTTTAATCAGGAAAGCTGGTAATAAAATCCATAATAACAGTGACGGAGTGGCCAGTGACGTCTCTTTGAAGCCAAATGTGACCATGATTTAAGAGGGATGTGCCTGTCATGGCCATTGGGAACCTGTCATTCGCTGTGTCCTCAGGGCCCAGGGGTCCTTGTGAACAAGGGTGTTTGCTATGCCATTTCTGTGCTGTGGGGCTTTAGTGTTGGAAGGGAAATCCAGAATCAGTTCTCTAACCCCCTGCACAACAGTGAGGAAGCTGCAGCCCCTGACCCACATCAGGAAGGGAGCAGCAGGATTGCCCTCAGAGTGCTGTAACACTCGTGCAGATCTTACTCTTCTTATAGTCATGAACACCTTTGAGAGTCTGATGAAAACTGTGATCCTCTCCTTAGAAAAAGGCCATGAGCACAAAATTTTGCCAGACTTTCTGAGGAATCCTGAACCCTGGTGGATACCGTGTTAAGAGCCCCTTTCTAGAAGCAGCTTCTAGATGCTTCGTGGTCTTAGAGGGAAGCAGAGCCTGAAGGAGGGTCTGCTGGCCTTTTCTGCTCTTAGTGGTTCTGCCACTTTTACATACAGATCTTGGGTATAAATAGGGACATTTTTACTCTGAGCCCCAGCACAAGTCAGTGTTCTTGTTCTGTGTCAAAAAGAGCATATAGAGGCTCAGTTCAGTGAAATGGATCGTTTACAGTATTCCTTCCACATGGAACTTAGGTGCAAGGTAGGAACTATAGGCTTATAATACAGACTTCATAGAAACATAGATGTGATTAAATGCATCTCTTCATTTTAAAGAAGTAGTTCTGTGCTGAGCTTTGAAATAAACTCTTGGCTTTATTTTGTCTATGCACTTAGATTTCATAGAGAGTGGGAATGGACGAAGAGGTTCTCTAGTTCATACTGCCATTCAGGGCAGGAATCAACCTGAAGAGGTTACCCAGCCTCTGCTCAGATGGATTTAATGAAGAGAATGCTCCTCCCACTGAATTTTTTGTAGTTTTGACTGTTAGAACGTTCTTTCTTTAACTGAACCAAAACCTGGTTCCCACAACTTCCACCCATTGGTCCCCAGGTCTTTCCTTCTGGTGAAATAGAGTGAGTCTGATCCACCTTTATGAGACAGGCTTTAATACATTAGTTGGAAAAGTAAGCTCCAAAACTTCCCTTCTGTAGCTTAAACTCAAAGTTCTCCCAACCCTCTTTCATATGAAAAAGCCCCCAGAGCCTCACCACCTCAGTGCACCCTAAGAACATGGGCCCAGAAGTGAATGTAGTATTTCAGATACAGCCTGAGTACACGCCCTCCAAACAAGGCCCCACTAATGAACACAGTCTCAGGTGGCCTTAGCTTTAACAGCCACATCACACTCACAGCCTGTAATCCAGCAAAATTACTGGATTTTGTGATGTTGCAGTTAATCCTGATTCTGTCATTCTTCATAAGCATTCTGTCTGCCAGCTTGTGACATCCGTCAGTTTTATGAGCATGAACAGGCCTTCTGAAAATTTATCCACAAGGTGACTAATAACCTTGAGCGGCAGGACGGAGCCTTTAGGCAGACCCAGCAGTCACAGTGACAGAAGCCATGTGGCCAGCACTTTGCCAGCCTCCTCTGTAGGGTTCTCAGCCCAATGGCTTGTCATTCAGCTCATGTGGAGTGTTACCTGGCCATGAGGTCAGGAAGAAGAATCTTAATGGACACCTCAAAGAAATCATGAAGACACTTCAGCAGCTGTCTCTGATCTACTTACTTCAAGAAAAGAAATGAGTTTGGCACCAGGCACTGGTTCTCAGAGTTCATTCTTTTTTTTTTTTTTTAGAATGCAGTTTTAAATTTTATTTATTTATTTATCTATGGCTGTGTTGGGTCCTCGTTTCTGTGCGAGGGCTTTCTCTAGCTGCGGCAAGTGGGGGCCTCTCTTCATGGCGGTGCGCGGGCCTCTCACCATCGTGGCGTCTCCCGTTGCAGAGCACAGGCTCTAGACGCGCAGGCTCAGTAATTGTGGCTCACGGGCCCAGCTGCTCCGCGGCATGTGGGATCTTCCCAGACCAGGGCTCGAACCCGTGTCCCCTGCATTGGCAGGCAGATTCTCAACCACTGCGCCACCAGGGAAGCCCCAGAGTTCATTCTTTTATTTTCTCTTGGGAGGAGAAGGTGGTGAGCTCCAGCTTCCCCTTCATGTCTACACCTTTGAGATTTTGTGGCCACTTAGAAATGTGACCAGTTGCTGTCTCGGTGTCCACAAGTGAGTGAGTGGGAAGGGGAGCAGGGTGGAAACAAGTGTTGGCCTTATTTTCTTTCCATGTGAATAAAGAAGTGATGTTTTGAAGTGCACGCAACTGTGATTCCACAAGGGGCCAAGCTGCCCTCCAGTAGCCTGTTGATTACAGAATTGTGTCCATCCAGCACAGCTTATCACCTTGAACATACCTTGCCTTTTTTCAGCTAATAGCAGTCAGGCTGCTTTGTTTTTATTTGATTTTAATCTGGGCTAGAGTTGCATACAGAATTTCACTGATAGTTAAGTTTGTCCACCTCTCCACATTAAACTTGATTTCTTGGGTGTTTTTAAGCAGCAAATTATCATACTAAAGATGCTATTTTAAAAAATAACTATTTGACCAGAACATTCAGCTGTACGTGTTTGTTCTCAGGTATTCTCAAAGATGGCTCCCTAATGGTACTTGACAGAGGAATAGAATGCAGCAATTGAAGGCCTGCCTCTTCCTCCCCTCACCCACCCTCCCTCCTCCCACAGGAGCTGACCCCCGGCCCCTTTCAGGAACTTCACTCCTACAATCATCTCTGTCCTGTGTCGTCACTCTCCCCACCTCTGCTCCATCATTTCCTACCTTTATGTCACCTGTGTTAAAAAGAAAAAGCTGCTTAACCCTTGAGTTGCTCCCCTTCACAACAGAAATGAAGAGCAGTCTATACTCATTCTCTCCACCTCCTCTTGTCCCATCTGCTCCCTTTTTTAAATAAAAAAAGATATGTGTGAAAACACAATCAAGAATGAGAAACTAAACACAACATATTCCCCCATCCAGAGATGACCACTTGATACTTTATTGTATATCTTTCAGATAGTTTTCTATGGACACATACATATCTAGATGATTTTTTGTTTTGCTTTTTGCCCAAATGAGGTCACACTGTACATGCTTTTTATAACCTACATTTTCCAGTTAATGGTCTCTAGCTGTCCATGTCGGTAAGTTTTCATCTGGTTTAATACCCAGGGCCTTGGGATTTCCCTAGTGTCCCCAAAGTCCTTTTAATAGTGTGTCCTGCCAGGATCTAGTTGAAGCTCTTGCATTCCTGGTGTCTGGTTTCTGGTTGTCATGTTCTTAAGAATCTTTTAATCCTCCATGACACCAGGATTGTCAGGCAGGTTGGCCTGCAGGATGTGCACCCTCTAGCTGTGTGTGGCTGCTTCCACGGGGTTGCATTGACCGTGCTCTCCATCTCCAGTATTTCTTGGATCTGGAATGCATATCCAAAGGTTTGATAGATTCACCCACATCTTTTGGTTATAATACATTTAAGTGATAGTGTGTTCTTCATATGAACTCACACCAGAAGACATTTCATATCTTTTTGACCCACTGTCACCGATGCTAAAATTGACCTCTGGGTTCGGATGATGCCAGTCCAGTCCTCTGTCACACAGTTGTGTTTTTCTCATGACTAGAAAGTCATCCACGTGGGCTTACTTTGGCAGGGGTCCCATCCACCACATATCTCGTGCAGTTAACCCCAGGTGATAATCCTTGCCATGAGCAGGAATTTCACAAGGGCTTAGTTCAGCCATCCCACTGACATCATTCGCTGTCACTCTGCTCTCAGGGAGAGCTTCCCGGATCCGCTCTGGCTGAAAGGCAGGCTCCACGTGTTGTTCCTTCCCTTCAGCAACCAGTGCTCAGAGTAGGGTGTGGGTTCAATCCCTACCTCAAATGGTATCACAAGAAGGTTTATATTTCTGACTCTCTTTGGGTATTTCCAGTCATTCTTTTGGAGACTTAAATTGCTGTAACTGTGGCCAGGGAAGCTCCTTAAAGCTGATTCCTTCCAGTCCTTTCTACTGACTTCATTAAGTTTTTAACTTTTTATTTTGAAATAATTTCAGGCTGACAGAAAAGTTGCAAAAATAGTCCAAAGGATTCTTGTATACCTTTCCTCACCCCAATTCCCCAAAGGTTAACATCTTACCACATGTGCTTGAGCCTTCTCTGCATACATACAGCTATACATGCATGCATGCACATTTGCTTATATAGATGCATGTGTTCCTGTCTACACACATTTATGCTGCCATATAGTCACTAATTTCCCCCCACTGATTGTTTTTACATGCAACCAGATTTTTTTTAAACAAATTATTTATTTATTTATTTATTTATGGCTGCATTGGGTCTTCGTTGCTGTGCGTGGCCTTTCCCTAGTTGCGGCGAGCAGGGGCTACTCTTCATTGCGGTGCACAGGCTTCCCTCTGTGGTGGCTTCTCTTGTTGCAGAGCACGGGCTGTAGGCGCGCGGGCTCAGTAGTTGTGGCTCGTGGCTCTAGAACACAGGCTCCGTAGTTGTGGCGCATGGGCTTAGTGGCTTCGCAGCATGTGGGATCTTCCCGGACCAGGGCTCAAACCTGTGTGCCCTGCATTGGCAGGCGGATTCTTAACCACTGCACCACCAGGGAAGTTCCCCAGACTTTTTTAGTGTCTGTAAATTCGTGTATAAAGAGGTATATGCATGTACTTTACAGACAAAGACACAAGTATACATAGACATATACATAAATAAATACTTTATTAAATGTGGATGTGTTAGTAGTGTTTATAATAGGCAGCATTCGTGTGGGTAAATGTATCCACATGGCTTCAGAGAAACCTACTAAAGAGTGTGTGTGTGTGTGTGTGTGTGTGTGTGTGTGTAATGACTGACAGTACCATGGGGAGAAATAAATTTTAAAATGTAGTGGAAATTTGAATTCACTCCTCTCAGAAATTGACAGGTCAAGCAAGTGAAAAATTAGCAGAGATCTAGAAGACTGGAATGCCACAGTTATTAAACTTTGACTCATAGAGAATATTATACCCAATAGGCAAATTCCTTTTGATCACACATAGAATTTAAAGGAAATTGACTATATACCAGGCCACAGAGGACGCCTCAATAATTCCAAAGTTAAAAATACACAACTTTTTCTGTGATACTGCAATAAATTTCAAAATAAATTTGAAAAGATCTCACACATCTGGGAACTAAACAGTACTCTAAAAGCAATCTAGGTAAAAGAGGAAATCATAAGAAAAATTATGAAATTCCTAAAAGTGCATGACCTCAGAAAAACACTGCATGCCAAATTTGACCCAGCTAAGGCTTAAATACATTTATGAAAAACAGGACAGTTTTTTTTTAATGAGTTCAATGTTCAAGTCAGGAGATTGACAAAAGAGCAACAGAGCAAGCCTAAAGACAGAAAAGGAGTAATAATAAAGATAAGGACAGGGACAAGAAACTGGAAAATAAAAATGAGAGAAAAAAATCAGCAAAACTGAAAGATTAATAAGCTAGATAAACCTCTGGAAATACGATCAAGAAATAATATACAAGTGACAGACAAAGTGGAAAAGGGAAGTTATTATAGACATAAAAGAAAATATACAGTATTCTAATAAATGTGATAATCTACAAGAAGTAGACAAATTTCTATAGAAATATAAAGCACTGAAATTGTCTCAAGGAATGATGGTACTATGCACATCATACATACGAACTTATTTAATCTTCTGAACAGTTCCATGAGGTCAATATCATCTCCATCTTAAAGTCGGGGAAATGGAGGCAGGAAGAAAACATAAGCTCCCACAGCCAGAGAGCATGCAAAAATGGGGTCTGAGGCCAGAGGAGCAGGTGTGCTCTGGATGGCCTCCAGAAAACTTGAATGGATCAGTGGCTGTCACAGAAAGTGAAATGGTAATCAAAGGGTACCCTCCCACCCCCAAATACTCTCCAGGAAAAATTAATCTTACAGATCACTTTTCACTAATTTTCAAGAAACAAACTAACTTATCCAAGATTTTCAAAGCCACCCAACTCAGTTTAGGAGGCTGGATTAATCTTGATTCCAAAATTGAATAAAGACAGATCAAGATGATACCCTTTTCATAGATGCTAACTGAATCCAAGATTGTATTGTTTATTCTTTATTCGCGAATGCAAGGGTGTTTATTGAAACTGTTTCAATAAATAACATATTTTTGTTTTGGTTTTAGACTCTCAGAAAACTAAATAGAAAAGAGCTTCCTTTGGGGAGTGGCAGGGCTTATTCTGGGAAGAGCAGGAGGCAGCAAATGTCAAACGCGTGAGGGTGAGCTAGCAGAGAAGTGCAGGGTGTGACAGCCGTGAGGGGCCACCTCGGACCCATCAGACCAGGAAAGACTAAGGCGGTGTGGCGGTGGCAGTGAGAGGACTTGGGGCTTGTGTGTGCTGTGGGCCTGTGGAACGAGGCTGAGCCCTGCTGAGCATAGGCAGACAGCCTGGCCGAGGCTCTTCCCAAACCCACTGGTCTAGAAACAGCCCAGCAGCCTAGCTGGAGGCAGAAAGCCCCACTCCCCATGGACACACTGCCGCCTCTGCACAAAATCAAAATGCATCCTTCTACAGGACTATGTCGGGACTCCTCAGCTGGACCAGGATGCTTCCCAGGGGTCTGCACTTCCAGGACCCCTCCTGTCCCCTCTTCCCCTCATGCAACTCCTTCATTTTCAACAAACGCCTGCTGAGAGGCTCCCGTGTCCCATTAATAAGACACAAATACTTAATCCAGCTGAGTTGACAACTAAGGACAAGAAGTTGCCTGGGCAAAGGAGGCTCCAATCCTTTTGGCTCCATCTCCAACAGATAGCTCAGCAGTGACTGTGATGGCCTAGAGGGGCTCCTGGCTTCCACCCTTGTCCAGCCACAGCCCGGCCTTTACCCCACACTGGAATGAGCCTGCTACGATGCAGCTGTAACCACACATCACTGCCTCTGTGGCAGCCTCCGTGGGTCCCACTTGACCACATGGGTGTTAAACCTGGGCTCCACTGCCACATTGCTCACACACACTTTTACATGATCAAGGTTGCCAGTGTCACATTTGGGATATTTGGATGTCCTAAAACGACCTTCTGTGCTTTTTCTGCTGGTAAATTCTAAATAATTGAAGGTCGGTAAACCATTTTGATGCCGTGATGCAGATTCCTGGGCCCCACACAGCCGCTCTGAGTCCAAGGTCTTGGGCATCTGTGTTGTAAATGAGCTCCCAGGGAAGGCCCATAACACATCCACTCTGCCCGGTTGTGGGCCCATCGGCGGGCAGCAGCTTGATCCTGACCTGCCTGCCTCCCACCCCGCCCCCAGGGCAGTTAATGGGAAGCATGCAGGGTTTGGGCCACCGCCCTGTTGTGCCACCTGCATAAGTTGCCTGCCTTCTCCATGCCTCTCTTGCGGAATGGTGTCCAAGTTTCCCGTTACCACTATTGCAAATTACCACAAACAGTGGCTCAAAACAATGCAAGTGTATTTTCTTACGGTTCTGTAGGTCAGAAGTCTCACATGGGTCTCACTGAGCTTAAAGCAGGTGTCGGCAAGGCCAGTTCCTCCTACAGGTTCTAGGGGAGAATTCGTTTTCTTGCCTTTTCCAGCCTCTAGAGGCCACCCACATTCCTTGGCTCTTGGCCCCTTGCTCCATCTTCAAAATCAGCAGAGTAGCATCTCTCTGACCCTGCTTCCATACTCACATCTTTCTCTGACTCTTCTTCTGTCTCCCTCTTCTGCCTTTAAGCACCCATTAATTATATGGGGCTCACCCTGATAATCCAAGGTAACGTCCCCATCTCAAAGTCCTAAAAGTCACACCTGCAAAGTTCCTTTTACCGTGTAAGGTCACACATTCACTGGTTCTGGGGATTAGGACTTGGGCATCTGTGGAGGCCATTATTCTGCCCACCACAGATGGAAGGGATCACCGTGTACCCTTTTTAATCAGCATTTCTTGAAGTTTGACCCATCTTCGGGCTGCATCAGCATCACCTGGGGCTCTTGTTACAAGTACAGACTGTGGGGCCACCTAGACCCCCAAACCTGAGTCTTGATGGGGGTCTTGGGGCACTGCCTCTCCTCAAGTGCTCCAGGTGATTCCTAAGCACAGTGACATTTGACAGCTTGGATAAGTGAGATCTTAAGTTGTGGCAGGTGCCAAGGGCACTTAGGATGGAAGGGGAGGTTTATGCCATCAGTCCCCTGAGAAGAACCTGGTGGGCCCATCATGTCACATACTTTCCCCTAAGCTTGGGAGCTGAGGACCCTCAGGAGGTGTTTTCCAGGCCTGCAGATTTAGGCTCTGCTGGACACTGCCCCCAGCACCCAATAATGCCTCCTCTGAACCTCAGTCTCTCCTTTGGGCCACTTTGGGCTCCTCGTGCCACTGAACCAGTAGGCAGTGAAAGGAGTCGGCAGGGGTGGCCACCCCCAGCTATGCCGCCTAGCTGGCAGAAGTGCTGCCTGCAGGCAAGGGGACTCTGGGAGGGGTGGGAAAGGGGGGTGACCTGAGGGAATCTGAGTGTCCCACGGGGGGCCTGTGGCAGGCAATTTTTGCACTCTGAGACTCAATCTCACCTGCTTGCATTCAGCACAGGTGGGTGGATGGCACTGTGCGCGTGTTGGGGTGGCCAGCCTCAAGCTCATGCTTTTCTGCCTCAGGAATTTTGCTTGAGATGTGGATGTACATTCAGCCTTCATGCAGGAGCAACCTGGAAGTATAGGGGACATGGATAAATTTCTCTGCCCCGCAGGAGAATGCTGAGACACTTCCTGTACAGTTCCTTAAAGGGTCTAGGCCTTTATCAGCCATGACAGTAACCATCTGAAAAGTGCACCCTTTATGGGCTGTCCATCCTTCCCTATCTCACCCTCCCTCTTTTCCCCAGCTCCCTGGGATCCTCTCCTACATGAACCACCTGCACCTTATCTCAGGCTCCGCTTCCAGGGACCCCCCCAATCTGTAATGCCAGCCTTTGTCCTCAGCCAGCCAAGCCTGGAGCTTTGTGATGGGGGACCAGACCCACACTCACCTCCCACACACATGCACCACACGTGCCACACACACTCACATATTACAAGCACACTCACTCTCTCTCTCCTCCCTGATCCCTGCCCAGACTCAGTGGATGGTCAGGGCCCTGGTCTATACACAGTCATTAAATGTGACTGTCTTAGTCCACTCAGGCTGCTGTACAAAGTACCACAGACCAGGGGGCTTATAAATAACAGAAATTTCTCTCTGACAGTTCTGCAGGCTGGAAGTCTGAGATCAGGGTACCAGCATGGTCAGGTTCTGGTGAGAGCCCTCTTTCAGGTTGCAGATGGCCACCTTCTCACTGTGTTCTCACCTGGCAGAGGGAGCAAGGGAGCTCTGTGGGGTCCCTTTTATAAGGGTGACAATCCCATTCATGAGGGCTCCACCTTCATGACCTGTTCACCTCCCAAAGGCCCCACCTCCAAATACCGTCACCTTGGGGCTTAGGATTTCAACATATGAATTGTGTTTTAATTGAGGTATAGTTGATTTACAATATTATATTAGTTTCAGGTGTACAACATAGTGATTCCAAATTTTTATAGATTATACTTCATTTAAAGTTATTATAAAGTATTGGTTATATTCCCTGTGCTGTACAATATATCCTTGCAGTTCATTTATATTATACATAGTAGATTTTTTAATTGAAGTATAGTTGATGTACAATATTATGTAAGTTGCAGGTGTACAATATAGAGATTCACAATCAACATATGAATTTGAGTGGGACACGTTCAGTCCATAACGGTTACCCCCCACCAGGGGCTGGCCATGTGATGACTTTCTCCTGGAGATTTGCCCTCATAGTTAAGTTTGCAGAGTTTTCACCAGAGCCAGCTCGGCTCAAGGAGCTGCTAGGAGGTGATGACTGCAGCACATGCTGTACCCTCAACACAGATCTGACCTCTGACCTCTGGGGGCAGCGAGAGAGGATGAGTTTTCACCAGACCCAAGAATGGATGAGTTGTGGGTTTCACTAATAAAATGCACTGGCCAGAGGCCAAAACTGTCCTCGCTGTTCTCTGATTATTGGTGCCAGTGCTTGGCAGCCCGCTTGGTGTCAGGCTCGTTCCTGAGTCACCTGCTCCAGCTGGGCCAAGAGTTGGGGCAGACATGCTGCAGGGGCCCTCACAGGCTCTGGCCACTGTCTGAGTATCTACAGCAGCTGGGACCACAGGATCTCCTTCCTTCACCTATGAGGGCCTACATCAGACTGCACCCACAGGTCCAGCTGCCTCCAGATGTCCCCTAATAGCTCCCTGGCCCCGCAGTCTCAGCAAATCCCCCCATCCACCCTGGCCAGACCCCAGCTGCCTCTCATTTCTCATACTTTCTCCTCATCTTCCCATCACCCAGTCCCCCAGCCCCCTGCCCCTGCCCAGGGTCTGTGCTTCTCAGATGTCCCCTGCCTGCCTCCCTCCCTCATGTGCACTTCAGTGCAGCAGCTCCAGCGGTGGCCTCCTCAGTGGACAAGGACCCCAGCCCCGCCATCCCAGTGTTGGGCTGGTGGGACAAATTCAGGT
The DNA here is from genome assembly GCF_028023285.1 of Balaenoptera ricei. Classification (NCBI taxonomy): domain Eukaryota; kingdom Metazoa; phylum Chordata; class Mammalia; order Artiodactyla; family Balaenopteridae; genus Balaenoptera; species Balaenoptera ricei. Next base: position 164,575,787 of record NC_082641.1, read on the forward strand.
GGTCCCAGAGCCATATGTGGGTGGGAGGTGCCATCTGGACCATGGGCAACCAAGGCAGCGACTGGGGGTGCTGGGAAAGGTCTCATGGGTGTCACGACCAGTACACCTCCTGCTGGAGGGGCTGCTGACAGAGTTGAGGTGGAGCCCGCCCCTGGGCCACACGCAAAGAACAGAGTTCCAGCTCCTTACCCCCAGGAGGCCCTGACCTGGACCTGGCCCCTTCCACCTGGGCTTCTGTACTCTCCCGCACCCTCTCCTCCTCTCCAGGCACAACTGCCTCCTGTCTTTCTCACAAAAGAAGAGTGCAAGCTGGCCACAGGGTCTTTGCTCCTGCTATCCTCTCTGCCAAGGACAATGTTCCCACAGACCTTGTAGGGCTGACTCCTCCTTTGGGTCTCAGCCCAAACCCCATGTGTCCAGAGAGGCCTTTCCTGAGCCCTTCCATCTAAAGTAGCCCCGGACACACTCAAAGACCTCACCCTGTGTTGGTGACTTCATGGCACTTAGGATTCTCTGAAATGATCATTTTTATTATTCTTTTGTTTGTATGGTTAGTTTTCAGTCTCTTCTCTCTAAACTGTGGGCTGTGAGGTGGCAAGAACCCCATGTCCAGCTCTCTGCGGTATCCTAGCATCCGGCATGGTGCAGAGCACACATAGGCCCTCAGGAAATATCCACCAGAGGTGTGTCCCAGGGCGGGGCTGGGGCAGAGTAGACTGAGATGATAGCTCTCGGGATTGCTCACCCTCTGTTCCAACACCGGACACTCCGGGGACTAGTCCCTGGGCATATTCTGGAGTGGGAAGTTAGGCTGGGGCAGCACAGGCCAAAGGGACTTGATGGATGCAGGTAGGCAGGGGAGGGGCCCGGGAAAATGTGGTGCCTGCATGGGGCCAGACCTCTCCCAGGGTCTAGCCACGGCACCTGCAGCCAGTGTCCCCCAAGCTGGGGACAGCTCAGAGCAGAACTCGCTGCTGGCCTCGAGGCTCGGCTGAAGGAGCTGCTGGGAGGTGGTGACTGCAGCACGTGCTGTACTCTCAACACATACCTGACCTCCGGGGCAGTGAGACAGGATGCAGGAGACCTCAGGAGACACGGCCTTCTTCCCTGTCACGGGCATAGCCCTGCCTCGCTCAGGCAGCTGGGACATGTGCTGTGGCCACAAGCAAGTCCACAGGTTTCAGTTCCTCCACCAAGCACTGCCCCGACTCCAAGCAGCCCCAACCCTGCACCCAGCGTGACAACAGTGCCTCAGGGGTCCCCAAGCCTTTGCTCACAGAGAGGGGTGGGGTGGGATAGGGAGAGACTGGCCCTCCTCCTCTGAGCTACAGTCTGCCAGGGGGCCCTGAAGTGCTGCTCGGGCCTCAGCGTGTCACGGGTGAGTGGGCCAGCTCTCCTGAGTCCTCTCATGCAGCCCTCTCTCCCTAGAACCCCAGCATGTCTCTGAGGCCTGACCTGAGGGTTTGGGCCGTGGGGTGAGAATCAGAGAAGACCCACTGGCCTCAGGACTGGCCTTAGCGCCTAAGCCCCAAGGCGAATCTGCATGCTGGGAACCTCCCCCAACCTGCCTCTGTTTCTTCTTCCCCTTCACCACAGCCTGGTCGTTGGCACTGGTTTCAGGCATGACCCTCACTGGGACCAGCCTCTGGCCCTAGCCTTGTCACAAGGCCCTGCTGCCTCCCTGCCCAGCCCAACCAACCCACCTGCCCTAATACATCTATGAGCCCCAGGCAGATGCCTGCTGTCTCCAGGCCTCAGTTTTGCCAACTGTGCAAGATACCGGCTGGACTCTGTTGTTTTCATTTGTCCAGTCTTCTGGAAACAGCCCTTGGGGCATGCTAGAGCAGAGCCCTACTCCATCCTCAGGCTTAGCACAAGGGCTACTTCACCCTCAGCACCAGGGAGGCAACACCCAGGCCTGTAACCCTCATTCTTCAGGTCTTTGGAAATAGCCAGAGCTGGCCTCCTCAGAGCCTCTGCGGCAGCTCTGGACTCTCTTGGGAATATCAGGCACGTGTGCTCTTTCTGAGGGTGTCAACCCAGGGCTGCTAGGGGCCATTCTGCCATAGAAGTTCTGGGAGATGGGAGAGGTGGATTCCTATTCATAATGTTTAAGCGTCTGCATCTAACTATTCCTGAAAGCAGAATACCTGGACTTCTAATGCTTCATGAGCCAATAAATTATTTTTGCTAAAGCTAGTTGGGTTGGGTAACCTGCCACATCTCCTCAGGCAGGTCCTGACTAAAGCAGAAGACAGATATCCTGACCTCTACACTGGGACAAACCAGGACACTTTTAATGTCCAGGTGGAGCCAGCTGAGAAAGGTCACCGGATCTTGTTCAGGCGCCCTCCTCCATTCTAAAAGTGAAATAGCACACCGGTTATCCTCTTAGTTATCCTCTTAGTAGCTCAGTGTCTTCACAGTGGTGACCCACCCTCCCAGTGGGCCAGTTCCCGGGACCACCTCCCCTACAGAAGCCGCTTGGGGGTTGATGAGCACTCCTCCCCACCCTTTGATGCCCACCCTGTGCCCACCAGGCACAGGGGCACAGACAAACCACAATTCAGTAGCCATCTCAGGAGGAGAGACCAGAGGGGCGGCCAGAGCCTAGCCTTGAGGAAAACAGGTGAACCAGATTTTAGGGTGCCAGGGGTTTTCCAGGTGAGGGAGTCGGCGGGGGTCAGTTCAGGTGCAGAGTCCAGCAGAAGCCATGCTGGGGCGGAGGGGGTTGGCATCTGATGCTTGTAGTGGGTCCCCCTCCATGGGGGTGGGAGGCGAGTCACAGCTGAGGGTTCTGAATGCAAGGCTGCACGTGTGGCCTTGACCCTGAGGCCTGCAGCAGAGGAGAGGCCTGGTGAGCAGGGACACCTCGGGTATGGGAGGCCTCAGGAGGGAGCGGGAATGGGACCGCCCGGCAGGGGCTTCCGCAGCCCCTCCCCTCGCCCTGCCCGCCCTGCGCTTCCCCATGCTGCCGCGAGGGGGCGCCGCGCCGCGCTGCTACAGGGCCGGCCGCCAGCGCACGGCGGGCTGCGTCCAGGAGCCGGGCGCGCGGCAGGCAGCGGGCAGCGGCCCGGCTCCGCAGCGCCGCGGCTGGCAGCGGGCGCGGCGGGCGCTGCCCATGGGTTGGTCTCCGGGGTTGGGCGCACCGGGAGCCGGTGAGTTGGGGCACGGCCGGGCGGGACACGGGCGCTGCGGGCAGGGGCGCTGGGAGGGGCTGCGGCGGCGGCGGGGCGCGAGTGCCTGGTAGGTCGCGACGCGGAGGTGCGGGGCTGCGAGCCTGGCGGGACGGCGGGTGTCCGGGCCGCTGCCCGGGGACGCGCAGGGCTGACCCGGGGCACAGGTGCGCACGCGGGTGACAGTGCGCGTAGCCGGCCAGCCGGAAAACCGCGGCGCGCGAGAGTGTGCAGCCTTCGCGGCAGGGGTGGTGGGAGGTGGGAGGGGCTGCGAGGCGCGCGGAAGTGTGCCCCAAGGGGCGCGGGTGCGTGGGCAGGGGTGGCGACCGGGAGGGGACCGGCGGAGGGCACACCCCCAGCCGCCGTTGCCAGAGACCGGCTGTGCCGCGCGCGCCCCGCCACTTGATTCGGCGCGAGCAGCTAGCTTCCTCAGTTGTTCGGGTGGCAGGAAAAGCCAGCCTGGACCCAAGGCCTTCCCAACACTAGACCTCAGTTTCCCAAGCTGCGAAATGGGAACAGCAAGGCTGACCTGCCGAGTGGTTGCGAAGAAGGGAAAGGGCCTTGTCTGTGGGAGAAGAGGGTGGTGGTGTCTGTGAAGCTGGGATCGGATTGAGGAAAGGATCAATGCTGCCGCCAGAGAGCCTGCAGGGACAGTGGGGTCATCTCCGGGTTCTGGGTGTGTCCCTCACTCAGTGACGGCAGGCAGGGCCAGGGAACCCGTAGTCCACTCCTCTCTGTGTTTAGGTGGGGAAAGGGAGGCCGGGAGGGGAAGAGGCAAGGGGAGGCTCCCGACCCTCCCCCAGGCTCAGCGTGGGGAGCGATGTTGAAAAGACAGACAAGCCAGCTTGGGGTGGTGGAGGGGCTCACACCTGCTCCCCCGCCCCTGCCTCCTGGGCCCCTGAGGCAGGTGTTCTGCTGAGCCTCAGGAGTCAGAGAAGTGTCCTGGGAAGATTTTCCTGCAGGGCAGGTGCTGTGTCCCCATCTTAGAGTTGAAGTAACCGAGGCTTAAGAGAGGTGACACGACTTATTCAAGGTCTCAGGACCATGAAGTGGCAAAGCTAGGGTTTCAACGGTGGTAGGACTGGTTCCAAAAGCCATACTCCAGCCACTGAGTCAGGGGAGTGGCTGGAGTTGTTGGCTCACTCGCCTAGAGCATCCGTTGAGCTCCTACTGTATGGTATCTGCTCCTGGCCCCAGTGAGTGCTTACAAGCAGGTGTGGGAGAAGGAAGCTGAACAAGTAATCAAAGGAAAAACCAAGGTCATGGCAGAAGATAAGTGGTAGGAAGAAAATAAAACCGGGTAATTAGGGTAGAGACTAGGGGAGGGGGGAGGGGAGCCTTATCCTGGTCAGGGAGTGTGTCTCTGAGCAGTGACCACTGGCTGTGATGTGAACTCCCACAAAAAGATCTGAGGGTGCAAGGCCCCTGAAGCAGGCACAGGTGGTGGGTGGGAGGAGCTGGCACAGAGCCAGTTATGTGAGCTGTGGAGTTTGAATTTTCCTCTGGGTGCAGTGGGCAGACCCTGGAGGGTTTAGAGTTGTGAGTATTGAAAGGACGTCCCTGAGGTGGGTGGAGAGGACGGCAGGGGGCAGGAGAGGGAGCAGGGGTTTTCAAGGATGAGCCAGGGATTTTCAAGGATGAGCCAGCTGGCTGCTGGATGTGGAGTCTGCCATCCTGGCAAGGCCAGGGGCATGAGAAGGGCAGGGTCTTCGGCAGGTGGGGGAGTTGTTAGCTGTGGTGGACAAGAGAACCTGGTTTGGTCTCAAGCACTGCCCCACTTCCTGCATCCTTCCGGGTGCCGATCTCAGATCTCCCTGTGCCCGGCAGGGGAAGGAGTGCCTGCCTGCCCCGAATGTGTAGAGAAGAGATGCTGGCTGTTTGGGCTGGGTGTTCAGGTTGGTCTCTGCATCCTCTGACATGTTCCCATAAGTCTTTGAATATTATTCCAACTCTCACTTGTACTTTGACCCAGACCTAGAGTCAGCCATTTCTCAAGAAGCCTTGGTGTCTTTCAGTGGGGGTTGGGAGTGGGGCTAGAAACCAGTATCTGGGCATTAGATGTGCTCATTGCTACCTTGGCGTCATTGGCTCTAGGCCTTCTCAGTGGACTGAGCCAAGCGCTCTTTTTTTAAAACTAAAAGTTAATGTTTCCATCTCCTTTCTCCCACAGTAAGAACCTGCTTCCCACAGAATATAAATATATGTAATAATTTGCTTAATCCTAGAATACACCCAGAATAGTTTCAGAATCACTACATCCAAACCACTACCAATCAAAACCTACCAGGTCAAGTTCAGGATTTCTTTGGCTGTAAAGTCATCACTATGTGAGTATGTTCTCAATTTGATATACCATTAGTTTCATCTGTTTGTGTTTGCACACAGTTTGGTGGTTTTTTTCCCTTTAGTCTTTATGATATACTTTTATTTTTTGAATATGTAAAACATTTGTTTTACATGGTCCAAAGGTCAAAACTAAAAAAAAGAAAAAGAAAAAAAAGAAAAGCTGTACTTAGAAGTCTCAATCCCATCCCTGTCTCTTCGTTCTTGTTCCCATACCATGGGTAATCATTTGAAATCATTTCTGGTTTATTCTTCCTGGGTCTCTTTTGCAAAATAAGCCGCTCATGCGTTATTACAAAAGTTAGCATGTACATCTTTTTTGTGCCTTGCTTTTTTCAGTTAAAAATGTCTTTTTACCAGTTCACAGAGACTTCCCGCATTCTTTTGTAGAGCCACATAGTACTCCATTCTGAGGCTGTTCCCTACTTATTCAACTGTCTTATGGATGGGCATTTGGTTTTTTTCAGGCCTTTGCTATTAAAAATAGTGGAGTAATGGATAACCTTGCCTAGAGATTGCTTGTGTTTGTGGAAGCATATTATTAATTCCAAGAAGGAAGAGTAAATAAATATTTATTTTGTTAACTATTCTCAATTCCCCTCTTCCCAAATTTTGCACTCCTACCAGCAAGGTATCACAGTGTCTATTTCCCCCACACCCTCGTGGATCTAAGAGCCAGGAAATAGTATTTCAGTGCATTTTAATTTACATTCCTATTATTATGAGTGAAATTAGACAGCTTTTCATTTGTTTACGAGTCATTTGATTATCTTTTTTCTGCGAATTGCCTGTCCATATATTTTGTCCATTTCCTTTTGCATTTGGGGGGATTCTTTAAATTGGATTTAAAAATTTGTTCAAAATACATATTAGAGATATTTATTTAGTGCTTTATCTTTGTTATATTGCAACTATTTCTCCCAGGTTTTTTTTAACTTGTTTATGGTGGGTTTTGCCATTAAAAGCTTTCTATTTTTAGATAGTTGATTTAATCATCCTTCATTTATTGCATCTAAATTTTGAATCCTAATTAGAAAGGCTTTTCTCACACTCAGTTGTAATGGAATTCACCTATGTTTTCCAATACTCGTTTGGTTTTGTACTTAGTTTACAGATCCAATTTAATCTTTTCCCAAATGTCTATCCCTCTATCCCAACACGATTTATTTAAAAGGCCATCTTTTCTGCAAGTGATCTGAAATACACCTGTATCATACTAAACATCCAAATGCAGTTGGACCTATTTCTGGGCTTTCTAGTCTGTCTCACACCTCTGTCCGTTCATATGCTGGTCTTACACGTAGGAATTACATTGTGTGTGTGTGTGTGTGTGTGTGTGTGTGTGTGTGAACAGCAAGGAAGACTGTATCTACAACTATTGCAACAGGGGAAAGAGACTGAACTCAATACCCATTATTGTGTTTTGATATCTGGTAGGGCTAATCCTCCTTCCACTGCTTTTAATTTCAGGGATTTCCTAGCTATTCCAACATGTTGCTGGTAGCTCTTGTTAGGATCCTGTTAAATTTATGTATAACTTCAGAATAATTGATGTTTTTATGAAGTTGAGTCATCTTATCCAAAAACAAGGAATGTCTTCCTTTGTGTTCAAGACTACTTAACCTTTTACTTGTTCAAGACCTCTTTCAGGAGCATTTTGAAGTTTTCTTCACGTTCTTTGTCAGGTTTATTCATGAGTATTTTACCTTGTTTGTTTATAAAAGTTTTTTTCCCATTATATCTTGTAACTTGTTATTGTCTACGTGTATGTTATTTTATATCTATCTACCTCATTAAATTTATTTTGTTGTTAGACTCTGTTAGATAGTTCAGATATTCTGTCATCTGAAAATTGAAATACTTTTACTACTTTACTGATTTTTATGCATCTAATTGCTTTCTCTTATCTAATTAAATTAGCTAAATACCTCTAATTCAGTATTAAATATTGGATATAATAGGCACCCTTACCTTGCTCCTGACCTTAGTAAAAAGACCTCTAATGCTTCTTCCATTAAGAAAGATGCTGACTTTAGGGTAAGAATATATATATATATATGTACATATATATATATGGAGTATCCATTAATTTCTATTTTATTGGGTGGTTTCTTAAAGTAAGGAGTGGATATTGATTTTTGTTGAAGACATCTGTGGAGACAATTATGATATTTCTCCTTAGCATAATTAATAAGGTGAATGATATTAATGGATTTCCTAATATCAGGTCTGGGATGAGAGTGAGACAAACAATAAGACACAAAATTTATTAATATGAATAAGCCATCTTTGCATTCATGGAATAGAAACCACTAGGGCATGATATATTTTGATATGGTTGGATTAGCTATCTATTGCTCTATGGCTGTGTAATGAATTACCGTAAATGTAGTGGCGTAAAACAACACACACATACTATCTCATAGTTTCTGTAGATTTGAAGTCCAGGCGTGGCTTAGCTGGGTTCCTGCTCGTGTTGGCCAGGACTGGGTTTTCATCCAGAGGCTTAACTAGGAATGGATTCGCTTTTCCACTCTTATGGTTGTTAGCAGACTTCAGTTCTTTGTGGTTGCAGGACTGACAGCTTAAGTGTTTGCTGGTGGTTGGAGTCTGCTCTCAGCTTCTGGAGGCCACCCACAGTTCCTGGGGACCACCTGTGGTTCTTGCCACATGGGCTTCCCCAGCATGGCCTCTTTATCAGGCCAGCAAAGAGAGTCTCTAGAGTAAATCTGCTAGACAGAGACCTATGCAGGGGAATCAGGAGGTGATATCCCATCACTTTTGCGATATTCTGTTGGCTAGAGGAAAGTCAAAGGTTCCATCTGCACCCAAGGCATGAATACCAGGAGATATAGGGATCATGGTCACCCTAGAGTCTGTCCACCACAATGGTGTTGGATTCTGTTTGCTAATCTTTCTTTTTGCTAAAGTTTCCCCAGTCATCTCTTGGTTTGATAAAGCTTAGCTTTCAATGGGTTTTTCAGGAAGGGCTCATGAGTACAATAGTCCCCGATTTCTTTCATGTTGAATATGTTTTCTATAACCCTGATACTTGAAGGATAGCTTGGCTGGTTATAGGATCCTCACCTACACTTTCTTTCCTTGAGTTTGTTAAAATGCTGCTCTGGATGGTATTTCTTACATGTTGTTGACAAGAAGTCTGAAATAAACATGCTTTCCTTCCCTTTGTGAGTGACTTGATCGTTTTTCTTAGAGCTCCAAAGGATTATTTTTTTCTTTACCTTTAACGTCTAATCACTTTACTAGGAAAAGTCTTGGAGTTGAGCATTTGAGATGTTTTCTCAAGAATGGGTGGGGGCTTTGACTATGCAGATTCAAGTCTTCTTTCATTTCTAGAAAGTTTTCTTGGATAATAATAATTTTAAATGTTAAAATTTTTTTCTTCCAATAATATGTCTGTATGCTAGATCTTTTTTTGTTTTTTGCCTGTCTTCTATATATATCACTTTCTTTATGGTTCTCTTCACTGCTGTTTTGTGGTTGTTTTCATTCATTTCCTCAATGAGCATTTAAAAAATTTTCAGTCAAATCTATTCTCCCTAAGAGAGCTTCTAATTTAGTGTTCATTTCTGAGTTGATTTTGTCTTTCATTTTCTTTCCTGAGTTTGGGAAACTCCAGTTTCACGCTTACCTATTTTTTGGTCCGTATCAAATTTATACTTCAGATTTTTTTTTCATATCTGAATGTTTTCTTAAGGCAGTTCAAGTTGGGGCAGTGTTAAATTGTTCCCCTGTGAACTGATTTGTGGGCAGAATGCTTGTCATTCTTAAATGGTTGTCAACCTTAAATTGGTTTGTATGGGTATTGTCTGTTACCTTCTGTTAACTTAGAAATGTCTTTAGGTTAGCTGGGACTGGTAATAATAAAATGAATGTAGGCAGGAGTTGGGCATATGGATAACATCATGTTTCTTAGTTCAAGAATTCCCTCTTCTGTTGGTTTAGAGAAGTGCAGTATCCTTACTTGGTGTCTTTAAGGCTTTGGGATGGTTATGTGTCTTCTGTGTTTACTTTTGCTTCTGTAGGTCCTTGAATTTCCATGCTACTTCTTCCTATCTACTACCACCAAGCCTCCAAGGGCCTCTACTTCAGAGCCATGTCTCCTAGAAGCAGGACATTTCCAAGACAGCCGCCTCTGGTCCCACACACTTTGTCCCCTTTCAATTCCCCAGTATTCAGTGCCTTGATCCCCCCTGGTCTCAGACCTGCTCTCAGAATTTCCCCACGCAGGTGGGACTTTCTCCTTCTGGTGTTATTTTTTCTAAGGTCTTGGACCTAGCTCCCTGCTCCTCTTTCCCACGTGGTCTCTGCCTGGCCCTCAATACCAGCGGGCTCTGGAGCAGGCTCTGCAAGTTGGGTCTCTTTCATACCAATTTCAGGTGGGCAGCAGCCTGTCTCCTGATCATGTTCCAGGCCTGGGTGTGGGTGGTTTTATTTGCTCTTTTGGTTCATCTTTATGGAGAGGTTTGGATTTAGCTGACTGCTGTTATCTATGGGGACCCAGAGATTTCCCCAAACTTTTTACTTGGAAAGCTTCATAAAGAATGATGTACTCTTCACCTAAATCCATCACTTGTTAATATCTCACAGCATGTGCTTTATCTCAGTGCTCATTACTTTTGCTGAACCATTGAAGAGTTAGTTACTGGAATCATGCCCTCTGCCTAAATACATCAGCATCCCCTTAGAACAAGGATGTTCTCCTACAAAACCTCTATTCAGGTATCACACTCAAGAAACTTAACATTAACACGTTTCTCATAAACAGTCCATATTCAGCTTTCAACAGTTGCCCCAGTGATGTTTTATGGGTCTTATTTTTACATCCAGGATCCAGTCAGTGATCAGGCATTGCCCTTGTTTGTCGTGTCTGTTAGAGTCTGTTTAATCCACAGTGGTTTCTCCATATTTTTTGGTTGATCTTTCCTGTGTTGTTTTGAAGGATCTACATGAATTTTCTCCCATAACCTGTATTTATTGGACTCCCTTCTCAAAATTTGATTCAGGTTAACTGTTTTAGGTTGAAACTGCTTTAAAATTACCAACTGTGATGTGTGTCACCTTCGGCCTGTGTGTCCTGTGCCCTCCTGGAGGCCAGGACGTCTGCCAGGAGCGTGAGGGGAAGGGTTTTGGGGAGAGAGGCTAAGGAACCTGGGGCTGAAGGCTTTCGCCAGGCATCCTGTGGAAATGTTAGGCTCTGGCCTCCATTTCCCTTCCCACCCTTCAGGCATCATTCCCAGTCTCCTTCCTGTCACTGTCAATACACCCTTGGCCTGTGGGCCTGGCCCTGTGGGCCTGGCTCTACCTCAGGGGGTTCTCTTTTACTGCAAAGGTGCCCACCATACCCCTTTCATGCAGGGCCCCCAAAGATTCTCCAGGGAACCAGAGATAGCACAAGGCACCCAGGTCACAGAGACTGGGGTTTGAACCCGCTGCTTCCTCACTGGGTGACTGCTCTTACACTCCCAGGATCACTTTGGATTTCAAACACCAAATGGGGCCCATAATGCTGGTGCCTAGTGCAAAAGAGGAATCCACTCTGTGCTTATTCCCTTCCCTTCCTGGTGACCCAGCATGCATCCCTCACTTTTGGTAATGATGACGAAAGGTGGCCTGACCCTCCTTTGCCCTGCAGAGCTCCCTGGGGCCGGGGCCTGTAGAAAGGAGCCCTCTCGTGTGTGTCATGTCATCTCCGTGATTTCCTTAGGGTCTTACTACCCCAGGCACCGCCACCAGGGATACCCCAAACTGCCAAACCACATAAACTTAGCCAGGAAGAGTCTTATGGACTAACCTGTGAAAGGTCCATGAACTTGGCGGGGGGGTCACCTTCGTTTTATTACTTTTGAGTAAAGCTAACACAGGCTCCAGTGTTGTCAGTTAAAGGCCTTTCAGTCCTGGCACCAGGGATCATCCTAATTGGTGAATTCCTGCCTTATATGCAAGGGATCTCGCCAAGGACTGCAAGGAATGCAGCCCCTTGGAATCAGCTAAATATTGCCCCTGCAGAGTCATTATGTACTTGGTTAATTTGGTCAGTAAATTGTTCATTTTTTGTTTTTAAATCCAGGCAACATTCAAAAGTACATGAGTCTGGCTAAATAATAGTAATTAAATGGCCACTTCTCTCTTTGATGGTTGAAGCACCTGCACAGTGCCAGCAGCTGTGTACCTGTGACCTCACAGCAACTTCCGTCTTTCCTTTCCTCTGAGGAAACAGAGGCTCAGGGATGTAAGTGGACTTTGCAGGGTAATCCAGCCAGTGTGGGCCTTGGCACTTGGTCTATGCTGTTTATGGTCTGAGATGTTTACAGCCTGGGCTATTCGTAAGCAGTGTGGCCTGCCCTCTTTTCTGTCTTTATGAGGTCTCTACTCTCTGCTCAGCCACCTGTCTGTCCATCCATTTGACCACCCACATGCTAAGCAGCTGCCCAGTTTCATGCCTGAGCTGGGCTCAGCCAGGAGTGCCTCTCTGAGTGCTTACTATCTATCAGGCAGGGTGTGTCAGGTTGTTTATAAACATTCTCATGAGAATGGAAATAAGTAAAATAGAAAACTAACAGTAGAGAAAAAAACCTTTTGAAAAGGTTAATAAAATTGATAAATTCCAAGACTAAGTAGGCGAAAATACAATTTATCAATATTCTACAGACATTAAAAGGATAACAAGGGATTTTTATGAAGTACTTTATACCAATACATTTGATAAAAGGAACAAATGCTTGAAAGATAAAACCATAATTGACACAAGAAGAAGTAGAAAATCTGAACAATTCTATTTCTGTTAAAGAAATTGAATTTATAATTAAAAACTTTCCCAGAAATAAAATGTCACGTGGCTTTCCTAGTGAATTCTATCAAATATTTAAGAAAGAAACACTATTGCACACTCATTCAATAAGCAGATTTAATATGTGTGGTAATAAATGCTGGAGACAATGTGGATCAATAGAAACCCTTCTGATCTATGTGTGGGAGTGTAAATTGGTTCGCCAGTTTGCAAAACAGCTGAGAATTATCCAGTGAGGTTGAATATATATACTTGCAGCATATCCTGCAAAGGAGCAGTTCCATTGCTGATGTGTCCCCGAGAGAATTGTGTGTGCATGTACTCCCAGACCCCTGCTCTAAGCAGCAATAACTGGAAGCAACCTATGTTCCATTGGCAGGAAAATGGAAAAATAAATTATGGAACACTCATATATGAACAGTCAGAGAGCAGACTCTTAGAAACATTGTATGGAGGTAATCTTCATCCATCATGGTAAGTGCAAAAAATCAAGTCACTAGTACTGTACAGAATGACGCCATTTTTTTTGGTTTTTTTTTTGGCTGCGTTGGGTCTTCATTGCTGCGCACGGGCTTTCTCTAGTTGCAGCAAGCGGGGGCTACTGTTTGTTGCGGTGCGTGGGCTTCTCAATGTGGTGGCTTCTCTTGTTGCGGAGCACGGGCTCTAGGCGCACTGGCTTCAGTAGTTGTGGCTCGTGACTCTAGAGCGCAGGCTCAGTAGTTGTGGCGCACAGGCTTAGTTGCTCCGTGGCATGTGGGATCTTCCCGGACCAGGGCTCGAACCCATGTCCCCCTGCATTGGCAGGCAGATTCTTAACCACTGCACCACCAGGGAAGTCCACACACCATTTTTTTATAAAACTTAAAAGCAATTAAACGGTACAGTATATTGTTTAGGGATACGTATTTCTGGGATAAATTTTTTTCTTGTAAGATATATACTCTTAGCAACTTGCAAATATACAGTACAGTATTGTTAACTATAGTCGGCATGTACATTACATGCCCAGGACTTATTTATTTTATAACTGGAAGTTTGTCCCTTTGACCCCCTTCACCCATTTCACTCACCCCCACCCCCACCTTGGCAACCACCAATCTGTTCTCTGTATCTATGAGCTCAACTTTTTGTTCTGTTTTGTTTTGTTTTAGATTCCACATATAAGTGAGATCATACAGTATTTGTCTTTCTCTGTCTGACTTATTTCACTTAACATAATGCCCTCAAGGTCCATCCATGTTGTCACAAATGGTAGGATTTTATTCTTTTTTATGTCTGCATAATATTCCATTGTATATATATAAATATACCACATTTTCTTTATCCATTAATCCATTGATGGACGCTTAGGTTGTTTCCATGTCTTGGCTATTGTGAATAATTCTGCAATGAACAGGAGGGGGCAGATATCTTTTTAAGTCAGTGTTTTTGTTTCCTTCGGGTGAATACCCAGAAGTGGAATTTCTGGATCATATGGTAGTTCTATTTTTAATTTTTTTAGGAACGTCCATGCTGTTTTTTAAAGTGGCTGCACCAATTTACATTTCCACCAATAGTGCACAAGGGTTCCCTTTTCTCCACCTCCTCACCAACACTTGTTATTTGTCTTTTTTATAATAGCCACCCTAACAATTGTGAGGTGATATCTCATTGTGAATTTGATTTGCATTTCCCTGATGATTAGCGATGTTGAACATCTTTTCATATAACTATTGACCATCTGTATGTCTTCTTTAGAAGAATATCTATTCAGATATTCTGCCCATTTTTAAATCAAATTGTTTGTTTAAAAAAAAACATTGTTTTTTGCTGTTAAGTTGTATGAGTTGTTAAAAAAAAATTCCAGATAGTGGGAATGATGAAAGTAGGGTGGGTTGGGAGGATAGCACAGGAGGGGTTGACAACATTCCACCGCCCAACTGGGTGGAGAGCCTCCAGGCATCTAATTTGTTATCATGCTTCATAACTTATATGTTACAGATAATCTTTTTATGTAACAAACATTTCATAACAAAATCACTTTAAGTGAATGCTAAAATGTTGAAAGGAGTTCTCACATTTTCTTCCCAAGTTCCTCATGTTGGTCTTTACTCTGGGGACACACTTCCTACTTTGGAGACCACTAAGTTAATCAAACCACCAGATCACCGGGGTACTGCTCTGCAGCAGGCCCTGGCGCAGGGCGGCAGTGTCCCCTACCTCATGCGTGGGTGAGAGAGGGCCATAGTCAGGGTCAACTCAAGAGAGGCTTCCAGGAGGAGGCTATACCTCAGCTGCTCTGGAAGGTCAAACAGCAGTTAGGCAAAATGTGGTGGTCAGGTAAGCAAGGAAGAAGGAGCCAGGGTCCAGGCCCCTGGCACGAGAGACCCTGGCAGCTCAGTGCCTGCTCTCTATATCTTGGCTGTGAGCAGCTTGAGGATAGGCACTGGCCCACTCTGTCACTGCCATCCTGCACAAGGCTGGAAGCACAGCTCAGGAGGGCTCTCTGGGCCTTCTGAACCAGCCACTGCCCAGTTTCCCTGCCAATCCTCAGCAGGCCCAAAACACTAGAGAGCAAGGCAGAGGAGCCAAGAGGGAGGACCCCAGGCTCCGAGGGGCAGAGCAGGTCACCCTGCACACTCACACACCTAGACACCACCTGGGCAGGCGGATTTGGGTATGTGCCTGGCTCTGATCCTCAGAGAAGGTTATCCATGATCCGGAGCCCTGGTCGGGAGGTGCGATCCACTTGTGACATATTTCCATGAGGATGGTTGAACTCTCCAGTTCCTTCACATTTAATGGCAGTATCCATCAGTCATGTGGGAAAGCTCCCCAGCTCAGGAGTTCTGACAACCGGCTGCTCTGACAAACCCCTTAAGAATAAAACATTGCACACTTGGTGGTTTGTGTGAACGTGTGCAAGGGGGATTGTCGAAAGGGTTAAGGAGGCTGAGACAACAGTGTGTGTGACAGCTGCTCCCCTGATGTCAATTGCAGGCCCCCAGTGGCCTATGCTTTGAGAACAGATGTTTCTGCATAAATGCAGCCAAATTCTTTTAGCACTTTGGATGAAGAAAAGGACTTTAAGTGTCTGCATGTTGCAATTCTGAAATGTTTGCCAGGGAAAATGTACTTATAATTTGCAAATAGCGTGTAAGAAGAAGGAAGAAGTTAGGTTATTGCACCATACATAACCAATTTCATGAGCAGAGTCATTAACAGATGCACATTGCATATAACAAACATGATCAGTGGCCACTCACCTTAATGAGGAATGCCCTCATTCCTTCCTATGGCCATTTTCACCCCTGGCTCAGACAGGGAGGGCAGCCCAAGGTCACATGGCACCCAGGCCCCCTGCAACTTTCAGGGGGAAAGTCACAGACTTTCCTTTTTTTTTTTTTTAATTTTTATTGGAGTATAGTTGATTTACAATGTTGTGTTACTTTCAGGTGTTCAGCAAAATGAATCAGTTATACATATACATGCGTCCACTCTTTTCCCATGTAGGCCATTAGAGTATTGAGTAGAGTTCCCTGTGCTACACAGTAGGTCATTATTAGTTATCTATTTTATACATAGTAGTGAATATATGTCAGTTCCAGTCTCCGAATTTATCCCTCCCCCCCCTTACCCCCTAGTAACCATAAGTCTGTTTTCTACATCTGTAACTCTATTTTTGTTTTGTAAATAAGTTCATTTGTACCCTTTTTTTAGATTCCACATATAAGCGATATCATATGATATTTGTCTTTCTCTGTCTGACCTACTTCAGTCAGTATGGTAATCTCTAGGTCCATCCATGTTGCTGCAAATGGCATTATTTCATTCTTTTTTACAGCTGAGTAATATTCCATTGTATATATATATACCACATCTTCTTTATCCATTGCTCTGTCGATGGACATTTAGGTTGCTTCCATGTCCTGGCTATTGTATGTATAGTGCTGCAATGAACATTGGGGTTCATGTATCTTTTCAAATTATGCTTTTCTCTGGATATTTGCCCAGGATTTGGATTGCTGGGTCATATGGTAGCTCTATTTTTAGTTTTTTAAGGAACCTCCATACTATTCTCCATAGTGGCTGCACCAATTTACATTTCCACCAACAGTGTAGGAGGGTTCCTTTTCTCCACACCCTCTCCAGCATTTGTTGTTTGCACATTTTTTTGATGATGGTCATTCTGACCAGTGTGAGGTGACCTCACTGTAGTTTTGATTTGCATTTCTCTAATAATTAGTGATGTTGAGCATCTTTTCATGCGCTTTTTTGGCCATCTGTATGTCTTCTTTGGAGAAATGTCTATTTAGATCTTCTGCCCATTTTTTGATTGGGTTGTTTGTTTTTTTGACATAGAGCTGCATGAGCTGTTGTATATTTTGGAGATTAATCCCTTGTCGGTTGCTTCATTTGAAAATATTTTATCGCATTCTGTGGGTTGCTTTTTCGTTTTGTTTATGGTTTCCTTTGCTGTGCAAAAGCTTTTAAGTTTAACTAGGTCCCATTTATTTATTTTTGTTTTTATTTCCATTACTCTAGGAGGTGGCTCCAAAAAGATCTTGCTGCGATTTATGTCAAAGAGTGTTCTGCCTATGTTTTATTCTAAGAGTTTTATAGTATCCAGCCTTATATTTAGATGTTTAATCCATTTGGAGTTTATTATTGTGTATGGTGTTAGGGAGTGTTCTAATTTCATTCTTTTACAGATAGCTGTCTAGTCTTCCCAGCACCACTTATTGAAGAGACTGTCTTTTCTCCATTGTATATTCTTGCCTCCTTTGTCATAGATTAGGTGACCATAGGTGTGTGGGTTTATCTCTGGACTTTCTCTTCTGTTCCATTGACCTATATTTCTGTTTTTGTGCCAGTACCATACTGTTTTGATTACTGTAGCTTTGTAGTAAAAATTTTTTTTTCTTATGGAAATTCTCAAAAACTTAAACATGTAAAGAATAGGATAAACATGAACCGCATGCATTCATCTCCTGGCTCCCACACTATTAGCTCATAGCCCATCTTCCTTTATTTGTACTTCTGTCCTGTTAGGTGTTTAAAGCAAATCCAAGACACCCTATCATTTCCCCTGTCATAATTATGATATGCATCAAGGAACTGATAGGGATTTTATTTATTAGCATCATGCCATTGACACACCTAATGAAATTAATAATAATTTCTGATTATTGTCTAATAGCCAGTCTATAATCAGATGCCCCAATTAATTCAGAAATATTTTTTTATAGTTGGTTTGTTCAAATCAGGATCCTAGCAAGTTTCACACATTGGACTTGATTTTTATAACTCTTAAGTCTCTTTTATTCTATAAATAGTCCTCCCCCCCCACCTTTTGGTTTTTTTGGGGGGTTTTTTGGTCTTCATTCCATTGATTTCTTAGAGAAAAGGGGACATTTGTCCTGTAGAGTGTCCCATGTTCTGAATTTGGTCTCCTTCTGATGTCAGTGAACTTGTTTGTCTATCCCCCATACTTCCCTAACCAAGCAGTTTGATCTAGAGCAGCACTGTCCAGTAGAAATATCATGGAGCCCTATGGGTAATTTGAAATTTTCTTGTAGCCACATTAAAAAAGGTGAAATTAAGATTAGTAACATACTTTATTTACCCAAACATATCCAAAGTATTATCATTCCAACATGTAATCAATATAAAAGTTAGCAATGATATATTTTACGTTCCTTTTTCATATGGTCTTTAAAATCAGATGTTCATTTGTGCTCATAGCACATCTCAGTTTGAATATTGTGTCATCGTAAATAACTAATCTGTATTTCAATTTCATAAAAATTAGTTGAAAAGTTGAAAAACATACTTAAATGTTTTCTAACAACTATCAAATATCACATTTTATAAACTTCTTTTTTAAACATGTGTATAACTGACATACAGTAGACCCGCATGACACATGTAAACATGTAAACACTCATGAATCCATCACCACAATCAAAATATCTATCTACCTACTTTCACTCAGCAAAATTATTTTAAAGTATATCCATGTTGTTGTGTGTATCAACAGTTTCTTCCCTTTCATTGCTGAGCAGGATTTCTTTTGGTTGGATGTGCCACAACTTGTTTATGTGGTAGACAGCATTCTAAGATGGCCCCCAGGATTCCCACTCCTTGGGGTACATGTGCTGGATAATCCCCTCCCCTCGACTGTGAGAGGGACTTGTGAATATGAGATTTTAGGCTATTAGGTTACATTATATGCCAGAAGGGATTTTGCAGATGTAATTAAGGTCACTGGCTAGTTGACTTTGAGTTAATGAAAAAGGAGATTATTCTGGGTGGGCCTGACCTAATTGGGTTCTTCTGGAAGTCAGACAGGTTTAAAGCCTCTCCTTTTGGCCATGAAGGTGCAAACTGCCATGTTGTACAGAAGGTGGGTGGCCTCTTAGAGCTGAGGGCCTCAGTCCTGCAACTGCAAGGGATTGAATTCTGCCAGCCAGCAGTGAAGTAGGAAGAGGAACCTAAGGCCTAGATGAGATGGCAGCCCTGCTGGCGCCCTGATTTCAACCTGGTGAGTCCTTGAGTGGAGGACCCAACCAAAATGTTCCAGGATCATGACCCAAAGAAACTGAGAGATAATTAATTTGTTTAAGTTTTCAGTAATTGTATTCTAAGTTTATGGTATTTGTTACAAAGTAATAAATATCAAATACATGTATCCATTGCATCTGCTGATGGACATATGGGTTCTTTATGCTTTGGGACTATGATAAATAAAGCTGCTATGAACACTTACATGCAAATCTTTGTATGGATACCTGCTTTCATTTTTCTTAGATAAATACTTGGGAGTGGAATGGCTAGGTAATATGGCAAGTTCATGTTTAACTTTTAAAGAAACTGCCAAATTCTTTTCCAAAATGGTTGAACCCTATAACAATGTATGGAAGTTCCACTTGCTCGACATCCTTGCTACACTTGGTATTGTCAGTCTTTTTCATTTTATCTGTTCTGATAGTTGTAGAGAGGGATCTCATTGTGGTTTCAATTTTCATTCACCTAATGGCTAATTATTTGGACATCTTTCCTTATGCCTATTTGCCATCTGTGTATCTTCTTTGATGAAATGTCTGTTCAGATATTTTGCATATTTAAAAATCAGGTTTGTTTTCTTATTACTTTTTGAGAGTTCCTTACATGTTCTGGATACAAGTTCTTTTTTTTTTTTTTATAAATTTTACTATTTATTTTTATTTTTGGCTGCACTGGGTCTTCATTGCTGCGCGCAGGCTTTCTCTAGTTGCAGCAAGCGGGGGCTACTCTTTGTTGCAGAGCATGGGCTCTAGGCCTGCAGGCTTCAGTAGTTGTGGCACACGGGCTTAGTTGCTCTGTGGCATGTGGGATCTTCCTGGACCAGGGCTCGAACCCGTGTTCCTTGCATTGGCAGGAGGATTCTTAACCACTGCGCCACCAGGGAAGCCCTGGATACAAGTTCTTTATCAGTAAGTGACTTATAAATTTTCCCCTTAGTATGTGACTGTCGTTTATTTTCACAGTGTCTTTTGAGGAACAGAGTTTTTAATTTTGATGAAGTCCACTTTATCCATTTTTTCTTTTCAATTATGTTTTGGTGCTTAAGGAATTTTTACCTAACCCAAGGTTACAAAGATTTTTCTCCCATATTTTCTTCTAGAAACTTTATAGTTATAGGTCTTACTCTTAATCTGTGGTCCATTTTGAGTTAATTTTTGCTTATGAGGGGAAGAATGTATCAATATCAGTTTTTTTGCATCAGATAACCAATTGTTCCAACACCATTTATTGAAGTGACCATCTTTCTTAACTGAATTGCATTTGCATTTTCTTAAAAAATCAATTAACCATAAACTTGTGGGTCTGTTTCTGGCCTCTCTATTGTATTCCAGTGATCACTTGGTCTATCTTGATTTCAGCACCCCACACTCTTGATTACTATAGCTTTAAAATAAGTCTTGAAGACAGGAAGTGTAAGTACTCCAACTTTGTTCTACTTTTCCAAAGTAGTTTTAGATGTTCTCGTTCCCTTGCATTTTGAAATAAATTTGAGAATCAGCTTGCCAATTTCTACCATCTATAGATCAATTTGGGAGAATTGACAAGAATATTGAATTTTCTGATCTATGAACAAACATTTATTTAGATCCTTAATTTCTCTCAGAAATGTTTTATACTTTTCCAGGTACTCTTGCACATCTTTTCTCAACTTTAGCCTTCAGTACTTTTTTATCTATTGTAAATCATATTTTTAAATTTCAATTTTCAATGTCTTGTTGCTGGTAAATAGAAATGCAGTTGATATTTGTATATCGATCTTGTACACAGCATCCTTGCCAAACTCATTTATTAGTTACAGTGCTTTTAAAGGAATTTCAACATAGATGATTGCATCATTTACAAATAAAAATAGTTTTATTTCTTCCTTTTCAATCTGGGTGCCTTTTATTTCCTTTTCTTACCTCATTGCACTAGTGAAACCTCCAGTACAGTGTTGAATAGCAGTAATAAGAGTGGACATCCTTGCCTTTTCCTGATCTTAGGGGGAACACATTCAGTTTTTCACTATTTGGTATGATATGAGCTGTAGGTTTCTCACAGATGCCCTTTATCAAGTTGGGAAACTTCCTTTCTATTCCTAGATCGCTGAGAGTTTTTTATCAGGAATGGATTTTGAACTTTGTCCAATACATTTTGGCATCCTTGAGATGATCATATGGTTTTTCTTTTTTAGTCTGTTAATATGGTAAATTACAAAGGTTGTGTAACCACAACCTCATCTAGTTCCAAAACATTTTTATTACTGCAAAATAAAACCCCATGCCCCTTAAGCAGTTGCTCCCAACTCTGCCCTCCCCCAGCCCCTAGCAGCCACTTATCTGTTTCTAGCTCTACAGATGTACCTATTCTGGATATTTCATATAAATGGAATCATACAGTATGTGACCTTTCGTGTCTGGCTCCTTTCACTTAACGTTTTTGAGGTTCATCCATGTTGTAGCATATATCAGTACTTCATTGCTTTTTATGGGTGAATAATATTCCATTGTATGTATATACCACAATTATTTATCCATTCATCTGTTGATGGACTTTTAGGATGTTTCCACCTTTTGGCTATTGTGAATAGTTCTGCTATGATCATTCATGTACAAGTATTTGTTTGAGTACCTGTTTTCACTTCTTTTAGGTATATAACTAGGAGTAGAACTTCTGGGTCTACGATTAACTTACTGAGGAAGCACCAAACTGTTTTCCATAGTAGCTGGCCATTTTACATCCCCACTAGCAATGAGCAAGGGTTCCAGTTTCTTCATATCCTCACCAACACTCATTACTTTCCATTTTGTTGATTATGGCCATCCTGTGGATGTGAAGCGGTATCTCATTGTGGTTTTGATTTGTATTTCCCTAATGACTAATGATGTTAACCACCTTTTCATTTGCTTTTTGGCCATTTGCAGATCTTCCTTGGGGAAATGTCTGTTCAAGTCATTTGCCTGTTTATTTTTTAAATTGGGCTGTTTGTCTTTTTGTTGTTGAATTGTAGGAGTTCTTTATATATTCAGGATACTAGACCTATATCAGACATATGATTTGCAAGTATTTTCTACCATTCTGTAATTTGTCTTTTTAATATTCTTTATTTTATTATTTTTTTTTTGTCTGCATTGGGCCTTTGTTGCTGTGTGCGGACTTTCTCTAGTTGCGGCAAGCAAGGGCTACTCTTCGTTGCAGTGTGTGGGCTTCTCATCGCAGTGGCTTCTCTTGTTGTGGACCACAGGCTCTAGGCACACAGGCTTCAGTAGTTGTGGCTCGCGGGCTCTAGAGCACAGGCTCAGTAGTTGTGGCACACGGGCTTAGTTGCTCCGCGGCATGTGGGATCTTCCCAGAACAGGGATCGGACCCGTGTCCCCTGCACTGGCAAGCGGATTCTTAACCACTGTACCACCAGGGAAGCCCTCATATTCTTTATAATGCCATTTGCTGCACTCAAGTTTTTAATTTTGTTTTATCCATTTGTTCTTTTGTTGCTCATACTTTTTGTGTCATATTTACAATTCCACTGCCAAACCTAATGTCATGAAACTTTCCCCTTATGTTTTCTCCTAAGAGTTGCTTACTTTTAGCTTTTATATACAGGTCTCTGATCCATTTTGAGTTAATTTTTGCATATGGTGCAAGGTAAGGGTCCAACTTCTTTTGCATTTGGATATCCAGTTATTCCAGCACCATTTGTTGAAGAGACTGTTTTTCCCTATTGAATGATCTCAACACCCTTTTCAAAAATCAACAGGCCATACATGTATGGGTTTATTTCTGGACCCTTGATTCTGTTTCATTGATCTGTATGTCTGTCCTTATGCCAGTACTGCACTGTTTTGATTACTGTAGCTTATAGTAAGTTTTGAAATCGGGAAGTGTGAGTTCTCCAGCTTTGTTTTCACAATTCCATATGAATTTTAAGATGGGTTTTTGATATCTGCAAAAATGGCCATTGGAATTTTGGTTGGGATTGCATTAAATATATAGATCACTTTGAGTAGTATTGCCACTTTTATGATATTAAATCTTCTAATCTATGAACATGAAATATCATTCCTTTTATTTAGGTTTTCTTTCATTTCTTTTCAACAATATTTTATAGTTTGCAGTGTACAAGTCTTTCACCTTCTTGGTTAAATTTATTCTCAGATATTTTCTTCTTTTGGAGGCTATTATAAATTGTATTCCCTTACCATCACATCAAAAAGAATAAAATACCTAGGAATAAACCTACCTAAGGAGACAAAGGCCAGTACTCTGAAAACTATAAGACGTTGATGAAAGAAATAGAAGGCAACACAAACAAATGGAAAGATACACCATGTTCTTGGATTGGAAGAATCAATATGGTCAAAATGACTATAATACCCAAGGCAATCTACAGATTCAATGCAACCCCTATCAAATTACCAGTGGCATTTTTCACAGAACTAGAACAAAAAAATTTTAAATCTATATGGAAACACAAAAGACCTCAAATAGCCAAAGCAATTCTGAGAAAGAAAAACGGAGCTGGAGGAATCAGATTCCCTGACTTCAGACTATACTACAAATCTACAGTAATCAAAAGAGTATGGTACTGGCACAAAAACAGAAATATAGGTCAATGGAACAGGATAGAAAGTTCAGAGATAAACCCACGCACCTGTGGTCAATTAATCTATGACAAAGGAGGCAAGAATATACAATGGAGAAAAGACAGTCTCTTCAATAAGTGGTGCTGGGAACACTGGACAGCTACATGTAAAAGAATGAAATTAGAATATTCTCTAACACCATACACAAAAATAAAATCAAAATGGATTAGAGACCTAAATATAAGACCTGATACTATAAAACTCTTAGAGGAAAACTTAGGCAAAACACTCTTTGACATAAATCGGAGCAAGAGTTTTTGGAGCCACCTCCTAGAGTAATGGAAATAAAAACAAAAATAAATAAATGGGACCTAGTTAAACTTAAAAGCTTTTGCACAGAAAAGGAAACCATAAACAAGACGAAAAGACAGCCCTCAGAATGGGATAAAATATTTTCAAATGAAGCAACCGACAAGGGATTAATCTCCAAAATATACAAACAGCTCGTGCAGCTCTGTGTCAAAAAAACAAACAACCCAATCAAAAAATGGGCAGAAGATCTAAACAGACATTTCTCCAAAGAAGACATGCAGATGGCCAAAAAGCACATGAAAAGATGCTCAACATCACTATTATTAGAGAAATGCAAATCAAAACTGCAATGAGGTATCGCCACACACCGGTCAGAATAACCATCAAAAAAATCTGCAAACAATAAATGCTGCAGAGGGTGTGGAGAGAAGAGAACCCTCCTACACTGTCGGTGGGAATGTAAATTGGTACAACCACTATGAAGAACAGTAGGGAGATTCCTTAAAAAACTAAAAATAGAGCTACCATATGATCCAGCAATCCCACTCCTGGAGCTATATCGGAGAAAACCATAATTCGAAAAGATACATGAACCCCAGTGTTCACTGCAGCACTATACAATAACCAGGACATGGAAGCAACCTCTGTCCATTGACAGGAATGGATAAAGAAGATGTGGTACATATATACAATGGAATATTACTCAGCCATTAAAAAGGATGAAATAATGCCATTTGCAGCAACATGGATGGACCTAGAGATTATCACACTGAGTGAAATAAGACAGACAAAAAAAGACAAATATAGGATATCACTCATATTTGGAATCTAATTTTAAAAAATGATACAAATGAACTTGTTTACAAAACAGAAATAGAGTTACAGATATCGAAAACAAACTTATGGATACTAAAGGGGAAATGTGGGGGGAGGGATAAATCAGGAGTTAGGGTGAACATACACACAGTACTATATATAACATAGATAACCAACAAGGACCTACTGTATAGCACAGGGAACTCTACTCAATATTCTGTGATAACCTATATGAGAAAAGAATCTAAAAAGTATATGTACATGTATAACTGAATCACTTTGCTGTACACCTGAAACAAACACAATGTTGTAAATCTACTATACTCCAAGAAAATTTTTTTTAATTTAAAAAATAAATAGGGATGTCCCTGGTGGTCCAGTGGTAAAGAATCTGCCTTCCAATGCAGAGGATGTGGGTTCGATCCCTGGTCGGGGAACTAGGTTCCCACATGCAGCGGGGCAGCTAAGCCCACATACCACAACTGCTGAGCTCACATACCTCAACGTGAGAGCCCACATGCCGCAAACTACAGAGCCCACACACTCTGGAACCCATGCGCCACAACTACAGAGCCCACGTGCCCTGGAGCCTGCGCACCACAACTAGAGAAGGGAAAACCCACACGCCACAGCTAGAGAGAAGCCCACATACTGCAATGAAGAGCCTGCTCACCGCAATGAAACATCCCGCATACCTCAACGAAGATCCCACATGCCGCAACTAAGACCTGACACAGCCAAAATAAATAAATAAATAAATAAAAATAAAAAATAAAAGAATAAAGGTAAAAAATAAATTGTTTTCTTAATTTCTTTCAGAGTATTAATTGCTAATATATAGAAAAACAACTGATTTTTGTGTCTTGAGCTTGTACTTTTGCACCTTTACTGAAATTTTGTTTATTAGCTCTAGTAGTTTATTTGTGGATTCTTTGGGATTTTGTATATAGGGGATCATGTCATCTCTGAATAAAGATAGTTCTACTGTTTCCTTTTAATTTAATGCCTTTTATTTCTTTCTCTTGCCTCATTGCAGTGTCTAGCATTTCCAATACAATATTGAATAGCAATGGTGAAAGCAGACATCCTTGTCTTACCCCTGATGGGAAGGCTTTTAATAACAGTTTCAATTTCTTTGATAGATATTGGGCTATTCGGGTTATCTATTTCGACTTTCATGAGATTTGATAGTTTGTATATATTAAGAAAATTTTCCGTGTTATCTATTGTCAATTGTCAATTGATTGGCATAAAGTTGTCCATGATATTTCCTTATTATCCTTTTGATATCTTTAGAACTTGTATTAATGTCACCGCTCTCATTTGTGATATTGGTAATTTGTATATTCTCTCTTTTTTCCTGATTAGTCTGACTAGAAGTTTATTAAATTTTTTTATCTTCTCAGAGAACAAGGTTTTTGGTTCATTGTTTTGCTGTATAGTTTTTCTGTTGTGTACCTCATTTATTTTCTGCTCTGAATAGTATCATTTCCTTTCTTCTACTTACTTTGGGTTTCATTTGCTGTTCTTTTTTCTTAAGGTAGAAGCTGAGGTCATCAATGTGAGTATACGATTTGAGATCTACTTTTTCCTAATATAGGCATTTACTGCTATAAAATTTGTTCTAAGTACCACTTTAGCTGCACCCCACATATTTTGATATGTTGTTTTCATTATATTCAAATCAGAATATGTTTTAATTCCTTTATTATTTTTTCTTTCACCCATAACTTATTT
This sequence comes from Balaenoptera ricei, assembly GCF_028023285.1. Classification (NCBI taxonomy): domain Eukaryota; kingdom Metazoa; phylum Chordata; class Mammalia; order Artiodactyla; family Balaenopteridae; genus Balaenoptera; species Balaenoptera ricei. Next base: position 164,602,090 of record NC_082641.1, read on the forward strand.
AGAAGTGTATTATTTAGCTTCCAAATAATTGGGGATTTTCCAGATACCTTTGTTAATTATATCTAATTCAATTCCTTTGTGGTCAAAGAACATACTTTCTGTGACTTGAGTCCTTTTTTTTTTTTTAATTTTATTTATTTATTTATTTATTTATTTATTTATTTATTTATGGCTGTGTTGGGTCTTCGTTTCCACATGAGGGCTTTCTCTAGTTGCGGCATGTGGGGGCCACTCTTCATCACGGTGCGCGGGCCTCTCATTATCGCGGCCTCTCCTGTTGTGGAGCACAGGCTCCAGACGCGCAGGTTCAGCAATTGTGGCTCACGGGCCTAGTTGCTCCGCGGCATGTGGGATCCTCCCAGACCAGGGCTCGAACCCGTGTCCCCTGCATTGGCAGGCAGATTCTCAACCACTGCGCCACCATGGAAGCCCCTTGAGTCCTTTTAAATTTACTAAGACTTGTGTTATAACTAGCCTAGAATATAGTCTATCTTGAATGTGCATTTGAAATGAATGTGTATTCTGCTGTTCTTGAGTGTGCATTTGAAATGAATGTGTATTCCGCCGTTCTTGTATGTTCTTCTATAAACAGCAATCAGTTTAAGTTGCTTGGTATTGTTGTTCAAGTGTTCAATATTCTCCCTGATTTTCTGTCTACTTATTCTATTATTGAGTAGGGGGCGTTAAAATCTCAGCTACAGTTGTCGATTTTCTTCTCACAGTTCTGTTCTTTTTTTTTAAACATCTTTATTGGAGTATAATTGCTTTACAATGTTGTGTTAGTTTCTGCTGTATAACAAAGTGAATCAGCCATATGTATACATATATCCCCATATACCCTCCCTCTTGCGTCTCCCTCCCACCCTCCCTATCCCACCCCTCTAGGTGGTCACAAAGCACCAAGCTGATCCCCCTGTGCTATGTAGCTGCTTCACACTAGCTATCTATTTTACATTTTGCAGTGTATTTATGTCAGTGCTACTCTCTCACTTCATCCCAGCTTACCCTTCCCTTCCCCCCACCATGTCATCAAATCCATTCTCTACATCTGCATCTTTATTCCTGTCCTGCCCCTAGGTTCATCAGAATCATTTTTTTTTAGATTCCGTATATATGTGTTAGCATACGGTATTTGTTTTTCTCTTTCTGACTTACTTCACTCTGTATGACAGACTTTAGGTCCATCCACCTCACTACAAATAACTCAATTTCGTTTCTTTTTATGGCTGAGTATTATTCCATTGTATATATGTGCCACATCTTCTTTAGCCATTCATCTGTCGATGGACACTTAGGTTGCTTCCATGTCCTGGCTATTGTAAATAGAGCTGCAATGAACATTGTGGTATATGACTCTTTTTGAATTATGGTTTTCTCAGGGTATAAGCCCAGTAGCAGGATTTCTGGGTCTTATGGTAGTTCTATTTTTAGTTTTTTAAGGAACCTCCCTACTGTTCTCCATAATGGCTGTATCAATTTACATTCCCACCAACAGTGCAAAAGGGTTCCCTTTTCTCCACACCCTCTCTAGCATTTATTGTTTGTAGATTTTTTGGTGATGGCCATTCTGACCGGTGTGAGATGATATTGCATTGTAGTTTTGATTTGCATTTCTCTGATGATTAATGATGTTGAGCATTCCTTCATGTGTTTGTTGGCAATCTGTATATCTTCTTTGGAGAAATGTCTATTTAGGTCTTCTGCCCACTTCTGGATTGGGTTGTTTGTTTTTTTGATATTGAGCTGCATGAGCTGCTTGTAAATTTCAGAGATTAATCCTTTGTCAGTTGCTTCATTTGCAAATATTTTCTCCCATTCTGAGGGTTGTCTTTTGGTCTTGTTTATGGTTTCCTTTGCTGTGCAAAAGCTTTTAAGTTTCATTAGGTCCCATTTATTTATTTTTGTTTTTATTTCCATTTCTCTAGTAGGTGAGTCAAAAAGGATCTTGCTGTGATTTATGTCATAGAGTGCTCTGCCTATGTTTTCCTCTAAGAGTTTGAGAGTGTCTGGCTGTACAATTAGGTCTTTAATCCATTTTGAGTTTACTTTTGTGTGTGGTGTTAAGGAGTGTTCTAATTTCATTCTTTTACATGTAGCTGTCCAGTTTTCCCAGCACCACTTATTGAACAGGCTGTCTTTTCTCCATTGTATATTCTTGCCTCCTTTATCAAAGATAAGGTGACCATATGTGCATGGGTTTATCTCTGGACTTTCTATCCTATTCCATTGATCTATATTTCTGTTTTTGTGCCAGCACCATACTGTCTTGATTACTGTAGCTTTATAGTATAGTCTGAAGTCCGGGAGCCTGATTCCTCCAGCTCCGTTTTTCTTTCTCAAGATTGCTTTGGCTATTCGGGGTCTTTTATGTTTCCATACAAATTGTGAAATTTTTTGTTCTGGCTCTGTGAACAATGCCAGTGGTAGTTTCATAGGGATTGCATTGAATCTGTAGATTGCTTTGGGTAGTAGAGTCATTTTCACAGTGTTGATTCTTCCAATCCAAGAACTTGGTATATCTCTCCATCTATTTGTATCATCTTTAATTTCTTTCATCAGTGTCTTATAATTTTCTGCATACAGGTCTTTTGTCTCCTTAGGTAGGTTTATTCCTAGGTATCTTATTCTTTTTGTTGCAGTGGTAAATGGGAGTGTTTTCTTAATTTCACTTTCAGATTTTTCATCATTAGTGTATAGGAATGCAAGAGATTTCTGTGCATTAATTTTGTATCCTGCTACTTTACCAAATTCATTGCTTAGCTCTAGTAGCTTTCTGGTGGCATCTTTAGGATTTTCTATGTATAGTATCATGTCATCTGCAAACAGTGACAGCTTTACTTCTTCTTTTCCAATTTGGATTCTTATTTCTTTTTCTTCTCTGATTGCTGTGGCTAAAACTTCCAAAACTATGTTGAGTAACAGTGGTGAGAGTGGGGAACCTTGTCTTGTTCCTGATCTTAGTGGAAATGGTTTCAGTTTTTCACCATTGAGGACAATGTTGGCTGTGGGTTTGTCATATATGGCGTTTATTATGTTGAGGAAAGTTCCCTCTATGCCTACTTTCTGGAGAGTTTTTATCATAAATGGGTGTTGAATTTTGTTGAAAGCTTTTTCTGCATCTATTGAGGTGATCATATGGTTTTTCTCCTTCAATTTGTTAATATGGTGTATCACATTGATTGATTTGCATATATTGAAGAATCCTTGCATTCCTGGGCTAAACCCCACTCGATCATGGTGTGTGATCCTTTTAATGTGCTGTTGGATTCTGTTTGCTAGTATTGTGTTGAGTATTTTTGCATCTATGTTCATCAGTGATGTTGGTCTGTAGTTTTCTTTTTTGGGACAAGTTTGTCTGGTTTTGGTATCAAGGTGATGGTGGCCTCATGGAATGATTTTAGGAGTGTTTCTCCCTCTGGTATATTTTGGAAGAGTTTGAGAAGGATAGGTGTTAGCTCTTCTCTAAATGTTTGATAGAATTCGCCTGTGAAGCCATCTGGTCCTGGGCTTTTGTTTGTTGGAAGATTTTTAATCACAGTTTCAATTTCAGTGCTTGTGATTGGTCTGTTCATATTTTCTATTTCTTCCTGGTTCAGTCTCGGAAGGTTGTGCATTTCTAGGAATTTGTCCATTTCTTCCATTTTATTGGCATATAGTTGCTTGTAGTAATCTCTCATGACCCTTTGTATTTCTTCGGTGTCAGTTGTTACTTCTCCTTTTTCATTTCTAATTCTATTGATTTGAGTCTTCTCCCTTTTTTTCTTGATGAGTCTGTCTAATGGTTTATCAATTTTGTGTATGTTCTCAAACAACAAGCTTTTAGTTTTATTGAACTTTGCTACTGTTTCCTTCATTTCTTTTTCATTTATTTTTGATCTGATCTTTATGATTTCTTTCCTTCTGCTAACTTTGGGGTGTTTTTGTTCTTCTTTCTCTAATTGCTTTAGGTGTAAGGTTAGGTTGTTTATTTGAGATGTTTCTTGTTTCTTAAGGTAGGATTGTATTGCCATAAACTTCCCTCTTACAACTGCTTTTGCTGCATCCCATAGGTTTTGGTTTGTCGTATTTTCATTGTTATTTGTTTCTCGGTATTTTTTGATTTCCTCTTTGATTTTTTCAGTGATCTCTTGGTTATTAAGTAGTGTATTGTTTAGCCTCCATGTGTTTGTACTTTTTACAGATTTTTTCCTGTAATTGATATCTAGTCTCATAGCGTTGTGGTCAGAAAAGATACTTGATACGATTTCAGTTTTCTTAAATTTACCAAGGGTTGTTTTGTGACCCAAGATATGATCTATCCTGGAGAATGTTCCATGAGCACTTGAGAAGAAAGTGTATTCTGTTGTTTTTGGATGGAATGTCCTATAAATATCAATTAAGTCCATCTTGTTTAATGTGTCATTTAAAGCTTGTGTTTCCTTATTTATTTTCATTTTGGATGATCTGTCCATTGGTGAAAGTGGATTGTTAAAGTCCCCTGCTATTATTGTGTTACTGTCGATTTCCCCTTTTATGGCTGTTAGCGTTTGCCTAATGTATTGTGGTGCTCCTATGTTGGGTGCATAAATATTTACAATTGTTATATCTTCTTCTTGGATTGATCCCTTGATCATTATGTAGTGTCCTTCTTTGTCTCTTGTAATAGTCTTTGTTTTAAAGTCTATTTTTTCTGATATGAGAATTGCTACTCCAGGTTTCTTTTGATTTCCATTTGCATGGAATATCTTTTTCCATCCCCTCACTTTCGGTCTGTATGTGTCCCTAGGTCTGCAGTGGGTCTCTTGTAGACAGCATATATATACGGGTCTTGTTTTTGTATCCATTCAGCCAGTCTATGTCTTTTGGTTGGAGCACTTAATCCATTTACATTTAAGGTAATTATCAATATGTATGTTCCTATTACCATTTTCTTAATTGTTTTGGGTTTGTTTTTGTAGGTGTTTTCCTTCTCTTGTGTTTCCTGCCTAGAGAAGTTCCATTAGCATTTGTTGTAAAGCTGGTTTGGTGGTGCTGAACTCTCTTAGCTTTTGCTTGTCTGTAAATGTTTTAATTTCCCCGTCAAATCTGAATGAGATCCTTGCTGGGTAGAGTAATCTTGGTTGTAGGTTTTGCCCTTTCATCACTTTAAATATGTCCTGCCACTCCCTTCTGGCTTGCAGAGTTTCTGCTGAAAGATCAGCTGTTAACCTTATGGGGATTCCCTTGTATGTTATTTGTTGCTTTTCCCTTACTGCTTTTAATATTTTTTCTTTGTATTTAATTTTTGATAGTTTGATTAATATGTGTCTTGGCATGTTTCTCCTCGATTTATCCTGTATGGGACTCTCTGCACTTCCTGGACTTGATTGAATATTTCATTTCCTATGTTAGGGAAGTTTTCAACTGTAATCCTTCAAATATTTTCTCCACCCCTTTCTTTTTCTCTTCTTCTTCTGGGACCCCTATAATTTGAACGTTGGTGCATTTGATGTTGTCCCAGAGATCTCTGAGACTGTCCTCAATTCTTTTCATTCTTTTTCTTTATTCTGCTCTGTGGTAGTTATTTACACTATTTTATCTTCCAGGTCACTTATTCATTCTTCTGCCTCAGTTATTCTGCTATGTTCTATCTGTTCTTGCTTCATATATTTTGAAACTCTGTTATTAGGTGAGTACGCATTTAGGATGTTTATGTCCTCTTAATAAATGGACCTCTTTGTCATTATGAAATGCCCCTCTTTATCTACTCTGTCTGAGAATAATGTAGGCACACCAACTTTCCTTCCTTTTTTTCATCTTTTTACTTTGCCACTATTTGTGTCTTATATTTAAATAGAGGGTTCTGTGTGGTTCTAGGTTTATATCTAATCTGAACATCTCTGCCTTTTCATTCGGTTGTTTAGAACATTTACATTTAATGTGATTATTGATATTTTTGGATTTATATCTACCACCTTGTTATTTACTTTTTATTTATTTCAGATGTTCTTTATCCTTTTATGTTCTTTTTCTGACTTATTTTGGGTTAATTGGGTATTTTTTAGTGATCCCATTTTATCCCCTTTGTTGATGTATTAGCTATATTCCTGTGTTATGTTATTTTAGGGCTTGATTTAGGTGTAATAATATACATTGTATTACTTTTTTGTTGTTACCTAAAGCATTAAAACACTCTTGGCAACATAAAACAACACACATTTATTATTTTAGAGTTTCCATGAGTCAGTTTCCAGGGACAGGTTAGCTGGGTCCTTTCCTCAGAGTCTCAGAAGCCTGGGGTTGGAATCTCATCTGAGCCTTAGGATCCCCTTCCAAGCTCATGTAGATGGTGGCAGAATTCATTTCCTTGCAGCTGTTGAACTCATAGTGGCTTAGTTTCTCAAGGACATCAGGAGAGCTTCTGACGCGAGTCTGACTTCTAGACCTTTTTTTTAAAGAGCTCACCTGATTAGGTCAGGCTCACCCAGGAGCCTGAACTAATCTAGATTAGCTGTAAGCCAACTGATTAAGGTCCTTAATTAAATTTGCAAAATTCCCTTCACCTTTGCCGTATAACATAATCTAATCATAGGAGTACCATCCATCATATTCATGGGTCTCACCCACACTCAAGGAGAAGCGATTACACAAGACATGTACACCAGGGGCTGGGAATCTGAGGGGCCATCTTAGAATTCTTCCCGCCACATCTTTAACTTAGCACAGTCTACCTTCAAGTGATACTATACTACTTCACATATGGTATGAGGACCTGATGCCAGTGTACTTCCATTCTCTCTCAGCCTGTGCTGGTATTTGTTTCTTAGAGTTGTGTAACAAAGTACTACAAACTGGATTGGCTTAAAACAACAGAAATTTATTCTCTCATAGAGTAGAAGTCCAAAATCAAGGCATCAACAGGGCCATGCTTTCTCTAAAACCAATAGGAAAATCCTTCCTTACCTCTTCCTAGCTTCTGGTGGTTTGCCAGAAATCTTTGACATTACTTGGCTTGCAGCTCCAATCTCCACCTTCATTGTCACATGATTTCCTCTCAGTGTGCCTGTGTCTTCAAATGGCCATCTTCTTTTAAGGATACAAGTCAGATTAGGGGCCCATCTGACTCTAAGACCTCATCTTAACTAATTAGATCTACAGTGACCCTATTTCCAAATAATGTTACATTCGGAGATACTAGGGGTTAGAAATTCAACATATCTTTTTTAGGGGGAAACAGTGAAACCCATAACAGTGCTGTTGTCATACATTGTATTTCCACATATTTATAAACCCCACACTATGTTATTTTTGCTTTGAACAGTCAATTACATTTTAAAGATATTTAAATGAAAAAAAAATGTCTTTATATCTACCCATATATTTCCCTTGTTTTTGCTTCTTTTATGTAGATCTGGGGTGGGACTGAGGCTGAGCGGGCTTGGTGTATCCCCAGGCAGCGGCCTCCTGACCACCAGTGACGAGAGGGGCAGAGTGGCCCCAAGCTGGGTGTACAGCCCACCACGGCCACACAGGCAGGGCACATGGGGCCCCTCCTCATCTCCTCTCTCTGCATTTAGGAGTAGCCCTCTGGGTACTGCACGTCTCAGGCTTTGTCTTAACAGTGATGGTTTCGTACATGGTGATCCCTCTTCATTTTTCTTTCCAGCTGAAATTAAGGGTTAATGAGAGGAAAGGGGCCCAGGCTGGACTTCAGGGAGCTGGAAATGTGCTGTTTCTCCACCTGGGTGCTGGTTGCACAAGTGTGTTCACTTTGGGAGAACTCACCTAGCTGCACACTTCAAATGTGTGTGCATTTCAGGATGTATGCTATACTTCATTAAAAAGTTAAAACACAAGTAACAATAACTAAGGCTGAAAGAGAAGCTAAGGGCCCCAGGTGCTCTGCTTGTGGGAGTGAACTTGGCGGTCCCTTGGGCAGGAGCTGGGTCCTGGGCTGCTTGCTAGTGGCCAGCCTGGGGTGGGGGCTTAGCTCCCTGAGTGTATAGGCAGGGACCTAGGACTCAAAGGGAATGACATCTGTGAAAGGACTCTGCCAACTGTAAAGAGCTGTGCACATGCCAGTGTGAACCCCCAAATGGCAGTTTGTATTCTGAGTATTTGGGTCTTGGAGCTCATCTCAAAGAGCAGTGGTGGCAGCACTGGTTTTAGAAAAGAGTTGGCCTTGCAGCTGTTGGGTGTCGGAAGGCAGCAGCCGGGCCATCCCATATGCTGGCTTCTGCTTTGAGAAATGACTTGGAGTCAATCATCCCTGCTTTTTGTTAAACTAAAATGTGCCCTGCATGCTTCTGTGTGTTATTACCTCCTCAGGCTAACGAGTGGCTGGAGAGAGAGGAATTGGCTGCCTTCCCCAAAGCTGCAGGCCCCAGCAAGCTGCCTCCTCCTGGCGTCTGCTGGGGGACCTGGAGCCACGCTCCTCCTCCATCACCTGTCTGCTCTCTCCTTGTCTTTCCTTTCTTTTTTCCCCAAAATGAAAACTCTCTGATGCTTCTTTGTAAGAGTAATACAAGCCATTGAAGGGGAAAATGTCAGAAATGCAGAAAGTGGTAAAGGAGAAACCAAAACCACTCACTAGCCTATTAAAGTACAAGATAATCCCTCTCATCGTTGACTGTGCTGGACTTTTTCTCTGGGTGCATGGGGATATATTTTTCTTTTGCAAAGCTTCGCTCATTCTAAGCATAGCCTGAATTATAACTGGCTTTTCTCACTCCTTAGCTGGCAGACATTCTCAGCATCCCTTGTGCTCCTCTGACTGCTGCATGGTATTCTGTTGAAGCGAGGGACCACACTTCGCTTAACCAGTGCCTGTTGCTGGGTGCTGCACATTCTTAGCAGTGTGGTGAGGCTCCTTGCCCTTGGCAGGTGCTATTGATCGTTGCACTCTCCCTGGTTAGGGTCGCAGAGTAATTGCTAAGGCCGAAGGTGAAGATCCACGCTAGCTTCTGCCTTCATGCCACCCATCAGTTGCTCTGGAGCGGGTCCTCAAAACCTTGGGGCATCCCCTCATGCTCTCCTCTGCTCTCTGTGTGGTTGGCCCACTTATCAGCCCTTCCTTCCTCCACTGTTCCACTCTGGGCTTCCCCCCACCCCTCCCACCTCTTCTCCCTACAGTCTCCCTCATCTCAGTCAAGTCACCCAGATGGCCAAGTGCCAACCTGAGTAGCTGAGTGTCCTTTTCCATCAGCCACCCCCTTGCCATCCAAACATCAGCATGGCCCGTGGGTGTCAACTTCCCAGTCTGTCCAGAATGCAGCCACTTCTCTCCACCCTCTGATTCCAGCTCATCCCACAATCATGCCCATTCTTCACCCAGCAGAGACCCACCAGGGCCATCCCACAACACTTGACCAAACCTACCTCTTCCCCATCCCGTGCCCCATGGTGAGGATTCTCGTCACCCGCTCTAGCCACAGCGGCCTCGCTCTTCTTGGCTTGCTCCCTCCTCTGGGCCTTGGCACTTGCTGCCCCCCTACACAGCCCTTCCCCAACTCCCAGGATGTCCTTCCCATATCTGGTCCTTCCTGCCATTGAGTTCCAGGCCAGATGTCACCTTGGCACATCAGCCTGTGAGCTGGGGTCATTAGATCCATTTTACAGAAGAGAATGTGAGAGGGAAAGTGACCTCCCCAGGAACTCACAGCTAAGGACCAAACCCACATCTGCCCTGGTCAGCCTATGTGTAAAGCCAATGCACTTCCCACAGCCCACAGTGGTGGTGTACTCCAAAAACATGCCTGTCTCGAGAGCCTGGGGCATTAAGGTTCTTTCTATTGCATGTGCAGAAACTCAGCTCAAGCAGACGTAAGCACAAAAAGAGAATGTATTTGCATCTGTAAATAAAAAGCCCAGGGGTAGACTTCAGGCATGGCTAGATCTAGGACATGGTCTCAGGCTCTCTGCCTGTTGGCTCTGCTTTCTCCACATGGGCTTCTTTTATAAGAAGGGTCTCAGCAACCTTGCACTTACCTCCTGTCCTTTACTTTCCCTAAGCAGAAGACAAAGTCTCTGCTCCAACAGTTCAAATAAATGTCCCAAGAACATTTATCTGTCTGGTGGCCCACCCAAGTGACATGCCTACCCATGAATCTATCCCAAAGTCTGGAGGTAGAATGCACCGAGTGGCCGGGCCTGAATAGCATGCCCATCCCAAAGCACTGTAGGCCAAGCTTGTTCCTACCCCAAGTAGCCACTAGGGCCACGTGCCTTTATTACCACAGGCAAGAGAGAGAGGACAGAATGGGTTCTGTTGCCAGAAGGAGGAATGGATGCTGGGTAGGCAGAAGCCACAGAGGCCCGTGACCTTGGACAGCTACAGCAGGGCCAAGTCTTGGTGTGGACCAGGAGGCAAGCCGGGGTCTTTCTCTTGCTTACTGCGCTCTAGCCTCACTTGGTCCATGTACTGCTGCAGCCTGGCCAGAGGGATCGTGCAGACACTCATCTGAGGGCCTTTGCTGGGGCTGCTGGAACTGAGAAGAGGCTAAAAATGGAGCCAATTAACAGGCTGCTTCCTTAGGGAAACTGCTAGGTGAGCAGAGCCTAAGCACTCAGTGAGTTCACCTTGAAATAAGTTACTAAGGCAGGCCAGGCCCTGCGCCGGGTAGGAGGTGGGCCCGGAGAGGGAAGGGATCAGGGCTGCTGAGCCAGGGGTATTATGTGCAGACAGCCCCAAAGACATCCTTTCCTAGGAGGGATGTTTCTGGAAGTAGCTCCAGTTGCTCTATGGCCCTTAGGCTACCATCCCCCTCACTGCCCCTTACCTGGCCACTCCTTCTCTCGCTGAGGGTCTCACCCCGCACAACTCGGTCCCCCACATGCTGGCAAAGTCACCGTCCCTGGAAGCCCCTCTTCTCTGTAGCCCCCTCCTCCAGGAGCAGATTGGGGCCAGGAGGATACTCACGTGGGACTGGCCTCTGCCAGGCCCTGACAGCTGCCATCACCAGAACAGTGTTTTCATAGTGTCTGTGTCTTTTTTTGAAGAAAAGTATTAGTCCCAGAAAGCCAGGGCCCCCGTCCCTGGAGCAGCAGGGCCCACCTGCACAAGCAGTGATTCCTCCCTGCCACATCCTGGCAAGTCCTGGAGGTGTGATAGGTGGTGCCTGGGCTGGCCTGGTGGCCCGTACAGAACCTGGAAGTCATTGTCCTGATGACAGGATTGACAGCCACTTAGGACAGGTCTTTGCAAGATTAAAGCAGCGCTCAGCATGGCTGGACCATTCACTGCCCTCCCAGGCCCTCCATGGACTGGAGACCACAGCGAAAGTGTGCTGAGGGGAGGGCGTGGCCTGCGTGGCCTCTGCCTCAAGGGCCACCTGCCGCTGGAGGGTGTAGCCAGCTGAGGCCCAAAGACATGGGTCCCTGTGGGTCTCAGGCATGTCAAGGAGGCAGCTTCGTTCGCCTAAGAGACCCCAAGATTTTAGAGGTCCTAAAATCCACCTCACCCGACAGCCATTGTCCTCAGGGGCCTGCAACGCTGCCTCTTCAGGCTGGGCTGAGGATTGACTACAACAACATTTGTTCACTATTCAGTCACTGTTATGTGTTGACATGTTTATTTTAATGCATTTTAAAAAGCACACAGCCAGCACATTAGACCTATGAGTTCATAGATATTATTGGTAAGAATGATGCTAATTTTAAAATGTGAATTGATGTGAAGAACATGATTAAGTGAATAGCTGTGCAGAGAGTAGTCAGACCCGGAAATAGCATGAAAGTGATCCTGGAGTGTGTCGTTCAACGAACGTTGAAATGGAGGGTTTCGTGTCCTGAAGGTCCTGAGCCCAAGCCAGGCTCTTGGAGGGACCCAGGGGGCTGCACAGGGCAGGTGTGCGCAGGGGGGCCCCACCCTTATCACCCTGCTGGTACCTGGCATGTCGGTGTCCCTAGCCCTGTGAAGACTCCTCCTCCTGGTGGGTGTCCTCACTTCTCCAGCGCTCCCTCTGGGGGATTCCATGCACTGACACATGTGGCCCAGGGCCCAGCATGGAGGAGGTCGGGTGAGCTGGGTTCTTGGTCACATGCCGTGCCGTGGCCTGGCTCCCCCAGCTCCCCACACTGCAGCGGCAAGTCACTCAACCAGGGTCACCTCATGTGGAACAGGGAGGATGAGAGCAACGGCGTGGTGGGGGACAGAGACTGAATGAGGAGTCCACGCAGAGGCTGAGCAGTGAGTCCGGGCTCCTGCTGTCGCTGTGATCCCTCTTACTGCTTCCACCATCACTACTGCTACTACTAGAAGGACTGGTGAATCTGTCGGAGGGAAAACTGGCTCTCCCCTTTCTGCCAGGGCATTGTTGGGCTTTCTTAATATTCATGTGTTTATTTTCAAGGATGTGTGCGTTAACCGTCTTTGGGCTGTGAGTTTGGCGCGTGGCGGCTGGTTCACACCTGTATCCTCCTGTCCGCAAGTGAGGCGGTGCACTGTATCCACTTTATTAGGAAGCTCTGAGGGGGATGGGACTTGCCCGAGGGCTCCCAGATGGGTGGTGGTCTGTGGGTCCCCACATCTGGGACTCCTCTAGGTGAAGGATCTGGCTGGTTGAGCATCTGCATTTTCCAGGAGCAACTCCAGTGACTTCCAGCCTCCCCCAGATGCTGAGGGCAGGGACAGATGTCCAGTGCCCACATCTGACCAAGATGGCCCTACCCCCAGTGTGGGAGGTCTCAGCCTCAGAGGCAGAGGCTCACTGCCTTCTGCAAAGGTGGCCATGGCCAAGTGGCCTCTTACACAGGACTCAAGTTCTAACACCATTACCTCCTTTACTGTCTTTTAGGACAGTGGCTGGGGAGGCACTGATCTGCCTGGGCCCCCGGGGTTGACCATGCACACCGGGGCAGCCTCTAGTGCCTGTGATCCGAGTAGCCCACAATCCAGCCTGGGCCTTTTCCCACACGAGCTGCCGGGGGTCTCTGTGTGGAGACCCTCCCAAGTCAGAATCAGTCCCGGATGTGGGCTACCCCGGACCCATTTCAGAAGTCCATAAAAGCCCAATATCAATTTGAATCCCTGGAAGGGGTGGGGGCCATCTTGGTCCCCCCCTCCTCAATCCAGCTGCGTGACCTAGCACAGGTCAGGCCCTCTCTCTGAGCCTCAGTTTCCCCTTCTGTGACAACCACAGGACCCCTTCTGTGTCCCCTGCAGGTGACAGTCAAACTGCTTTTCAGCAAGCCTGGAGGGAACCAGATTCACAATTGTGTTTGTGCACATGCTGCATGGTGTTGGCCGTGGACAAGGGCCCCAGTGGTCCAGAGGCTACAGCCCAGGATGGGGAGTGACTCAGAATGCCAAATGGAGCCACCAGCTACGGGGCTCAGACACACACATACATCCTCCCAGCCTCTCTGACAAGGGCCTTTTCTCTGTCTACTCGACATTCCTGAGAGAAGCCAGAGAAAAACAGTATGTTTCTTTGTTTTATTGTAACACTGATGACTTCATCTTCCCTTGTCTTCCCAGAAAAGACAATGACGAATTTGTTAAAGTTCAGCTGTGAGAGCCTCCTCTTATAGCAAGAATGAGAAGTATTTAGAAGCAGCTTCTTGCTTCTCGGAGTTATTTTCAGATAAGTGGCCCTGCTGGGTGTCACTCAGGCCCTACTTCTCCAGTTCCTACCGTCCGTGGGGGGAGGGGAAGAGGTGGGAAGGCCGCAGCGCCCTCCTAGTCATTCAGCTGCCCAACTCTCTGGGACCATCCCACAGATTTTAACTCCTTCCTCCAGATTTCCAAATTCAGGGGGAAATGAAATGATTTCTCTGTTCATTAAGATTTTCCAGACCCTTAACAGACATCTCTAGCTAGAAGGAAACAGCCCCAGGGAGTGATGTCCATGTGGCTTCCACAAGTACAGTCAGTGTGAGGGTCTGGTCTCCAGTGTGCCCCAGGACAGCAGGACCCCTGCCCCAGGGTCCCCTGAGGTGCCCAAACCCCAGGCGACCACAGAGGATTTAATCAGGCCAGGCAGAGCAGGGGCAGGCGGCTGATGGGGACAGTGAGGTGGTGGCATCCCCGGGTAGAGGGACAGGTGCCAGGCGGGAACACAGGCCTGATGTGACTGGCTCTTCTGAGCTCTTGAGCGAAGGCAGAAATGCTGATTCTTATGAAAGCCCTTGTGTAAATAAGGTCAGCAAATTCACCATTTAAAAGGGCAGGACACCTGGGCCTCTGCTTGTCAACCTCAGGTGACTCACCTGGAGTGACCATTGAGCATGCACTTGGCCTGTGCCCACCAAGACCAGTACCGGGGACAGAGGGGTGAACTGCACCCTCCCTAGCCATGAACAAGTAGGTGAGAGAGCCAGACAGGGAACACAAGCCCTGCCCAGGGACAAATGTGCCCAGAGGACTGTGCGAAGGGCATGGGAGCCCAGAAAGGGAGCTCTGGCCACCAGCGGAGGGGATTGAGTCAGGCTCCCTGGAGGAAAGGACAGCGGGTTGAACTTCAGCCTCTGCCATCCAAGAAGAGGGTACAGCAAGTGCAAAGGCCTGGAGGCAGGAGGGGTCCAGAGAGGTGGGAATGGAGTGTTGGTGGGCAGGTGGGAGGGCTATAGGGTGAGAGGCCACACTTGTGGGGAGGAGATCCAGGTGGGCTTCAGCTCCACGGTGGGGCCTGGCAGGGATCCTAGAGAGAGGAGGAGGTGGGTCCAGTTCTTTTCAGGCTGGGGCAGGAAGGCCCTGGCTGGGCTTGGCGGGAGGGTCTGAGAGGAGCCAGTGGGCAGCAGCATCTGGGAGTTGTGCACACCCCAGACCGTCCTGACTGCTGGAGATCCCTGCACCTCCATGCCCCCACTTCCTTAGCCACCTCGTGACTTCTGGGGCCTGACCAGGATGGCATAAGGTGCACTTGGCCAGGCCCTGAGGTCTGAGAGAGGCCAGGATAACACAAGTGGCAGTGGAGGGCCGGGCAGCCTGGGCCAGGGGCAGTTCCTGCCTGAAGGAGGCAGGGGAGCAGGCTGGGGTGGCCTCCCGGCCATCGTGAGCACCATAGGATCCTGAGTGCCCCTTGTCAGAGAGTGGGCAGGACCACACTGATAGAGCACTGACTCTGCTCCTGACCCCAGTAGACCCACCTCAGGGTGGCTATTATCATCCCACTTTATAGATGTGGAAACTGAGGCTTATACAGGTGAGGGGACTGTCCCAGTGCCAGACGGTGAGGAAGACCCCACCACCACCACCGCGTAGCCCACGGGGCACGTCCCCAAGCCTCCCAGGCTTGCCTCCCCAGACACTCTGAAACGAATCCCAGAAGCCACAGGGATAAAAAAACAAAGTCTTTATTTTTGCCAACCATTTCCCATCCTTGAAAACGCCTGAGAGGTGTTTGTCAGGGGGTGCGGGTGACTCATGCAGACACTTGGAGATGCGATTAGCTATTTTTGCCTCAAACTCCAAGGAGATATGGGCAGCGTCCCTGCAGGTGCGCAGGCAGCCGGAGCTGACCCACAGCGGGGAGTCAAGGCAGTGGATGCCGAGCACAGTGGACTAGACATTCCAAATGTTTTCAGCGTTAACAAAGACAAACCCCTCAGCCCCGAAGGCTGGCTCTGGGTTTGCTGGGGTGTTGTCATCTCCAGGGTTATGTTGGGCTCCAGGGCCATGCAGGGTGGGGACCGTGGTCCTTGTTGATGTCCCCTTTCTTCCAGTCTTCAGTGTCTGAACATGAGGCTCCCCCTGCCCTGCCACCTCCAGGTGAGCAGGCCCCAGGGCCCATGACCTCCTAGATGGCTCACACCTTCCAGAGTCACCCGAGGCCTGCCTTTGGAGCTCAGCTGTGGAAGCTGAAAGTCCCAGGCTCTTGCAACTCAGAAGCCACAAAACCTGAGCTGAGAATGGTTTTCCTTCCCTGTAGCCCACTGGGTACTCCCTCCCCAAGGAGGTTAAAGAGGTGAGGATCCCACTCCTGGGCTGGAGGAGGGCCCCAGGATGCCTAGGATGGGGGCCATGGCCTGTCTCTCAAGGTGTGGCCCCTGCACCTGGAACCAGGGCTGTGGCCTTCTGACCCGAGCTGTCGCCAACTCTCTGGGACTCAAGGGCCCCAATTTGGAGCGGCTCTACAGTGCTTATGAGAGCCAGTGCTTATGAGTGCTTATGTCCAGGCTCTCGCTGGACAGGGGCCACAGAGGGGTGATCCTGACCCCACCCATTGGAGGGAGACACACACATCACAGCCTGAGGTGAGGCAGGGAGCCAAGATCAGGGGTCCCAGCCTCGGGGCAGCTCCCACAGCTACCACCATGTTCAGGACTCAGCTCTGATGATGCGGGGAGCAAGAGAGGGCCATGACCTAGCTGCCAGTGCAGCCCCTTTGGCTGCAGCACAGAGAGGGGCTCAGCTGAGGGCTGGGGCCACAGGAGCCATCAGGAGGTTCAACAGGAGAGAAACCTGGGGACAGCTGACTCTGGTTAGTCACAGGAGGGTGGTGAGCCTGCCTGGGGTGGTGGCCTCCAAGGGGACGAGGTGGCTGGGCCTGGGCAGGGCAGGCAGGGCTGTGCCTCTCAGCTGGTGGGTAGGGGTAGCTAAAAGAATCTCAGCTGAGGAACAGTTAGCGCTTTCATTCCTGGGTCCTTGATTCACACATCTCAGTGACAAATGTGTTTTTCACACAGTCTGATAGTCATTGTCTTTGGTAAATAAGACACTTGTTTTCCCCTCACACAACAAGCCACACTCTTCCCCGGCAGCTGTCGCCTGGCTGGCCAGCCCCATGAAGAAGCATGGTCACCACTGTCAGCCTCAGCCCCTGGCCAGGCACCACTAAGCACTTTCTCTGCCCTCCTCTGTCTGGTGTTGCATCCAGTCACCGCCTAGTGACTGTTGTTCGTTTGTTCATTCATTCATTCAGCAAGTGCTTGCTGAGCCCTGTTCCAGATGTTGGGGGTGCAGCCATGAGTAGGACTAACAAAGCTGTGCCCCCAAGGAGCTCACGGTCCCATGGGGAGAACAGGAGACAAATAAGACGCACGATAGCTTCATGCCACAGGAACATGAAATGAGGTCCAGGGTGGAGCATGACTGGGCAGTGAATGCCATGTGGACCTGCAGTCAGGGAAGGCTCTGATGGGGGACGAGAGGGAGGCATCCGGGAGGAAGGGTGTTCCCAGTGGGGAACAGCGAGCACAGAGCCCCGAGGCAAGAATGAGTGCGGTGTGTGCAAGGGGAGAATTTAGGACGAGGTTGGAGTGGTGGGCTTGGAGCCCAGTCGGGGGGACCTCATGGGCCATGAGAAGGACTTTAGAGGAGGGCCCAGCCATGTCATGGGATGTAGCCGGGGATGGTTCTGACCAAGTTCCAGTGCTGTCCTGGGCACAGTTGCTCACAACCTCTCCATGCTTATGTGGGCTTACCATCCCCATTGTTCATGGGGGGAAACTCAGGCTCAGGGAGGTGTCCACACACACCCTTGCAGCTCACGCCCACCTGCCACCCGCTCCCCCTGTCCCAGCCTACCAGCCCTTCCCAAGTCTGTCTCTATAACCCCAGCTGCTCAGAGGACCCTTTCTTTACTCTGTTCCTCTAGTGGCCGCCTCCAAATGCATTTGGCCCCAGCCCCCTATCTACTGCATTTTTGAAGGCTTCTTCCAGGAGGGGACACTGCAGCTGGACCTTCAAGAGGAACAGAAGACGGGTCCTCTAAAATGGAGGAAACAGTTGAAAACCTGACTCAGTGGTGGGAGTGTGGATGCATGTTTGGGGCACAGCAGGCAGGCAGATACTGGTGTAGTCTTGCTTACTGTTTTTTATAAAATCAACTCATTTATTAAAATGAAAATATTCTGTAATGAAATTTTACATTCCTATCTAAATCACCAGTATCACTTCCCATCAATTGAAAGCGACCATAAAATTAATGTAATGAAAACAAACATTATTGATTTTTAAAAAGAATAAAACTACAAAATGTAGTATAAGCACCAGCTTTCAGGTTCTAGGATAGTATAAGCATACTCCATTCTGTCTCTCCCACTGCAGCTTAAAATCTAACAGTACACATGGAGCAGCTAGAGGACTTTGAAAACTGAATAATAGCAGGCAGATTGGGGAAAAAAATCAGAATTTGAAGTACCACCTAACTGGCAGTGAGTTCACCATTTTTCCTTCACTGGTGTTCACTAGCCTGAGCTCAGGGCAGCCTGAAACCTAAAAGGGACATCAACACTGACACAGAGAGCTTCAGGAGACACCCACTGGTTCTGACTCAAGGAGCAAGTGAGAGGCCTCTTATTTCTGAGAGAGCAGGAAAATCAATTTAAAAAATCTTTCCTGTGCTCTTTTATACTCCAGCTCACAAGCAATCCCACAAGACCATTTCTTAGACCCCGCAAGAACCTAAAACTCTGAGGGAGGGGAACATTTCTCTCTGAGCAGAGGAGTTGTTGCCCCACTGAAGGCAGGGTGAACTTGCCACTTTTCTATCTCTCTCTGTCCTCCTACCACTTAGCCATGGATGCAGGCATAGTCATAGGAAGTGCATAGCAGAACGGGGTAAGTAAAGCCCTAGCTCTCTGCCTTGAAGACCAAAAAAAGGGAGCCCCAGGACACTGGAAAATACCATAGATTGTAGAAAGGGAGGAGGTCACGAAAGCAACCTCATAAAGTTGTTTATGAACTCCTGGGCTCCTACCCAAGCTGCACATGTGGGGATCTGACCCTAAAGAGCACATCATAGGCTTTGATAACCAAAGTACAAAACAGACTGTTGCCCACATCTCAGATTAGCCACTGCATGACATACAGATTTGAACATCAACTCAATGGCTTTGAAAATAAAACTAACATTAAAACCGCAACCCCATCAGAACAAGCCCAAATTTTGGAACAAGCCCAACTGGATCAATTGCCTGCTAAAACAGAAACATAAATATTCTCCATGGGATTTTTAAAAGAACCAAAATTCGTAAACATAGTATTCAATATGTCTAGAACACCATCCAAAATTACTTGAGATGTGAAGAACTAGGAAAATCTCAACTCACATGGGAAAAGACAATGAATAGATGCCAATGCTAAGATGAAACTTAGCAAATTCAAATTATCTGACAAAGACTTTAAAGCAGCTATTATAAAAATGCTCCAGCAAGTAAGGGCAAACACTCTTGAAACAAATGGAAAGATAGAAAATCTCAGCAAAGAAATAAGAGATATAAAGAACCAAATGGAAATCTTAGAACTGAAAAACGCAATAACCCAAATCTAGAAACTCACTGGAAGGGCTCAGTAACAGAATGGAAATGAGAGAGAATGATCAGTGATACTGAAGGTAGTTCAATAGAAATTATCCAGTCTGAACAACAGAGAGAAATTGAAAGAAAAATTAACAGAGCTTCAGGCATCTATGGAGTAATAATAGCAAAAAGTCTAACAGTTATGTCACTGGAGTTCCAAAAGGGCAGGAGAAAAAGTGTAATGCAGAAAAAGTATTTGAAGAAATAATGGCTGAAAACTTCTCAATTTAATCAAAGATATAAATCCACATATTCAAGAACCCCAAAACAAGGTGAATCCCAAACAGAATAAAACACAAAGAAATTCATGCCCAGACACATCATAATCAAACCACTGAAAACTAAACACAAAGAAAAAAATCTTAAAAGCAACCAAGAGAAATGATGCTTTACTTAGAAGGGAAGAGTGAGTCAAATGACTGTGGACTTCTCATTAGAAACCATAGAGGTCAAATAATTGGAACAGCATTTTTTAACGTGCTGAAAGAAAAGAACTGTCAACCCACAATTCTAGATGCATTGAAAAGATCCTTCAGGAATGAAGATGTTATAAGAAACACTCAGCTGAAAAGAAGCTAAGAATTTATTGCCAACAGACCTGCTCTTTTGTATTGCTACAGGAAGTTGCTCTGGTAGAAGGGAAATGATACCAGAAGGACACTTATAACATCAGGAATGAAGGAATAGTAACAGAAATGATAAATATCTGTATAAATACAACAGACTATTCTCCCTTTGAATTTTTAAAATATGTTTGGTGGTTGAAAACAAAGATGATAACATTGTCAGATGTTGTTTTCAGTGTATGTAGATGTAACATATAAGATGCTTACAATATAGAGGAGAGAGGGTAAAGCACCCTAGTGGTGGCTAAGTTTTCTATATTTCACTTGAAGTGGTGAAAAAATATTGATTCTAAATAGACTATGAAAAGTACCTACAAGCATACCTCATTTTATTGCACTTTGTAGTTACTGCATTTTTCACAAATTGAAGGCTTGTGGCAACTCTGTGTCAAGCAATTTTTCCAACAGCATTTGCTCACTTTGTGTCTCTGCAATATATTTTGTTAATTCTCACAATATTCCAAACTATTTCATTATTACTATAATTGTTAGGGTGGTCTGTGATCAATGATCTTTGATGTTACTACTATAATTGTTTTGAGGCACCACGAACAGCACCCATAAAGACAACAAATTTAATCAATACGTGTGTGTTCCAACTGCTCCACCAACAGGCCATTCCCCTGTCTCTCTCACTCTCCTCCGGCCTCCCTATTCCCTGAAACACAACAATATTGAAATTAGGCCAATTACAACCTTACGAGGGCCTCTAAGTGTTCAATAAAAGGAAGAATCACATGCTTCTCACTTTAAATCAAAAGCTAGAAATGATTACACTTAGTGAGGAAGGTATGTCAAAAGCCAAGATAGGCCGAAATCTAGATCTCTTGTGCCAAACAGGCAAGTAGTGAATGCAAAGGGAAAGTTCCTGAAAGAAACGAAAAGTGCTACTCCAGTGAACACACAAACGATACAAAAGTGAAACAGCCTTATTGCTAATATGGAGAAAGTTTTCATATTCTGGAGAGAAGATCAAACCAGCCACAACATTCCCTTAAGCCAAAGCCTAATCCAGAGAAAGGCCCTAACTCTCTTCAATTATGTGAAGGCTGAGAGAGGTGAGGAAGCTGCAGAAGAAAAGTTTGAAGCTAGCAGAGGTTGGTTTATGAGGTTTAAGGAAAGACGCCGTCTCCCTAACATAAAAGTGCAAGGTAAAGCAGCAAGTGCTGAAGAAGAAGCTCCAGCAAGCTATCCAGGAGATCTAGCTAAGATAATGAATAAAGGTGGCTACACTAAGCAACAGATTTTTAATATAGCTTTATATTGGAAGAAGATGCCATCTAGGACTTTAATAGCTGGAGAGGACAAGTCAGTGCCTGTCTTCAAAGCTTCAAAGAGTAGGAGAAATCTCTCATTAGGGGCTAACGCTAACTTTAAGATAAAGCCAGTGTTCATTTACCACTCCTCAAATCCTTGGGCCCTTAAGAATTATGCAAAATCTACTACAGAACAGCAGACGCAGAACCGCAGATACGGAGTGCTGACTGTAAAGTTAAATGTAGATTTTCGAGTGCATGGAGGGTCAGCACCGCTAACCCCTGCATTGTTCCAGGGTCAACTGTATAATGACATAGATAGGTTCAAAGAAAAAGAATGGGAAAGGATATACCATGAAAATACTAATCAAAAGAAACCTAGAGTAGCAATATTAATAACAGAATGAACTCCAGAAAATCACCAAAGATAAAGAGGGATGTTACATGATGATAAGAGGGTCATTTGCAAAGTGTACGTAACAGTCCTAAATGTGTATGCCTCTAACAGCAGAGCGTCAAAATACATGAAGCAAAACTGACAGAAGAACTGAAAGGCAAAATATACAAATCCACAAATATAGTTAGGGACTTCAACACTTCTCTCTCACTAATCATGAGAACTAGTAGACAGAAATCAGCAAGGATACAGAACCAAACAACGCCATCAACCAACTGGATCTAATTGACATTTATACAACACTTTACCCAACAACAGCAGAATACACATTCTTCTCAAATGCACATGGAGTATTTACCAAGATAGCCTATGTCGGATCATAAAACACACCTTAACAGATACAAAAATATTGCATTAATACAAAGTATGTCTTCTGACCATAAAGGAATTAGATTGGAAATCAAATATAGAACAGTAACAGAAAAATCTCCAAACACTTAGAAATAAAACAACACATTTCTAAATAATTCGTAGGTAAGAGGGGAAGTCTCAAGGGAAATTAGAAAATATTTTTAGCTGAATGAGAATGAAAATACAGCATATCAAAATTTGTGGGATATGCCTCAAACAGTACTTTAAAAAGAAATTGATAGCATTAAATTCTCACATTAGAAGGGAAGAAAAGTCTTAAATAATAATTAAAACTTTCACCTTAAGAAACTAGAAAAAGAAGAGCAAGGTAGACCCAAAGCAGACAGAAGGAAGGAAATAATAAAGATAAATGTAGAAATCAATGACATTAAAAACATACTGTGCTCATGGGTTGGAACACTCAACATAGTAAAGTTACCAGTTCTCCCCAAATTAATCTACAGATTTGCTACAGTTCCAGTCAAAATCTCAGCAGGGTTTTTTGTAGATATAGACAAGGTCATTCTAAAATGTATATGGAAAGGCAAAGGAACCAGAATAGTTTAAAACATCAAAATATTAGTAAAATCATAAATCTATTTATGACAATGCATGCCTGTAAAAAGTTCCTTAATGAGATAAGGGGAGCTGATCATCAAATGTCACTAATGAAATGCTGTTTGGCTTTGAGTTGCTCAGGGTGACACAGAGGAGATCTAAGTCCAGAGGACAGTTCTGTTTTCGGCTCTGAGAATCTGAGACACCCACCTGGGTCTGCCGTGCATGGTGGCATGTGGACTGTGGTCCCTCCATCCACCACCCAGGACTGGGAATCCTCCAGGCTGGCAGCCAGAGCTTGGACCTATAGTGTGAGTGTCCCCTCTCCAGTCCTCAGTTTCTCCATCTCCTGGTCCAGCTGGATTCTCGCCCGGCACTTTGAGACTCAGGGATGAATTTCCAGCCTCTGCGTGGGACCTCTGTGGCCCAGAAAGATGGAGGGATCAGGTGTCTAGAGGCACGCAAACATCATCCTGATTTTCAGAAAGAAGGCAGGACCTCTGGGCAGGAAGCTGTTGACTTTGGACAGTCCTCTTGCCCCTGTGCAGACCAGAGCTAGACAAGGTCAGGTACCTTCCCACCCCAGTCCCCTTAGTTCAGTGAGGAAATGAGGCCCAGAGAAGGGAAGCGTTCTGGCCCAGGCTATACCACAGGTCAGTGGCCAGATAGGACCAGACTCTAATAGCCATCTATCTGCTTACTCACTTCTTCGTTTAAATGTGTTTTGGGGTAACTACCATGTGCCTAAGCACAGTCCAGGCACTGGGGATGCTGCAGTGGATGTGAGAGACCATGTTCCAGGGCTCTTGATCTTGTGGGGAAACAGAGGAGAAATAAGTAAACAAACAGACATGAGAATTTCAGTAGGTATCAAAGACTGTGAGAAAATAGCCCTGGTGATGCAATGTCTAGGGGCCTCCAAAGGAGGTCTGCATGATGTGATCTGAGATGATCCGGTGCGTGTTTCTCCTTTACTCTCACACTCACGACACCCCCAGCACCAGCTGGGTGTCCTACAATTCAAATTTGTTTCCTAAGCACTCTTCTCAAGAAGCTACTGGAGGATGAGCTCCATCGAAATGAAAGAATAAACCAGAAAAGAAGAAGACATGAGCTACAGAAAGCAGGAGACCCGACACAAAAGAAATGACAAGGGAATCATCCTTTGGAGGATGGTGAAAATGGTTCCAGGATAGCAGCTCTGCACCACATGTGGAGGGCAACTGAGCCACACTGCATCAGGGCAACCCAAGAGACAAACTGTCATCATTAAGACCCCCCTTCCATCAAGCCATCTTCTTAACCCAAGGACAGAACGCCCAGGAGAACTTGGCCCAGATTCTCATCAGTACTTGTCTCGTCTTGACCATGTGCTAATGAGGGTCTCTCCCCTCAGGCTCTGCTGAAGACACGCATATCACTCACAGAAGTTTCCAGCTTTTCCCTGAGAGTGGGAGGTAGACCACGATGGGCTCAAATATAGAAAGGACAGAGCAGCCCACTTTCACTGACCGGACTTCTGCTGCATGTCCAGCGCCTGGTCTACACCTCAGTCTTGCCAGGCACCCGACTGTGGAGAGCCCAGTGTTTCCCAAGACTCACTTGTGACCTTGCTCATGAGTTCCCCAGAAAGGGCCTTGTCACCTCCCAGAGAAGCGGAAGTCAAACCAAGACTGCTCCACTCACCTCCTCCTGGAGCCTCTGCCCAGCGGGGACAGTGCTGCCCGCTCCTTGCATGGCTGGTGTGTGCTTGCCCTTCAATTTCAAGACTAAGAAGTATGTTTCTTGGGATAGATACACAGGTAGACCTATAAAGAAAAGCAAGGGAACAATTAGCACAAAAGTCAGAATGGTTATTGCCTAGAGGTTAGGGAGTAAGGAGTGGATTCATCAGGGAAAGTATGTAAGGGATTTTAAGGTACTGATAATTCTCTTTTTCTTAGCCTGGGTAGCAGTTCACAGATGTTCATTCATATTGTTTTAATAATAATAAAAATAATTCTTATTTAAATTATAGATGTGTTCATAGAATCTTTTGTGTTTAGTTTTTTTTTAAGTGAAGAGAGGAAAAAGTATCAAGGGAACATCTCTCTGTGGCGGTCTCCAAGCAAGGCCCCATATTTACTCTGATTGGATAACCTGGGTCTCTCACTCAGGGGTGAGAGGAGGGGATGCTTCATTTTCATTTGCCAGGGCCCAGTTTACCACCTGCCCCAAGCCCACCTAATCAGGGTTCCAGCCAGTGGGGAGAAGTGGTTCCTGGAAGTAAGGAAGCATGGCGGTTGGAAGGGTAAAACAAAACCCCTTCACTGTGGTTTGGGGGAGCAACTGGGCAGTATAGTTTGATTCCCTTGTAAGGACTGGTGTCTTTCAGCCCAGTCTTGCTCCTAGAAGTGTGTCCTCAGGAAACAATCAAGAATGTGGACCAAGAGTAAGGGACTGACTGGATGGATTATGGAGTGAGAGAGAGACCAATTTTCCCTCTTTAAAGAGCTCTATTTTACTTACTGACCTGTGGTGGGTCTTGGTGCTGTCAACCTGCACTTAACAGATTGCCTGCAAGCTGGGCTCTAGGATCTCAGAAACCCGAGCTTCCCAAGATATGGAAGCAGCAGGCTCTGTCAGCAGGAGCTGAGGGCCATATGGAGCACAAAAATAACCCATGCCAGTCCTCCTCTCACAGCCAAGTCTGTTGGATGGCCTCCCAAAGGCAAGGCCAGGCTGCGCATGTGCCACCTCTGCGCTCAGGTCTGAGGGAGACCCTAGCACCCCCACAGTATCCCTTCAGACAGTAGGAAACAGGGAGGAGCCCTTCATGGGACCCAAACTGGAATGAGATGAGTGTCTCAGCTCCAGGCTTTGTTAGGGAGGGAGGGGAGGAGGACCGCAGAGTTTTTTGGGCCCTGAACAAATGATGCCACTGCTCAGAGCAGCCAAGCATGAGATGGCATGGTTAAGGCCCCTACCCTTGGACCCTTTCCTCCTCTGAGGTTCCAGTGAGGGTGGGGGAAGGGCTTGCCCATGGGCTAAAACCTCTTCTTCAGCTGAGTCCATTAGGGGCTGCTCAGGGGGCTTCCTGCCTCCTGGAGGCTGGGCCATGTTGGGATTCCCAGTAATCAGGCTGCCCTCCTCAAGCTCTCAGCCCCTGAGCCCAGCTCCCCTGCTGAATCTCTGGGCCATGTCTGTCTTCCGTTCAGCATTTACCAGTTTCCTTCCCAGGGCCAAGGGTAGGAGCTGGGTCTGGAGTCTGTGATCTGGGTAATAGTCAACAGCTAGTAACCTTGTCCACTCCACTTTACTATGTAGGACCCAGGTTTGCTCATCTATGAAGTGGGCAATCATTCCCATATGGTCGTTTTAAGGATTAAGTGACATGTGAGAACAAAAGACCCATGAAACATGACACAGAATCTGTTTCTTGAAATGAAACCCCTGGGGGTCAGAACCTGTCTGGGTCAGATGGGGCAAGTACTTCATCCAGGACCCTTGGAAACAGCCCCAAGTTTAGCTCCCCTTCCCCTAAGGGCACAGAGACTGTCCCTATTCCTGCAGAAGCAGTCCCAATCAAAGGTGCCCATTCAACTCTCTCAATCATGCCTTGGGCCAGCTGAGGCTCCAGATGCCCTACCTGGGTAGGAGGTCTTGTCTGGACCCTGTGAGAAAAGTTTGGAATTTAGGCCTCTTCTCAGAGCTTCTGGTGGCCCTGCACAGATAGAAGTAAAACTGAAACATGGTCTCTGAAGAGACCATCTAGACAGGCAGCTCTTTCTCATGGCAGGGGAAGGAGGATGCCTGGGTCTTGCAGGGCACACACAGATCCAGGAACTGTGTGTGGCCCCAAACCCTCCCAAAAAGCTGCAAGGGGACTAGGAGCATCATCGTAGAAGGGCTCTCATCTCTGTCCCTGATGGAGAGATGGAACAATGTAAGATGTTTATTCCCACTAGAATTGTTTTTGCAGGAGTTTTGTCCAATACACTATGACAAGAAAAAGGAGTGAGGTTTAACCACCAGAAAGGAAGAAATGAAATTACTATTAATTGTAGACATGATTGGTTTCTGGAAAACCCAAAACTATCAGAACTAATGAGATATAAAAATCCATATACAAAACCCCATAGCAGGGACTTACCTGGTGGCGCAGAGGTTAGGTATCCACCTGCCAATGCAGGGGACATGAGTTTGAGCCCTGGCCCAGGAAGATTCCACATGCCACGGAGCAACTAAGCCCATGCACAACAACTACTGAGCCTGCTCTCTAGAGCCTGCGAGCCACACCTACTGAGCCCGCGTGCCACTACTACTGAAGCCCACAGGCCTAGAGCCTGTGCTCCGCAACAAGAGAAGCCACCACAATGAGAAGCCTGTGCACCGCAACAAAGAGTAGCCCCCATTCACCACAACTAGAGAAAGCCTGTGTGCATCAACGAAGACCCAACACAGCCAAAAATAAATAAATAAATTAAATAAATAAATTTATAAAACAAAAAACAAAAAAACTAAACAAACAAAAAAAACACCAAAAAGCAATACCCAGTTAAAGATATAATGGGGGGGCATCAGGGAAGATAGTGGCATAGGAAGTACCAGGATTCCATCTCCACCTAGATGACAGTTGAACTGGCAGAATCTGTCTAATGTAATTATTTCAGCACTCTGGAGTCTATTTAAAGGCTTGCAGCTCCCAGAGGAAGGCTTAAGCAGTAAATCTCAGTTAATTTTGGTCAGTTTCAGGTCTGAGCATGGTAGCAGCATCCTCCACCCTTCAGCCTCATGGCAGGCAGCCATGCACATATTCCTGGAGCAGCTTGAACACAGCTGATGGGAGCCAAGGTGGGCAATAATGCCCTTGTTCTCCAAATATCAGGGATCTGGGTTCTTATACCTATTGCTTCTGATCATGGAGGCGCAGATACAGAAGCAGGCCGCCATAGTTGCAATTCCTGCTGGCTGAACAGGCTTTAGGGGATTTAAAGGGCCAGAGCCTGGTTCCCCCTCCCTTCTTTTTTCTCTTTTTCCCCTTTTGAGAGACAAACATTTAAGGATTAGAACTTTTGAGAACAACTACATATAGGGGAGAATTTCTAAAGTTACTGAACATGCCTATGGAAAGGTGCAGGCTCATAAAAGACCCAAAAAGATCTTAATTTTACATGTTAGTCTGATCCCAGCACAAAGGCACCCTGAAGAAATTTTTTTTTAAAATCCTGAGGAAATCTGATTTCCAGATTTTAGTTACTACTTTATAAGAGTCAAACGTCCAATGTTCAACAACAACAAAATATCATAAGGCATACAAAGAAACAGGAAAGTATGGACCATTGAAAGGAGAAAAAAATCAACATAAACCATCCCTGAGAAAGACCAGATGATGGACTTATTAGACAAAGATGAGGTGACCAGTTGAGAAAACTATGCATGAACAAAATAGAAATATCAATAAAGAGATGGAAAACATAAAAAAGAACAAAAAAGGAAATTCGGAGCAGAAAAGTACAATACCTGAAATGAAAAATTCACTAGATATATTCCAAAGCAGATTTGAGCAGATAGAAGAAAGAATCAGTGAACTTAAAGCTAGGATGATTGAAATTATTGAGTCTTAAGAACATAAAGAAAAAATACTGAAGAAAAGTGAACAGAGCCTAAGGAACCTGTGGGACACTAATAAGAAAACAAACATACATGTTGTGAGACTCCCAGAAGGAGAGGAGACAGAGAAAGGAGCAGAGAGATTGTTTGAAGAAATGATGGTTGAAAACTTCCCAAATTTGATGAAAAACATGAATATAAACATTCAAGAATCTCAACAAACTCCACGTAAAATAAACTCAAAGAGAACCATGATGAAACACATTGTAATCAAATATCAAACGATAAAGACAAAAAGAATATGGAAAGCAGCAAGAGAGAAGCAAATTATCACATACAAGAGAACCTCAATAAGATTATTGGCATTTTTCTCATCAGAAACCTTTGAGACCAGAAGGCAATGGGTTGATACAGTCAAAGTTCTGACAGTAAAAACATTGCCAACCAAGAATTCAATATACAGCAAAACTATCCTTCAAAAATGAGGGAGAAATTAAGATATTCTGAGATAAACAAAAGCTGAATGGTTTCATTATACCAAAGCAAGAAATACTCAATGGAGTCCTTCAAGTTGAAACAAAAAGACACTAATCAGTAACTCAAAACCATATGAAGAAATAAAGATCTCTAGTAAAGATATATGCATGGGCAAGTATAAAAGTTAGTATTATTATAACTTTGGTTTGTAACTCCACTTTTTGTTTTCTACATGATTTAAGAGACTAATGGATTTTTTAAAAAAAAATAATTATTAGCCTATGACACTAACTGCATAAAGATGTGGTTTTGTGACATCAGTAACTGAAACAGTGTAGGGACAGAATGGTATAGGGACAGAGTTTTCGTATGCTATTAAAGTTAAGCTAGTATAAATTCAAATTAGAGTGTTATAACTTTAGGATGGTAAATGTAATCCCCATGGTAGCCACAAAGAAAATAACTATGGAATATACACAAAAGGAAATTGGAAAATAATTTAAATGTTTCACAATAAAAAATTAACTAAATACAAAAGAAGACAGTAATACAGGAAATGAGGGATAAAAAGCTATAAGCCATATAGAAAAAATAGCAAAATGGCAGAAGTAAATTCCCCTTAACAGTTATTATTTTAAATCTAAATGGATTAAACTCTCCAGTCAAAAAGAGATTGGCAGAATGGATTTTAAAAAATGATCGAACTACGTGCTGTCTACAAGAGACTCATTTTAGATTCAAAGACATAAATATGTTAAAAGTGAAAGGATGAAAAAAGATATTCCACGAACCAAAAGAGAGTGGGGTGGCTATACTAATAGGAGAAAATAAACTTTAAATTTAAAAAGGTTACAAGAGATAAGGAAGGACATCATATATTAATAAAAGGTTCATTACAGCAAGATATAGCAATTATAAACATTTACATAACTTTAAAACAGACCATCAAAATATATGAAGAAAAAAAATTACAAGAATTAAGGAGACAGTTCTACAGTAACAGTTGGAGACTTTAATACCCCACTCTCAATAATGGATAAAACAATCAGACAAAAGATAAATAAAGAAATATAGGATTTGAAAAACACAATGAGCCAACTAGATCTATGAGACATATACAAAACACTCTATGCAACAACAATAGATTACACGTTCTTCTCAAGTGCACAGGGGACATTTTCCAGGATAGACCATATAATGGGCCACAAATCAAGTCTCAATATATTAAAAAAGATATCTATCATACAAAGTATCTTCTCCAACCATAACAAGGATGAGTTAGAGGTCAACAATAAAAGGAAAACAAGAAAATTCAAAAATTTGTGGAAACTAAACAATGCACTCTTAACCAATGGTTCAAAGAAGAAATCATAAAGGAAATTAGAAAATCCTTAGAGACAAATGAAAATGGAAACACAACATACTAAAACTTATGGGTTGCAGTGAAAACAACGTTAAGAGAGAAGTTTATAGCTATAAACACTTACATTAAAAAAGAAGAAAGAGAGCTTCCCTGGTGGCGCAGTGGTTAAGAATCTGCCTGCCAATGCAGGGGACATGGGTTCGAACCCTGGTCCAGGAAGATCCCACATGCTGCAGAGCAACTAAGCCCGTGTGCCACAACTGCTGAGCCTGCGCTCTAGAGCCCGTGAGCCACAACTACTGAGCCCATGTGCCACAACTACTGAAGCCCGCATGCCTAGATCCCATGCTCTGCAATAAGAGAAGCCACTGCAAGGAGAAGCCCGTGCACCACAACGAAGAGTAGCCCCCACTAGCCACAACTAGAGAAAGCCTGCATGCAGCAACGAAGACCCAATGCAGCCAAAAATAAATAAATAAATAAATACATACATACATTAAAAAAAAAAAAAAAAGAAGAAGAAAGATCTCAAATCAACAAGGAACTAGAAAAAGAAGAGCAACCTAAACCCAAATCTAGCAGAATGGAGGAACTGATGAAGATTAGAGAAGAGATAAATAAAATATAGAATAGAAAAAAATTACAGAAAATGAATGAAACCTAAAGTTGGTACTTCAAAAAGATTAACAGAATTGACAAACTTTTAACTAGATTGACAAAAAAAAGAGAATTACTCAATTACTAAAGTTAGAAATGAAAGTGGGAACATTACTTCCAATTCTACAGAAGGATTATAAGAAAATACTATGAACAATTGTATGAGAACAAATTAGATAACCTCGATGAAATGTACAATTCCTAGAAACACAAAACCTACCAAGATTGAATCACAAAGAAATAGAAAATCTAAATAGGCCTGTAACTAGTAAGGAGATTGAATCAGTAATCAAAATCCTTCTGACAAAGAAAAGCCCTGGAGCTGATAGCTTCACTGGTGAATTTCTACCAAACATTTAAAGAAGAATTAACACCAATCCTTCTCAAACTTTTCTCAAAAAGTAAAGAGAGAACACTTCCTAACTTATTGTATGAGGCCAGCATTGCCCTGATATGAAAGCCAGACAAAGACACTGTAAGAAAAGAAAACTATAGACCAATACTCCTCATGAACATCGATGCAAAGATCCTCTACAAAATACTAGAAAACTGAATTCAGCAGCATATTAGAAGGACCAAGTGGGATTTATTCTTAGAATTCAAAGATGACTCAACCTATGAAAATCAATTAATGTAACACATCACATTAACAGAAAGAAGGAAAAAATCGTCTGATCATTTCAATTGAGGCAGAAAAAGAATTTGAAAAAATTCAGTACCCTTTAATGATAAAAACACTCAACAAACTAGGAATAGAAGGAAACTACCTCAACATAATAAAAGCCATACATGAAAAACCCACAGCTAACATTATACTCACTGGTGAAAGACTGAAAGCTTTCCCTCTAAAATCAGGGACAAGACAAGGATGCCTGTTTTTGCCACTTCTATTCAACATAGTGCAAAAAGCTCTAGCCAGAGCAAGAAAAAGAAATAAAATGCAACCAAATTAGTAAAGAAGTAAAATTAGCTGTTTGCAAACAAATGACCTTATATATAGAAAGCCCTAAAGATTACATACCAAAAAAAAAAAAAAAAAAAACTGTTAGTACTAATTAACAAATTCAGCAAAGTAGCAGGCTACAAAATCAACACCAAAAAAATTAGTTGTGTATCTATATACTAACAATGAACAATCCAAAATGGAAATTAAGAAAACAACTCCATTTACAATAGCATCAAAAAGAATAAACTTAGAAACTTACACTTAGGAATCAATTTAGCCCAGGAGGGAAAACACTTATACCCTGAAAACTACAAAACATTACTGAAAGAAATGAGAGAAGTCACCAATAAATGGAGACAACTTGTGTCATGGATTGGAAGACTTAATATTGTTAAGATGTTAACACTATCCAAAGCAATCTACAGATTTAATGCAATCTCTATCAAAATTACAATTGGGTTTTTGGTCAAGGTAGAAAACTCCATCTAAAGTTTATATGGAATCTCAAGGGACCCTGAATAGCCAAAACAATCTTGAAATGGAAAAACAAAGTTGGAGGATTTTACAAAACAATCTTGAAATGGAAAAACAAAGTTGTAGGACTACAGAGCTACAGTAATCAAAACAGTGTGGTATTACCATAAAGAAAAACATATAGACCAATGGAATAGAATAGAAAGCCCAGAAATAAATGCCAGTGTATAGAATCAAATTATTTTTGACAAGCATGCCAAGACCATTCAGTGGGGAAAGAAAAATCCTTTCCCAAATGGTGCTGGGAAAACTGGATATCCACATGTCAAATAATGAAGTTGGACCCTTTCCTAACACCATATACAAAAATTAATGCAAAATGGATCAAAGACCTAAACATAAGAGCTGAAACTATAAAACTCTTTGAAGAAAACATTGGAAAAAAACTTTATGACATTGCATTTGTCAATGATTTCTTATATATGACACCAAAGGCACAGGCAACAAAAGAAAAAAATAGATGAATTGGACTTCACCCAAATGAAAAACTTTGGTGCATCAAAAGACACTATCATCAGAGTAAAAAGGCAACCCACATAATAGAAGAAAATATTTACAAATCACAAAGCTAAGAGGGATTAATATCTGAAATACATAAAGGACTCCTAAAACTCAACAACAATAAAAACAGCTCAATACAAAAATGGGCCAAGGACTTGAACAGACATTTCTCCAAAGAAGATGTATATGAATGGCCAATAAGCACATGAAAAGATGCTCAACATCACTGATCATTAGGGAAATACAAATCAAAACCACAATGAGATACCACTTCATACCCTAATGGTGACTACCATCAAAAATAAAGAAAATCGGTATTAGCATGGATGTGGAGAAATTGGAACCCTTTTACATTGCTGGTAGGAATGTAAAATGGACAACTGCTGTGGAAAGCAGTGTGACAAAGGTGGAAGCAACCCAAATGTCCACTGATGGATGAATGGATAAAGAAAATGTAGTATAAATATACAGTGAAATACAGTATAAATATCCAGCCTTAAAAAGAAAGGAAATTCTGACACATGCTACAACATGAATGAACCTTGAAGACCTTATGCTAAGTGAAATAAGCCAGTCCCAAAAGGACAAATACTGCTGTGCAGTGTTGGTGGTATAGTGGTGAACATAGCTGCCTTCCAAAAGGACAAATACTATATGATTCCACTTATACAGGTACCTAGAATTGTCAGATTCTTAAAGAAGAAAATAGAATGGTGATGACCAGGGGCTGAAGGGAGGGGAGAATGGGGAGTTATTGCTTACTGGGCATGGAGTTTTATTTGGAGAAGATGGAAATTTTCTGGAGATGGATAGTGGTGATGATTGAGCAACTAAATGGTTAATGCCACTGAAGTGTACACTTAAAAATGGTTAATACGATAAATTTTATGTTAAGCAGATATTACAACAATTTTTGAGAAAGATATAATGGGGGGGAAGAAATGATGGGATGCAAATATGTATATGTGTAAACGTATGCTACATAGGAAGGCAAAGGCAGAAGTGGCTCTGATTTGAAGCTGTGGCCAACTACATCCTTCAAGAGTCAATTGGCAGGGATAACCCCCAGCAGCTATTGATAGCTGGTTTCAGAAGCTCCAGCTACAAGGCTGGAGGAGCAGGGTAGAGGGCCATCAGGCCACAGCCAGCTTGGAAACCCTGGTGAAACACAGGAGTGCTGTTCGGAATTTTGGCACAGAGCTCCATTAGCAGTTGGAATTGCTGCTCATGTTGTGTTCTAAGCCCTTGCAGGTGGTGAGCACCCGTGGGGAGGACTGGCCTTGGTGGTCCTTTCTTCTCCATGGCAGGTATTGTGCTGAGTGCTTTGTGCACTTAATCTCACCGGTTCCTCTTCATAAACTGAAGAGGAGGGATTCTTTTCCCTGTTCTCAGTGCACAAAGGCACTTTTCAGGGCTGTTTTCTAGCAGTGTCCTTTCCCTCTGTCCCCTCGGCCAGGCCTGGCCCAGTGCCCACCCAGGAAAGAAGGCTGGAGAGAACATCTCCTCTCCAGTCCCCAAGACATGTTGCACTGACCAGCCACACACATTCCTTCCATAGGGTCTTTGGATTTCCATTTTTGGCAGCTTTTTTATGCCAATCACCAGCCCTGTGGTCTGGGCCAGCAGAATGAGGGTTGTAGACTGGCCACCCAGGAGCCAGAGATGTCGTTTCTAAATGTGCTTTCGTCACACAGTATGGTCCCCACTGTGGCTTTTTTAAAAAAACAAATTTAATTAAAATCAAAATACAAAACAAAAATGTCAGGAATTCTGGGCTCTCTTAAACCTGGAAGGTCTGAGCACGTGGTCAGCCCTCGGGGAGCCCAGCGGAGCTGTGTTTTCTCGTGCCCACAGCTCTGGCCACCCTCTACCAGCCTCACCTGCAGGGTGGCTTGCTGGGGGTCCTCTCCCTGCATCTGCCAGTCTTCCTGCAGATCAGATCCATGCAAAGCAGGCTCGCTGCCCGCCCCCCATAACTGTCATGGGAGTCCCAGGACCTCCACATGCGGGGCCTGGAGACTTAAACACGAGGATCCATATATACGCCTGAGGGGCAGGGACTGGGCAGGGGAATAGGAGACATGGGCAGAGAAACTGAGGCAGGAGCGCAAGCCTAGTTTGGGGGGAAACTGTGACTCAGAAGCCACCCCTACCCCTCCCAGGCCTGGCCTGCAGCAGGTCAGGCCTGCTTAGGTCAGGTCCCCTCCCAACCCAGGTGCATTTTCCAGGGCAGTGGCATCTGATTGGCCCAGGCTGGGCTGGTGCCGCCCCTTGGCCAAGTGAGGGTGGGCCTCCCTGTTAGTCCCACCAGGACTGTTAGTATTCATCAGAGGGTGTGGTTATTCCCCAAAGCAAAACTCCTCTGTTTGTAGCCAGAAGGAAAGGAGATGGAGGCCAAGAAAGCAGACCCAGCCAATGGAGGTGCCAAGAGGGGTGGATTTGATTCTGGAGCTCAGGTCTGGGCTGGGAAGGAGATGTGGCACCTGGGAGAGGAGGTCCTCTGTGCACCTGGGCCCACAGGCCAAAGTTAATACCTGGAAGGGATGGCCTGTTCCCGTAGGGGCCACTGTGACCCTGGGCCAACCAGCATGGGCTTTTTCTCTCTTCGTGTTTTGGGCACTGCTGGTCACACCTCAAGTGTCTGACCGAGTCCCTCTGACACTGTGGCCTGGGGATACCAGCATCAGTGCCCAGGTGGGCTGATGGTCAGGAACAGGGCCTGGGGTTCAGACACACCTGTGCTCAAGTCCCAGCTCTTCCATATACTCAGCATGAGCGCTGGGTACCTTCCTTTCCCACTCTGAGCCTCAGTTTCTTCATCTGTAAGATGGGAGGCCTAAGGGATGAGATGGGGCATCAGGCAGGGAAGATTGGCCTTCCCAGGTCAGGACCCAGGCTTCTCCCCAGCCTCCCTCCCACAGACTCTAATACTTGAATGCCTGGTGTGTTGGCCACACCTCACCATCCCTTTTTGCACTGTTCAATTTCAGGCTTCACTGCCTCTCACCTGCACCACTGAGTCACTTGAATGCCACCTATCTTGACCGAGCACCCACTGTGCGTGTACGTCAGGGGGCCGGGCCCTAGAGTACAGCAGTGGGCGAGCCAGCCTCCTCCTGGAGAGAACACAATGCCAGGAGACCAAGGCCAGTGTGAAGTCTGGGGGACTGGGGAGGCCCAGGGGTCCCAGGGGTCAGGAGGCATGCCAGGCAAGCAGGTGCAGCGTGTTCGAAGGTGTGGTGTGTGGCTAGTCCTGGGGTAAAGGGGCCCTCACCAGGACACATCAGAAAGTGGACTTTGCATTCAAACCATGGCTGGGCCACTGTTGGTTGCGTCCCCTCAGGGGGTCACGGCGTGAGCATGCCCGCAATCCCACCACCCGCCATAGCCCTGGGATGTGTTCAGGTGTTCCAGGGGCCTTTCGTCTTCTCAGCTATGTTTGATGACTGAGCTCGACCTTCATTCAGCTTGAATGGATAGCACCAAGACAATAACAACATACATCGGGACAAAGGGGGCATGCACATCAATGAAGCATTTTTTCAGTGTCCCACTGTAATTTTATTCATTGGAATAATATTGCTTGTATCGTGTCATATGTGCAGTTTTCTCTCCTGCCATTTTCACTTCGTTACATCATAACCATTTCTATGTTATCACTGAGTCCTCATAACTGTCATTTCAACGGCAACAGAAACTCCACTAATGGGTATGTGACAGTGTCCTGTCCGTTCTCCTTCTGTTCATCATCTGTGGCGTTCTGCATTTTGTTCACTGCTTATAATTAACACCAAAGCAAACTCCTTTCCAAAACTTTTCCTCTTTAGATTATTTTCTTGGGATAAATTTCCAAGGATTTGATTAAGGTGAAAGAACACTCTCAAACATAAGGCTCTTTGCACATCGAGTCAAATCTTGTCCTATTCAAAGGGGCTGTGATGGTGTATAGCCCTGCCCAGCAGTGTTTAAAGGGCTGTTCCAACATGCCAGACAGCACTGGTTGTTTTGTTGTCTTGTTCATTTAGTGGCTATAAAGCAGACACCTACTGGAGTCATACCATGCAGTTGTCTATCCACACACACACACACACACACACACACACGGAGTCCCAGGCCCCCAGGCAAAGCAAAGAGAGATAACTTGAAACAGCTCTTTAGATGGGGCACAGACGGAGCAGCCCGCCAGCCCGCCAGCCCGCTCGGGACCTCTATGCCGGCCCTGTACTCCCAGCTGCTGCTCGTGTACACCATGCAGGCTGTGTGCTTAGAAGCACACATTGGGGAACTACTGGTGATTTCAAGGATTCTCAAGGGAAATTGTGACAATAAACAATTTTCCCAGCATCATTGGCTTCTTTTAAAATTGTGGTAAAATACACATAACATGAAATTTACTATCTTAACCATTTTTAAGTGTGCAGTTCAATTGCATTAAATACATTCACATTGTTGTGCAACCACCACCAGCATCCATCTCCAGAATTCTTTTTAGCTTGCAGAACTGAAGCTCTCTGTGAATAAAAGTAACTCCCCATGCTCCTCCTCCCCTGGGAGCCACCTTCTACTGTCTGTCTCTATGAACTTGACTACTCTAGGAGCTGCATGTAAGAGGAATCATACAGATTTGTCCTTTTGTGTCTGGCTTATTTCACTCAGCATTAGAGTCCTCAAGTTTCACTCATGTGGTAGCACGTGTCAGAATGTCCTTCCTTTTTAAGGCTGAATAAATAGCCCATCGTATGTATACATCACATTTTGTTATCCATTCATCTGTTGATGGACAGTTGAGGTGGCTTTTTAAAATTACCCCGATAGCTAGTGGGAAGCAGCCGCATAGCACAGGGAGATCAGCTCCGTGCTTTGTGACCACCTAGAGGGGTGGGATAGGGAGGGTGGGAGGGAGGGAGACGCCTGAGGGAAGAGATATGGGAACATATGTATATGTATAACTGATTCACTGTGTTATAAAGCAGAAACTAACACACCATTGTAAAGCAATTATGCTGCAATAAAGATGTTAAAAAAAAAATTAGCACTGGACATCCAAACAATGGATTACTGTGGGACAGTTAAAAAATAAAAGGCATGAGCATGCTCTGTCCTGCCATGGGAAGATTTCCAAAATGTACTGTTAGTGAAAAGAGCACAGGAGAGTGTGTGCAATACACTACTTTTTGTGTAATAAAGAAAGAAACGAGGGAATATATATATATTTATATTTTCTTGTCCTTGTATACAGAAGGACAGAAAAATAGGTAAGAAATTAATAAAAGCAGTTACTATGGGAGAGGGTGAATGGGGGCCACTTCCGCAGCCCGTCTGTGTTCCCAGTAGGCTGGAGCCCCTGCTCAAGGGAGGAGGATGAAGTCTGTGCCAGCACACCTTCGGGGAGGGGCGGGAGGAATGTGAGGGCAGTACCGTGGCTCTGACCACACCCACCCTATCTCAAAGGCATACCCAGATGCAGGAAGTCATCATCCCCTCTCCCCTTGCCCGGGCACACCCTTCAGAGCCTCAGTGGTCCAGTCTCTCTGCATGCCCCAACCCCTTGCCAGCTCTGAGAGGTCCTGTCCATCTGCAGCCACTCCATGCGTGCACACATGAATGACCGTCAGCAACAGCAGGAGACACCAGAGACTGCAGCAGGGAGACAAGCCCATCCATCCACTGATACTCAGGCCAGGGCCCAGCTGGCAACACGATGGGTGCTTGGAGGTGGGAGGGCAACATTGGCCACCCATCTGCTCTCTGGGCATCCCTGTGAGTCATAATGGTTCTGGCCCCCAGCTCCACGCAACCCCTGACCTCCAGTGTAAACTTGCTGCTTCGGAACAGAGCTGGGTCCAAGCCCTCCCCCCTTCCTCGTGTGTCCGGCCCCCCCCACCCGGCCCCCAGTACCAGGCCAAACCTGAGGTGTTCTGGATGCTTCCCAGCTCATCTCTTGAAGTTGTGGCTTCCCGGCTTCCCCAGAAAGGCCCCTCTGCAGCCCCTCTCACATTGTCTGACAGACCACCCTGAGCTACAGAGAGGTTTCCAGAATCGCCTCCACCTCCACTACTGGCTCATCTTTCAGAAAACTGGGATCTGGGACAGGCTACAGGGAGGAGGTGCCAGGCGTCTGGCAGGAGAGAGCGGACCTTGCCGGCCTCAAGAGCGTTCTGTCTAGTGGAACTGGGCTCCGGTTCTGGGCTCTGGGTGTGGGGCAGAGGCAGCGCCCACCCCAGAGTTAACCACCATTCCCTGCAGGGCAGCCCCCGTGTGCCCTCATGTGCAGCAGCTTTCCCACTGGGATGGACAGGAGACAATTTTGTGAAATTTTACAGTTTCATCAACTGAAAATTGAACACTCACAACTTTGCTGGAAAGGTGAAATAAAGCTGCGGCTGTCTCTAGGGCTGGGACTGTCCAGGCCGCTGTCCAGACTGGTTCCCACACCCTCCCTGCACCGTAACCCAGTCCCTGCACGCCCTGGGGACGGCCCTCTGCGGGGCTGCTTCTGATCCCCAACATCAGCTTGGACTCTCCAAGTCCCTCTGTCTTTACTTTCAGGGCCAGGTCACCAGGGAGCAGGAGAAGTCAGAAACAGGCTGGGGCCAGGCTCTGCCATGGGGACAGCAGGGGTGAGGTGAGAGGGGCAGTGGGGAGGCTGCTTCCTGGAAGGCCCCTGTGGTGAGCCTGCAGGACTCCACAGTTAAGGCTGCGGGGGCTACTCGAACATCGTGTGGGAGATGGTTAAACAGTCACAGGCTTGGCCAGGACTCGTCGCCACGAGTGCCCCAAAGGCTTCGTTCAGGAAGACTGGCCA
Organism: Balaenoptera ricei; assembly: GCF_028023285.1. NCBI lineage: Eukaryota > Metazoa > Chordata > Mammalia > Artiodactyla > Balaenopteridae > Balaenoptera > Balaenoptera ricei. Next base: position 164,641,413 of record NC_082641.1, read on the forward strand.
ACAGGCATATGTGCAGAGCCCGAGGGAGGAAGCACTGTCCAGTGCACACTCGTGGACGGGTGCCTGCTGCAGGCCAGGACCTTGACTCAGGGCTGGGTCAGAAGACATGTGTGCTCTGGCCCCACCTGGAGGAGGTCTGGCTGGAGACCTTTCTCTGTACCAGGCACCAGCAGCACCCCAAGCACTCCACAGTGCCGACAGGGAGAATCTGCTGATGCCCACCGGAAGTCAGGCCCAGCCTTGAGGGGTTGCTGCAGGGAAACAGGGAAGGTCCCACGTAGCGGGAGTCACTTCAGCCACGTGCAGAGGGATGGAGGATTGAAGATGGTGGGAGAGCCTTCCTGCAGTGGGGGAATAGCTGGACAGGTCAGTGGGCCCCAATCACAAAGAGCCTGGAAGGCCAGGCTATAGAGGACAGTCATTTGGCTGCACCTGAGAGAAACTCAAACAGACTCATGTAATGGAGCAGTCCACAGAGCAGCTTCGGGCACAGCAGGATCCAGGGCCTCACCCACTGAACTCAGGAATGTGCTCACTTTCCTGGCTCCTTGAGGGACAAGATGGTCCCAACAGTGCCATTCCACTGCTCAGGGACCCAGGGGAAAGAGCTTTCAAGTGCCACAGAAGTTCTAGGATTGCATCTGAGCCCTCTAGTTTGGATCAGGTCCACCCCTAATTCATTCCTGTGGCCAGCGGCAGGGCAAATATGCTGATTGTCTAACCCTGGTCAAAAACAACCTTCACTGCGAGTAGGAGTGGATACTGGAAACAGTCAGTCCCTAAACGGCTAGGACTGGTAATGGAAAAGAGATGATTCCTGGGGACGCAGTGGCTATGGGGTGGGGGGCATCCCTCCCTGGCAGCCCTCCCAGGAGGTGATCACTGGGCTCAGGTGGGCACAGAAGAGCCTATGGGAGGCAGGGCCTGCCCAGCCAGGATCCCGGGGGACCAGCAGGTCCAAATGCCCCTTGCCATTGCAGGTAGGCATGCCCCGGACACTGGGCACCTCCGACATGGTCACTCCAGGCAGCCTCGGCCCACCCCGCCCTGAGCCCACGGATGGTGAGCAGGCCGGGCAGCCCCTCCTGGATGGAGCTCCATCCTCAGCCTCCCTGGACGCCCTGATCGAGCAGCTGGTGCCCAAAGCTGACTACTACCCTGAGGTGGGTGATCCACCCAGTGGGGAGGAGGGGTAGCAGACTGGGCTGTCTTCCACCAGGCATGGGGGAGACAGCAGAGCTGGGGCTGGCTGGGCCTGGGGGTGGAGTAGGCTGGGAGGCACGTCCTTCCATGCCCTTGTGAGCACATGCTGCCTTTCTCCCGTATCCCCCCAGAAAGCCTACATCTTTACCTTCCTGCTGAGCTCCCGCCTCTTCATCGAGCCCCGGGAGCTCCTGGCCCGAGTCTGCCACTTGTGCATCGAGCAGCAGCAGCTGGACAAGCCAGTGCTGGACAAGGTGAGAGGCAGGGCAGGGCCGGGGGCCCCCGAGTGTACTGGCTCTCCCCTGACATGCACTTGTGAATCAACATCTTGGAGAGGCAGCGATTGCTCCCGTTCTCCTGACAAGGAGCCCACAGGGGTTTCTGACTTGTCTGAAGCCCAGAGCCAGAAGGGACAGAGTCAGAACCTTTAACCCCGGTGCTGTTTTCCAATGCCCTAGGGGAGCCCTTGAGCTCACACAGCCCAGACCTGGGCCCCCAGAGTCCCATGAGTAGGTCCCCATCTGTGGCCTGGGATGGCCCTGCAGTGCCTGCTGGTCTCCCTGCCCCCAGCACCCTCTGTTCCACCCTTTCTTCTTCTGCGGGTCCACTGTTGGCTCAGCCTTCCCTCGGTTCCCCGTATCCTTTCCTCTGTCCCTCGCCATATCCCATGGGCTGCAACTGTCCATTTATACGTGTGTCAGTAGGGTTCCACTGTCCAGTGATAGAAACCCAGTTTCAACTGGCCTAAGGCAAAGGGACTTTACTGGCTCATGTAACTGCAAAGTCTCAAGCTACCACTGGCTTCAGGGGCTCAAACACCATTAAAACGTGGTCTTTCTCCCTAAGACCCCTTGCTTTGTTTTCCTCTGGGCCAGCCTCACTCTTGCTCAGGCAGGTTCTCTGCACGGTGACTGGTGGCCTCCGCGGCTCCAGGGTCATGGTCTACCCTTCCCAATCCTGTGGAAAGAGGATCCCGATAAATAAAAGCCCCGATCTCATTGGCTTAGCTTAGGCCACATGCCCCTCTGTGAGCCAATCACGGTGCATGATGGGGGTGTGCCATGCCCTGATTGGCCAGCACTGATCTGGGACCATTCCTGGAGCCCTGGGTCAGGATCAGCTGGGAAGGATGGAGAGGGGGACCCCACAGGAAAACTGAGATGCTGTCACCACAGAAAGGGAGATGGGATGACTGGCAGTTACAAACAAGAGATGACCCCCATTCCAAACGTGTGTCTGTCCCCCTCTGCTCCGCTGTGGTCAGCCCCCATTCCCATGTCCCGTCTCTGTCTCCTGGCGCAAAGAAGGCACGAGACCCACCCCGCCTCGGCCATTGCTGCTGCCCCTCGGACAGCCCAGACGCACAGTGAGTGGCTGAGACAGTGGCTGCTGTGACCCCCACCTCCCAAGCAACCCTCACCAAATGCAGACGACCCTTGGCTTGCCTTGCAGGCCCAGGTCCGGAAGTTTGGCCCCAAACTGCTCCAGTTGTTGGCCGAGTGGACAGAGACGTTCCCGCGGGACTTCCAGGAGGAGTCGACCATCAGTCACCTGAAGGACGTGGTGGGCCGCATCGCCCCCTGTGACGAGGTGGGCAAGCCAAGCGGGATTCTCTTCACCTTGTCTACACCCTCACACCCCAGATCTGAGCCTGTTCCTGGGCTGGCCTCAGGGTCCTCATCTCCCCACCAGCACACTGCAGCCCCTCTAAAATCAGCCCCTTTCTGCCCCATCAGAGAATCAGGCACTGCAGAGCTGGCAGGGAGAGCAGGCCTCTGGCTCCAGGCCTGGTCTCTTGACCTTCCTCCTGTCCTGCTCTCCTCAGTGGCATCAGATGGCAAGTGAAGGGCTCTTGTGGCTGCGTGGTCGGGCCATTGGTCAATGACCCATTAGGATGGCCTGGCAGAACCCTCTTCCCCAGTAGCTTGGAAGGCAGCCAGTGTACTGGCATCTGGTGCCTCTGCGCCCCACACCCTGCCCTGCTCTCCCAGCTGCATTACTCTGGGGAAGGCACTTAAAGGTGAAAGAGGAACAAAACTCCCTACTCCCTACCTCCCAGGATTAGGGTGAGAACACTGAGGGGGAGTGCATGTAGCTTGCCTTGGGAGGAGACTGAATGTGGCAAGCTGAGAGCTGGTGACATGCCCCACAGTGGGTCTGAACACAGAGCCAGCCAGAGCAAAGGAGAACTGCCAAGGCAGGCTGGGCACCAGGAAACTGTAAAGTCCAAGGCCTCACTGAGGCTCAGAAAGGGATGCCCTGCCCTGAGGTCATCTCACGTAGCCAGCAAGTTAGTTGTTCTGAGAGCTCGGTGACATGAGGGTCATCTCCTCCTCCTCCTTTGCATCCCCGATCCATCTGGGGATTATAACACTTGGCTTAGGTTGCAGCAGAAAGGAGGCTCAGGGAAGGCTCAATGATTGGGTGGATCAGGAGGATGAAGCGGGAAGGGGAGATGCTGACTGACTGGCTTGGTACATAGTTGGCTACGTTGATGGATGAGTCGAGGGGGAAAGAAAGATGTTTGGGCAGTTGGGTAGGCAGGGAGATTTATGGGATAAGTGGATGTGGAGAGATTGATGGAAAGAAGTGGAGGAGAAAGGTAGAAATGATAGCTAGATGAGTGGGTAGATGGATGACTAGATGGATGGGAAGGTGAGTGAATGGGTAAGTGGATGGGTATGTGTGGGTATGGATGGGTGGGTGAGAACATGGATGGGAAGTTGGGTGGGTGGATGGATGGACGGACGGTGGATGGATGGATGGATGGGTGGGTGGATGGACGGATGGTGGATGTATGTATGAATGGATGGATGGTGGATTGATGGTGGATGGATGGATGGATGGATGGTGGATGGATGTATGAATGGATGGATGAGGGCAAATGTTAGAATGGAGGGAGGAAGGATAGATAAGTGAATTGATGGATCTGTGGGTGGGTGACTGTATAAAAGGGGAGGTGCGCAATAACAGATGGGTGGGAAATAGATGGTTGCAGGGACAGTAAATGGATTGATGGATGGATGGAGCAGAGGGTATGTAGTGGGATGAGAGCCCAGTCCTCTGCTTTATCTCCCTCCCCCCCCCCACCCCACAGTAGGCCTTCAAGCAGGTGAGGTCTAAGCCATTGACAAGATGGATTATCTGCCCTTATCAGGCCTGCCTCTGCCATTGGCAGAGCAATTTCAGAGGCAGACCCTGCCATTCTGGCCATGGTGGCATGGCATGGGTGTAAGTCCTGGGCTTGTTTCCTTGAGAAGCTGTGCCTCCTCACTGAGCCCTCAAGAATCTGTCAGGACTGTGCCGGGAAATCTTTTCTAACTACCCAGTGGATGAAAACAAGATACAACCAAGACCTATGAATGGGCTACTGAAAGCAGTCATCCACCAGGTGTGGATTTTCAAAGCAGAAATAACTCATTCAGGGCATTTCTCATTCCTTCCCTTGGAATCCAATTGGGTGTGCTGAGTGGTGTGCACTGGACCTGGGATTCCCTAGTCCCCATGCCACCCACCCAGGCTCAGGCCAGGGGTGCCCCATGTGTCTTTGTGATCCCCAAGTTGCCCTTCCCCAGAAAGCACCTGCTCCAAGGGGATGTCCTGTAGGTGCTGGTTTCCCTCCCCTGGATGCTGCGGGTGGACTGCAGGCTGCTCCCCTCCCAGCACAGGCACAGTCTCAGCTGGGAAAGGAGCTGGTGAGCCCTGAACCAAACTGATGAGGCCGGGCCCACAGGACTCAGAACATGAGGTCTGGGTCAGACCTTCTGAGCCCAGATCCCAGCTCAGAAACCACAGCTGTGTGACTTTGGGCAAGGTGCTTCCCCTCTCTGAACTTCAGTTTCTTCATCAGTCAAATGGAGACGATAACTGCTCCCACCCACACAGGTCTGCGGCAAAGGCCCTGAAGTCACGTGTGCTCGTATTTCAGCACTCGGTAAATGTGAGCTATGATGAGGAACAAATTCTTTCCAAAATTCAGGTACATGGGGATTATTTTTAACTTTTTTGAAACTTTTGTTATGGAACATTTCAAACATATACAAACATAGATAATAGTAACCATGAACTCCTGTGTGCTCACAGCCTAGCTTCAACAATTATCAACATTTTGCCAAACTTGTTTCTTCTATCCCCTCACACACTTCCCCTCCCTCCAAATTATGTTTTTAAATCATAAGCATTATATCTTTTGCTCCAAAAACATTTCAGAATCATCTTGTAAAAGATTTCTTACACAGAGATAGGATCAAATGATATAAAGTGTTGTGCATAATACAGTGAGATGAGCCCAAGTGTTTTCAGAACTGCGTGTCTTTGGGCAAGTTACTTAACCTGTCTGGACCTTAAATTAATTTCTGTAAGAGGGAAGATGATAAGCCCTCCCTCAAAGGGCTGTGAGGAGAACAATGTTGCTTGGGAACGTGGAGGAGGTGGTACAGGGCCAGGAAGGAGTGGGGTGTCCCCATCCAAGTGGCTGTGGAAGGTGACACCTTTCTCTTTCTTCCTGCCCCCCTGCCACTTCCTGGAAGCCTCATGTCCTCACTGTGCTCCCCACCACCTCTCAGTAACCGGGAACAAGGGGCTGGAGCGGCTCTGGGAAGGCCATTCTCTATGACTGTGGGTTCTGTGCTGCTCCGTCCACCCTCGGCTCCCGTCCTGGTAGGTTGCGCTCAGCAGTTACAGCTCAGGAAGGCCAATGCCGAGGCTGAGGGAGACTGGGGGATCGCAGGAAGGCCTAGAGGGTCACAGCCCCGGTGGGGGAGACAGGACAGGAGGACAGCAGTGCCTTGGCCACACCCACTGGGCTGGCCAGAGGAGGCTGACTGTACGGGCAGCCCTCCCTCCTCGCTCTGGCCTTGCTTTCCCACTCACATGGCTGTCTACTGGCTCCCCGCAAGGGCACAGGTGGTGGACCGCTGACTCAGAGAACGAGCTGGCAGTGGGTGCAGAACTCCTTCCTGTGCAGGTGGGCTAAGCCCGTTGGACATTGGCCGTGGGCTGGCTCAGGTGGGAGCTTTCAGGAACTTCAGAGAACAAGGGCCCGTACTTGTCTGGATGGAAATGGATCCTAATGAAACACTCGGTCCAAGAGAACTTGGAGGCACCTGGAGACCCATGGCCACCACCCAGGCCACCCTTGGACGGCGACCTCTACACTCACACCCGGCTCCGTGCATGCAGCAGGCGGCTCTGTGAGAATGACAGAGAAAACAGCCCAGCCCCCATCCTCCCAGCTCACAGGCGAGCCACTGGGGGGGAGCTGAGCCATGCTGGGCGCACCCTGGCGCTCCGCATGTGGGCTCCTGACAAGGAACACACTGGCGTTCTCAGCGGTAGGTCCCTGGGCCTGCCCGGATTCACTGAGCTCTCCCAGACTGTGTCCACAAGGTGTAGAAATCAGTGAGAGAATGAGGGGAGGTCAAAGAGAAGGTCAAATACCTTCCCCACATTCAGAGGGGGAACAGAAGATTCAGGAAAAAACCAACAGACAAGCTTGAGGTTAACACTATTGGAAAATTTTTAAATGAATTAGCACGCAAGCAATGGCAATTGTTTGGAGTGAATATTGGTTCAATAGAAACAAGTCCTGCTAAATTGTCTGCATATTTTTTAAAAATAGGGCCAGTGCCTGGTTCTATCAAACTGTAGCCACAGACGCACTACATCCTTGACTTCAGTAGGGCTCTGAAGTCTGCCTTGGAGAGGCTGACTGACTAGAAGCAGGTGAAGGCCAGTTTTATCTAATCAGCAAATATGTGTGGGCCCCTCCTGTTCATGCTGGGGACCAGCAAAGAGTGACCCAGTGTTGCCTTCATGGAGCTGGTACTCCAGTGAGAGGCTTGGACAAGGGCTGTGAAGGAAGGGCACGGAGCTCGGAGGGAGAAGGCTGTACAGGTCCTGCCTGGGTCATGGGGCAGGAGGGACAAGGGGTCAAAGGGATGGGGGAGTGGTCTGTGTCTGGAGCACAGAAAAGAGGAGCAAGGGCTACACGGAGGCCATTGAGCATGGCCAGAGCTGACCTCAGGGCCTCCAAGCCATGTCAGGCTCTTTGTCTTTGCAAAAGCAGGGAAGCAATTTAGGGAAGGAGGGTGCAGTGGTCAAATGTGCATTTTGAACAGAACACTCTTGCTACAGGGTGGAATGGAGAGAGGCTGGCATGAATGCATGGGGTCCACTGAGGAGGCCACTACAGCCACCAGGGAAACGACTATGGCCTGGACCACATACACTGTGGTGGAAGACAAGCACGGAAATGGAAGAAAGCAAAATCAAGAGGGTTGGTGATGGCCTGGAGGGCCTGAGGGAGAAGGTGGTTTGAGGATGGCTCCACGTCCAGGTGCCTGACGCCACTGCTCTGTTCACCGGACAGGGATGCAGGTGGAAGAGGCAGCCCTGGGGAGGAGAGCATGACTTCTTGCATGCATCAGGTCCAGGTGGCCCCTTGCCCACATGGCTCTGGAGATCAGAGGAGAAGGTTGTCCGCACACGAATACTGAACGACACTCTGCACATGAACCAGAAAACCCAGGAATGAAGTACAGAGGATGGTGAAGAGAGGAATAGACAGAGGCAGGAGGAACCCAGCATCCAATCACAGTGCAGACAGCCACGCCTGCAAACAGCCCAAGGCAGGAGAAACTGGGGAGCTGAGGCAGATGCTGCCTGAGAAACAGCCCCTGGCTTTCATGACAGGAGGTCCTTGGTGCCAGTGAGAGTTAGTCTGGTGACAGGAGGGGAGCCAGATGGGGTGGTGGAGGGTTGAGTGGGAAATGCGGGATCTCAACAGCCAATGTAGCCACCTCTGGGCTGGGTAGCAGAGAGAGGTTGGGGGTTGGTGGAGGTGTCGGGGATCACCGGTGACTGTGTCACCGGGGCTGGCTCTGGCTGGACCTAACTCACTATCTTCCTGGCACTCAGATGAAGACCTGGGAGGCAGCATGTGTGCTGACCACACTTTTGGATACAGCAAAGCTGATACGGGTTGTTCCTTCCACTGGCGACAAAGGGAAGAGTTGGACCTCAGTTTACCCACACACTGCCCAGCTAACCCATGGGTGCCTTCTGGGTCTGCCCCCCACAGCTCTGGGAGTTAGGGTTAGTGTTAGGGTTTGGGTTCGGGTTCGGGTTTCCTGTGTCCTGAGGGCTCTACCACAGCTGCCCTGGCCACTCCACAGAGAAGCACTTTCATAAGGGGCTGGGATGCCACCTCCATCACCAGAGCTCTGGGCACCAGCAATGCTGGACCTCAGTGCTCCTTTGAGCCCCATCAGAGACTTGAGGAAACACTAAGGTCCCCCAGGCAAGCCCTACGCCCTACGCCCCACCTGAAAAAATGCCTCTGGGTTTGCGTGCATGAAGGATGTGCACTTTTTCTATCTGAAATTACCTGGCAGGACTGACTACCCACAGCCTTCTTCTGAGGCCTCTGGGACCAGGCCCTGCTGGGAACCTGTCTGCCTGACACCTTGCTGTTGCCAGGAGTCCAGGCCCCGGATGCCCACTGCCACTTCCAGGCCAGCTCCTGGCTCGAGGGGGTTGAATCCACCTCTGGGGGATCCATTTGCTGACCAGTCGGGGGCCTGTTCTGTGGGCTACTGACCAAACCTTTGGGAATGGGTGGACATCTTGCTCAGTAAACCCAGCTAGTCTGATGCACCTTCCTTGGAAAGAGGGGTCTCTGAGGGGCAATAATCAGTTTCCCCGTGGGGTGGGACGGTGGTCCCTGCACCAAGCCCAGAGCATCTGAGCTGCATGGTGAGGGGCTCTGTCGGTACAGTAAATGGTTATCAAGTGTCCACTGCATGCCCAGAGCTGTGACGCAGAGAGGTTAACACGGACTTCCCTGCCCCTGTCGAGCTGTCATTCTGCAGGGGAGTAAACAACCCCAATCATCTCCTGCAGTGGTCCCATAAGGAAGTCACACAGGGTGAGCTGGAGACAGAGTGCCAGGGGCAGAGGATGAACAGGAAGGCTGGTCAGGGAAAGCCTCTCTAAGCTAGGCCTGGGAGACAGGAGGGGACCCCCATTGAAGCCAAGCAAAAGACTAGCGCCCAGGGCAGGGCCCATTCCACATCTCCCTCCTCTCTCCCTCCACTCCCTGGCGGTCCCCACCCCACGCTGCCCCCTCTCCCCAGACAGCTGGGGGGGGGGGGCTTGCACACAACCACCCTCCCTAATGTGTGCTCTTCTTGGCTCCCACTGGTGATCCTGCAGCCTTCTCCCCAGCCAGCCTTGACTGTAGGCCCCAAACCCAGCCTGCCCTGGATTGGGTCCTGTTTCAGGGTGGGGGAGGTGCAAGCACACCTAGGAGCAGCCCATCCCTGACAGCTGGGGAGCCTGCCTGCCTCAGATATTAGATATGCGGAGACAGGTTTCCAGGCCTGAGCACCCTCTCTCTACCCACCTCCAGGCATACCGAAGGAGGATGCATCAGCTCCTGCAGGCTCTGCACCAGAAGCTGGCGGCTCTGGGCCAGGGGCCGGAAAGCCTGCTGGGCACTGACAAGCCCATCTCCTACAGGAACAAGCCTCCAGCCTCTATCCACAGGGAGCTCCTCAACATCTGCAGTGACCCCTACACACTGGCTCAGCAGCTGACCCACGTGGAGCTGGTGAGCAGGCCCACACCGCCCTCCACTCAGACCCAGAGCCTGGAACACTGAAAATAGCCGGCCATCCCGCCAACTCCCCATCTTGTCCCCCACCTGGTCTCAGCCTAACCCAGGGCCTGAGCCCATCACATCAGGGCCACCCAGGCATCTCCAGAGCACCCTGACTCTGGAGCAGTCTCTCACCACACCTGGGGCGAGGAACAGGAAGGCTGGAGGTACCAGCCCTGCCCAACTTTGACCTCTGGCCTGCCTGAGAGTCCAGGCCTGGGACAGAGGAACTAGGTTCAGATCCTGCCTCTGACACCATCTGATGTGTGATCCTCCCACATCTAGGGCCTTCCCCACCCGGGCCTCGGTTTTCCCCATCCAGGACTCACACAGTCACATTGTACCCACCCCAGCTTTCCAGAGAAGCGCAGACAGGCCTTCCTGTGTGTGAAAGGGATGCCCTGGCCTAACCTGCAGTATATTGGGTTCCTTGTAGATGCAGAGGCCAAAGGGGCCTGGCCAGAGAGAAGGGAAGCTGGGGAGAAGGGTTCTTTTCTTTTAAACCTCCATCATCTACGGCGCCCTTACTGCTTTCCAGGCATTATATTCAAGATTTACATGCACTATCTCATCTTCCCACCACCTTGCCAGATAGGTGCTATTATTATTCTCTTTTCACAGATGAGGAAGCTGAAGCCCAGAGTGTTTAAGTGACTTGCCAGAAGTCACACAGCAGAAGGGATAGAGCCAGGATTCAATTCTGACCCAGACCCCATGCTCTTAGCCACCAGGCCTACCCTGGAGGGAGCAGGTCATTTCAATTACCCGATTTCGAACCTGGTTTCCTAGGTATCACCCCACAAGCACTCCCTATGGAGACATTGACCCCTGCCCCCATGAAATACAGCAGCCCCTGAGCATGGGAAAGGAGGGGCTGCCCCCTTCAAGATGGTGCTGAGAGCTCTGTGACAACCCAGAACAGGGCTGTAGAGGCCCGGTGAGAAGGGCAGGTGGGCCCATGCCAGGCCCCCAGGGAGCATCCCTTCCCCATACATTTCCCCTTTTCCCGACTCCTTTTCTGTCTCTGGTGCAGGAACGGCTACGACACATTGGACCTGAGGAGTTTGTCCAGGCTTTTGTGAACAAGGACCCTCTGGCCAGCACAAAGGTAGAAGGCCCTTGGACGGACTGTCCCAGCAATGACCCCCGCTCACCGGTCCCTCTGGGGATCCCCGGAGCATCAGATGAGCCAACTTCAGAGGGACCAAGGGCAGATGGGCTTGGAGGGGTCGTGCCCACTCCACCCATGCCCCTAGCCCAAGGCCATCACACCCCAGCAGCCCTGAGTCCCGGGGAAGCCTGGGAGGGCGGGATGAGCCTGGCCGGGTCACCCACCCAGCGAGGGCGGAGTGGCGGTCGAGGAGCAGAAGCCCTGGGTGGGTTAGAGGGTAGAGAGGTTCGCACGGGGCCCGCTCCAAGACGCCATGTGCCCTCCCGGTGCTTTGCGGTGGGCGCCGATGCCCTCTAGCGGCCACTCGGGGGAACGCGGGCTGGTGCAAGCTGCCCAAGGAAGTTAAGGGCATGCTCTTCCCTCTGAAGGTGGAATTTCAGAGCCTGCCCCTCTCTCCCAGAGCCCAACCAGCAGTTAGCCTGGTGCTTATCAAGGAGTTAAATCCGAACCAGAACTGGAAATATCCTGTCTTCTGCCCTGGCACCTAATAAAAGAAGAGCAAACTAAATATGCAATTGCATTTCACCTCTCGGATAAGCAAAGATTAAACATTATGGGTGTGTATGTGCAGGGAAAGGGACCGTCTCATACACGGCTGGTAAGGGGTGAAACTGGCACAGCCACTTTGGAGAGCAGCATGGCAATAGCATCAACACTTGAAATATATACACTCCAGACCCCAACTTTCCACAACTAACAATTTACCCTGCAGATATACACACACATGTACACAAAGATGTATGCACAAAGATATTGGGAATAACTTTCTGTGCTTTATGACCAAAGGCTGGAAGCAAACTACCTTACCATCCACAGGGACTCGATTAAACATTATAATACATCCATACATAGAATGCTATGCAACTATTAGAGTAAGAGCGACTGTAAGAATGGAATAATCACCAAAGGTCCATTGTTGACAGAAGAAAGTAGAGTGAAGAGCAGTGGCAAAGAGTATGTGACCATCTGTGTAACAACAACAGATAGGAGGGTGCATGATACATATCTCCTTGCACACGCGTGTGGACAATCTCTAGGAATACGGATTACTCTGGGGAGCCCAGCCTGGAGCTGGGAGCAAGAGTGGGAAGGAGACTTTGCTACTCTTAGTGACTTGTTTGTTGTTCTGTTTTGTTTTGTTTGGGGTTTTGGCCATTTCCAAGTATTATTTTTTATTGTGAAATACATCAAGATTGCCCGTGACATTTCTTTACCCACACTACTGTAGATGAACATTTTTGTGTTATTTCCAGACTCTTGGCTATTGTAGATATTGCTGCTATGAACATTCTTACACATTTCTAATGTATGTGGGTACATTTTTTCTAGGGCATCAGTTCTCAAATGTTTTGGTCTCAAGATGCCTTTTTTACTCTTAAAAATTATGGAGGACCCCAAAGAACTTTTGATTATGTGCTAATAATATCTACCGGTATTTATTCTATTAGCCATTAAAGCCAATAACTTTTTAAAATATTTATTTATTCAAAAATCATAACTCATTATATGTTAATGTAAGTTTTATGAAAAATAACTCTATTTTCCAAAATAAAAAAAAAAATTAATGAGAAGAGTGATATTGTTTTACAGTATTTTTACAAATCTCTTTAATGACTGACAATAGAAGACAGTTGAATTCTCTTAATCTACTTCTGCATTCAATCTCTTGACCTAACATTATTTTGGTTGAAAATCCATCCTCACACAAATATGTAGTTGGAAAAGAGAGGAGTATATTACAGCCTTTTCAGATAATTGTGAATATTCTTCTTTGATAGTACACTAAAACTCAACAAGGGGTAATTTTTTAAGATCAGCTGCAATTTGGAATCTGAAAATAAACCCTATCACTTTAAAATTCATTGGTCCATCTTGCATCTTGAATGGATCTTTTTGCCCATGCAGGATTTTGTGACATATATTGTCCATTTGGAAAATATGGATTCACTGAATCAAGCAGACCTTCTGAATGTTGGCATGTTTCATTATATGATATTTTAAAATGATATTCATTATATATATTCACTACTGATATCATCCAAAAAGTTCTTAAGTATTGGGAAGCTGTCAAGCTCCAGAGGCAGATACATGTTTTATAAGTTCCCAATTTTCTCTTGAAAACTTGAATTTTATCCTTGGCAATGAATACTATCAGTTGTTTTCCTTGAAGTTACAGGCTCATTTTGTTGATTTTCAAGGAAATATCAGCCAAATACTGAAGTCTGAGTAACCATAATGGGTCAGTCCTTCTGACCCATTAAAAATGGGTAAAAATGGTGCTCCATGAGTAAAGTTCAGCTCACAAGTCAATCACACCAGTGTTTTTCCGCAAGACCACCATCAAAACTCTGTGTGCAGCAGAAGTGCCTATGTCTACAGTCCTCCCTTCATACCTGTAGGTTCTGCAACTGCGGATTCCACCAGCCTCAGGTCAAAAATATTAGAAAAAATTAAAATTCCAGGAAGTTCTAAATAGCAAAACTTGAATTTGCTGCTCACCCAAGCAACTATTTACATAGTATTTACATTGTATTAGGTATTATAAGTAATCTAGAGATGATTTAAAGTATACGGGAGGATGTGCATGGGTTTATGCAAATACTACGCCATTTTACATATGGAACTTGAGCATCCTCTGATTTTGGTATCTGAGGGGGGAGGTGGAACCATTCCCCCAGGGACACCGAGGGACAACTGCACTCCCATTTTCTCACATAGAATACGAAAAAGACATGTACTCAAGGGTTGAGATTTAATAAAACTGAAAAGTTTTGTGTCCTCAAGGACATTCTTAGTCTCACTCACTTTTTTTCTTTTACTGTGAGGGTGTGGTAGTGAAGAACACAATGGCCACTGGTGTCATTTGGTGCCTCTGTCTCGATTCAGGCTAAGGTGGCAGCAGTTTTACCCATCATTCTATTATGCATTGGTACAAACGTCAACACGGTGAAAAGGCAATAATCTATGAATATGAAATTAGGTTTGCCCTTGTGGACCCCCTGAAACGGTCTCAGGGACCCCCAGGAGTCCATGGACAACACTTTGAGATGTTGCTCTAATATATATCTATGAAGGGAATCATTGTGTCCGTCACGGGGTGGGCATATGATCAACCTTACCAGGTGATGCCAGGTGAGGCTGTAACCATTTCCGCTGCCAGCAGGGAGTTATTCTTGTTCCACAGCCTCACTGACACTTGAAATTGTCAGGCTTTTTAATTTTTGTCAAACTGTTAAATGGAGCATCTTTTCATGTGTTTCGGACATTTCTTGTTTTCTCGTCTATGAAATGCCTGTCCCTGATTTTTGTTCGGTTTTCTATTGGTGGTTTGTCTTTTTCTTAAGGATTTTTAAGAGTTTTGTGTGAGTTGTTTTTTTTTTAATTTTTTTATTTATTATTTATTTATTATTTATTTTTGGCTGTGTTGGGTCCCCGTTTTTGCTTTCTCTAGCTGCGGCAAGCGGGGGCCACTCTTCATCGCAATGCGCGGGCCTCTCACTATCGCGGCCTCTCGTTGCGGAGCACAGGCTCCAGATGCGCAGTCTCAGTAGTTGTGGCTCATGGGCATAGTTCCTCCGCGGCATGTGGGATCTTCCTGGATCAGGGCTCGAACCCATGTGCCCTGCATTGGCAGGTGGATTCTCAACCACTGCGCCACCAGGGAAACCCTGTGTGAGTTTTTAAAATGTGTACTAGTTAATTATCCCTTGTCAGTTAGATGTACTGCAAATTTTCTTCTCCTAGTTGGTTGCTTTGCTTTTCGTTCTCATTACTGTGTCTTTTAACGAACAAGTATTCTTAATTTCCTCCTTATAAGGAATTTACCTTTCTGGATTATTTTTGCCTCCATATTTTGAAGCTATGCTATTAGGTGCAGACAAATTTAGACTCATGACATATTCTCAATAAATCAAAACTTTTATCCTTATGCAGTTACCCTTTAAACTCTCCTAATGCTTCTTGCCTTGGAGTCTTTTTTTGCCTTAAAGTCTATTTTGTCTAATATTAATATAGCTATGTGATGATAAATATCACATAAATATCATGTGTATTTTTCAATTTTTTTACTTATATCGTTGGGTTTGGGGTGTATCTCTTGAAAATAGCAGGAGGCTGGATTTTTTTTAAATTACAGTGACTGGTCTATGTCAGGGTAATTACTGCTCTAGATGGATTTGTTTTTACTGTCTTCTGTTGTACCTTGTCTTCTTTACCTCTTGTGCTTCTTTTTTTCCTTCTTTCTTTACTTCTTTTGGATTCTTTGAAATTGTAGTACACTTATACAGTGGAATAGTCTACATCAATTTTTAAAGTTAAGTTTCCAAAGAATATTTTATAGCACATGAAAGGGTTCATGTGGGAAGATGTGGGACTATATATAGAATATAGAGATAGAGATAGAAACATACATACATACACACATACGTACATAAATACATATGGTTGGTCCTCATTATTCACCATCATTATATCCTATAGTCGTTGTGAACACTGAATTAGCAAATACTGAGCCATTACTCCTGGGGAAAATATAGGGTTAGGTTCCTTGCAAGCCTTTCATCACAACATTTTCGTCAACCAGTCAATATATAGCCTTGATTTATGTGTGTTTCTGTTTAATGAGACCTTATTTAATATATATTGTTGATTCAATAACATTGAACTCATGGCCAACAGCACTGTGACTCACGTCTGAACGAAGCTTATGTAACACATATTTTTTTCCTTAGGACACGTCACAGCCTTCATGTGCTTAGGAACACAAGACAGCACAGCAGCGCTGTGCTTGCGACCACTTTAAACAGTGAAATCACCAAGAAAAAGCACAAAAATGCAAAAAAAAAAAAAAAAAAAGACACTAAATAGACTACAAAAAGGACACTTGTTTACAGCATGGGAGCTGAAACCAGAAGTCAGGGCATCAGCTCAACCTCAGCTGGGAACGCACAGGTGCATTGGGTGACTCAAATGTTTTGCCACTCTGCACATGTCCACAAATGACCAAGAAGTGACATGAGTGTTATTTGGGGGGTTACAAATGAAATTTTAGGATGTAGACAGATTCGCAAACACAAAATCTGTGAATAATGAGGATTAATTGTGTGTGTGGGTATATGATATACATATATCATATTAAGTTACGTCTTTAAGTGAATAGAAAAAAAGACTAGAAGGATACATGTCAAATCATGTATTTGTGGAGGGTTTTGAGATATTTGTGGATGGTTTTGAGGTTTCGACATTTCCCAGATTGTCTATAATGATCATGGCTGACTTCAAAAAGTTATTCATGTTCAAAAAGTTATTGACAAAAAGCCTGAGCATGGCCCTTGTGTCTTTCCTAGCCTTGTTTCAGTGACAAGACTAACAACCTGGAAGCTTACGTGAAATGGTTCAACAGATTGTGCTACCTCGTGGCCACTGAGATCTGCATGGTGCGTAGGAAGCCAGGGCCTGACCTGGCATGGCCAAAGGCGGCCAGGGCTTGAAAGGAGGCTTCCTGGGAGGGAACCAGAAGAGCATCATGAGCCTGTCTCCAAGCCCAGGGCCAGGCTGGGCACTCACTGGGACACCGGGTGTCACCCAGCTTGCCTGTAGTGATATCTCCCCTCTGGGTAGAGCCTGGCACACCCCCGTCTTAGCTGCCAGGCCAGTGATGCGGTGGATCCTGGCGTGCCGATGGATCCTGCCTGGCGTGGATCCACCTGCCAGTCACAGAGGGTGTCAGAGAGATGCTTGCTGAGGGAGAGGGGGGCGGGCTCTGCTTCTTCCACCTGTGCCTGGGGCGGACTGGCCTGGCCTGCAGCCGAATTCCATTTGGCTCACTCAGGACTTAGAGGTAGAAATAATCTAACCTTTAAGAAGTGGGAGATTGCACTTTAAAGTCCAGGTCTCTGGCAGCTGGACATGCTCGCCACCGGGTCTCAGCCCCGCCAAGCCAGACCCTGCCCACCCTCTTCCCTTCCTCATGGCAGTGGAACCCTCTCCCAAACCCATTCTCCCACTGTCAGGTGAAGCCCAAGGTCCCCCGTCTCAGGGGAAGATTGGAGGCAGCATATGTGCCAGGGTGGGCTCTCTGGAAGCAGACGCTGAGACAGAGCTTGGGGCGTAAGGTGTTTATGAGGGGTCTGCGACCGAGAAAGGAGAAGAGGCTCAGAAGGAGAAGCTCATCTGTGATACCTCAGCCTGAGACAGCGCTTCCTGTCAGAGTGCCCACATCCACCCTAGTAGTTGGCCCTGATCCCCCACCTTGCTCGGTCACCATCACCATCCCCGTGTGGGCTGTCCCATGAAAGACAGGGCAGGACCTCAGGCGGGCAGCTCTCCGAAGGGGTTTTGGGTGCACAGCTCC
Organism: Balaenoptera ricei; assembly: GCF_028023285.1. Lineage (NCBI taxonomy): Eukaryota > Metazoa > Chordata > Mammalia > Artiodactyla > Balaenopteridae > Balaenoptera > Balaenoptera ricei. Next base: position 164,658,798 of record NC_082641.1, read on the forward strand.
TCAGGCACCACAGCAGGCTTCTTGGCAGCAGTAAGGACCACTTCTGCACTTATGGGAGGAGGGCAATCTACGTGGAAAGAACACTGTAGGGTTCCGTGGGCCTTGCCTGCTTCTGACACTGCATCGTTGGCCTGGCAGCTAAGACGGGGGTTTGTCTGGGTGAAGCCCGGACAGAGCCCGCCCCAGAGTCAGGCAGCGCTTCAGCCTGGGAGAGGACACAGTTTGGTTCTGACCCATCAGAGAGGTCAAAGTCTCACGCACTCGACTCGAGCTGGGGTTGAAATCACAGTCAGTCGACAGAAAGCAGTGGTGGGGCTGCTAGCGGACAGGGCCTCGGGGTCACCGTGTGGCCCCCGCACCCCGTGTGAAGTGAAGAAGTTTGGTGCTGGGAAGAGAGGTGAGGGAGCCGTGTTTTCTGCTTCTAGGTGTAGGGGTGCTGGAGCTAGGCCTGAGAGAGCAGGAGGACATGAGGGGGCCCCCAGCACCTCCCATGCTGCAGGTGGCTCTTGTGTGGCCACAGGAGTCCCGCCAGCCCCCATCCGGCCCTCCATGGCAATGGGCTCTGTGCTAGCTCTGCCCGGGGTGCACTGAGAGCCTCAGCCCCTGGGCTACAAATTGCCTTGGCATCAAGCATCTCAGCTGTGAAATGGGCTTAAAGAAGGTTAATGAGGGACAGGACAGGTAAGCAGGGTGTCTGGTCAGGGCAGGGTGGGGACACCTCATCACTGAGGCTCATATGCCCTGTCCCCAGCCGGCCAAGAAGAAACAGAGGGCCCAGGTGATTGAGTTCTTCATCGACGTAGCCCGTGAGTGCTTCAACATCGGCAACTTCAACTCCCTAATGGCCATCATCTGTGAGTGGGCCGGCCAGGCCTGGGGCCCCCGGTGCAAGTGCTCCCAGAGAGGGTGGAGTGGGCACGCCCAGGCGGGTGGGGTGCAAGCCACCTGAGCAGGGGGTGGGTGCAGGCGGGGCCCATGTTCCCCCCACCCCACCCCAAAGGTCCTGGGGAGGTGCCCCTTTTGAGGCAAGCCCAGCCCTTTCAGGGTGCTTGATGAGAGCTTGGCAGTGTGTCCCCGGAACCAGGGAAAGCAGGGGCCCAAAGCAGGCCCCTGGTCACAGTATAGGGCCAGCGTGGTGGGGACTGGGACAGGGGCCCTGCACATACAGAAGCCGGGCCTACCTGGACGCAGTGTCCATTAGCACCCACCCACTCTCCATCTGGCAGGCCGAGGCTCCACAAACATCAGCCCTGGTCAGGGTGCAGCCTGAGGGGCTAGGCCAGCTGCGGGCCTCACAGAGGGACTGTGCAGCTCAGAACAGCCCTCCCCGCCTGGCCCTGCCCCCAGCTCAGCCTTCCCTCTTTCAGCTGGCATGAACATGAGTCCTGTCTCAAGGCTGAAGAAGACCTGGGCCAAAGTGAAGACAGCCAAGTTTTTCATCCTCGAGGTAAGCAAGGCTGCTGGGCTGCTGGGTGCCACCAGCCATCCCCAGGACACAGTTGCCCAAATGCCTCCCTATCTCCTTCCAGCACCAGATGGACCCAACAGGGAATTTCTGCAACTATAGAACAGCCCTACGCGGGGCAGCCCACCGCTCCCTGACCGCCCACAGCAGCCGGGAGAAGGTAGGTCAGAGGCTTGCCCAGCCCTCAGAGCTCCTCCCTGCTCCAGACCACCTAGGCTCAGGTGGGGTGGTGACTTGAAGGTCACCTGGTCCAATCCCCTGCCCTTCTACAGCATCTATAATAGAGAGGCATGTCACCTTGCTCGCATGCCTCCAATATAGGGAACTCACCACCTCCTCAAACAGATCAACCCACCCCCAAGCAGCTCTAACTGGTAGCAAGTGCTGCCTTGTGGGGTTGTGTCAGCCACCTGGGGCTGTCCTCTCCAGAGGGCCACACAGAGTAAGGCCATTCCCTCTTCCAGCCACCAGTCCTTCAGAGCCCCAGGCCCCGCCTCCCTCTCTCCTCCTGAGTCAGCAGCCCCAGGCCTGCCATGCTGTGGTCTCCAGTTCCCTCCCCTCTTGGGTCCCTTTGTTCTCTGAACAGCTCCATTTGTCAGGGTCCCTCTGTTTCAGATCAAATTGTGGTTCCAGGTACATAGGGTCTTACACCTCCTTATTCTAAAGGCAATACCTTCACTGATGTGGACTCAGATCACATTTATGTTTTTGGAAATGACTAAACCAAGCTTCTTGCCACAGAACTGCATTTTCACAGGTCTTGTTCTTATACATTTGCATTTGGAGGACATTTGCTCGTCCTGATCAATTTTGTTTCTCCTCCAAATTCTCCTAGTGGCCTCTGATACAAGAAACCATCCCAGGCCCTGTAATTGCCATGATCCTCTGGCTTAAAACCTGTCACCAGCTTGATGATTAGAGTCGTTTATCTCCATGGGGAGAAAACAGCAAGACTTGCTGTGCCTTTTCAGTCTGGTCTCTTGCAGGAACATTGGTGGAATCAGGGCCCCGCCATAGTTTGTGGAAGTTGCTTCCAGCTTGAGGAATAATAGAACCAGGTGCTGTTCTTGAAATTCGAAGTCGCTCTGTGATTGTATTGGATGCACCTGTGGTCAGGTTTGGGGAGCAGGCTGAGATATGCGCACTTGTGCAATCCACCAGGCCTTCCCAGCCTCCTCCCCGCAGAGCACAGATTGTGCGCAGACCCAGGCCACGCTGTTGGCCATGTCCTGTCCAGCTGGCCCTTCCTGTTTAGGCTGTCAGCACTTCAGCAATGCTGGGTCCCGGGGAGCCTGGTGCAGGGGGTGCAGCACTCAGCAAGGCATGTCCTCAAGTCCCGGGGCAGGTGAGCCTGTCCCCCGGGAGCCAGGAAGCTGGAAAGCCACGGCAGCAGGGGCTTAACTGAGCACCCACCGCACGAGGGCCGCTTGACCATCATTTCCCAATTTAATTCTGACAGCTATTCCATGGGGTAGACTTCAGCATTGCCACTTTCTGCATTAGAAGACTGAGTCTCAGAGAGGAGCCCTCACCTGCCCAGTCACTCAGCAAGTAGGCGGCAGAGCCAGGAATCAGACTCTAAGTCTCCCAGTCTTTTCTACCTTCCGTCCTCGGGGCACAGGTACCATGTGGCAGTCACAGGGGTACTGGCTTATGGCCCAGGAGTTGGACTGTGGGTGGTCGTGCCTAGAGGAGGCTGCAGCCTTTGGACTGAGGTGTCAGTCACAGCACTGGTGCTCTGCACTGTTTTCCTTCTACCCTGAGGACAGAGTGAGCAGACTGGGACTTTGTGCTCCTGCTCTCTGCACCCCTTCTAGCTCTGGGGTGCTGGGACGCTGTGCATTTAGGTCTGGGGCTATAGGTGGGAGACCTACAGAGCTGGGCACTTAGTTTCACTGCATTCTCCTCTAACTTCCAGGGAGTTATGGACCATGGGCTAGACCCACAGAAGCTCCTTCATGAATGGATGGAAGGCTGGAGGACAGATGGATGGATGGATGGATGGATGGATGGAAGAATGGATGGAAGGAAGGATAGATAGATGGACGGAAGGGTGCAAGGAAGGGAGGAAGAAAAGATAGAAGAATGGAAAGCTGGAGGTTGGAAGGAAGAAAAGAGGGAGGGAGGGTGGCAGGGAAGGAAAGAGGGAGGAAATGAAGTAGGGAAGGAGGGAAAGAAGCTTGGATATGCTCTCACAGTCTCCCAGTGCCCCCAGCTAAAACTTTGAGGCCAGGAGGTCACTTTGTGTTTTCTTGCTGCCTATGGCTGGTTCCTGTCTGCCCCTCCCGCTCCCCTAGTCTCTGTGACAAAGCACCCTCCACACAGGCTTCTCTGGGTGCCCTCCAGGTTGAGCTGGGTTCTGATGGAATTGCTCAGGTCCAGAAAACAAGGGCCCAGGTTTACAGTCATGTGGACAGACAGAAGTGGTGAAAAATTCTCACACATGGGAAATGCTGCCACCCAAAGGACCACTTCAATGGCCCTGCCACCAGGAAACCTGCACCAGGCCCCTAAGGAGCCGTCTCTGTCCCCAGAGTCCCAAGGCCCTTAATCCCCACCCCTGCCCATCTCAGTGGGTCTCCCAATTCCAACTCAATTCAGCCATCATGCACAAGAACTGGACCAGGGACTCAGCACCAGTGTGGGTGGTGGGAGATGGATGGAGACCACCCTCCCTCCTGGCACAGTGAGGAAGAAGACAGGACAGGGCCTCTGGGGCAGAGTCCTAATCCTGCATCCTCTACTTACTGTTGTGTGAGCTTCTATGAGTTACTTAACCTGTCTGAGTCTCAGCTTCCTCATCTGTGAGGTGGGGTCATAAAAGCCCTATTTCACAGGACAGTGATGAGGATGGAACACGATCTCATGTGAAGCATTCAGCACAGTGAAGCACTCAGGCCCACCACCGATGCCCCGGTGACAAGGGCATAAGTGGAGACTCTTTGGGAGCACAGAAAGGGACTAAAGCCAGCTTGGGGGAAGCCAAGATGAGGCTTCCTTGTTTTGTAGTTTGTTCCCTTGACTCTCTCCCACTATACTGGGATCAGGAATGAATGTGTGTGACACACTCTCACTGTCCCCCAAGCCCTGGCACCTAGCATAGAGAAGACATGAGCAAATGTTTGTGGAAGTGACATAAATCTAGGGTGACCAGTTCATCCCAGTTTGCCTAGGACTGCCCCAGGTTTAGTACCACAAGTCCTGCATCCCAGGAAACCCCTCAGTTGTGGACAAACCCTGCTAAACCTGGCTCTGGTCCTGGCCCTGGTGATCACTAGCTGGATGACCTTGTGCCAGGCCCTGCCACTCTATGGACCTTGGTTTCCCCATCTGCCCTGCCCAGCTGAGCCATCCATGCTTCTATGCTCTGCCGAGTGGTCAGTGCCCAGGTCCTCGCATCAAAGCCCTTGTCAGCTTGGATGGGGAATGACCTAGGTAGTCCCTGAGCCAGAAGTGTCAGGGCCTGGTGCCCGGTCCTAAGGGTGATGGGCTAGAAGCCGGCCCTAGCTGGCCTGGCCACATGTGCCCAGCTCTGGAGCCTAAGGGCAGAGCAGATGTGTTAGTTTCCTGGGCTGACATAACAAAGCACATAAACTAGGTAGCTTAGAACAGCAGAAATGTATTCTCTTACAGTTCTGGAGGCCAGAGGCCAAAATCAAGGTTGGAAGGGCCATGCTCCCTCCAAAGGCTCTAGGGGAGGATCCTTCTTTGCCTCTTCCAGATTCTGATGGCCATAGGCACTCCTTGGCTAGTGGCCGCATCACTCCCATCTCTGTCTCCGTTGTCACATGGCTATCTACCCAGTGTGTGTCCAAATTTCCCTCTTTTTATAAAAATACCAGCCCACCTAATCCATGTGACCTCATCCCCATTTGATTCCATCCATAGCAAAGACCCTATCTCCAAATAAGTTCCCATTCATAGGCGCTGGGGGGTTTAGGACATGAACATAACTTTTTTTTTTTTCTATTTTTGGCTGCATTGGGTCTTCGTTGCTGCGCACGGGCTTCCTCTAGTTGTGGCGAGTGGGGGCTACTCTTCGTTGTGGTGCGTGGGCTTCTCTTGTTGTGGAGCACGGGCTCTAGGCCTGTGGGCTTCAGTAGCTGTAGCAGTTGGCTTCAGTAGGCTTCAGCAGTTGTGGCTTGCAGGCTCTAGAGCACAGGCTCAGTAGTTTTGGCACACGGGCTTAGTTGCTCCGCGTCATATGGGATCTTCCCAGACCAGGGATCGAACCTGTGTCCCCTGCATTGGCAGGCGGATTCTTAACCACTGCACCACCAGGGAAGTCCTTGAACATAATTTTTTGAGGGACACAGTTCAACCCACAACACAAGGTAGACCCAGCTGGTTCCCCAAGAGTAGTCTGAGCTGTCACCAGTTGGACTCCTTTCTCTAGGGGTTAGCAAGTATGGAACAAGGAGGGAGAAACAAGACATTTGACAGTGAAACACAGAGACCCCATCCTTCTCCAGCTGAGCGCGTAAGCCTGTCCCTTCAGGAACCAGAGTAGGGATGCTTTCAGCCTTACCATAGTGCAGCAGGATCAGATCTTTAGCATCAAGAAAGACATAGAATGGCAAATTGTTAAATGTATATTTTTAAAAGAGGCCACAGAATTTCACAGCAGATAATTCACATTCCATTAGCATATTTTTTGATTCATAAAACAAAAACTTTTTAAAAAAAATTTTTTCTATTTCAGTATATTTATTCTTTTCTAAAATTTTTATCTTATATTTAACAGTGTGCTCGGCACACACCATTCCTCCTGGGGCACATGAGTCAGGAGACCTAAGTCTGTGGACCCCTGAACTCTGGGGAGAAGCTCCCACTGGCCTTTCCCAACAGACGATGGGAGAAACGTTCAAAGGCCACTGAAACTATGCATCTTTCACCCAGCCCCAATAGGAGGGGGAATGGCATTGTATACAGTAGGAGCTCAATCAGCACTGCACTGGGGTCTGATGGGACCTGGGAAGAAACAGTCTGGCCCCAGTTTGTGCCTCCTTTCTTTGTGGTTTCCACATTGCTCCCCATGGTACACACTAAGTAGCCTATGGCCCATGAAGCCCTGAGGCTGGCCAGCCTTGCCCAGGTGGGAAGTCTCTCCCACCTTCTGCATCCTGGTGTTGTATCTGAGGTCCCCGGGGCAGGTGGCTGCTGGCAACGCTGCCTCGCTCCTATGCAGCCACTGTGGGGAGGCCAGCTGAGGGCTGATCTGCACCCTCTCCCTTCCAGATCGTCATCCCCTTCTTCAGCCTGCTCATCAAAGACATCTACTTCCTAAACGAAGGCTGTGCCAACCGCCTCCCCAATGGACACGTCAACTTTGAGGTAGGGTCCAGGGGCCTTGGAGGGCCTGCCACCTAGTTAAGCAGGCTGATAAAAGCTCCCAGAGCAGGAGTTCTGGCCCTGAGTGGTTGGATTAAAGGAGGACTCTGAGGCAGAATGCAGCAGTTTGCAGCCAACATCAGAGTGGGATTATTGGGGTCTCCCCACATCTTCCATAGGAAGAGACTGAGGCTCATGAAGACATTGACCCCCGCTCTGTGCAGGCCTCGTGTCTAGCACAGGTGAAGTGGCATCATTTTCAGTCCTTAAGGAGCACCAGGCTGGCGAGAAAGACAGCCCTGCAGACCCACAGTGACAACTGACGCGGTGCTGTGACAGGAGCTGCACAGGGGCACAGTTCACGGTCAGGAGAGGCCTCCCAAAGGAGGAGCCCTTAGCAACAGGAGGAAGTGTCAGGCAGAGTGGGAAGAAGGAGAGAAAGACTTCCTCTCCCTCTGCAGACACTCATCACTGTCAGCTCAAGTGTTCCCTCCTCCAGGAAGTTCCCCTTGACCTCACAGGAGGAGAGAGGCCACTTCTATAGCGGGCTATTATCCCTCAGTCACAGCACCCAAGTCCCCAAGCTCTTTAGAAGCAAGGCCAGGCTGATCCACTCCATGTCTCGACCCCACATACAGGCTTACCCAGCATGTACGTCTTGAAGTGGCTGGTGGGCTAGGCATAGGGAAGGGGAGGAATGGGGCCCAGGAGCCCCAAGGGCACAGGACAGTGACAGCAGACGGTCACTGAGTCAGACAGAGCATGCCATGAGCAGTGGTACCCCCCAATCCACAGGAAAGAAGGGGCTCTTCTCCTGCGAGAGGGCCAGCCCTACCCTAGTGCTTGCCCCACTCAGCATCCAACTCCAAGGGGCAGCAGTCCTGGGCCAGCCCCTTGCTCTGTCCAAGTCTCAGTCTCTCCCTCTGTGAAACAGGGCTGCCACCATGACCACACAGAGTGGCTAGGAGGAGTGGACATGCCGCATGGCCCGCCAAAGGCTCTGCACGTGTCTCCTGCTGACAGGGCCCACAGTGAACGCCTGGGCCCTTTGGCCTGGAGCTGCCTCTGCTGTGGGGCCTCACATGGACACCCCAGCAGACCTTCACATGCTGCCCACAGGCCTGGTTACCCCTAGGGGCCGGCATAGCTGGAGGAAGCCCAGTCCAGCAGGTTGCCTGGGCTCTGCATCCCAGGGGGCAGTCCAGGCTGGAGGCGATATGGAAGAGGCTGGGCTTGGGAAAGACTGCAGGGGCCAAGGGGGCCTGCGAGCTCACTCTCCAGGTGATCCCAACGCACAATCTGTCTCTTGCCTTTCTTGAATTGGTCCTCAGAATCAAGGCCTGGGCGGAAGGATGGGCGGGCGAGCAGTGAGGGGCAAGAAGGCAGGGTGTTCATGTGGCCCCAGGTCCCGGGGCATGAGCAGTGGGGACTGGGGGCAGACACCAAGGCTGATCAAAGAATGCCACAGAGTGAGGTTCTCACCCAGTCACAGCTTTGTATTTAAAATCCTGCTTTAAGTTAGCAGTTTTTAAAATCTTAAATAAATGTACTTAAATTTTACTCAATTAAAATTCTACTTAAATGAATTAAATTTTACTTAAATACATTTATTTAAATGTATTTGCCTCATTCTCTACATAAACAAACTTGCTGTAAGTAGGGATATATCGCTTGCCATTAGTTGAGATAACCACAAAAATAAACAGAATGAAACTAAAGTAATAGTCACCTTTAGCTAAATGCACTGCCTGCTGATGGCATAGCCCAAGGCTGCTCTCTCGCCATGACAAGGGGGACAGGTGAACCCTAGGTGCTGGGCATGGCAAATTCTTCAGAGAGAGTGAAGAGATGTGACAAATGTCCAGATTTCCTGATGGGTGATTCCGTCACTTTTCTGCCCCATGTCCCACCTTGCCCACCCTAGAGGCAGGCCTCACTGGGGATGACGAGAGACACCAGGCCAGGGCCGGCCCCACTGTCACAGGTGACCTCCAGGCACTCAGGGTGCATCGTTTTGTGTCTCTGTGTCCCTGGCAGAAATTTCTGGAGCTGGCCAAGCAAGTAGGAGAGTTCATCACATGGAAACAAGTGGAGTGTCCCTTCGAGCAAGACCCCAGCATCACCCACTACCTGCACACTGCTCCCATCTTCAGCGAGGATGGTAAGGTGGCCCCATGGCCTCCCTGACCCCCAGCCACAGAACTCATGGGTGGTCTCTTGGTCACATCACCATTCAGGGCCCCTGCTCTGAGCAGGGATGCACCACATGTGTGCTAGTTCTGCGAGGAAGCAGGGAAGTCTGCATCCCCCAACTGAATAGTTGCTACCCCCAGAGCACAGGACAGGGTCTGAGGAGCTGCAGGTTGGGCCCCAAGGCCAGGCTTCCCCCAGGCACAGTTTGGATGCCGTTGGACATTGTAAATCTGAACGATGTCTGACCCTAATTTCCTCAACAGGAAAGTGGGCATGATGATAAAAACAGCCCTTCCAGGACTCATGTGGGGGTGGCAAAGCACTAGGCTGACCGTGGGTCTTTCCACAACTGGTGTGTGCATGCGCATGTTTGCGTGTGTGAGTGTGTACCTGTGTATGTGTGTGTGTTCATGTGTAATACACACCAGCATGAAATGAGGCACCCTTTCTCCAGAGCACTGTTGATGTCTGTCCCCTTAAATAGTCAGTATTTCCATCTGATCATTTGTCAGACACAACAAATTTGCTTATGAATTTGCTAAATGAGCATACTCCTGGAGCTCCCTCCTCCAGAAGAGAAAGTGCTGGAGAAGCAAACAGTCATCTGGCTGAGTTGATGGGCCCTGTGGGGAGCAGAGTGGCCCCATGGTTAGCTGCTCTCTGGAGGCAGGATGCCCTGGTACCACCCTGGGAGAACGCTGCTCGGCACACAGGAGGCCTGGCTCCTTGTCATGGCAGGCATTTTACACAGGGACCCACACCCATGCTCACGAAAACATTTTCTGCCAAAAATAAAAAACTAGGGGGAAGGACTTTTTAATGACTTGCATCTGAATCGTTAATACTTTCAATTTTGCCATTTTATTTTTTATATTTTGGAGCCAGTAATTTTGGGGGCTCTCATCCATATCTAGAGTCTCCCCTACCCCACATACATGAGAAGCTCAGCAGCCTGATGGATAAACCAGTCTGGCTGCTCCCACCCCAGAAGCTGTGTTACCCTGGGCAGCTTTCTCACCCTCTCTAAGCCTCACCTACTGCATCTATAAAGGGTAGGTAATGAGGTAATGTGAGAAACTACTTCCCAGGGCCATGGTGAGAGTTAATTGACGTGACACAAGCAAAGCCCACAGGACTGCACTCAATCAATACTAGTTGTATTAGTTTCTTATTGGTGCTGTGGCAAATCACCACAAATTTGGTACCTCAGAATAACATAAATTGATCATCTTATGATTATAGAAGTTAGCAAGTCTGAAATCAGTTCCACTGGGCTAAAATAGAGGTGTTGGCAGAGCTGGTTATTTCTGGAGGCTCTGGTGGGAGAATCCATTTCCTGGCCTTTTATGACTTCTAATGGCTGCCTGAATTCCTTGGCTTGTGGCTCCTTCTTCCATATTCAAAGTACATTAACTCCAGCCTCTGCTTCCACCATCATATTGCCTTCTGTAGTTGTCTCCCCCTTTCTCTCTTATAAGGACACCTGTGATTGCATTTAGGGCCCACCCAGATAATCTCCTCATCTCCAGATCCTTAACTAAATCACATCTGTGAAGTCCCAAAAGGGCATATTCAGGGGATTAGGACCTAAATATCTCTGGGACCCATTATTCAACCTACTACACTAGTTATTATGATGACTGTTGTCATTACCCAGTGGAACTTGGGCAATAAAATGTGTCAAAGGCACATTAGGAGAGAGGTGGGGAGAGTCTAGAGGCAGGAAGGGCAGAGGTGGGGTGGGGGCATTTCATTCACTCCTTCAGTCAACAATACTTCTAGAGAGTCTGCTGTGTGCCAGTCAGACAGACTGCTATGAACTTGCAAATAAAATCCCGGCCCTTCTGGAATACCCTTAGAGAGAAGCACCTTCTCTTTTGACCCTCTCTTCTTCCTATCCTTCCCTCTACCCCCTCCAAAAGAGCTGAGAAATTCAAGGGAAGGGACCTAAGATGTATTGGGTCCCAACTGGGATGATAAAAGCCTCTGACAAAAGCCTGGCCCTGCCCTCAGCTCCATCAGACCTCCCCTGACAGGGCATGCTGGCAATCCAGTCAGTCTCAGGCTCCCTGAAACAAGTGAAAATATAGAAAATCTCAGCAGAGAAACAGGAGATATAAGGAAGAACCAAATGGAAATTTTAGAACTGAAAAGTGCAATAACTAAAATAAAAAACTGAACAGATGGGTTCAACAGCATAATGGAGAGGACAGAGGAAAGAATCAGTGAGCTGGAAGATAAAACAATAGAAATTATACAATCCGAACAACAGAGAAGAAAATAGACTGTACCAGAGCCCCAGGGACCAGTGGGACTATAACAAAAGATCTAACACTCATGTCATCAGAGTCTGGGAAGGAGAGGACAAATTGGGTATGGTTGAAAAGTACTTGAAGGAGTAATGCCTGGAAATTCCCCAAATGTGGAAAAGACATAAACCTACAGATTCAAGGAGTTGAGTGAATCCCAAACAGGATAAACCCAAAGAAACCCATACCAAGACTCATCATAGTCAAACTTCTGGCAACTAAAGAAAAAGAAACAAATCTTGTAAACACTGAGAGAGAAATGATACTTTACCTATAGGAGAAAAACAATTCAAATGACATCAGGTTCCCCATCAGAAACCATAGCCAGAGGCAGTGGCACATTTTTCAAGTGCTGAAAGAAAACAACTGCCAACCCATAATTCTATATCCAGTGAAAATATCCTTTAGGAATTTACTGTAGATAAGTCAAAATGGAATTCTAAAAACTGTTCAGGTAACCCACAGAAAGAGAAGAAAAACAAAACACAGAACAAATAGAAAATAATAAATAAGTAAATAAATAAATAGGCAGACTTAAGCTCTAACATATCAATACTTATATTGAATGTAAGCGTTCCAAATACACCAAGTAAAAGACAGAGACTGGCAGAGTAAATTAAAAATGTGACCCAACTATATGCTACCTACATGAAACTCATTTCAAATATAATGATGTAGACAGGTTAAAAAATAAAAGGATGGGGACACATTAATCAAAAGAAAGCAGAAATGGCAATAATAATATCAGATAAAGTATACTTCAGAGGAAAGAAAATTTCCAGAGGCAGAGAGGGACATTATGTAATGACAAAATTGTCAGTCTCCCAAGAAGATATAGCAATCCTAAATGTGTATCTACCAAACAACAGAGTTGCAATATTTATGAAGCAAAACCCAATAGAACTGAAAGGAGAAATAGATCCACAATTATAGTTTAGAGATTTCAACACCCTCTCTTAACAATTAATATAACAACTAGACAGAAAATCAGCACAGACATAGCAGAACTCACCAATACCATCAAACAACAGGATCTAATAGACATTTATAGAACATTCCATACAACTACAGCAGAATACACATTTTTTTCATTTGCCCACAGAACATATACCAAGATAGACCATATCCTAAGTGCAACAAATTAAAGTAATTGAAATCATACAGCATGTGTTCTCTGATCACAGTGGAATCAAGCTAGAAATCAATAACATAAGATAACAGGAAAATCTCCAAACACTTATCATCTAAACAACACAATTCTAAATAATCCATGAGTTAAGAAGTCTCAGGAAATTTTTTTTAAAATTGAACTAAATGAAAATGCTATCAAAATTTGCAGGGTGCAGCTAAAGCAGGGCTGAGAGGGAATTTTACAGCATGTAATGCATACATTAGAAAAAAAGGAAACACCTCAAATCAATCATCTAAGTTCCCACCCCCAGAACCTAGAAAAAGAGGAGCAAAATAAACCAGAAGTCAGCAGAAAGAAGGAAATAAGAGCACAAGAGAGCAGAAATCAATGAAACAGAAAACAGAACATTTTTTAAAAGTTAATTGAAGAGCTGGTTCTTTGAAAAGCACAATAAAATTTCCATCCTCTAGCAAAGAACTTCTTGACAAAGAAAAAGAGAGAGAAGATAGAAACTACTAGTATCGGGAATGAAACAGAGTATCACTACAGACTCTGCCAACATCAAAAGACTTGTAAGAAAATACTATGAACAACTCTATGCATGTAAACTTGACAATTTAGATGAAATGGACCAATTGTTCAAAAAACACAAACTGCCACAACTCAACATAAAATAGATAATTTGAATAGCCCTATAGCTATTAGGGAAATTGAATTTTTCATTTAAAAACATCCCAAAATGAAATGTCTGAGCCCAGATAGTTACACTAGAGAATTCTACCAAATATTTAATGAAGTAACACCAACTCTGCACAATCTCCTTCAGAAAAAAGAAGAGGAGGGAACTTCCCAGTTTATTTTATGAAGCTAGTATTATCATGATATCAAAACTGGACAAAGACAGTACAGATAATACACTCTACCCAGATAATCCCTCATGAATATAGATGCAAAAAATCCTTAAGAAAATATTAGCTAGTATAATTCAGCAAAATATAAAGATAATCATATATCATGACCGAGTGGCCTTATTCCAGAAATGCAAGGCTATTCAATATTTGAAAATCAGCCAATATAATCCACCATATTAACAGGTCAAAGAACAAAAAAAAACTAGATTGTGTCAATCAGTGGAGAAAAAGCATTTGACAAATTTCAACACCCGTGCATGGTAAAAACGCTCAGAAAAATAAGAATAGAAGGGAATTTACCAACTTGATAAATTGCATCTACAAAAACCCTTCAGCTAACATCATATTTAATGGTGAAAGATGGAATGCTTTCCCACTAAGATTGGTAACAACTCAAGGATGTCTACTCTCACCACTCTTATTCGACATTGGTGGAAGACCTAGTCAGTGCAATAAGACAAGAAAAGGAATAAAAGACATACATATCAGAAAGGAATTAACACTGCCCCTATTTGCAGATGTAAAAAATCCCAAAGGATCCATAAAAACTCCTAGAAAAAAATGAGTTCAGCAAGCATCACAGAATACAAAATAAACAAGCAAAAATCATTTTATTTCCATGTACTCACAATGAATGTGAGTTCACTGAAATTAAAAATACAATACCATTTACAATCAATCAAAAAAGAAATGCTTAGGTATAAATCTAACACAACATGTATAGAATTTGTATGCTAAAAACTACACAATGCTGATGAAAGAAATCAAAGATCTAAATAAATGGAGAGACATGACATTCATAAATTGGAAGACTCCAACATAGCAAAGATATCAGTTCTCCTTTCCAAATTTCAGGACAGATTTAATGCAATTCCTATCAAAATTCCAGGAAGAATTTTTATAGATACAGACAAAATTATTCTAAAGTTTATATGAAAATGCAAAGGAACTAAAATAGCTGAAACAAGTTTGAAAAAGAAGAATGAAACAGGAGGAATCACTCTACCCAATATTAAGGCCAATATAGCTTGAATAGCTACAGTATTCAAGACAGTGTGGTGTTTGCAGGACAGACACATAGATCAATATAACAGAATAGAGGACCCCTAAAGAGACCCACACAAATATGCCCAGTGATTCTTGACAAAGGTGCAAAAGCAATTCAGTGGAGGAAAGATAGTCTTTGCAACAAATGGTGCAGGTGCATTTGGACATCCATAGGGCAAAAAATGAACTTCAACCTAAGTCTCACACTTTATACAAAAATAAACTCAAAATAGATCACAGGCTTGAATGTAAAATGTAAAACTATAAAACTTTTAGAAAAAAAGAAGCAAGAGAAAATCTTCAGGATGTAGAACCAGACAAAGAGTTTCTTATAAAATTAAGTATGCAACTATTATGTGACTCAGCAATTACAGTCTTGGGCATATATTTATTCCAGAGAAATGAATTTACATGTTTGCACAAAAACTCATACACCAATGTTTACAGAAGCTTAATTTGTCACAGCCAAACACTGGAAACAATACAGATGTCCTTCAGTGGGTGAATGGTTAAACAAAGTATGGTATGGAATACTATTCAGCAACAAAATGCAATGAACCACACTGACACACACTACAGCATGGATGAATCTCTAGAGAATTACAGTGTGAAAAGAATCAATCTCAAAAGGTTACATACTGTGTGATTCCATTTATATCACATTCTTGAAATGACAAAATATAGACACAGGGAACAGATTAGTAGTGGCCAGGGGTTAAGAGAGGTGTGGGGATGGGAGGGAAGTGTGTGTGGCTATAAAAGGGTAGCATGAGGGATCTTTGTGGTGATGGAATGTTCTATATCTTGACTGTGTCGGCGCCAATATCCTGGTGATGATCCTGTCCTATAGTCTGGCAAGGGGTTACCATTGGGGGAAACTGGGTAAAAGATACACAGATCTCCCTGTATTATTTCTTACAATTGCTTGTGAATCTGCAGTTACCTCCCAACAACAATTTAATTTAAAAACAAAAAGCAGGTGAGACTCTGGGTGTAGAAGAGGTTATTGTCATGGCTCATAAATGCATAATATCACTTCATTTTCTGACTAGGTCTTTATTTGGCTTCTTATGAAAGTGAGAGCCCAGAGAACCAAACAGAAAAAGAGAGGTGGAAATCTCTAAGGTGAGTCTCTGTGCCAAGACAAGTGTGGGAGGCAGGTGGAGGGAGTGGGTGGGGCGCTTGGGGCCAAGACAGAGTGGAGGGACTTCATCTACACCCGATTGTCAGCCTCCTGGGAGCCCCTCCGTGGGGAGGGGCAGGTCAGACCAGGGTCTTAGAGGCAGGGAAGGAACTTAAGTGCTGGGGTAGGGAGAAGAGGCTGGAACCACGACCCCTCACGACTGGAGGCTGCCCCATGGGCAGCTGAGATGTGTGCCCCAGGGCCTGGAACACCAGTCCATACTCTTATGCCAGAAAGTGAGACACACACCACCTCCTGCTTGTTCGGCCTGTTAGCACAGCCGAGCGGAGGTTGGAAATGATAGGCAGCAGCGGGCTCTAAGGACTGAGCCAAGAGGATTGCGCACGCCCCTCTGGGGTGCGGGGCTGGACGAGAGTATAACCACAGGCCGAGCCAGCGGGCTCTCACCACCCTCGCTCGGCATGTTTAAATCTGCAGGTCTTCTATTCTGGGGAAGACGTGAAAAGCACTGAGCTGGAGGAGGATGGGGAGGAGGAGGAGGAGAGGAAGCCAGCAGAAGCCTTCTGCCACCCTGCCCCAGCCAGCCCAGTGGGAGGAGGAGGCATTGGTGCCTCGCTGCTTTGCAAACCGTGACCCTGTGGCCTGGTGCCCGTCACAGTGACCACACAGCACAGGAGACCTTTCTCCACCTTTTGTGGAACCTCAGCCCTGGAAGGGCCCAGAGCCTCCAAACACAGGGGTGGCACGTGCCTCAGGGGCCCTGCCTTCAGGACAGTGGTGCTCACATTGTTGGTCAGTCTGTCTGTCCTCGGCGATGACCCAAGGGGTCGGGTGACTGCAGTGTCACTCCTGAGAGTGGGTGACTCGTGCCATGGAGACAGACACCCAGTCCGTCTCCAGGTGGCCTGGGAGCCTCTGTATCTCCAGCGAGCACCACCATGACGTGGGAAGGGCCAGAGCCCACCAGTGGCCCCTGCCATTCTACTGATGGACCTAACCCTGCCCCTTGAGATGGGCTGGTTTCTGCAGCCCCGTGCACCCCCTCTCTGCATCCTGCTGGTATCGGGATAGCTTTCTGGTGACCGCTATGATGCTGGTCAGCAGGACAAATTTGAGTCACGGACTTGACAGTGTGTACAGTACATTGTAAATTTTAGAGTTGGTATAAACACGTTGGTATACCCTGCGTATCCACATCCACTTCATGTCTCTCACCCGCGGGCTTCTGCCAAGATGCAGGGCAGTTTCCCAGCTCAGGCCCAGGAACGCTGTGACCACAGGTCAGGAGGGGGACTTGGTGGCCATTTCCACTCCGTAGACCCCATGTCCTGCTAAAAGGAGCTGGTGTGCAGTAGATGCTAGGTAAGCTCCGGTGAATGGGTACCGACAGCCTTGTGTGAGGCCAGATGTCTCTCTTGTTTGGGCAAGGAGGGATGAATCCAGGGAGGACCCTCAGCCCACCATGAAGCTCCTCCCCTGGGGCTCTCACCCAGCTCTTCACACACTGAGCCAAGTTTCTGGGCCAGGAAGCGGAGGGGCTGTGGAACTGCTGAGCCCCTACCTGGCAAGTGACCAGGTCACCCAGCCAAGAAGTCAGGGAGCGGGATGTACACCCCCATTCCTGGCCAGGGCCTGAGGGCAGAGTGATGTGTTGAAGGTGCACTGATGCATCCTGGCCAGCTCCTGACCATGTCAGGGCTCTCAGAGTCTAGGCCCCCTTCAGCTAGAACCTGACACCGCTGTCCTGGCAGTGTGGCCTTGGGTCCCACCTGAGGGACAGGCAGAGACAAAGCAACCAGCACCCCAGGTGCCTCCCCCAACTTGAGGAATTCTGCCTGATGAACCCAGGACCTCAGCAAGGACCCAGAAGGGCCCTGCAGCCTGACAGAGGCATGGGAACACTGCACGTTAGGGTTGAATGGGATCTGCTCTGCACCAGACCAGCCCACCCCTTTTCATCTGAGACCCTAGAGAGGGTGAGTAGTGGAGTGGGTAGCAGAGCAGGAACTGGGCTTCAGCCAAGCCCAGGCTCCCACCCTGCCTCACACCATATCTAGCTCCCCAAAGGGGTGGGGGTGGGGTCCTGGTGCCAAACCCAAGGAGTCCTGGGGGGTTCCAGGAGCTGACCAGAAGCACCTCCTGATCCCCTCGTCCCTACCCAACACACTCCCTTGGTGTCTGGGGCAACATTAGACAAGACCCCTACAAACATCAGCAGGGACTGTCCCTGCGTCCTGGTCACACTGAGCGCTGCCTGTCAGGAGCAGGGGCAAGTGGCACAGAAGGGGTTAGTGGCCTTGGAGACATGTGATGGCCAGTCCAGGGCTGATGCCCATGGAGCTCTGGGAGGCCTGCCCGGGAAGGAGGAGGTTATATCCTTCGCCAGCCACAGGGAGACAGGACACCCTGGAGGGGGTTCCCAGTCTACGCATGGGCCCCGACCTTGCTGGTCACCTGGCTCCAGCTCCCTACTCCTGAGCAACTCAGTGCAGGGACCTACGAGGAAACCCCAGAATGCTGAGCTTCAGCAAGCAGCAGGTGAGGTCAAGGGGCTGGGGGCAGCTGGCCACAGTGTCCCCCCTGCCTCATGCAATCCCTCACCCAGGCCCAGGATCCCAGCTCTCTTCAAGGCCAGATCCCAAATTCCTCAGCTCAGCCATACCCCTCGCAGTCCTCTCCATCTCATACTGGGAGATTGCAGCATCCTCCCCAGGCTGTGGGGAACATGAAGAAAGGATGTTGGAGAAGCAGTACAGGGCCCGCAGCTGAAACTCTGGAGGTTAGGTGAGAGGCAGGTCAAGCATGTCACTGCTGATAGAGGCCCACCCCCAGGCCTGAGGCTATTTCCTATTTCCTAGTTCTGTGGCCTTGCAATTGCTCTTCCCACTGCCTGGCATGCTGTTCCTGAGCTTGTTGATCTAGTCGGAGCTGCAACCTCAGCTGCAAGTTCCCCCTTCTAGGGAGGGGTTCCTGACATGCAGCCCCCTCACCCACATCTGCTCCCTCTAGCCTGCAAGCCCCTCAGTGGCCCAGTGCAGAATAGGTGTCAGGTGAGGATGGTGGTGTGAGGCCTGGGCTCATCCCCAGCTGGGAGAGGGTCCAGGGAAGGAGGGAAGGAGGCAGCCCATGACCAGCCCCACAGAGATCACAGGGCCAAGGGGACTCAAGGTGAGTGCGTTTGTGCCTTAGATTCATCCCAGGGGCCCTGCTCCCCGCCTCACTGAGCACCCACTTGGTACCAAGCCCCAGGTGCCCAGGCCAGGAGGAGGGCCTTCTCTCAGTAACTCCGCAGATGGGGATCTTGGTGCCCTTTCTCCAGGTGCAGCCTCGGAGCCCAGAGAGGGATGGTGCCCTGCTCACAGTCATTTGGATGGTTCCTTAGTCACATCCAGGACTCCAGGCCCTTCCCTGTAGAGGCCCTTTTGTCCTCCTGCCATCCTGGCCTCAGTCCCTATGGCCAGGTCAGATGGCCCACAGGGGATGCAGCAGTTAGAGCCTATTCCTGGGGGGCAGGTGTCAGCCACACAGGTGGTGCCCAAGAGTGATGCCCGTGAGGCCAAGTTTGGTGCCAGGTGACACAGATCCCTGCCACACAGCAGGTTTGGGGCCGCCCAGCTGAGCCACACAGCAGGCACTTGGGCCTCAGGGCTCCGGGGCGACCAGCAGCCCCACTGTGCACAGGAGGTCAGGGAAGGGCCATGGCTATAGTCTCTCTTTTGTTGTCTAGCACTTTTTCTCTGAGCCCTCCAGGGAAGGAACGGGGTGGTTAGGACAGGAAGATGTCCCTGTCTGGGGTTTGCCTCAGAGACCCCTGGGCCTGGCTGGGGTCTCAATTCATCTCATATGGGCGATCTGTGGGTCCTCTGAAGCCCCTGCCCCCTACATTGCTTCCCCACCCGCCCTAGTTTCTTGGGGCAGGTGTCTCCATTGTGGCCAGTGACCAGTGACTTATCCCAGGAACTCAGCCACATCCAGGCTTCTGTGGAGGCCTGTCTATCCACCTGACAGCCCTCCAGGGCAGGACCCCAGACAACCCCAGGGTGGTTCTCAAAGGTGTGTCCAAAGTTCTCCCAGAACACCACAGACCCTAACAACTCAGAGACAGACAGCCACCAGTGTGGCCCCTCGTCCTTCAGATACCGCAGGCAGGTATCAGACCTCAGGGCACTGCATCCCCCACGCTGCCGGGCTCATATGAGGTTCCCAAGGAAGGGGCACCCCACCCACAGCACGCCCAAGCAGTGCCCTCCCCAGTCTCTAACTCTTGACCACTGATACACCCCATCCATGAGTCAAGGGAGCAGGGAGCCAGATAACTCAGTCAAGAGCCACAGTCGGGGTGTGCCTCAGCTGGAAGCTCCATTTCACCCCAAAACTGAAATGCTTCCATCATGGGTGCTAAGCCCCAGACCTGGCACTTTATATACAGCCTGACACATCCCACGAGATAGGTGCTATCACCATCCCCCTTGCCAAGTGACAAAACGGAGGCTCAGAAAGGCAAAGCCATTGCCCAAGGACACCCAGCTTGCAGGGACAGAGCCTGGGCCTACCAGGGTCCATTGTCCAGGGACAGAGCCTGGGCCTACCAGGGTCCATTGTCCAGGGACAGAGCCTGGGCCTACCAGGGTCCATTGTCCAGGGACAGAGCCTGGGCCTACCAGGGTCCATTGTCCAGGGACAGAGCCTGGGCCTACCAGGGTCCATTGTCCACCAAGGCTCTGCTGCTCAGGGTGCTGAGGAACCAAGGCGAGCTCCAAATGGCCTCTGGGTCTTCCTACAAGCACAGACACAAAGACACACATCTTTCCTCCGCTCGTGCCCCTTCCTCTTTGGAGGGTTGCTGAGCCCCCTCGTGGCCC
This sequence comes from Balaenoptera ricei, assembly GCF_028023285.1. Classification (NCBI taxonomy): domain Eukaryota; kingdom Metazoa; phylum Chordata; class Mammalia; order Artiodactyla; family Balaenopteridae; genus Balaenoptera; species Balaenoptera ricei. The sequence goes on from NC_082641.1 coordinate 164,679,192, forward strand.
CTGGTGTTTCAGGTGTGCCATCTACTGTCTCATGTATGCTCAAGACAACCTCCCCGCTCCCCTATTGCACACACCCCTCTGTGGGCTCTGCTGGGCACAGCTGTGCCTCTTCCCCAGCAGCAGAAGACAGCAGGCCTCACCCCACGCTCCCCATCATGCTACCCTTTGCCACCGGCATCCACGCTGTAAGGTTCACATCCCAGTACACAGCGTCTTCAGTGAAAATGGCTCCATTTTTCACTCTCAGGATTCAGATGGGAGCCCTAGATCCCTGGGCCAGGGAACAGATCCAGAGAGATCTTAAAACACACACACCAGATGCTTCTTAGCACAACCAGGCCCTTGCCCTCAGGCTGAGCAGAGAGCCTGACACTGCCTTAGCTATCCAATGCTGGGCCTCCAGGCAAGACCAGAAGGGTAGGAAAATTAACTGGGGATGAACAGACCTGAGGCATAAGCTAGAACCCCCACCAATAGACCTCCACCAAGTGGGCAAGCTGGGGAAAAGATCAGCAGAGAGACGGGGGAGACAGGAATCCAGTGTGTCGGGGGCAGAGAGCAACGGCAGGAAAGACTCGCAGAGGCCAGATGGTGAAATACACCCCCCTCACCTGGGGAAGACCAAGGAGCTTGGAGTTTACCCTGGAACTCTGGGTTGGGGCAGGAGGGACACTAAAGTGTTTTGGGAGGTGATGTAATTGTTAATTTTATGTGTCAACCTGACTGGGCCACAGGGTACCCAGATATTTAGTCAAACATTATTCTGGGTGTGTCTGTGAGGGTGTTTCTGGATGAAATTAACATTTGAATCAGTGGACTCAGTAAATCAGATTGTCCTTCTCAATGTGAGGGGACCTCACCCCATCAGTTGGAGGCCTGAAAAGAACAAAAGGTGAAGTAACGGAGAATTCACTCGCTCTCTGCCTATTTTCCACCTGGGACACAGTTCTTCTGCATTTGGACTGGAATTTACACCATTGGCTGTCCTGACTCTCCACTTTGCATACGGCAGATCTTGGGACTCTCAGCCTCCATAATTACATGAGCCAATACCTTATCATCTATCTATCATCTATCCATCATCTATACCTATCTATCTATCTACCTATCTACCTACCTACCATCTATCTATCTCTCCTATTGGTTTCTCTGGAGAACCCAGACTAATATAAGAGGTAACATGGTCAGTTTTAGAAAGATTTCTTTGATACCTTTTAACCCAATAATTCTACTTTTGTAATTTATCCTAAGGAAAAAAATTTGATTAGCACAGTATTTGCATAATAGGGAAGTAACTAATGGTTACATTATTCCTGTTCCTGTGACAGCAGGTGGATTCTGCTCCCCAGCCCAGCCCAGAACCTAGAGAGCCCCCACCTGCTGAAGAGGCATGCCTAAACTCCTTCTTGGAGCCCAAGTGGGAGACTGGTGCATTCTCCTGGCCTCTGCATGCACACTGGATGGGCTGACAGTGAGGAGCTAAGTCAGCAATAAGATTAGTGCAGCATAGCAATGCAGAAAGCTCTTCAGCCAATTTACTTACTCTTACGGCTTTTGTGGACAGTTACATCTCATTTACTTCAATAATTATTTGCCTTTTTGCATTAAGACATAAATAAAATACATCAGGGTAGAGCACAGTTTGGTTTAAACTAAGATCTCTTAACACTAACATATACAACCTCTCCGTCTAGGTCTGTCTTTATAGTTAATCACTGGCTCTCACACATGCAGGCACTTAGCAAGGAGACCCTGCTAGGAGGCGCTAACAGGACGCAGGCGAGAGAAGAAGGTAGCCTGGGCCAGAGTATAACAGTGGAGGTAGCAAAACATGACCAGGTTTGGGATATATTTTGAAGGTAAAACCTTCAAAGTATTTGCTGATGGAGTATAAGTCGAATGTGAGAGAAAGGGCAAGGTCAAGACTGACTCCAAGGTTTTGGGGCCTTAGCAAATAGAGGAATGGCACTGCCATTTACTGAGCTGTGGGAGACTGGGAGAGGAGTAGGATTAAAGGGGAAAATCAGGAATTTGATGTGGAGCATGGTCAGTTTGAGATGTTCATTAGGCAGCCCAGTGAAGGTGTTGGGTACGAATTGGAATGACATGACTCTGGGGTTCTGAGGGCAGATCTGGCCTGGGTATATAAATCTGGGGGGCTTCCCTGTGCAGGCTGCTTTACAGCCAGGGGCACAGATAAAGCACCTAGAGAGCAGGGCACAGAGAGAAGATAACTGAGCCCTGGGGCATTCGAATGTTTAGAGGTTGGGGAAATAAAGCAGATCCACCAAAGGACATTGAGAAGGAGTTTCTAGAAGTTAAGAGGAAAACCAAAGAAGAGACAAAAGCTGATAAAGAAAGATTCAAGAAGGAAGGGATGATCAGCTGTGTCCTGTGCTACTGAAAATTCAAATAAGACAAGAACCAAGAGCTGACCTTCACACTGGGCGGCAGAGAGGTAAACAGCAACCTCAAAGGGAGGAGTTCTGGGGAAATTGGGGGGGCGGTGTATGACCGAAGACGATTCAAAAGAAAATGGAAAGATTGACTATCCAATAGAAAAATGGGCAGGAGATAAAAAACAGTTTCGTAGAAGAAGAAATGCAAATGACTCAAATGTGTGAAGAGATGCTCATGGATGGCAGAAATGTTCAACCTCACTCAAAAGAGGACCACATTGGTATGCTGTTTTCACCTCTTAGATTGACAGAATAATAATTGCAAAAGTGTGTGGGCAACGATGGGGAAACAGACACTCCCACATTGCTCTTTGGAGTGTAATTGATACAGTCCTATGGAAGTGAATTTGGCAATTTTCACCAGAGTTGCAAATATGTGTATGCTGTGACATAGTTATTCCATCTCTTGCAATTTATCTTACCATCATGCTTGTACACCTCCAAATGAATAAGCCTGCAGACAGCTATTCATCACAGCACTGTTTGACAGAAAAAGATTGGAAACAGCCAAGTGTCAATAAATAGGAAACTTGTTAAATCAATCACTGCACAGCCCTACCACAGAATACCGTGCATCTGTAATGAGGATGCTCTTTACGTACTGATATAAAAAGGTACCCACTCTATGATACAGGTAAAAAAAGCATGTATAGTATGGTAGCATTTGTGTAAAAACGGATGGGAAGAAATATATATTTATATTTGCTTATATTACATTAAAAGTCTGTAAAATATTTTAAACGTTTTAAAATACACAAAAATCTAATAATAGTTAACTTTTGGGAGGTGTGGACTGGGTGGATAGAAAAAGACTTTCTGCTTCTGAACTATGCAATGTATTACCTATCCAAAAATTAAACTGATTAATTAAAATTTCACACACAGAGAGAACGTATATTTGAGAATCTGAAGAGTGAAGACTTCCAGCTTCTAGCTGTGGGAGATTTCTATGCACGTGGGATTACTGGACAGGATCTATACATTCTTAATTTCACAGAATATTGCAATATTGCTTTCCAGAATATTTGCCAGTCTATATCCCCACCATCAAGATTCAGGGGCCCCCCAGATCCTTGCCAACACTTAACATCATCAGGATATGTTCCTGCTGCAAGATACGTGTGCCAAATAAGGAAATAAGAAAGGTGATGAGCACCAGCAAACATAGGCTACAACGCAAGGAGAGAACAAGGGAAGACCTGGGGAGACAGGGCAGACTGGAGCAAGTAGGGCAGGAACTCCTGGAAAAGCCTGCTCTGAGGGATGGCTGGAAGGTGTGACCATCCTAACCATTACCCCAGAGTGCTCTTGGGGAATGGAAAAAGGAAGGGAAGGGGAGAAAAGGGATAGCTGACCTTTGTTATAAGCCCTTTAACACTATAGATTATTTTCAAGCAGTACTTTGATTTTTTAAATTAATTTAAAAAATAATTTCTAAAGACAAATTATAAAATTCCATTCAAGGATTATACCCAAAAAATTACAGTAAATTACTGTGGGAGGTAGAATGAGGCTCCCAAACCTGAGAGGGCTTGTGTACCCAGAGTAATGAGCAGGGAAATGGGGAAGTGCAGGGACAGCAAAAGATGGGTTTATCTCTCAAAGGTTATCTTCTTCCAAAGTAATATGATTCCAAACACTTGGGGCTACCAGAGGAGGAAACACCTGGGAACAGGGGACAGGGAGGGCAGGGCCAGAAAAGTTTCTCAGGGCAGTGATGATGAAGAGTCTCTTTCAAGCATCAGGAGCAGAAATCTCAAAGAGCAGGTGGGAGGAGTTCCACTTCTAGAATGGTCGTGTAAGGAGCTCCAGGGACCCACTCCCCAGTAAAACAAGCATAGGTGGTGAAAATGATTTTTTTTAAGTATCTGTAAATTGTCTTAAGAGCATAGAGTAAATGAAGAAAAATTTATTTAAGAATATCTACTGAAACTCAGTAAGAACAGTGAAAGTTTATGGTGTTGGAACCGTGACCCACTTCCTCACTCTTCACTCTCAGCTCAGCATGATAGATGCTCCACTCCAGGCAGGTGCAGCCAAGAACATAGGGCTCCCTCTCCCCCCAGATTCCAGTCAAGGGCTACCATATCTCCCCAAGAGGAACACACTGCCAGTATTTCTCATCCCCGCACCCCAGTTACATGTTGTAAAGGTTAAACCCTGAGTTAGTACAGCTGAGAGGTCAGAGGCTCCCTTCCTCCACCAGCTCCCATTCATAGAGTGGAAACTCTATCCCAGGTGCTTTAGTCAGAGAATATTGGAGCCCTGATTACCCTCACCCCAGCTCACTTGTAAGGTGAAGGTTCCACGCTGGGAGAGGCAAGCCACGGAGACCAGATGCTACAGCCCCCACACAGTGCTCTGCCCATAAAGCAAAGATATCACTCTGAGAAAGTGGGTCACTGTCCCCATTACCCATGATGGAGCAGTGGCTCAGAGACTTTGCCCAGGGAGAGGCAGGCCATAAGAACAGAGAACTCCCAAGCTTTACCCAGAGGAAATTACTTTATTTGAAACATAATGTAGCAAATTTCAAGCCTAAGGGCACTCTCAAAAACAATAGAAATTTCGGTAGTAAGCAATTAGTAGGAGACTAGTAGCTTCATGAGAACTATAAGCTAAACCATAAAACAGTTAGGTTACAAGAAAGAACCATGGAAAAAGGCAGCAATGAAGAACCCAACTGGGGTCAGAACAAAACTCAAAAATTGACCTTTAAAACTACCCCTGAAAAGGGGGCTTGCATTTAATTGGATCAGACTGTGGAACAGTATATGTCCCAGGACATTGTCAAAAGCAATAGAAAAATCATCCAAGAATTAGTGGAGCTTAACAGATGGGTGTGATACCAACAAAGACAGACAGATAACAGAGAGATGAGGGAAAGAGACAGTCAAAAAGAACCCTGCCAAAGCCACTGTCATCTCAGGGTGACTGTGCACATGCCCAAGACTGCACCCTCTGAGCAGCAACATCAAAGGCTTCACACTGCCAGCAAAATAGATTTACTTCACTAGAACAGTCCACCTAAGTCACCAAACAAATAAACAAGCAAACAACAACAACTAGGCTGGGGGTGGGGTGTGGAGATGAAGACCAGTATCCAGATCTGCTAACATATATTTTCTAAAATTTCTGGTTTCCAAAAAAAGTTACAAGATGTGAAAAGAAACAGGAACATCTACCCATGCATAAGGAAAAAAAAAAGCAGACAACACAAACTACCTATGAGAGGACCAAGATGTCAGATGTAACAGAAAAAAACTTCAAAGCAGCCATTGTAAATATGTTCAAAGAACTAAAGGAAACTGTGCTTAAAGAAATAAAGGTTGATATGATGACAATGTCTCATCAAAAAGAGAATATAAATAAAGAGATATAAAATTATAAAGAGGAAGAAAATGGAAATCTGGGATTGAAAGCATAATAACTGAAGTGAAAAAAATTACTAAAAGGGCTCAAGAGTATATTTGAACAGGCAGAAGAAAGAAATAGCAAACTGGAAAATATATTGATTCAGATTATACAACTTGAAGATCAAAGAGAAAAAAAGAATGAAAAAAGTAAACAGAGCTTCAAAGAAATGTGAGATTCTATTAATCTCACCAACATATGCATAATGGGAAGAATAGAAGGAGAGGAAAGAGAGAAAGGAACAGAAAAAATTGTTTGAAAAATAATAGCTAAAAATTTGTCAAATTTGATGAAAATTATTAATCTATACATCTAAGAAGCTCAGCAAACTCCATCTAGGATAAACCCAAAGTCATCCACATACAGACACATCATAGTAAAAATGCTAAAAGACAAAGAGAAAAAAGTTTGAAAATCTTTGAAGCAGCAAAAAAACCCAGCCCATCATGTACAAGAGAACATCATCAGAAACAATGGTAAGCAGTGAGATGATGCATTCAAAGTGCTGAAAGAAAAAAATGTGTCAACCAAGAATCTTATACCCAGCATAACTATCTTTCAAAGAGTGGGCTGAGCTCTGGGAAGAGTCTTGTGACTAAATGGCAGGTACAAGAGTGGGGGACGGAAAGCCAAGTGGGTGGCTAATGCACAAAGAGGTGTTTGGCTTTTACCCTTTAAGTCCTTGAGATCCAAGGGTCACAGTCCCTGACAGGGTCACATTCTTTTCCAGAAGTATGGTCCTATGGTCAGTGTGCTAGGTGAAAAAGAGGGTATAGCTGAGGACAAGGAGGTCAGCAAGGAACTGAGAAAGAGGGTAAGAAGTGAAGGGGAGAAACATGGCTGGGTGGATGGCTGGATGGATGAATGATTGGATGCAGCAGAAGTGATGGGAACAGACAGTGCTAAGGAAGTGGATTGACAGAACTTGGGGACTGACTGATTGTGAGGTGGCAGTGTGGGAGTAGGATGCTGACGATCAGAGCTGGAAGGAAATAATGAAGATCAGAGCAGAAATAAATAAAATAGAAACAAGAAAAAAACAATAGAAAAGATCAATGAAACCAAAAGCTGATTTTTTGGAAAATATAAAATTGATAAGCCTTTAGCCTGGCTCATTAAGAAAAAAAGAGAGAGGACCAAATAAACAAAATAGGAAATAAAAGAGGAGAAATCACAATCAATAATACATAGATACAATCATAAAAGAATACTATGAACAGTTATATGCCAACAAATTGGCAACTTAGAAGAAATGGAAAAATTTCTAGAAACATACAATTTTCCAAAACTGAATCAGGAAGAAATAGATAACCTGAACAGACAAATTACTAGTATAGAAATCAAATCAGTAATCAAAAAACTCCCAGCAAACAAAAGTCCAGGACCAGATATCTTCACAGGGGAATTCTCCCAAACATATGAAGAAGAGTTAATACCAATCCTTCTCAAACTATTCCAAAAAATTTAAGAGGAGGAAACACTCTCAAATTCATTTTACAAGGCTACCATTGCCCTGATACCAAAACCAGACAGACACTACAAAAAATAAAATAAAATTACAGGCCAATATCTCTGATGAATATAGATACAAAAATCCTCAACAAAATATCAGCAAACTGAATTCAACAATATTGAAAAAGGGTCATACACCATGATCAAGTGGGATTTATTCCAGAGATGCAAGGATAGTTCAGTATCTGCAAGTCAATCAATGTGATACACCACAGTAACAAACAAAGGATAAAATCACATGATCATCTCAATAGATGCAGAAAAAAAGCATTTGACAAAATTCAATATCCATTTATGATAAAAACTCTCAAAAAGTTGGTATAAAGGGAACATATCTCAACATAATAAAGGCCATTTATGACAAACCCACAGCTAACATCATGCTCAGTAGTGAAAAGTGAAAGCTTTTCCTCTAAATTCAGGAACAGAAAAAGGATGCCCACTTTCACCACTTCTATTTAACATAATATTAGAAGTCCTAGCCACAGCAATCAAATAAGTAAAAGAAATAAAAGGCATCCAAATTGGAAGGAAGCAGTAAAACTGTCACTATTTGCAGATTACATGATACTATATACAGAAAACTCTAAAGTCTCCACCAAAAAACTATTAGAACTAATAAATGAATTCAGTAATGTTGCAAGATACAAGATTTATATACAGAAATCGATTGATTTTCTATACACTAAAAACAAACTATCAGAAAGAGAAAGCAAGAAAACAATCCCATTTATAACCACACCAAAAAGAATAAAATACCTAGGAATAAACTTAACCAAGGAGGTGAAAGATCTATACTCTGAGAACTATAATATATTGATGAAGGAAATTGAAGATGTTTCAAATAAACAGAAAGATACCCCATGTTCATCGATTGGAAGAAGTAATATTGTTAAAATGTCCATACTACCCAAAGCAATCTACAGATTTAATGCAATCCCTATGAAAATACCCATGACCTTTTTCACAGAGCTAGAACAAATAAGCCTAAAATTTGTATGGAACCACAGAAGAAAAAAAAAAAAAAAGAATAGCCAAAGCAATCTTGAGAAAAAAAGAACAAAGCTGGAGGTATGAGGCTCCTTGACTTCAGACTATATTCCAAAGCTACAGTAATCAGAATAGTATGTTACTGGCACAGAAACAGACACATAGATCAATGGAACAGAATAGAGAAATTTAATCTATGACAAAGGAGGCAAAAATGTACAATAAGGAAAAGAATCTCTTCAATAAGTGGTTCCGGGAAAATCAACAAGGGGACCTAATTAAACTTAAAAGTTTTTGTACAGCATAGGTAACCATCAACAAAACAAAAAGATAACCTACTGAATGGGAGAAAATATTTTTAAATGGTATGTCTGATAAGGGGTTAATATCCAAAATATACAAAGAGCTCATACAACTCAATATTATATCAAAAAACAAACAACCCGATTGCAAATGGGCAGAAGATCTGAATAGACATGTCTCCAAAGAAGACATACAGATGACCAACAGGCACATGAAAAGATGCTTGACATCGCTAATCATCAGAGAAATGCAAATCAAAACCGCAATGAGATATTACCTCATACCTGTCAGAATGGCTATCATCAAAAAGACAACAAATAATAAATGTTGGCAAGGATGTGGAGAAAAGGGAACCCAAGTACACAGTTGGTGGAAATGTAAATTTGTAGAGCCACTGTGGAAAACAGTATGGAGGTTCCTCAAAAAACTAAAAATAGAGCTACCATATGATCCAGCAATTCCACTCCTGGGTATACATCCAAAGAAAATGAAAACACAAATTCAAAAAGATAAATGCACCCCAATATTGCAGAATTATTTACAGTAGCCAAGGTATGGAAGCAACCTAAGTGTCCATCAACAAATGAATTGATAAAGAAGATGTTGTATATACATACAAGGAAGATGTGGTATATACATACAAGGAATACTACTCAGCCATAAAAAAGAATGAAAATTTGCCACTTGCAACAACATAGATGGATCTGGAGGGTATTATGCTTAATGAAATAAGTCAGACAGAGAAGACAAGTACTGTATGTTTTCACTTATTACGTGGAATCAAAAAATAAAATGAATGAATATAACAAAACAGAAACAGACTCACAGACACAGAGAACAAACTAGTGGTTACCAATGGGAAGAGGAGTGAGGGGAGGGTCAAGATAGGAGAAGGGGACTAAATGATACAAACTACTATGTATATAATAAATAAGATACAAGGATGTAATGTACAGCACAGAGAATATAGCCACTCTTTTATAATAACTTTAAATGGAGTATAATCTATAAAAATATTGAATCACTATGTTGTACACTTGAAACTAATATAATATTGTAAATCAACTATACTTCAATTAAGAAAAATAAATAAAAAAGGAAAGAAAAACAAAACTCTCTAAGAATCAGGAAAAAAACAAGTTAAAACCAAGATGAAATACCACTTTTATGCCCAAACGTCAAAATTTAGGAAGGTAGGGACTTCCCTGGTGGCACAGTGGTTAAGAATCCAGCAGCCAATGCAGGGGACACGGGTTTGAGCCCTGGTCCAGGAAGATCCCACATGCTGCAGAGCAACTAAGCCCACGAGCCACAACTACTGAGTCCACATGCCAACTACTGAAGCCCGCGTCCCTAGAGCCCGTGCTCCACAACAAGAGAAGCCACCACAATGAGAAGCCTGCGCACCTCAACGAAGAGTAGGCCCCACTCTCCACAACTAGAGAAAGCCAGTGCGCAGCAGTGAAGACCCAACGCAGCCAAAAAAAACGTTAGGAAAGTAGATAATATCAAGTATTGATGAGAATGTGAGGGGATGAGGCCTCTCATTTGCTGATGAGGGAGTTTAGGTGTGCTGGCCATGCTGGCAAACGCTTTAGCAGTACTTTGAATAATTGTGTGCATATTTCCTATAAACCAGTGATCCCACTCCTTGGTATAATTCTCCTCTCTCCCTAAAATGATTGCTCAGGGATGTAGAAGATAAATCAGATTCCAGACAAGAGAAATTAAAATCATGCTAAATGGGAGTATTTAATACAGGGACCTGATATAAAAACTTAAATGGATTTTAAAAAATATTTATTTACTTACTGGGTTGCGCCAGGTCATAGTTGCGGCTCGTGGGCTCCTTAGTTGAGGCAGATGGGCTCCTCAATTGCGGCTGACGGGCTCCTGAGTTGTGGCTTGTAGGCTCCTTAGTTGTGGCATGTGAACTCTTAGTTGCAGCGTGCATGTGAGATCTAGTTGCCTGACCAGGGATCAAACCCAGGCCCCCCGCATTGGGAGCATGGAGTCTTATCTACTGCACCACTAGGGAAGTCCCTAAATGGATTTTTTTTAATGCATTGATAGCTCCAAAGGAGAAGTGGGTTTTAAATTTTAGTAAGTATCGACCAATTACTTTCCAGAAAGGTTGTGTCAATACCCAGTCCTTTCAGTCATGAGGGAAAGAAACGGTCAAAGAGAGCCCTGCTAAAGCCACTGTCATCCCAGGACACCCAAGACACCCCAGGAAGGGCATGAGAGTGCCCTTCTGTGATGCTGTGGCCAGCACCAGGGGCTTTTACTCTTTAATTTTTGCCAAGTTTCCAATAAAACTTTATTTAAAAAAACAAAAACAGGTGGCCAGTATATAGGCAATAGTTTCCTGATTTTAGTTTTTTTACTACTGCATTAAAATATTTATCTTGTTTACTGAGTTTTTTGGCTCCCCTTTGGTTAAATTCTGCACCTGGGTTGCAGCCCTGTTGAGTTGTCTGCTTGGAGTCTCCCAAAGGCCAAAGCTGGAGCCAGTGCTGCATGGGGCCACCAGGGAGAGGCCCTTCTTCTGGCACCCCCAACCCGGCTCAGGCATGCATCTGTAGAGCAGGCAGTCCCAGCCAACATGTCCCCAAAGCCATGCTGGGCCTCCTGCACCTCCAATGCCAGGTATCAGATGTCTAACTGGACGGTAAAATTCCTCTGCCAACCTCCCCGCATCAGTTGCTCACAGATCTGTGTCGATTTCTTCTTCACAATGCCCTGGGATCTATTCCCTCCTCTCCATCAAGCAGCCCTCCCTGGGGACTGGCCTCAGTCCCTCTCACCTTGGGTTCTGAAGGGCATCAGGTGAGCCGTGGCCTCACAGCTTGAGAGCTTGCCCTAAATTCAAAGTTGACTGTACACCCCCTGCTCACAGACAATCCTTTTCTTCAGCCAGACATGAGCTTCCTGAGAGCCTGCTCTGTGTGTTGGAGATGGAGCACCCATGGTACTCACACCCTGAGGGGACTAGGGCAAAGGAGGCACTTTCCTCCATGCAAAATGTAAAATAGTGCCCCAAAATTCAACCATCAAGATTAATAACATTTTAATACAATATATAAAAATATTAAAACTAAAGCAAAAAATCCATGGTGAACAAAAGATCAACATTTTAAATAGAGACAGGATTTGATTTTCCCTTTTGCCTCAGGCTCCAGCACTTTGACGGATCCTATCTTTGATTTTTTAAAATATTGCATAAAAATAGTATTTATGCTGATGACTGAGGTTTGGGGCATGCTTCTTATATTTTGGTTACCCTAACCCTGGCCCTGGTAGATACAGTCAATAAATAGTAGGCCCAGTAATAATTTCAGAAAGTGATAAGAGCTCTAAGTGATAAGAACTCTAACGTGATAAGAACTTTCATTTTCAAGAGAGATGAAAATAGACATTCACACAAGAACATGTACGAGAATGTTCATAGCAGCATTACTCATAACAGCCAAAGAGTGAAAACAACCCAAATGTCCATCAACTGATGAATGGATGAACAAAATGTGGTCAGTTCATGCAATGGAATATTATTCAGCCATAAAAAAGACTAAGGTATTGATATACGCTACAACATGAGTGAACCTTGAAAATAATGTCCTAAGTGAAAAAAGTCAAACACGAAAGGCCACAGATTGTATGATTCCATTTATGTGAAATGCCCAAAATAGGCAAATCCATAGAGAAAGTAGATTAGTGGTTGCAGGGTTGGGGGGAGGGGGATGACGAGAGAATGCTAATGAGCATGGGGTTTCCTTTTGGAGTAATGGGTGTTATGGAATTGGAATTGGACAGTGATGGCGGTTGCACAATCTTGTGAATATACTCAAAAGCACTGACTGTATACTTTTAAATGGTGAGTTTTATGTTACATGAAATTTTATATTATGTTAATTATATCTCAAGTTAAAGAAAAATTAAATAAAGCTGGATGACAAATAAAGACTGAGAGGTAGGATATTAGGGAGTCAGGGAAGTCCTCTCTGAGGTGAGGACACTTAATGGGACCTGAGTAACAAGAAGGAGCCAACTGTGTGTTGAGGAGGAAGAAGTTTCCCGACAAAGGCACCAGCCCACGCCAAGGCCCTGAGGCGGAAACAACTTGTAGTGTAGTCCTTCATTCATTCGTTCCACAAGTAGTTATTCAGCACCCACTGTGTGTTAGACACTGCTCTCTGAGGATACAGCTGGGAACAAAACATCCTATAATGTGATGTCAGAATGTGGAAGCAGCTGTGGACTAGGAAGAAAAATTGTTTGGAAGGGAGAGAGTTTGGGGTGGGAAAGACTACATTATACAGGGCGATCAGAGGAAGTCTTACTGAGAAAGTGACATTTGAGCAAAGGGGCAAGTGCAATGGTGGAGAATGACAGCAGAGAGGTGGAGGCCTCCAGGGCCTGAGGCCATGAGATGGCCAAGGACTGGACTATGAATGTATGGGGAGCCGCTGGAGGGTGTGAGCAGACAAGTGGCATGGCTGGACTCGTTTTCAAAAAATCAAGCTTGCTCTGTTTGCCTTAGATTCCATGCTCCCACTGCCCACATCAGCAAAGCTAGACAGCAAACTTTATTTAGCAGGTGGGATTGCTTTTTAAAGGAACTCATATGTCACATAAGTCCCAAATATGACATTGACTGGAGCTAAACAGCTCTGGATGTCTGGATTCCTCAGGGCTCCATGATGAACTTTAGCCAGGGTTCTCAAATCCAAAAGTTTTAAAGGAACTATTGCTGTGGCACTTGTGGCAGATGCAGGGTCCTGAGCACTACCCATAGGTCTCAGGCTCAGGGATCCAAAGTGGGCCCAGGAGTCCCACTGGTAACGTGTGTCCCCAGGTGATGCTGACACAGGTGGTCCACAATCCCCATGTTGAGGAAACAGTGGCCTGGGCACCACAGAGCATGGTGTCAAAGACACTAACCAGGCAGAAGCACAGTCAGAGACCCACATCCTGGCCCAGACCCCTTGGTCCAGGCCTGCATGGTGGCTGCAATTTAGTTACTTGGAAGCAAACATTTAGAACTGGAGATTGTATATACCAACCTGGGTCTCAGGCTTCTCTTGAGAAGCTGCTGCACCTCTGCCAGCTCTGGGCCACAGCAATTCTGTACCATCCCAATGGCCTTCTCGTCTCTTCCGGTGGCTTGCCTGGGCTGTAGTCAGTTGTGTTTAGGACCCTGAGGAGGCTGTGAGGCTGGCATCCATTCAAATGAAATCTATCCACAGCCCTCTGTCATCTGGTCTGGGCTTAATTTCCCATTCACTTGAAAATGACACGATTCTTCTTTTCTTTTTTTACACCCAAAAGAGAAGGTTCCAGAACCTGTCAGGTATGCCTGGTGGCCCTTCCTCATAGGTGGGTTCTGAGTGATGGAGTCGGGATTGGTCAAGCTGGGGGAGTAAGTCAGTTTGGCTCCCAGGCAAGGCATATGTCCCCTCTGTCCCCGGAATGGAACTCACCTACAAATCTCAGAGGAGCAGCTGAGCAGTGAAGGAGACATTGAGGGCACTCTGGTTAGGGACCAGGGAGAAGGGCAGAGGTTCCTATCCAGACCTCCAAGAGGACAGAGGACTTGTTGTGGGCTGTAGCCCGAGTGTGGGCCTAGGGGAACTGCCTCTCCCTCTGTGACTGGCCAGCAGATGCTGTGGAAGCCCGTCCCATGCCGAGCATGGTGTAGGTGCTGAGACAGGCAAGGACATTGAGCAGTGGCCCCTAACCCTAGCTGGAGAGACAGGCATGCATGACAAAATGAATTGAACCTTTTGCCCTGGCCACTGGGAAGCTCACTGGGGCTTGGAGAAGTAGTGAGAGCATAGCATTGCTCATGCAGACACTCAAGAGGAGGTATTTACAGTGGGCCCTCTGAAGAGAAAAAGGCCAGAAGGAGGCACAGGCACTGTAAGCATATTCATGCCAGGGTGACTGCATGAGGCTGAATAATGGCTCCCAAAGATGTCCAGTCCTAATCCCGGGAAACTGTGACTGTTACCTTGCATGGCAAAAGGGACTGCAGATGTGATTAAGGATATTGAGATGGGAGATTATCCTGAATTATCCAAGTGGGCCCTAAATGAAATCACAAGTATACTTATAAGTGTACTTACAGAAGGAGACTTGACTGCAGAAGAAGGTGATGTGATGGCGGAAGCAGAGATTGGAGTGATGAGCTTTGAGGACGGAGGAAGGGGCCATAAGCCCAAGAATACAGGTGACAACTAGAAACTGAAAAAGTCTGGGAAATGGATTCTCCCCTGAAACCTCCAGAAGGAACCAGCCCTCTCACCACCTTCACTTTAGCCCAGTGAGACTGATTTAGGACTTCTGACCTCTAGAACTGTGAGAGGATAGAAGTGTGTGATTTTAAGCCACCAAGTTTGTGGTGATTTGTACCACAGCACCAGGAAGGGAATACAGTGACTCTCTCCCAAGTAGAGGGGTCCAATTCCATGAGCAAGAAGAATGTGTGGAGCAGCTTCCGTGGTCTGCAGATGATGCTAGTGGTCATTGGGTGAGTGTATTTGACTCTAGAGCCCCAGAGAAAAAAACTACCACAGCTTTGCTGGTGTGGGACCTGAAACTAATAGTCCCAGGCTCCCCCAACCCCCGCACCCCTGCCATCACCAGGAAAGCAAAGCTCACTTCCTCGGTGTCAGCTCCTGAGGACCCACCTGGGGGTCACATCTCCAATACACCCCAGCCTGCCCTACCTGGGGATGCTGACTCAAGGCCTTTGGCAAGAAAATGTCCTAAACCTCTTGGCCAGGGCAGGTGTTGGGGAGGCTTTGCCAAGGAGGTGACATTTGTGCGAGCCTTGCCCGAGTAACAGTTCAGAAGGGAGAAAGCAGGGTGGGAGGGGCTGTGGGCCCAGGGACCCCATGCACAGAACTGACAGGCCTAGCTCCCCATCTCTCCATGGGGCTGATTATGAACAGTGGTGCCTGCAAACAACAGAAGCGAACTCTTTTTGACTCAGCAGAAAAGGGATTTATTGGAAGCGTACCAGGCAGCTGACAAGGTCAAGAGGAAGGTGGGAGAACCAGGCTTGGGCAGGAACCAAGGAGCCAAGGACAGCTGAGACAGGAATTGATGGGGAACCATCCACTCTGGGGCCTCAAAGCCATGCCTCTGAAGTCTGTGACATACAGTGGCATCGTGCCCCAGGACACTCCTCGACACTGCTGTCCCATGAAGGGCCTCTGCTGACCTCAGGCTCCAGGAGGGCCACCACCAGGCTGCATGCCCATACCCTGGCTCCTGGGGACAGGAAGGCAAATCTGCTCCCTCAGCTTCCTTTGATTCCAGGAACCAGAGCCTGGGGCATCTGTGAAACCATTGCAGGTAAAGGAGAAGTTGGTCCTGCACTGTCGGACCCACTGGACTCAGGGCTGTGTGCTCCCTCACTGCTGTGCTCTCTGCCGGGAGAAGCCTGGGCTCAGAGGGAATCCCTCCTTCCCTCCCTTCCTTCCTCCCTCCCTCCCTCTCTTCCTTTCCTTTTTTCTTTTCTTTCCTCCATGGTACAAATTGAATATTTGTGCCTCTCCAAATGCACATGTTGAAGCCCACATGAATAGGATTACTGCCCTTATAAAAGTAGCTCAAGAAAGCTCCCTTGCCCCTTTCACCATATGAGGTTACAGCAAAAAGATATCTAAGAAGCAGGCTCTCACAAGGCACTCAATCTGCTGGCACCTTGATCTTGGACTTCCAGGACCAAGAAATGTGAGAAATAAATTTGTTATTTATAAGCTACTCAGTCTATGGTATTTTTGTTACAGCAGCCCACATGGCCTGAGGCACTCCAAAATCAAATAATTTTCCCTAATCACTTTAATAATAACTTATTATATTACTATTATTAATTTAAATTTAATAATACTTAAAAACATAAAGGAAAAGTAAATATAAACAGAAGTCGATTTTCCAGTGATAACCACTGTTAACCTTTTAATAAATATATTTCCAGAAATGGTTAAAATTTGTCTTTACATATCTGCCTCCACATAAATAAGTTTATGTGTATGCATTCATGTAATTAGGATTACGTTTCCAGTGTGATTTTTCAACTTTCTTTTTTGCTTGGCCTTTCCCCTTCTCCTTCCCCCTCCACCCAATCTCCATGCTCCAGAGGTAGCCTAATATGCACCCTTCCATATTTTATATAATTTTCATCACAAGGGGTTTGGGTCATTTTTAAAATGGGGTTCTATTATAGATGCTTTCCTGCATCTTGCTTTTCTCACCCACCAATACTCCTGGAAATCCCTCCCAATCCACAGAAAAGCTTTAATTCATTATTTTTAATGGCTTTATAATATCCCACTATATAGATGCACCATTATTGATTCAGCCATTCTCTTTTTTTTTTAAATTCATCTTTATTGGAGTATAATTGCTTCACAATGCTGTGTTAGAGTCTGTTGTACAACAAAGTGAATCAGCCATATACATACATATATCCCCATATCTCCTCCCTCTTGAGCCTCCCTCCCACCCTCCCTATCCCACCCCTCTGGTCATTGCAAAGCACCGAGCTGGTCTCCATGTGCTATGCTGCTGCTTCCCACTAGCTATCTATTTTACATTTGGTAGTGTATATATGTCAATGCTACTCTCACTTCGCCCCAGCTTCCCCCTCCCCTCTCCGTGACCTCAAGTCCATTCTCTATGTCTACGTCTTTATTCCTTCCCTGCCACTAGGTTCATCAGTAGCATTTTTTTTTTTTAGGTTCCATATATATGCATTAGCATACGGTATTTGTTTTTCTCTTTCTGACTTACTTCACTCTGTATGACAGACTCTAGGTCCATCCACCTCACTACAAATAACTCAATTTCATTTCTTTTTATGGCTGAGCAATATTCCATTGTATATATGTGCCACATCTTCTTTATCCATTCATTTGTCGATGGACATTTAGGTTGCTTCCATGTCCTGGTTATTGTAAATAGTGCAGCAATGAACATTGTGGTACGTCTCTTTTTGAATTATGGTTTTCTCAGGGTATATGCCCAGTAGTGGGATTGCTGGGTCATATGGTAGTTCTATTTTTAGTTTTTAAAGGAACCTCCATACTGTTCTCCATAGTGGTTGTATCAGTTTACATTCCCACCAACAGTGCAGGAGGGTTCCCTTTTCACCACACCCTTTCCAGCATTTATTGTTTCTAGATTTTTTGATAATGGCCATTCTGACTGGTGTGAGGTGATACCTCATTGTAGTTTTGATTTGCATTTCTCTAATAATTAGTGATGTTGAGCATCTTTTCATGTGCCTCTTGGCCATCTGTATGTCTTCTTTGGTGAAATGTTTATTTAGGTCTTCTGACCATTTTTTAAATTGGGTTGTTTGTTTTTTTGATATTGAGCTCCACGAGCTGTTTGTATATTTTGGAGATTAATCCTTTGTCCGTTGTTTCATTTGCAAGTATTTTCTCCAATTCTGAGCATTGTCTTTTTGTCTTGTTTATGGTTTCCTTTGCTGTACAAAAGCTTTGAAGTTTAATTAGTTCCCATTTATTTTTGTTTTTATTTTCATTATTCTAGGAGGTGGATCTTGCCGTGGTTTATGTCAAAGAGTGTTTTTCCTATGTTTTCTTCTAAGAGTTTTATAGTGGTCTTACATTTATGTCTTTAATCCATTTGGAGTTTATTTTTGTGTATGGTCTTAGGGAGTGTTCTAATTTCATTCTTTAACATGTAGCTGTCCAGTTCTCCCAGCACCACTTATTGAAGAGGCTGTCTTTTCTCCATTGTATGTTCTTGCCTCCTTTGTCATAAATTAGGTGACTATATATGCATCAGTTTATCTCTGGGCTTTCTATCCTGTACCATTGAGGTATATTTCTGTTTTTGTGCCAGTACCATACTGTCTTGGTTACTGTAGCTTTGTAGTATAGTTTGAAGTCAGGGAGCCTGATTCCTCCAGCTCAGTTTTTCCTTCTCTAGATTGCTTTGGCTATTCGAGGTCTTTGGTGTTTCCATACTAATTGTAAAAATTTTTTATTTAATTCTGTGAAGAATGGCATTGGTAGTTTGATAGGGATTGCACTGAATCTGTAGATTGCTTTGGGTAGTATAGTCATTTTCACAGTATTGATTCTTCCAATCCAAAAACATGGTATATTTCTCCAACTGTTTATGTCATCTTTGATTTCTTTCATCAGTGTCTTATAGTTTTCTGCATACAGGTGTTCTGCCTCCTTAGGTCGATTTATTCGTAGGTATTTTATTCTTTTTGTTGAGATGGTAAATGGGAGTGTTTCCTTAATTTCTCTTTCTGATTTTTTGTTGTTAGTGTATAGGAATGCCAGAGATTTCTGTGCATTAATTTTGCATCCTGCAAACTTACCAAATTCATTGATTAGTTCTAGTAGTTTTCTGGTGGCATCTTTAGGATTTTCTATGTACAATATCATGTCATCTGCAAACAGTGACAGTTTTACTTTGTCTTTTCCAATTTGCATTCCTATTATTTCTTTTTCTTCTCTGGTTGCCGTGGCTAGGACTTCCAAAACTATGTTGAATAAGATTAGCGAGAGTGGACATCCTTGTCTTGTTCCTGATCTTAGTGGAAATGCTTTCAGTTTTTCACCATTGAGTATGATGTTTGCTGTGGGTTTGTCATATATGGCCTTTATTATGTTGAGGTAGGTTCCCTCTATGCCCATTTTCTGGAGAGTTTTTATCATAAATGGGTGTTGAATTTTGTCAAAAGCTTTTTCTGCATCTATTGAGATGATCATATGTTTTTTATTTCTTAATTTGTTAATATGGTGTATCACATTGATTGATTTGCATATATTGAAGATTCCTTGCAACCCTGGGATAAATCCCACTTGATCATGGTGTATGATCCTTTTAACATGTTGTTGGATTCTGTTTGCTAGCATTTTGTTGAGGATTTTTGCATCTATGTTCATCAGTGATATTGGTCTATAATTTTCTTTTTGTGTAATATCTTTTTCTGGTTTTGGTATCAGGGTGATGGTGGCTTTGTAGAATGAATTTGGGAGTGTTTCTCCCTCTGCAATTTTTTGGAAGAGTTTGAGAAGGATCAGTGTTAGCTCTTCTCTAGATGTTTGATAGAATTCGCCTGTGAAGCCATCTGGTCCTGGACTTTTGTTTGTTGGAAGATTTTTAATTACAGTTTCAATTTCATTACTTGTGAGAGGTCTGTTTATATTTTCTAATTCTTCCTGGTTCAGTCTTAAATTGTACTTTTCCGAGAATTTGTCCATTTCTTCATGGTTGTGCATTTTACTGGCATATAGTCATTTGTAGTAGTCTCTTATGATCCTTTGTATTTCTGTGGTGTCAGTTGTGATTTCTCCTTTTTCATTTCTAATTTTATTGGTTTGTGTCCTCTCCCTTTTTTTCTTGATGAGGCTGGCTCAGGGTTTATCAATTTTGTTTATTTTCTCAAAGAACCAGCTTTTAGTTTCATTGATCTTTGCTGTTGTTTTCTTCATTACAATTTCATTTATTTCTGCTCTGATCTTTATGACTTCTTTCCTTCTACTGACTTTGGGTTTTCTTTGTTCTTCTTTCTCTAGTTGTTTTAGGTGTAGGGTTAGATTGTTTATTTGAGATTTTTCTTGTTTCTTGAGGTGAGATTGAATTGCTATAAACTTCCCTCTTAGAAGTGCTTTTGCTGCATCCCAAAGGTTTTGCGTTGTCGTGTTTTTGTTGTCATTTGTTTCTGTGTATTTTTTCATTTCTTCTTTGATTTCTTCAGTGATCTCTTGGTTGTTTAGTAGCACACTGTTTAGCCTCCATGTATTTGTGTTTTTTACAGTTTTTTTCCTGTAATTGATTTTCAATCTCATAGCATTGTGGTCAGAAAAGGTACCTGATACAATTTCAATTTTCTTAAATTTTCCAAGGCTTGATTTTTGACCCAAGATGTGATCTATCCTGGAGACTGTTCTGTGTGCTCTTGAAAAGAAAGTGTAGTGTGCCACTTTCGGGTGGAATGTTCTATAAATATCAATTAAATCTATCTGGTCTATTGTGTCATTTAAAGCTTGTGTCATGGACATTGGTGTAAGTGGGGTGTTAAAGTCCCCTACTATTACTGTGTTACTGTTGATTTCCTCTTTTATGGCTGTTAACATTTGCCTTATGTATTGAGGTGCTACTATGTTGGGTGCATAGATATTTATAATTGTTTTATCTTCTTGGATTGATCCTTTGATCATTATGTAGTGTCCTTCCTTGTCTCTTGTAACATTCTTTATCTTAAAGTCTATTTTATCTGATACGAGTATTACTACTCCAGCTTTCTTTTAATTTCTATTTGCATGGAATATCTTTTTCCATCCCTTCACTTTCAGTCTGTATGTGTCCCTAGGTCTGAAGTGGGTCTCTTGTAGACAGCATATATAAAGGTCTTGTTTTTGTATCCATTCAGCCAGTCTGTGTCTTTTGGTTGCAGCATTTAATCCATTTACCTTCTAGGTGATTATCAGTATGTATGTTCCTATTACCATTTCCTTAATTGTTTTGGGTTTGTTTTGTGGGTCTTTTTCTTCTCTTGTGTTTCCTGCCTAGAGAAGTACCTTTAGCATTTGTTGTAAAGCTGGTTTGGTGGTGCTGAATTCTCTTAGCTTTTGCTTGTCTGAAAAGCTTTTGATTTTTCCATTGAATCTGAATGAGATCCTTGCTGGGTAGAATAATCTTTGTTGTAGGTTTTTCTCTTTCATCACTTTAAGTGTGTCCTGCCACTCCCTTCTGGCATGCAGAGTTTCTGCTGAAAAATCAGCTGATAACCTTATGGGGATTCCTTTGTATGTTATTTTTTGTTTTTCCCTTGCTGCTTTTAACCTTTTTTCTTTGAATTTAAATTTTGTTAATTTGATTAATATGTGTCTTGGTGTGTTTCTCCTAGGGTTTATCCTGTATGGGACTCTCCGCGCTTCCTGGACTTGGTGACTATTTCCTTTCCCATGTTAAGGAAGTTATCTACTATAATCCTTCAAATATTTTCTCAGACCCTTTCTTTTTCTCTTCTTCTTCTGGGACCTCTATAATTCGAATGCTGGTGCATTTAGTGTTGTCCCAGAGGTCTCTGAGATTGTCTTCAATTCTTTTCATTCTTTTTTCTTTATTCTGCTCCTCAGCAGTTATTTCCACCATTCTGTCTTCCAGCTCACCTATTCGTTCTTTTGTCTCAGTTATTCTACTATTGATTCCTTCTAGTGTATTTTTCATTTCAGTTATTGTGTTGTTCACCTCTCTTTGTTTGTTCTTTAGTTCTTCTAGATCTTGTTCTAGATCTTCTAGATCTTTCTTGTATTTTCTCAATCCGTGCTTCCATTCTATTTCCAAGATTCTGGATCATCTTTACTATCATTACTCTGAATTCTTTTTCAGGTAGATTGCTTATTTCCTCTTCATTTATTTGGTCTTGTAGATTTTTACCTTGCTACTTCATCTGTGACATATTTTTTTGCAGTCTCATTTTCTTTTTCTTTTTTTTGATGGTTGGGATTGTGTTTCTGTCTTACTGGTTGTTTGGCCTGAGGCTTCCAACACTGGAGTCTGTAGGCTGTTGGGTAGAGCAGGGTCTTGGTGCCGAGATGAGGGCCTCCGGGAGACCTCACTCCTATGAATATTCACTGGGGTCTGAGGTTCTCTGTTAGTCCAGTGGTTTGGACTCGGAGCTCCCACTGCAGGAGCTTCAGCCCAACCCCCAGCGGTTCTCTTGGGGGTTCCTTCCATCTCCTTGGGCATTGAGGTCCCCCACCAGCATCCAGCAGGTGCCCTAGTTGTGGGGAGACACGAGCTCTGTGTCTTCCCAGGCCGCCATCTTGACTCCACCTCTCCAGCCATTCTCTTATTGATGAGTATACATTTTGCTTTTGGATATTTTGTCCCCAAAACAATCAATGCTGTAATAGCCATACTTATACACAGTAATTACATACCACTGATTTTATTCCTATGAGATAAATTTCCAGGAGTGAGATTGCTGGGTTGAATACTGTATCTTTCAAATTTTAATTGATGTTGTCAGATTTCTCTCAACCAGCCATGTATGAGAATAAATTGTTCCCCATATTCTTACCAACAATGGAAGATTTAGCTCTTTTCAATTTTCAGACATTTCGTTTGGGACACACACATACATTAAATGGCACCATAACATAGAGGCTGTTTTAAAACTAGCTATTTTCCATTTAACTTTATGTCATGGACAGATTTCCATATCATTATGGAAATTTTGTACCTCTTAGCATCCCTGATCCTTCTTTTGGTAACAGCACCCCTCTTCCTTTTGGGATGTGAAATCTGCCCCATTGTATCCACTTTCAGTGGAACTTTAAATGAGAGTCTTTCCTTTCAGGCCAAGGAGAGAAATTGTGAACAAAACTGGACCAGACAGACTCTCTCAAAAGGAAGATGCACAGCAGTTCCTGCTCCATAACAATTCTGAATTCCAGTTGGGAATTTGTTGCCAATTCCCTGACTTGGGTTCTTCTCCCTGGGAATGAGTCTCCATGAGAATCATTGGGTTTGCCTTCTGAGTCATTCTTTTTAAAAAAAAAAAAAAAAAAAAAAAACCCTGTGTTTTCACTTGCTTCCTACTCACAGAAAGTTGGGGGGTCCAAAGGCCTCAATGAATCTTTACTGTCTTGTAATTCCTTTTAAAATGTTGTACACTTACTGTGTATCCAATTGTAAGCCACTCCATTGGATAAAAGCCACATCTTCATTTCTTTCCGGAATAAGCCTTTTTCATAGCTTGGGCTAAGAATCAGGGTGCTATGGGACAAGGCCCTCAGGATTCTTGGAAGCCTGCTTATCTAGTTGAAAGAGTCTGGGAGATACACTCTTAAAATTCTTAGAGACCCACTTGTTTTGCAGGGATTCTTAGGAATCCTACTGAGCACACCGTTAAATCTTTCTTAGTGTTTCAGATCTTTGT
This sequence comes from Balaenoptera ricei, assembly GCF_028023285.1. Lineage (NCBI taxonomy): Eukaryota > Metazoa > Chordata > Mammalia > Artiodactyla > Balaenopteridae > Balaenoptera > Balaenoptera ricei. Next base: position 164,702,817 of record NC_082641.1, read on the forward strand.
CCTAACTTTGAGAATCTTTTGCTGGTAAAGACTAGGGATGAAAATTTTTATTTTTCAAACCTATGTAGTCCTGGCTTTTAACTATTTTATCCAAGATCTGCTTCAAAATTGAACTGCAAATTTTTTACTTCATTTCTTCTCATATTTTCTTACAGGCAGTCAGAAAAGGGCAGTTGGCCTTTTCTGAAATCTCCCCAGAATTCTCCCCAACCAGGTTCACAGGTTCAGTAAGTACAGTTTCTATTTTCCACAATACCACAGGCGACAGTGTTGCCAAACTACATGACAAGGGTCCCAGTCTCCTTTTCTCCCGCCTCCAAATAGCATTCTCCTCACTGTCCTTCAGGTGTTCATCAACAGTCTCCTCAAGGCCCCTTAAGTGCCCACCCACCAACCAATCCCTATGCCAATGCCCCATGTTTCAGGTTGCCATTAAGACAGCACCCCACTGCCAAGTACTGAAATATGTCCCAGTTAGCTATTGCTGCATAAGAAATTACCCCAAAACTTAGTGGCTTCCACAATCATTTTATCTCACAGTTTTGTTGGTCATAAATTCAAGGAGGGTTTAGCTGCAGATTCTTCTGCTCCATGTAACATCAACTGAGGTCATTTGGTAATATTTAACTAACAGATAGGTTGGTCCAAGAGAATCTCACTGTAAAGGAAAAACCCAGATTTTCCCATCCTATGTAGAGAAAAACCCCATTCTTCCTTACTACGACTTTCTTCCCTATGAGTCTCCTTTATTAACTCACACAGAGCGTTTTACTTCTGACACATCTGGTCACAACAAGCAATTCTCTGTGACACCAGCTGTGTGTCCTAAAATTTAACTCAATTCTAACACTATCTACCTGGAGATAGCTACTGTCAGGTCCCACAGGGTAAGGGCCCAGTCCCGTAAGACAGTCCCCCCCAACTTCAGATGCCAGTCATAAAACCAGGTTGTCACTTTTGCTTCTGACCAACCAGTTACAGATCAGAGTTTCCAACAACCCCCTCCTTGGGTTCAACTAATTTGCTAGAGCCCACAGAACTCAGGGAAACACTAACTTACATTTACCAGTTTATTAAAGGGTATGACTTTTGTACAGATTAACAGCCAGATGAAGAGATACATAGGGTGAGGTCTGAGAGGGTCCCAAGTGCAGGAGTTTCTGTCCCCATGGAGTTGGGGTGCATCGCCTTCCCAGTGTGTATGTATTCACCAACCTAGAAGCTCTCTAAACCTCTTACTACTGGGATTTTATGAAGGCTTCCTCACATAGGCATGATCAATTACTAAAGCTGTTTCTAGCCCTTCTCCCTTCTCCGGAGAATGGGATGGGGAATTGGGGCTGAAAGTTTCAAGCTTCTCATCATAACTTGGTCTTGCTGGTGACCAGCCCCATCCAGAAGCCATCCAGGAGCTCACTCACAGTTACCTCAATAGAACAAAAGATGATCCTAGTGCTTTTATCACTTAGAAATTCACAAGGGTTGGGACTTCCCTGGTAGCGTGGTGGTTAAGAATCTGCCTGCCAATGCAGGGACATGGGTTCGAGCCCTGGTCCGGGAAGATTCCACATGCCACGGAGCAACTAAGCCTGTGTGCTACAACTACTGAGCCTGCACTCTAGAGCCTGCAAGCCACAACTACTGAAGCCTGTGCACTGCAACAAAGAGTAGTTCCCGCTCGCTGCAACTAGAGAAAGCTCACATGCAGCAACGAAGACCCAACGCAGCCAAAAATAAATAAATAAATAAATTTTTAAGAAAAGAGAGAGAGACTCACAAGGGTTTTAGGAGCCCTGTGTCAGGGACAGGATCAAAAACAAATATTAGAATAAGAGATGTTTCCTAATGTTTTAATCACTTAGGAAATTACAAGGGTACCAGGAGCTCTGTGCCAAGAACTGGGGGCAGAAACCAATATATATTTTCTGTAATCTCACACTCACTGGTATGACTAGCACACTGGGGGATAACCATAAAGTTGAGCTCAGTGGAGACTATCAACTGGAGCATCTATGGTTGTTCTGTATGTATGATTAGCTTAGGATGCCTCACAGCACGGCAGCCTCAGGGTAATCAGCTTTCTTACATGGTCACCAGATTGCTCCAGAATTGGCATTCCAATAGGATAAATGGAAAGTGCATGATTTCTTATGATTTAGCCTGAAAAGTCCAAGAAGATTACTTCCACTGCATTCTGTTGTTTAAGTGGGTTCTAAGCCCAGCCTAGATACAAGAAGAATAAAGGAATAGATTTTACCTCTTGATGGGAAAATTACCTTAGCATTCAGGGCGGGAAGTAGTTGATGATGAATATCATGGAGACAAGTTATTATAAATAGAACATATCCAAATTGAAGCACAGAGATTTTTTTTAAAAATAAAAGAAAATACAGAAAACAGTGTTAGAGACATGTGGATCACATGAGTGAGAGAGAAAACATGAAAATTGGGGTCCCATAAAGTGAGGAGAGAGAAATGGAGAAGAAGCAATATTTGAGGAGAGAATGGCTGAGAATTTTCCAAAATTAATTAAAGACTTCAAAGCACAGATTCAAGTAACACTGCAAACCCCAGAAAGATAAGTACAAAGAAAACCACACTAAAGCACATTATAGTAAGAATGTTGAAAACCAAAGGAAAAAAAGAGGAAATCTTAAAAGCACCTAAATAGGTATTCTGAAGCCACTTCCAATGCAGGGCAGGGGGGCAGTTGCCCACACATACAACCAAGTAATTATTGTACACCAGCAGAGTATCCAAGAATTCAATTCAACTCAGTTCTGACACTATATACCAGGAGATAGCATCAGATTCCACAGGTTAAGAGTTCAATCCTACAAGACTGCCCGCAACCAACATTTCAGATGCCAGTCACAAGCCAAGGTGCTTCTGACCACCAGCTATAGATTGGAGATTCTCATGACCCGCTCCTTGGACTTCAGACACCAGTCGCAAGGCAATTGTTTTTTTAGACATAATGCTATGTCACACAACAGACAACAGTAACATAATTTTTTATTTATTTATTTATTTTATTTATTTATCTTTGGCTGCATTGGGTCTTCGTTGCTGTGTGCAGGCTTCCTCTAGCTGCAGCAAGCAGGGGCTACTCTTCGTTGTGGTGCGCGGGCTTCTCATTGTGGTGGCTTCTTCATCCTCAATAAGGGGATGGTATACCTTAGGAGCAAAATCTAAGAAGGCACTCATCTAAGGGTTGGGTAGAATTGTGTTGTCTTACTGCTGAATTGAGTTATTTATCATTATATGCTATGGCTTGAATGTTTGTATTCCCTCAATTCCCTCAAAATTCATATGTTGAAATCCTAATACCCAAAGATGATGGTATTAAGAGGTGGGGCCTTTGAGAGGTATGTAGGTCAGGAGGGTAGAGCCCTCATGCGTAGGATTAGTGCCTTACCAAAAAAAAAAAAAAGGCTCCAAAAGGATCCCTTGCCCCTTCCATTATGTGGGGACATAGTGAGAAGGTACCAATTATGAACCAGGAAGAGGGGTGTCACCAGAAGGACATGCAGCCGTGTTGAGGATCATGGGCTCTAGGCACGTGGGTTTCAGTAGTTGTGGCTCACGGGCTCTAGAGCACATGCTCAGTAGTTGTGGCACACGGGCTTAGTTGCTCCGCGGCATGTGGGATCTTCCCAGACCAGGGCTCAAACCAGTGTCCCCTGCATTGGCAGGCGGATTCTTAACCACTGCACCATCAGGGAAGCCCTAACATAACTTTCATATGCACTAGGAAACCAAAAAAATTTGTGTGACTCACTTTATTGCAATATTCACTTTATTGCAATATTCACCTTACTGTGGTGGTCTGGAACCAAACCTGCAATACCTCCATGGTATGCCTGTACATTACCTTCAAAGAAGCAAAAATAAGATCAATGGCAGACTTCTCATCAGAAATGGAGCAAACCAGAATGCAATGAAACATCTTTAAAATACTGAAACAAAATAATTACTAGAATTTTATAGCCAAAGAAAATGTCCTTCAAAAATGGAGGGATATAAGGACTTTTCAAGCATTAAAAAACCAAGAGAAATTCATTCTTAGCAAACTTATTATAAAACCTAAAAACTCAATAAAGTTCTTAAGACAGATGAAAAGTAATCCCAGAGAGAATTACAGAATTGAAAAAAGAAATGAAAAGCACAGAAAGGGTAAATATATGGGTTGAAATAAATGAATACAAAACAATAAAAGTAATTATCATGTGGGAGTTAAAATACATGTAGAAATAAACACATACCAACAGTAATGCAAAACTCAGGAAGAATCTATGGAATTTAACTGTTTTGAGCATCTAACATTAATAGGGAAAAGGTAAAGGGAATAATTTGTATTAAGAAATGATAAAAAGTAATAATTTGTAGTAATTTGTTACATTCTTTTTTTTTAACATCTTTATTGGAGTATAATCGCTTTACAATGGAGTGTTAGTTTCTGCTTTATAGCAAAGTGAATCAGCTATACATACACATATATCTCCATATCTCCTCTCTCTTGCGTCTCCCTCCCAATCCCACCCCTCTAGGTGGTCACAAAGCACCGAGCTGACCTTCCTGTGCTATGTAGCTGCTTCCCACTAGCTATCTATTTTACATATGGCAGTGTATATATGTCCATGCCACTCTCTCACTTCGTCCCAGCTTACCCTTCCCCCTCCCTGTGTCCTCAAGCCCATTCTCTACATCTACATCTTTATTCCTGTCCTGCACCTTAGGTTCTTCAGAACCGTTTTTTTTTTTTTTTAGATTCCATATATATGTGTTAGCATAACAAGAATGTTTGTTGCACTCGTTAGGTTAACTACGAAAAGACTAATAAAAGGAGAATAGTTAACTATAAAATGAAAAAATCCAGAAGATTTGATTAGCCCAAAGAAGTCAATAGAGAATAGAAAAAGGAAAATTGGTCAAAGAGAAAAGATTAATAAGATAGTAGATATCAACACAATTATACATTAAATAAGAACAAGCTAAATATTGCAAGTAAAAGATCACAATTGCCAGACCAGATTTTTAAAAATCAACAATACAGGGCTTCCCTGGTGGCGCAGTGGTTGAGAATCTGCCTGCCAATGCAGGGGACACGGGTTCGAGCCCTGGTCTGGGAGGATCCCACATGCCGCGGAGCAACTAGGCCCGTGAGCCACAATTGCTGAGCCTGCGCGTCTGGAACCTGTGCTCCGCAACAAGAGAGGCCGCGATGATGAGAGGCCCGCGCACCGCGATGAAGAGTGGCCCCCACTTGCCACAACTGGAGAAAGCCCTCGCACAGAAACGAAGACCCAACACAGCCATAAATAAATAAATAAATAAATAAATAAATAAATAAAAATTAAAACTTAAAAAAAAAAAATCAACAATACACTACTTAAAAGAAATAAACCTTAAATATAAGGACACCAAAAGGTTGGAATTTAAATGATGGGAAAAGATATACTAGGCAAATATTAACCAAAAGAAATTTGGTCTAGCTATACAAATGTCAGATACAGGAGAATTAGAGGCAAGAAGAATTAGTAAAGGTAAAAAGAGACATCATATAATGTCTTGGTCCATTCAGGTAGCTATAACAAAATATCATAGACTAGGTAGCTTGTAAACAGCAGAAATTTATTGCTTACAGTTCTGGAGGCTGGGAAGTCCTAGATCAAGGTACCAGTGTGGTCTCCTGGTGACACCCCTCTTCCTGGTTCATAGTTGGTACCTTCTCACTATGTCCCCACATAGTGGAAGGGGCAAGGGATCCTTTTTTTTTTTTTTTTTTTTTTTTATTTATTTTTGGCTGTGTTGGGTCTTTGTTTCTGTGCGAGGGCTTTCTCTAATTGTGGCAAGCGGGGGTCACTCTTCATCGCGGTGCGCGGGCCTCTATCGCGGCCTCTCTTTTTGCGGAGCACAGGCTCCAAACGTGCAGGCTCAGTAGTTGTGGCTCATGGGCCTAGTTGCTCCGCGGCATATGGGATCTTCCCAGACCAGGGCCCGAACCCGTGTCCCCTGCATTGGCAGGCAGATTCTCAACCACTGCGCCACCAGGGAAGCCCCAGGGCCCCACCTCTTAATACCATCATCTTTGGGTATTAGGATTTCAACATATGAATTTTGAGGGAATTGAGGGAATACAAACATTCAAGCCATAGCATATAATGATAAATAACTCAATTCAGCAGTAAGACAACACAATTCTAAATCTGTATGGACCCAACAACATAGCTTCAAATACATAAAACAAAATTTAAAAGAACTGAAAAGAGAAATCCAAAGTTGTAGAGGGAGACTTTAACATACCTCTCTCAACAGTTGACAAATACATATATAAACTTGCAAGAAAGTAAGAGAAGTCACCCTTACCCAACCCTTAGATGAGTGCCTTCTTAGATTTTGCTCCTAAGGTATACCATCCCCTTATTACTTGGCCAAATAAAGAGTTCTTAGAAATAGAAAAGAATAAAACCAAACAACATAATAGAAAGATAGGCAAAAAATGAACAAATAATTCATACACACACACACACACACACACACACACACAAAGAAATGAGAGGTCCTTAAATATATGAAACAGTGCATGTTCTCACCAATAACAGAAGAATTGCAAATTAAAATCACACCAGCTTATTTTTTTCACCCATAATATTGACAACACACTCTTGACAACTTGTCAAGTTTGTGGGAAAATGGGTCTGCTCAGGCTGCCATAACAAAATACCATAGACTGGGTGGGTTAAGTAATAGAATTCATTTTCTCACAGTTCTGGAAGCTGAGAAGTCCAAGATCAAGGTGCCAGTTGATTTAGTTCCTGGTGGGAGCTCTGTTCTTGGCTTGTCAGCACATACCTGCCATCTGGCTATGTGCTCACATGACCTCTTCTTTGTGCACATGTGGAAAGACAGAGAGAAAGCAAGCTCTCTGGTGTCCCTTCTTAAAAGGGCGCTATGGGACTTCCCTTGTGGTGCAGTGGTTAGGAATCCGCCTGCCAAAGCAGGGGACATGGGTTTGAGCCCTGGTCCGGGAAGAGCCCACATGCCACAGAGCAACTAAGCCCATGTGCCACAACAACTGAGCTTGTGCTCTAGAGCCCACAAGCCACAACTACTGAGCCCGTGTGCCACAACTACTGAAGCCTGTGCTCCTAGAACCCATGTTCTGCAACAAGAGAAGCCACTGCAATGAGAAGCCTGTGCACCACAATGAAGAGTAGCTCCCTCTCGACACAACTAGAGAAAGCTCACACGCAGCAGTGAAGACCCAATGCAGCCAAAAATAAATTTATTTTTAATAAATAAATAAAAGGGCGCTAATCACATCAGACCAGGGCCCCACCCTCAAGACCTTATCTAACCCTAATTACCACTCCAAAGCCCCATCTCCAAATACCATCACATTCAAGGGGACACAAACATTCGGTCCGTTATAGCATCCCATGAAGGGCAATTTGGTAATGGCTATCAAAATTACATTACATTTATCCTTTGACCCAGCTATCCTGCTGCCAACCAATATAGCAGTTGTTATGGATTGAATTGTATGTCCCTGCCCCCAGATTCACATGTTGAAGTCCTAACCCCAAGTAACTCAGAATGTGACTATATTTGGAGATAGGACCTTTAAAGAAACAGTTAAGGTAAAATGAGGTCCTATTGGTGGACTCTAATTCAATATGACTGGTGTCCATATAAGAAGATTAGATTAGGACACAGACACACATGGAGGGAAGACCACATGAAAATATATGAAGGCCATGTACAAGCCAAGGAGAGAGGCCTCAGAATTAAATCAACATTGCTGGCACCTTGATCTTGGATTTCTAGCCTCCAGAATTGTGAGAAGATAAATTCCTGTTGTTTAAGCCACCACATCTGTGGTATTTGTTATGGCAGCCCTAGCAAACTAATACAGTAGCACACATGCAAAATTCCTTACTTTACTCATTATTTATGACAGGAAAGATTGGTAACACTCCAAGTGTTCATCTATAGGGTGCCCACGGTTAACAGATGGTGCTGATTAAAATTACTGTGGGCCACCTAAGTGATAGAATGCTAGGGAGCTGTGTAAAAAATGGCAGAAACTGTGTACTAAAAAAGACATGATGTTAAGTTTATAAAAAACAAATTGCAGAACAGTATAGTATATATATTTAATATTTAATATATTTAATGGGTAAATATATTCATTTTACCCATGTTGAGAGAGGGGATAAGATATACGAGCCTTTATTTGTATTTGCATAAAGAAATATGAAAAATGGAAGTTTACACAGAAACCAATAAAAGTGCTTATCTGTTTGGTGGGGAGGATTGCTTGATCTCTGAAACATTTGACTATATCCCAGTGATAGTATCCCATGTGAATGTATTACATGTGAATATATCCCACATGAATGTCCCATTCTGATAGTCATTAGTGCTGTTCACTGATCCTTCTGGTTTTCCTCCTCCTAGACCCATGATCAGACTGCACTTCTGCATCCCCTGGAAGTTAGATGCAGTCATGTGACTTGCTTTTGTCAATGAAGTGTGTGCAGAAGTGACAGGTGCTATGCATTTCCTCTCGCTCCAGAGATCAGTAGTGTCCAAGCAGTGAGATCTCTGCCAGCCAAAGTCCTTGAGTAAGAAGTCCATGCAGTGAAGCTGCCAACAACTCAGGATGAACATGGAGCCCAAACAAGGTTGGAAAGTCAATGGAACTTTGGCATTGTTTGTTACCACAGAACAACCTAGCCCATCCTGACTGACACACTTACCTGTTCAAGAATAAAATAAAATCGGAATTAAAAATAAAAACACATGTATCAGTCTGAATCCAGTCAGGAGAGAGAAGTCACTGAGTAATTTGAACAGAAAAATTTAATACAACAAATTATTAACCACAGAGGGGGTTGGAATAACAAGGGGTTGGTTGGTAAGAAGTAAAGAGAACTATAAAGAATAAGAGAGCATTATAAAGAAGAACTTCATGCTAAAAATAAAAATGACAACGTGATAAATGTGGCAGTTTCCTAAAAAATAGAAAATTTTAAAACTGAAAAGAAATTGAAAACTTTGAATAGGCCTGTAATCTTAAAGTAGTCAAGCAGCTCTGCATTCTGTTTTATTAAGGAAAAGGGCCTTTATTTCCTCACAGGCTACATCTGCCAGGACTCTTTTGGTGGTGAATAATAGGGATCCAACACAAACTGGTCCTAGCAAAATTCCAGAGTCCTTGGCTCAAGAAACTCGAAAGTCCAGTTCAGCTATGCCTTGAGGCCCACCTGCACCTGCGATACTATCAAAAGCGTGTTCTTTCCTCTTGTCCTGGTTCCCCTCTTGGGAAGACCCTCCCCAAGTGGGTGGGCAGCACAACCCCTCTCCCAACTGTAGCTCACAGCTGACCCTCCATGAGTTTGGCAACCCTCCTCCCCATAAATTCCAGCAAGGATCTTGGAACACCACCCCCTTGCAGACCAGCCAGAAGCACATGTCCACACTGGGCTCTTCGCTGGCCTGTCAGCAGGTCTGCATCATGGCTTTCAGGCCCCTGGGACTTCTGCCCTCATGGGCCCCTTCCTCCATAAAACATATTTTATAATCTATTTCACAATTGCATTGGTATGAAGATGAATATAATCTTAGACCCCTAAAAGATCATGTTTTTTCTTCTGATTTTAAGAGAAATTAAAACACTGCTGTGAGCCCCTGGAGGTATTGTGGGCCCCGGACACTGTGCTTTCTGTGCCTAAAGGACAAATCAACCTTGCTTGGGGGTGACTTTCTTGGCCAAGCTGGGACAACCAACTCCTCTTGAACCTAAGGAGGCGGGGCTCACCCAGAAGCACATGAGCCAAGAGTGGAGTGAGGGTTCCAGAAAGAAAACTCGAGGGTCTTTCATCAAAGAAGGTAGTTAATGTAAAGAGGTTCCATGCAAGCAAATCACAGATGACCCCAGGCCAGGCACAGCTGAGGAGCTTGCACCCCCTCTCAGATCCACACTTCCTGTGCCAGATCTGAACCTGAGCTGGGGTGGGAGTGAGGGAAATGGGAGTAGGCAGTGAAGGTATGGAGAAAAAGGTATATTGAGCTCTGACCTTGAGGGGTTCACAGGAAGGACCTGTTTCCCTGGAGATCGATCTGCTTGAGAGCTGTATGACTGTTAGCCTAACTGATGCCATCTTGGGCCCTTACAGTTCCTCCTGTCCTTTCTCTGACTCTACCCAGGACTGTACTGTAAAGTAAGTCACCTCTTTGTCATCAAGGGCTTTTTAGTTAATAGATATTGCTTAATAATCATTGGGACCAAGTGGCCTCTATGTCCCCAGGCAACAATGAAAAGCTTCACTGACATATTCCCAGTACCCATGAGACTAGTTACACATTCACACATTTTGACTTAGGAATGTATGCCCTATTTCCAAGCACCTTGTGCCAGTGGCCCCTTGATGGTGTGGCATGCAGCTATAAACACTCCTGGATCGTTGTCCCTCAATCCCACCCTGTGAGTAAGTTACCCTATAATCAAGTGCTCCATGGATCATATGGAGCTACCTGCCATGTTTTTTGGTCTCCAGATGCCTTCTCAGTTCAGTGGGCACTTTCCATTCCTTCCATCCTCCAACAAGAATAAAATCCAACATCCTACTAGAAATGCTGGCTGGTCAACAGACCTGGGGCTGAATTCATTCATTTGTTCTTCAATCAACTTTCATTGAGTGTTGAAACCACTGGTCTAAATGGAAAGCACAAATAGGGCCTGCAGGGCACACAGCAATGACATGGGTGGGGAAGGGAACACACCATATTTTAGTATGTTTAGTGCTTCCTTGAACTTTTAATTAGCGGTCTTAACTATAGTCACCAGGCTGTACATAGATCCCCAGAACTTACTCGTCTTATAACTGGAAGTTTGTACCCTTTGACTAACATGTCCCCATTTACTCCACCCTCACCCCCCGGCAACCACCAATCTACTCTCTGTTTCTATGAGTTCAGCTTTTTTAGATTCCATATATACAGGCAAACCTCAGAGACATTGCAGGTTCAGTTCTAGACTATCACAATAAGGCAAATATCACAATAAAGCAAGTTACATGCATTTTTTTTGTTTCCCAGTGCATATAAAAGTTATGTTTATACTATACTGTAGTCTATTAATTGTGAAATAGCATTATGTCTATAAAAAAATGTACATACCTTAATTTTAAATGCTTTATTGCTAAAAATGCTAACCATCATCTAAGCCTTCAGCAAGTGGTAGTAGCAACATCACAGATCACTATAATAATGAAAAAGTAAAATATTGCAAGAATTACCAAATGTGACACAGAGATGGCACTGATAGACTTGCCTGATGCAGGGTTGCCACAAACCTTTAATTTGTAAAAAATGCAGTATCCACAAAGTACAATAAAGGGAAGCACAATAAAACAAGGTAAGCCTGTAGGTGAGATCACATGATTTTCCTCTTTGTCTGACATTTCATTTAGCATAATGCCTTCAAGTCCATCCATGTTGTTGAAGAAGGCAAGATTTCCTTCTTTTTATGGTTGAATAATATTCCATTTTTGCTCTTGAGTTGTATGAGTTCCTTATATATTTTGGATATTAACCCTTTATCAGATATATGATTTGCCAATGTTTTCTTCCATTCTGTAGGCTGTCTGTTCATTTGTTGATTGTTTCTTTTGCTGTGCAGAGCTTTTTATTTTGATGTAGACCCACTTGTTTATTTGTGCTTTTGTTACTTGCATTTTCGGTGTCATATCCAAAAAATTATTGCCAAGACCAATGTCAAGAGGGCTTTTTCCCTATGTTTTCTTCTAGAAGTTTTACAGTTTCAGGTCTTATGTTTAGGTCTTGAATCATTTCGAGTTAATTTTTGTAAGTGGTGTAGGACAGAGGTCCAATTTCATTCTTTTGCCTATGAATATCCAGTTTGCTCAACACCATTTATTGAAGAGACTATCCTTTCCCCATTGAATATTCTCCTTTGTCATATATTAATTGACCATATATGAGACATTTTGTTTCTTGGTTCTCGATTCTGTTCCATTGGTCTATGTGTCTGTTTTTATGCCAGTATCATACTGCTTTGATTACTACAGTTTTGTAATATAGTTTGAAATCAAGAAATGTGATGCCTCCAGCTTTGCTCTTCTTTCTCAGGATTGCTTTGGCTATTCAACCTCTTTTGTGATTCCATACAAATTTAAAGATTGCTTTTACTTTCGCTGTGAAAAATACCGTTGGAATTTTGGTAGAGATTGCTTTAATCTATAGATGGCTTTGGGTAGTATGGACATTTTAACAATACTAGTTCTTCCAATGCATGAAGACGGCACTCAAGGTTTATTCTTATCTTTAGTTTTCATTAGCTTGATTATAATGTGTTTTCCTTTGAGTGTGGTTTTCTTTGAGTTTAGCCTCGAGATTTGCTGAGCTTCTTGAATCTGGAAATGTTTGCCTTTCATCAAATTTGGGGATTTTTTCAGCCATTATTTCTTCAATTTTTTTTCTGTACTAATCACTTTCTCCTCTCTTTCTGAGACTCCAATAACACGAGTCATAAACCTTTTGATATTGTTCCATGATCTGTGAGCTCTTCATTTTTTTCACATTTTGTTTCTTTGTATTTTTCAAATTGAATAATTTCTAGTGCTCTACCATCAAGTCAACTATTTCCTCTGTCATCTCCATTATGCTATATATCCCACCCAGGGAATTTTTAATTCAAATACGGGGGAGGGGGGGTGTTCTTGTTCTAAAATTTCCATTTCATTGTTTCTATTTCTATGCTGAGAATATTTATCTTTCCTTTTTTTAAAGAGTGTTACTTTTACCTACCTCCTGAAGCATAGTTATAATATCTGCTTCAACATTTGGGTTATCTGGGGGTTGGCATATTTGTAGATTGTCTTTTCCCTTTAGAATTAGTCACATTTTCCTCATCGTTGGTGCTTCAAGTAATTTTAGATTGTACCCTGGACATTTTGAGTATCATGTTGTGAGGTTCTAGGTACTGTTAAAATCCTCTGGAGAATGATTTTTTCGTTGTGGTGCTTTTAGCAATCTATCGGTCCTGGTTAGGTTCAGACTATAAATTCTGTCTTATCTTCTGTGGGTAGAAGATCCAATGTCACCTTAGTTTTCAAAGGCTTTGTTTGGCAGGAATGTAAATTGGCACAGCTACTCTGGAAAATATTTTGGCAGTTCCTTATAAACTAAACATGCACTTACCATATGACCCAGCAATTTCCCTCTTGGGCACTTATCTCAGCGAAATGAAAACTTATGTTCACAAAAAACCTGTATACAAATGTTCATAACGATAGTGGCTTTATTTATAATAGCCCCAAGCTGGAAACAACCCAAATGTCCTTCACCAGGTGAATGGTCAAATGAACTCTGGTATAACCATACAAAGGAATATTGCTCAACGATAAAAAGAAACAGACTATTGATACATATCACAACTTGGCTGGATCTCATAGGAATTGTTAGTGGAAAAAGCCAGTCTTAGAAGGTTACATACTGTATGATTTCATTTATATGACATTCTCAAAATGACAAAACTACATAAATGGATACCAGGTTAGTGGTTGCCAGAGGACAGGGATGGGGGTGGGTACAACTATAAAGGGGCAACAGGAGGGGGTCTATTTGTGGGGATGGAGCAATGTTGTGTCTTGATTGTGGTGGTGGTTACACAAATCCATACATGGGATAAAACTGCATAGAACTACACACACACACACACACACACACACAAGTGCATGTAAAAGCTGGTGAAATCTGAATATGGTCTGTATCTATTAATAGTATTACACCAATGTCAACTTCCTGGTTTTGATATTACATGTGTAAGTTATATAAGATGTCTCCACTGGGGCAGGTGGGTGAAGGGTACACAGGATTTTTAACCTCCTATGAATCTATAATTATTTCAAAATAAAATGCTTTTTAAAAGACTTTGCCACTTTGCTTTGCGTCTGCTCTGTGCAGGTTGAAGGTGAGCCTGGGATTTATATCTGCTCATCCACAGAATTCGGGATCCCTCCTCCAGCTATCTCCTCTCTGGGAATTGCCCCACACTCTCTGGCTCATATGAGTTTCCTATTGGAAGTTTAGGTATCCACACTGTTGGTACAGTATTGCAGGTTTGCAACTAAGGCTGTCCTCAGGGCAAGGACAGGGTAGAAAAAAGAAAGGAAAAATAAAATGAGCCGAAGGATTTTGCCACACATACTTCATCTTGCAGAGGCCCCTTTCCTAGTCCTCTGGCTAGAGAGATGGTTTCTCTGCACAGTTCTATACTGGGACTGACCTCAATTCAAAACTGGTAGATGGGGGCTTCCCTGGTGGCGCAGTGGTTGGGAATCCACCTGCCAATGCAGGGGACCACAGGTTCAAGCCCTGGTCCGGGAAGATCCCACATGCCATGGAGCAACTAAGCCTGTGAGCCACAACTACTGAGCCCGCATGCCGCAACTACTGAAGCCCACGTGCCTAGAGCCCGTGCTCCGCAATGAGAAGCCACCGCAATGAGAAGCCCGCGCACTCCAATGAAGAGTAGCCCCCACTCACCGCAAATAGGGAAAGACTTTGCGCAGCAGCGAAGACCCAAGACAGCCAAAAATAAATAAATTAAATAAATAAATTTATTTTTTAAAAAAACAGGGAGATGAGAGAAGAAAAGAATCTGGGAATCTTGTGTCCATTATGGGTTATTCTTCAAGTTTTGGCTCTTCTCTCCAATCTGCCTGTCATTGCTAACATGTTTACTTGTTTACTTTGTCCAGAGTTTTTAGTTGTAATCAATGAGATAGATAGAATTTAGTGGTCTTATTTCATCTTGGCTAGCATCAGAACCCTTAAATGTAATGTTTAATCTTTCCAGTTACCATGTGAGATCAATATTAATTCTCCTATTTTAAAGATAAATAACTTGAGGCTTAATGAGGTATAGTCTCCTGCCCAAACCCATATAGCCAATGCTAAGGTGAAAATATATATACAATTAAAATTAGCTCATGAAACAGGCTGTTGAGTGGAGTCAGAAAGCAGGAGGGGGCAAAAAAGAAACACTCTGTTAGAACAGAGTGGTGGGGAGATCAATGGTGAAAAGGGACAGGAAGAGGAGAGGGTAGGGAAGGCGAGGAGGTCTCTTCCTGATGGGTCAGGGTTGTATCAGGCAACAGCTGCTCTGCATTGAGGGTACTTACCCAGAACTCACCCCCTTTACACGCACCTCCATGGATTTCTTGTGAGCAAACAGGCCAGTCTAAGCAATGCTGTAATCCTATTCCCTTTTCCAGTCAGGGCCCAGGCTTAACCCAATCAGCCTTGGCATTTCCTTGTTGACCCCATTTGTCCAGGGGCACCTGGGCAGGTCACCACAATTGGCTGAAGATAAGGTTTTTATTCTACAGACGAGAGAAGGCTTTCTCTCTTCCCACCCAACAGGAACAAGGAAATATGTTGTTCTACTTACTGCTGGCATCCATCTGCAGCTGTGAGAAAAGACAGGCTTGGACAAAGCCCATGCAAGATAGCCTGCCTGGAACCTCCTTTTCCGCTAGATTTCCTTCTCAAGTGAGTCAATTTAGGTCAGTGTTTCTGTTACTTGCAGCCTGAAACGTCCAAATGGACCCCTCCCAGCCTGAGCCACTCTTAGACATGTTCTAGGACCCACCTGACCCCAAGTTGGTGCTGGAGAACCTTCTGACTCTGAGCCCAGGACAAGAGCAAGCCTGCCTCTGGTCACAGGTTGGGACTCCAAGTGCATCTGTTATTGTCCCTACCTAGATCTAAGTCCCATATGCTTGTGAGTGCATCCTTGGGAAACCACTGTTATTTTTTTCCACACCAATAACTAATTCCTCAACTCTCCAGACACCAGCCAATTCTGACAACAACTGGGTGTCCTATAATCTAGTTCAATTCTGACACTAACTACTTGGAGTTAACATCAGACTCCACAGGTTAAGGGCTCAGTCCCACAAGACTGTCCCCACTTCAGATGCCAGTTGCAAGTATCAGATCCCCAGGTAATCCTCACTTCTGTCCAGCTTGGCTACAAAACCAGGTGTTCCCCCCCCCCACACACACACACACATGTTCCATATTTGATAGAATGACTCATAGGATTCAGTAAAATACTAATTATTACCAGTTCATTATAAAGGACACAACTCATGGGCTTCCCTGGTGGCACAGTGGTTAAGAATCCACCTGCCAATGCAGGGGACACGGGTTTGAGCCCTGGTCCGGGAAGATCCCACATGCTGCAGAGCAACTAAGCCTGTGTGCCACAACTACTGAGCCTGTGCTCTAGAGCCCGTGAGCCATAACTACTGAGCCCACATGCTACAACTACTGAAGCCCACGCGCCTAGAGCCCATGCTCCGCCACAAGAGAAGCCACCACAATGAGAAGCCCACGCACCGCACCAAAGAGTAGTCCCACTCACCGCAACTAGAGAAAGCCCGCGTGCAGCAACGAAGACCCAATGCAGCCAAAAATAAATAAATAAAATAAATAAATGAAAGGATACAACTCAGGAACAGCCAAATGGAAGAAATGGGGACAAGATATGGGGAGGGAGGGTGTGTGGAGTTTCCATGCCCTCTCTGGGCATGCCACCCTTCCAGCACCTCAATGTGTTCACCAACCTGAGAACTCTCCAAACTCTGTTGTTTAGTAGTTTTATGGAGCTTCCAATACATAGGCATGATTGATGAAATGGTTGGCCATTGGTGATTAACTCAATCTCCTCACTGGAGGTTGGGGGGTGGGGCTAAGTGTTCCAACCCTCTAATCATGCCTTGGTCTTTCTGGTAACGAGCCCCTATGCCTGAAGCTATCTAGGGGCTCCCAGCCACCTCACCTCCTTAGCATACAGGAGACACTCTATCACTCTGTAGATGCCATGGTTTTAGGGGCTGCATGACAGGAACCAGGGACAAATACCAAATACTTATTTTTTTACTGTACCACGGGCTCCATTCTCAGTCTATGGGGTTGTGTCGAAGGGACTCCATGTCTGCCTCCAGGAGTGCCCATGTGGTAAGGTTTGGCATTTATCCACTTGGTCACAACAGCTGTCTCAGTGGTGAACTCATGGCATAAGACAAACCAATGAGACTCAGAATATAGAATGGAAAATCCATTGAGAAAGAAAAGAATTTTCTGTCCTGTTATGCCCTCTGGGATTCTGAAAAAACACAATGTACCCCCTGGACCTGCTGGAGGTCATCTTGTACCCATATGGGGAGAGCCCACCTGAGAATGAATGAAGGCAACCAAAAAGAGAGCAAGGCTGAGAGTGGGTCAGAGGAAGCCCAGCTCTGATGATATCATTTGACCTCTTAGATTCACTTGTGCCTGAGCTTAGACCATGCCCAGACTTTTCATAAGTGACCAAATAAAATTTCCTCAATAATGAGCTGGATTTCTGGTATCTGCAACTAAAATGGCCCCAATTTACATACCACCCCATGCCTACAGGGCCACCAGGCTGTTGTGGGGTCCGCCCCAACTGCCCTCTTCACTCATACCCCCAAGTCCTCACTCCTTCTTCATTCTTAGAGTTGGGTCCCCTCAGTCAGGAGGCCTAATTTAAGAGTCTTCTAAAATGAGCGGGACAGGCAAGATTTGTCTTCAGGATGTCAAGACATCCAGAGGCCAGGCATAGAGTTTTTCTGCGCTCCCACTTTCTCTATATCAGGGAGGGCTGCTTTCAGATACAAATAATGGGAAATCTTCCACACAGTGATTTTAAAAAGAAGCACAAAAGAATACAGAAGGATCCAGGCTCCATCACCCTCCCTTCTCCACCACCCTTAGTGTGTGGTTTCCATCCTCATGATTCCATGTGGGCAGCAGAAAGGGTAAGATGTGGCAGCAGCAGACCTTCCCTCCCAAGACACTAGCCAGAAATGCATCTTGGTTGGAATGTGCCCTGAGGGAGGGGATCTTTATTGGCTTATGTATTCCAAGTTCTTAGAACCGCTGCTCAGTCAAAATGAGCTTAATGAAGGAGTGAATAGATGAATGGATGGATAGATGCCCATACAGGAAAACTGAGTTTTTACCTCCTATAGCCTCTACAGTGGAGTCAGGCAAGAGAGGAGGGGCTGGAATGGCCACTGAGTGATACCTCACAGCACCTGCCATCCATTCCCCAAGTTGGCATGCGGTCTCCTGGCTCTCCCCATGGCCCTTCATCCTCCACAGGTAGGATCTCTTTTCATACATCTGAGCAGGTCTGGATACCCCCACCCCAAACTTTCTTAGGAGATTCTCACCCACCAGGGGGCATATGCTTCACTGGGAGATGTGTTCTCCACCTTTTGGTAACGTCTCCTAGGGCAAAAATGATTGGCAGGAAGGAGATACAATTGTAACTCCAGCCTGGGTAACAAGCTGCTCCCCCCTGCCTTCAGTAACAACATTAAAACCAAACTGGCACAGTTTTTGAGTAAGGACTTATAGGAATATTGCCTGCATTCATACCCGATGTGCTGCAATAATGTGAGATTTATCTTCAGCAAAGATGCACACAGTCAATAGACCAAATTTATGTCTATTTTTGCTCCAAGGTCTGGGGATAGAATCATTCAATGTATGGAGAATATTAGGCCTGTGAAGGAGAATTTGACTGAGGGTCACTGGGAGCCACCGTCCCCCCCAATTCTGCCAGCCCAACACTGCACAATCTCCCTACCCTTGGCTCCACAATCCCACTACTTCTAATAGGTTCTAATAGGTTCCTCAGTGGTCTCTTCTTTTTTTTTTTTTTTAAAGAATTTCACTTTATTTATTTATTTTTTGGCTGTGTTGAGTCTTCGTTTCTGTGCGAGGGCTTTCTCTAGTTGCGGCAAGCGGGGGCCACTCTTCATCGCGGTGCGCAGGCCTCTCGTTGCAGAGCACAGGCTCCAGACGCGCAAGATCAGTAGTCGTGGCACACGGGCTTAGTTGCTCCGCAGCATGTGGGATCTTCCCAGACCAGGGCTTGAACCCGTGTCCCCTGCATTGGCAGGCAGATTCTTAACCACTGCGCCACCAGGGAAGCCCCCTCAGTGGTCTCTTGATGGGTCAACAGAGCTTTTTTATAATTGCAAAAGGAACACAACATTTTGAAAATAGAAAAAAAAAATGTAAAGTAAAAACGATTACCTTCTTGGCCTTGTTCACACATGTGGACTTATTTTACAGAGTGACAACCAGAGATTTAATTTGTATTCTGTGTCTGCACTCAACAGTACATCATAAGCATTCTTCACATCGCTACAACTTGTTCAATAGATTAATAGCTGCATAATCATCCTCAAATTTGTTGTACCATAATTTGCTTAACAAATAAATGAGCTTATTTCCAACGTTTTGCCCATATAGCTAATGCTGCAATAAACATCTTTGTGCACATAGTTTTATTTTTTGTGTGTTGCACGTTGGTTTAAAAGCAGCATGAAGGCTGGTGTCAGCTCTAGACTGGCAGTTTGCTTTGCACTAATCCACCTGAATCCCCAGGTCAGAGAAAAGCTGCTGGGACTCGAATATTAGTCTTGGAGCTGATCACAAATAAATGGAAGCAGCACGGCCTCCCAGCTGGATGACAGGTCTGAAGAGAAAGATTCGAAACCCCACTTCTACTTCTGGAAGAAACCAGCGGCATTCACCTGGCAGGAAGTAGGATCAAGCAGCCTGTGTGGTTTTCCTGCAGCAGACAGAGCTGCCCTTGTCTCCTGTGCCATTGGGCTATGTCAGCTCTGGGGGCTATTTCTCCTCCATTGATGTTCCCTTGGCAGGCTGACAGTCTAGGTGCCCTGAGTTTCTAGGATCAAGGTGTAGGCACCTGACTCAAACTAGACCAGTCAGATGCTTTCTTCCTGAAGGGATGCAACGCTGACTTAGCCCAACAGCTGTGCCCTGATGAAGCCACCCCTCTGTTCCCACTGCCCAGACTCCCAGAGTCGGCTGGGTGTTGTCCTTTCTGAGACTGGCCCTGCTGCCTTGCCTTCACCAGACAGCTTTCCAAGAGTCTCCTTCTGTACACATCTCTCCAGCCTGTGAACAGAGGGCCCTTCCAGATACAGCCAGGCCCCCTGGCAAGGGGCCCTAGGGATCCGAGGGACCACCACCCCAGGTCAGCCTGAGGACCAGCAGTCAGACATGAGGGCTGGTCTGCCCAGGGTACCTCAGCCCAGCTGGCGTCTCCTCTCTCAGTCATTCGTCACTCTGACCAAATAAATCTTGACAAAGGACGAGGTGATGTCTTCAATCCTGCTAAAAGGTTCCCACCCCAGCAGCCTGTGCCCACTCAGCATCAGCCCCAGGCCCCACCCAAATTCCTGGAGCAGCCTCTGGCTTCCTGGCCTGGGCCAAGTACCAGGAAATCCAGGCATCTTCTGAATCCTGAGCCTGGCACCAACCTGCAGGAGTGAAGTGAGTGAGGGTCCTGGAGCTGGCCAAGACTGGTCTCCACCCCAGGGACGACACCACATTAGCTGCGACAAGTTCACTGGGCAAAAATCTCACTTCTCTGAGCTTCAGTCTCCTCATCTGCAGAATGGGCATACAATCCCTATGTTTTGACAGTCCTCAGGAGAATTAAATTCTGGACCCAGGACCTTTACAGGTTCCAGACCTGAGCCGTTTTGTCTCTCATCACTCCTCTGTCTACAGGGATTTTCATAGCATCACCTGATCCGACGCCAGGCCCACTCTCATGCAGGTGGCCTACGAGCCCTGGGCTCAGAGGACCGCCAGTGTGGCAGGCCCTCACTCCCCACATCCCGCCATTACTTCCCTGACGCCACCCCACCAGGAAAGGGAGGGAAGGCTGCCACTTCCTTCTTCTAGTGGCCCTTTTGGAGGTGAGAAGACCCTGGGTCACTTCCATTTTTTGAGGTTCTTGGTATATTAAAAATGAGGAAAGTTACAGTAACTGTGGTATAACTTAAGTGTCCACACAAAATGTGTGAAACAATAGTATTCATATTATTGACAAGACAATGGCAGAAAATGCAGTATATTTTTTGGTGAACTCCAAGTAGTGTATCTGGGGTAGGACACAAGCTCACATTTGCAGGACGGCCATTTACTTCTTATAATCTGCTAGAGCTGGGCCTGTGACCTCAAAGTCTGAATTTCTAGAAAAAGACATAACCAAACCCAATGCAGAAACTTCATTTGATCCCATTCAAAGAAAACATGGGGGCCAGGGGGGATTTTTAGACGTTTAGGAACCTTTGAATAGGGTAAGATATGGATTATTTTACATAACTACTATTCATTGTTTTGATCGTGGTAATATAGAAGAACAGCCCAAAGGGTCATAAAATGGTTCAGGAAAACAATTTTAAAATAAAAGCGATAGGTAAAGCAACCAAATGTTAACACTGGTTGAACCCAAGTGATGAGGTACAGGGCTTCACTGTGCCATCCTCCAACTTTTTCTTATACTTGAAGTTTTTAGTTAAGAAAGATTAAGAGTTTTGGATTACCAGTACAAATGTATTTTACATTTTTCTAAATAAAATGCTGTTACCTTGTGCCCCTGCTTGCAGTGGGGCTCCCGGTGCCTGAGTGTACAGGACGTTGACCAGCCTGAGGGTCTATCCGTTCGGGACGGTCTGTTCTGGGTAATGGCTGTGGGAGGGCAGCACTGCAATCCTCACCCAGGCAGCCACTCAAACCCTTCACAAGTCCCTGTGCCTCCAGTAGCAAGTCAGAGGGAAATGGGGTGACTGCATCAGCTATAGCTTCCAGGCACCCATCATCTGATTTGTAGCTCTCAGGACTATAGAGGGAGAGGTCATTAGGATCACTTCAGGGAGGGAAACTGACCTCAGAGGGAACATGAGCTTGCAGAGGTCACACAGTTGACATGTAGCCAAGCAGGGATTTGAACCAGTGGCATTCTGGCAAACCACTCATAATAGTCGAAAGGTTGAAGCAATCCAAGTGTCCATTGACAGACTGATAAACAAAGTATAGTATATACATACAATGGAGTATTATTCATCCTTAAAAAGGAAAGATTCAGACGCATGCTACAACATGACTGAGCCTGAAGGACATTATGCTAAGTGAAATAAGCTAGTGACAGAAGGACAAATACTGTATGATTCCACTTATATGAGTGGAATAGTAAAATTGGTAGAAACAGAAAATAGAATGGTGGTCCCAGGGGCTGGGAGGAGGGAAAAGTTATTGTTTAATGGGTACAGAGTATCAGTTTTACAAGATGAGAAGAGACTGGAGGCGGATGGTGATGATGGTTGCATAATAATGTCAGTGTATTTGATATCACTGAACTGTGCACTTAAAATGGTTATGATGATAAATTTTATGTTAGGTGTTATTTCACCACAATTTTTTTAAAAGGTAGCTTTGTATCACTACTTATAAGTGAAAAACCTCTTGCCCTAATGGAAAGGTCTCCATAAAATTAAAGACAATTACACTCCAAATGCAGGTTGTTGTTAACATTGCTCTAGATGCTGGTGACTGCTGAAGCTGTGCACGAAGACCTCATCCCACTTTGTTTGAAGGGGGATTGTGTTAAAAGCACTTTAGATCCAACTTTCTCCTTGACAAATTCAGAAGGGCCAAAAGAGAGCTTGAAAGGGACCTGCTTTCTCCCCAGCTGACTTAACAGGGTGGTGTCTGTGGGTCTCTATAATTGTTTTTCACGCCAGGGGGCAAGAGCACCCCACACTTTGAAAGACCCTTGTAAGGACAAGGTCGTAGGGGGCATGAGCTTTTCAAGCAGGGGCAGGCCACAGCACAGTAAGTAATAGGAGCAGAGTAAGAAGACCCCTACCACAAAGAGCCCTACCATGTAGGCCCGAAGAGGCCCAGGGCTGTTTGGAAAGGGAATTCCTAGGTCTCAGGTGCCTGAGCAGAGGTACCTTGGTTCCAAGGACTCCTTGCCCTGTGAGAGGGGTCCAGCTGTGAGAGGGCCAGAGCAGAGCCCTCTTTCAGTACAGGGCCTAGGATGGTGGCCTGGTTACTTCCTGTATGCAAGTAAATAAAACGCAGTGTCCGGGCAGGACATGGACTAGACAAACAAAGGTAGTGGGGACGGAAGGGAAGGAATTGGAGGGAGAATTTGTTAACAATGTCGATAAGAAGGCACCAGTGGGCTTCCCTGGTGGTGCAGTGGTTGAGAATCTGCCTGCCAATGCAGGGGACACGGGTTCGAGCCCTGGTCTGGGAAGATCCCACATGCCGCGGAGCAACTGGGCCAGTGAGCCACAACTACTGAGCCTGCGCGCCTGGAGCCTGTGCTCGGCAACAAGAGAGGCCGCGATAGTGAGAGGCCCATGCACCGCGATGAAGAGTGGCCCCCACTCGCCGCAACTAGAGAAAGCCCTCGCACAGAAACGAAGACCCAACACAGCCAAAAATAAATTAATTAATTAATTAATTTTTTAAAAAAAAGAAGGCACCAGTGGACATCTGATGTGTTGGCCTGCACTACATCTATACCTTTTCCCTGGAAACTGCGCCTCAGCTTTCCTTCGGGAAGCAGCCTCTCTCTGGGATTCTCAGTACAGTTGGTTGAGCAAGGATGACTTCCACCCCCTTTCCACTAGAGGACGCAGGAGATCCAGGCCTGGCTAGTCAGAAGATGCCACCCTTCCTCCCCGCTTCATGGCAATGATGGGTATGCTGCCCAATATCATATAAGCTCCTGAATTCAGCTACACCCAAATCTAGACTCACTCTTCCCATTTATGCTTTGGAAGGGTGCACAGCTTAACTGACATGGGGTGTGTGTGTGTGTGTGTGTGTGTGTCTGTATAGGGTAGTGTGTGTGCTCGGGGGTTCGGGGTGGGGGGAAAGTCTCACCACAGTCTCCGCCTTGTCCAAGGGCCTCTGGAGGTTTCATCTAGTCTGTAGAGGTCCTTCCTAATAACTCAGATGTCCTTAAAGATCCGGGTCTAGTAAGACCCTGTACTCTTATTTGCACAGAACCATCCGCCCTCCCGTGATGCCAATTATATGACTTGGAGTTGACCAGCTGAAATGTGAAATCCCATAGACATTTAATCTTTAAATTAATTTTCAAGTTTTAGCTCTTTTTCTTTTGTAACCTCACCTCAAACTCTTCCAGGGGCCTTGGAAAGCCCCCAGGCTCCAGATCCTAGGCGCATCAAGCCTGACGTATAAACACGGCCGGGCGCGGGTTAAGAAAGTGCCGGGGCCTCCTAGGGCCCTCGTGCAGGCGGGCGGGAGCGGACAGGCCCTCGCACGCATGCGCATGGAGGCGGGGCTGAGCCCCAAGCCTGCGCCGTGCCACCCGGCTGACAGGGGGCGGGGCGGTGGCGAGCGCGCGCCTGAGGCGGCAGCTCGGCGACCGGGACTTTGTGCTCCAGAGACCCTCCTTCGGGCGCATCTCCCACCCCTGTTGTGTCCTTGCGAGGCGCCCCCACTCGGCGGGACCGGCCCCGGGGAATGGAGAGGGCCCGCCCCCACGGCCCTGGAGGGACCCGGAGGAGACGACCGCGCGTGGTCTGACCCGTCGTCCTCGCCGAAGGGGCCCATGGGCGCGTCCCCGCGGGCGGGCCGCGGACGTGAGGGCGGCGAGCAGCAGGGCCGCGGCACCGAGGAGGGCCGTGCTCGTGCCCGGCCCTGCACCGGCCGCGCGCGTGCGCTCCCGCCGCCGCGCCGGCCGCGCCCGCACCGCCTCTCGGCGCCGGCCCGGGAGCCCGGTCCGAGAGCAGCGGCGGCGGCGGCGGCCGGAGGGACGATGAGCGGTGCGGCGCGGGCGGGCCCGGCCCGGCTCGCCGCGCTCGCGCTGCTGACCTGCAGCCTGTGGCCGGCGCGGGCAGACAACGCGAGCCAGGAGTACTACACGGCGCTCATCAACGTGACGGTGCAGGAGCCCGGCCGCGGCGCCCCGCTCACATTCCGCATCGACCGCGGGCGCTACGGGCTCGACTCGCCCAAGGCCGAGGTCCGCGGTCAGGTGCTGGCGCCGCTGCCCATCCACGGAGGTGAGTGCCTGGCAGCGGAGAGAGAAGCCGTGGCGAGGCGGCGGGCGATGGTCCCTGGTCCCTGGCCCCGCGGGAGCCGCCGCCT
This sequence comes from Balaenoptera ricei, assembly GCF_028023285.1. Lineage (NCBI taxonomy): Eukaryota > Metazoa > Chordata > Mammalia > Artiodactyla > Balaenopteridae > Balaenoptera > Balaenoptera ricei. The sequence continues at coordinate 164,727,903 of NC_082641.1, forward strand.
GGGCGCGGGGGCGGCGGGCGCGGCGCCCCCACCCCGGCCCGGATTGTCGCGCAGCTCGGCGGGCGGCCCCAGGGTCGAGGTTCCCGTCGTGTGCACCCCCGCCTGCTCACTGCTGGGATGAGGCTTCAGACGCGTTATTGGGTTCTTCTTTTGAGAAAGACTTAGAACGTTCCTTTTGGTTTAGTTAGCTTGTTTACAGGAAGGCATTGAACTGCGAGTTTGCAGGGACAGCTCAGACAAAGGAGGTGGTGGAAGAGCGCAAAACTAGTTCATGATGGATGAGGTCTTAACCTGTACTTCGGAATCCGCAGGTTCGTTCCCGAAATCACAGACTTAGCGCTGCATTGAATCTCGAAGGATGAGGCCCTTTTCTAACGTAGAAGCGTGCCGTTTTTCTTAAGTGGCAAGTGAAAGGAGGGTGGAGGAGAAAAATGGGCATCTTCCCTGTTGCTTTTGGCTGTTATTCTGCCCCACCAGCTTTACTGTAATTTGACGCCTGAAAATCACACGTTATGAAGAATCCAATACCAATTGGAACCTGTAGCCAAGTCTTCAGGTCACGGGAGTCTACCAAAGGGGAAATAGGTAAAATTTTCGAGAGTTGTCTCTGAAGCGTTTGGCTTAACCTTACGTCTTCCTATAATCATAGGCTCTGTTTAATTATTTGGTATAAAGCGTATATTTGTATAAATTTCTGGTCATGTTTTAAAGGAAACTTTTCCCACACTGTGGAGTATGATTTTGTTTTTTGGCCCACAGCAAACTTTTTGGAAAAATGCCTACTATTCTTCTCAACCCCCACCCACTCTCACCCTGAGAATGCTGAGAGGGGACTTTTTTTTAAGCTGCTATTCATGTTAAGATGACCTAAACTAGGCAACCTAAATAAGGTAATGGTGTTTGTTTTTATACTCTAAAATATTAAAACATCATGCGCCTTCTGAGATCTGTATTTGAATGCTAACGTGCTAAGCTGTTTTCTTCTTTGAGGCAATCTAGCTGAGGAAGAAGAATCAGGTAAAGCTCTCACTGTAGCCTGTCCCCAGTTTACACCTGCCTTTTAAAAGTTCATTTTTACACCAATAATCAAGAGTTAGGGTGCACTTCTCATCTCCACTTTGTTAAAAAAGGCAGCTAGGGTCCCACCTTGCCCACAGAAACAACTTTGGCCTTTGGTTCATTCAGTAAATATTTGCTTGCTTGTTCTGTGCCAGTCACTGTGGTTGGGACACATAATGTTGCCAAACTATGGCACTGACAATGGTAGTCTATTTTCTGGTGCTGAGATCTCTGAGGGTCACGTGGAAGGGGAGGAAGAGGAAGAGAGAGAGGCAAACTGTTCTAGAGCAAGAGCTGGCCCTGTGCAGTGTTTTGAAATCTGTGGTTTGCTTTGGGGCTTGATTCCCCCAGGCACCCCAAATCCATGATCCTCACTTTAGATACTTACCTCATAAGTGATCCATGTTCTGAAACTACTTGTTGCTTGCCTGTCACTCCAAACAAAAGCCCCATCTTTAAGAAAACTTGTTTTAGGTGTTTCTATAGAAAGGTATTAGGCACTGATGTGTGGGTAAAGGTTAGTCCTATTCCCCTGTCAACGAGGAGGTAGCATTAAAGGATTAAAGGTTCTGAGTCGTGCTGTACATAAACTGTGTGACACTGGGAAAGTACTTTGTGACTCTAAGAAAGTAATTTGGGCTTTTAGCCTCAGTTTCATCTGCAAAGTGGAATGGTGAAATATTTACATCATAAGATTATTGAGAAGTTTAAATGATTCCTGCATTCTTACAAGAGGAGATTTGTTAACCTAAATGAATCTCCAAATTGGTGGAGTTTAAACATGGCATCAATGTGAATACATTGGAGCAGTGTGTGGAAACTGAGTCTGCAGTCAGTTCCCCTAAGTGTCTGTCTTCTCTTCCTGTCCTGTGTTCTCTAGAGGCTCAATTTGTATCTGCACAGCATGAGATTGCTCCATGTTTTCTCATGGTGTTCGTGGGATCCTGCAGGTTTGGGTTCGGCTTTGTATGAAGGGGTCTGCACACATAGGTTCTTTCAATCCAGCAAATACTAATTGAAAACCTACTGGTACCAGCCACCATCCAAGGCACTGGGGCAGAGGGAGGGGCCACAGCAGTGAACAAAACAAATCTCTCTCTTCCTGCAGCTCACAGTCTAGTGGCGGTTTTTATGTCAGTTTACCTGTAAATTGTTTCTAAACCGATGATGGATTAACATGAAATCTAAGACATTTTTGTGCTTTTACAGCAGGAATTTAGGAATGTATTTTATTTTTGTTTTTTTTTTGTTTCTTGGTTTTTTTGGCTGCGCCATGCGCTTGCAGGATCTTTAGTTCCCCGACCAGGGATTGAACCTGTGCTCCCCACAGTGGAAATGCAGAGTCCCAACCACTGGACTGCCAGGGAAGTCCCAGGAATGTATTTTAAAAACAAGAATGGTGGTAGAAATCTGTTAAAATTTTTCCTGTTTAAGAAAATGGCTTATGTCAATTATACCTCAAATAAAAAAAGAAAGAAAACAGTTTAAAATTTGAGTAATATTTGGGTATTTCACATTATGATATTCTTGATTTAGTGAGTCTCAAATTTTTGTATTTTTAGAAAAAATTATGCATTCCTTCTGACTCTTATGTTCTTATAATTTGATTCTTAACATGTTTATTGAAGATTTACTGTGTGTTGACACTGAACAAAGTGATGTTCAAATTACAGAAAACAGCTATGAGACAGAATTCCTGGCAAAAAAAACAGCTGTGGTCAATAGATGGGAAATTAATGAAAATTCATTTTGAGGACAAATGTTTGGTAGAAATGAACATAAAGACAAAATACAGTTTTCCTAGAGCTTAACATGATGACTCATTTTAAATCTATGACTTGATTTGTGAAAGTAAAAACCTTTCTTGTTATTTTGCATTGTTTCTATTGATTAGGCATGTATGAATTACTGAGGAAGACTTATTTGTCTTATATCTTTAAAGGGCAAATTGGCCATTTTTTCCTTAGATGCTTTAGTATTTTAAAAGTACATTTTGGAAAGTGTTAAACTTTATAAAATATTTCATAAACAAGTGTTGTACTTTGAAAATATATTCTTTATCATTAAATAGATGTAAATGGAGATTCATTTGTTTGGTGATAACAAATTTCATATTTTAACTGATAAAGAATTCATTTTTAGAAATGGACTTTTGAAAGAACACACCTTATATTTATGCACAGATCGTGGTTGTTCATGGTTGTTTTCTTACTACTTACTCAAAGGGTGAGCTTAGATCTAGAAACAAATGTAAACTAGCTAACATTTACTGTGCGTGAACATTGTAAATGTGCTTTATGTGTGTGCACACTAACTTTTTGTTTGACCCTAGCGTGGGGGTTGGGAGAGGAGAAGGCCCTGTTGTTGATGATGTCATTTTGTATGCAGATGTGCTGGTGGGAAGAATTTGGTAATGGCCACTTAGCCTAGAAATTTTCAGGATTGGATGTTACAGCCTTGGAGAAAAATTTTACCAAATAATAAACTTTTTTTCGCCATCCTGCTGACTGTAGGGATACAATAACATTTAAAAAAAAATCTTAGATTCTTATGTTTTATGTGATTCTATTGTATGAATCCATTAAGCCTGAACTTGGTTTTTAAAATTCTGAGAGTAAAGGCGATTGATGTGGAAACAAGATCTTGGATGAAAAGGGCCATGTGATGTTCAATTTCATAATGACAAAGGCAGGGGCTACTGGATATAGTTAGAGATTTCAAAATATTCAGAGAAGAAGTAAGTGTGATCCTAGAAGCAGAGACCCTGACAGGAAAGAGAATTCAGGAGCTGGAGGCTCTAAAAACCAAATTTTGATATAAATTAGATGACCAAGCAATATATGATAAATTATATTTGTATTGAATTTTAATAATTTAGAATTTAACAATTTAGAAAATGTTTTTACATACTGTATTTTTCCTTTGCTTTTGGATGATTCATTAGCATATAAATATTTGAATATATATATTTAAACATTTGACCTCCCCACCAAGTATCCATCCTGCTGCCATCCCATTTCTCTGTTTCTCTTTATGGCAAAGTGTTGTCTATACTTGTTGCCTTCAATTTTTCCTCCTGTTATTCTTCACATTGTGAAGTTCTTTGATTGTTGTGCCAGTGATTTTGATAAAGACATGACATATTTAACTGAAATATTGGACTACAGGATCCTCAGGACCTCAGTGTATGGAATGGTGGGCTGAAACTAAGAAAAAAGTTAATAGGAATGAATATGTAGCCTTGATTTGGGTAAAAAAAAAATTAGCTGCAGGGAAGGGAGTGGAGGGGAGATAAGGCTTAGAGCTGCATGTCACAGGACAAAGCCTGTGAGTGCTCACTGACAGAGCTCATTCTACTCTTGCATGCATTTGAGCATCTGGATCCTGGGTAGCACTGGTCGCACCTCGTTGTAGGCCAAGGACACCTTTAGTTCATGTTCAATTCTGACTATGAGTTTTAAGAGATGAACAAACTACAGAGCATTGTTTTGAATATTATAAAAGGGAAATCCTTCATTTGAAGGAACGTTTGATTAGATGGCTTCTAAGATTCCCTCCATCTTGAACAAAGTATGACTGTAAAGTAATAAGACAAATCTTGTTAAACAAACCTGCCGGAATAAACCCATTAAGGATACTGTTCTTTTCACACCAGTCACATGGGTGTGCATATATATACATACATACTGTGCAACAATGAAAACAAATTTAAACATTTAGAATTTGTTTTGTGAGATTATCTTTTTGATTGAACAATTTGAAAAATACATACAATGTACCAAATCTTTGTCTTTTCTGGATAGATTTTAATTTTGACAATTGAAAATTATTTTTTTTTTTTTAAACATCTTTATTGAAGTATAATTGCCTTACAATAGTGTGTTAGCTTCTGCTTTATAACAAAGTGAATCAGTTATACATATACAATATGTTCCCATTTCTCTTCCCTCTTGCATCTCCCTCCCTCCCACCCTCCCCATCCCACCCCTCTAGGTGGTCACAAAGCACCGAGCTGATCTCCCTGGGCTATGCGGCTGCTTCCCACTAGCTATCTATTTTACATTTGGTAGTGTATATATGTCCATGACACTCTCTCACCCTGTCACATCTCACCCCACCCCCTCCCCATATCCTCAAGTCCATTCTCTAGTAGGTCTGTGTCTTTATTCCCGTCTTGCCACTAGGTTCTTCATGGCCTTTTTTTTTTTTTTTCCTTAGATTCCGTATATATGTGTTAGCATACTGTATTTGTTTTTCTCTTTCTGACTTACTTCACTCTGTATGACAGACTCTAACTCCATCCACCTCATTACAAATACCTCCATTTCATTTCTTTTTATGGCTGAGTAATATTCCATTGTATATATGTGCCACATCTTCTTTATCCATTCGTCTGTCGATGGACATTTAGGTTGCTTCCATGTCCTGGCTATTGTAAATAGAGCTGCAATGAACATTGTGGTACATGACACTTTTTGACCTATGGTTTTCTCAGGGTATATGCCCAGTAGTGGAATTGCTGGGTCGTATGGTAGTTCTATTTGTAGTTTTTTAAGGAACCTCCATACTGTTCTCCATAGTGGCTGTATCAATTTACATTCCCACCAACAGTGCAAGAGTGTTCCCTTTCCTCCACACCCTCTCCAGCATTTATTGTTTCTAGATTTTTTGATGATGGCCATTCTGACCGGTGTGAGATGATATCTCATTGTAGTTTTGATTTGCATTTCTCTAATGATTAATGATGTTGAGCATTCTTTCATGTGTCTGTAGGCCATCTGTATATCTTCTTTGGAGAAATGTCTATTTAGGTCTTCTGCCCATTTTTGGATTGGGTTGTTCGTTTTTTTGTTATTGAGCTGCATGAGCTGCTTGTAAATCTTGGAGATTAATCCTTTGTCAGTTGCTTCATTTGCAAATATTTTCTCCCATTCTAAGGGTTGTCTTTTGGTCTTGTTTATGGTTTCCTTTGCTGTGCAAAAGCTTTTAAGTTTCATTAGGTCATATTTGTTTATTTGTGTTCTTATTTCCATTTCTCTGGGAGCTGGGTCAAAAAGAATCTTGCTGTGATAAAGGAGGCAAGCATATACAGTGGAGAAAAGACAGCCTCTTCAATAAGTGGTGCTGGGAAAATTGGACAGGTACATGTAAAAGTATGAAATTAGAACACTCCCTGACACCATGCACAAAAATAAACTCCAAATGGATTAAAGACCTAAGTGTAAGGCCAGACACTATCAAACTCTTAGAGGAAAACATAGGCAGAACACTCTATGAAAATTATTTTTGATGCCGTTTTTTAATGTGCTTGTGAACTCTTTCTTTAGATAATTCTCAAAGAGGTCTGGTAGTGTTTTGGACCATGTCCACATCACTGGGATGCATGGATAGTCCTCAGAGCTGGTTCTTTTAAGTATAGGAAACTTGACTTATTTACAAAATGAAATTAAGTTGTCAGGATCATCAACATTTGTTTGTTTTATCATCTTAGAGTATTTTATGCACTAGGCATTCATTTTTTTCCGTAAATCATAGTACGTGTAGATTTCTTTACTGTTGGAAGCAATTTTGAGTGAAATAAAGGGAACCCTTCAAATGTCAAATGAAGTAAATTAAAAAGTCCTTGATAAGCACCTACTCTGTGCTTGTGTTATACAGGTTCTGTGTTTGTGCAAAAGACATGGTATGTAATTCTGCCTGAGAGAACTTGGTTTTCTTGTTGAGATCAGTCTTGTCTGGATGGCACAAACAGGACATGCCATTGTAGAAGGTGGTGCAAGCTGTCTGCAAACTCCAGCCAGGGGGCCAGCCACCTGTTATTGTAAACAGAGCTTATTGGAACACAGCCATGCCCATTCACTCACATGTCTGTGGTTACTTTCAAGGTACACTGGCAGAGTTGAGCGCTTATTACAGGAGCCTGTATGGCTTCCAAGCCTAAACTACTTATTCTCTGGCCCTTTAAGAAAACTTTTGACAACCCACAATCCCTGTTCTAAAGGTTCATTTATACCTTAGTTTTTCCCATTAAAACTATGTTATGGATTTATGGGTGAGAATTTGATTCCTCAGTTGTCCCAAACTGTGAGCTCTTGGAAATTAGGGACAGTGTCTTCTTTGTTTCAGCCAAACACCTAGGACTGTGCCTGGCACTAGCAAGCCACTGTAATATGTGATTGCATTTAACCCTGTGGTGCTTGGTCTGGTAGTGAAACTGATAGCAGGCATTGCTGGAAGCTGTATGGTGGGATGGGGGATGGTGGGGTGTTGATGGACAGAATATACTGTAGGGCCTCTGTTATTATGCTAGATCATAAATGGTTCAAAGACCAGAGAAATGAAAAATTATTTGGACTTGTAGTCTAGAGAAGTTTCATTGAAAATGTGGAAGTTGAAGTTAAACTTGATTACTTCTGCTTCCAGCCATAATGGAGTAACAGACACCAGGTTTATCTTGCCACCTCAAGTGACTGGAAAACCTGACAAAGTTGTGAAACAGCAGTTTTAGAAATAGGTCAAAACACAGCACAAGATAGTGATCCCTGAGAGAAAGGAAATAAACAACAGAGCTCTGTGACGGCCTCAGTTTACCTCCTGGAGAGTTTCTAAGCTGCAGCACCGGGAGGGGGGACCCACAAAGAATCTGGTGGTCTCCCCGAGTTGATGAGACAGAGTTCAGAGCTCAAGTAGGCAAAGGCAGCTTGAATGTGTGAGGAGGTCAAGTATAGGAGAGGAGGGAGCTGCACAGAGAGCAAGCTCTGGAAAGCTGCAAGGGGTCCCCTCAAGCCTTTGGTTGAGTACTGATCTGCACGTTTTATGGAGAACTGTTAGAACTTAGCAGGTGGAAGAATTGTTGGAGTTCGCACAAGGCTGGGAATAGTTCATATTCTCACTAATCAGAGTAGAAAGACCTGATGCACAAGGCATGGAGTGAGGGCAGATTAGCCCTGGAGAAAAGCCTGTTCTGGACCCACCTACCAAAGCTTAGAAGCAAACCTTAAAAGGATCAAATTTATTCGAAGTAACTAATCCTGAACAAACCCCAATAATATTTAAAGGAATACAACAAAATCCAGCTCCCAAAAACACGAAATCCAAGACTAGCATCCAATCAAAAATTAGCAGACAAGCTAAGAAATAGAAAAACATGACCCATAACCAGGCAGGAAACAGGCAGTAGAAACAGTCCCAGAAATGGGGCAAATGATGGAATTGCAGATAAGGATGTTAAAACAGCTATTACAAATATACTCAGTTTGTCAGGGAGGTAAAAGAAAACTTGAACATGATAAGGAGAGAAATGGATCTAAAAAAGACCCACATCAAACTTCTAGCAGTAGACTCAAACCTGAAAAAGTGTAGGATTTATATTGACAGAGAAAAGAAGAGGAAAGAGTATATTGAGAGGATGGTATTTCCTGCTTTGGTGTTCTCTCTTAATCCCAGGCAGTGATATAGTTAATATATATTGGGTACCTACTGTGTACCAAGAATGGTGCCAAATACTGTACGTGGATTATCATTTAATCCTTGTAACAGCTCTCGGTGGTACTATATCCTCATTCTGTGGATGGGAATTCAAGGCACTCCAGTCTCGCACTTAGTGTTTTTTTTTTTTCTTTATAGCACTTAACATGGTTGGAAATTATATATCTATCTTGTTTGTTTCTGAAGGCAGAGATCCTGTCTCAGTGTCCACTCTTGCATACTCAGTGCTTAGTGTTGAGCCTGGAACATAGGAGGGTGGCACTGGTAATTAGTGTTGGACGAATTAAAGCGAGTGAGGTAATCCACCAGCTGAATCCTGTTGGTGATTCAGTAGAGTTTGGACTTGATGTAGGTCTATCTGACTGCAGAGCTTATACTTTAACCACATCTTGTATCGCTTCCCAAGTAGGTTTAATAAATTATGATATATCTATTTAGTGGAATGTTACACAGCCATTAAAGGGGATCATTGTGAAAGCTGGCTATATCCTACAAAAGTAAACACATAGTGATTGAACTGTGACTGTGTTAAATATGCTTACAGTAGACAGGGACTCAAAGTAATAGGCAAAAATAAAAATGGTTGTGTTATGTTGATTGGACTGTGGGTGACATTTCTCATTTTCTTTTCTCTCTCATTTTTTTGAAATTATTTTTAATATAAAACCTTCTCCATAGGGGGAAAGTCATACTCTCTGACTAGAAACTAGAAAGGGAACAAGAAAGTGTCTAAGGTTGGTATTTTTTTTAAGTTTATTCCCTAGCTTCAAGAAGAATTGAATGAATTCCAAGCAGTGGTTAGAATGAGTAGAAAACTGGAAGATACTAGAAATAACTGAAGAGGGCATGTTTTTCACCATTAAGAAAAGAGGAACTCTAAGACCAAGTTTTCTTGTCTTAACAGGAATCAGGCTAAAATGTGTCATCGTTTTGAGCAGTTAGTGAATCCTAGAAAGGGACAGGACTTGGCTTTTGTATAATATTTTTATCATGATGATATTAATGCTTTTATTGGTTTTGTTGGCTTTCACTGTTTAAGATCAATCTGTAGTTAAAGCATGAAGACTTAACTATGGGTAATCTCCACTTTTTGAAAGTTCGCTTTACACTTTGCTTTTACGAAAGACCTATGTTAGTACCTATTTTTGACTTCCTCTTCAGAAATCTGAAGAGGATTTTCGCTTTTAATGGAAAAAAGGCAAGAAGCGAAAATAGCATTCAGCGTTTGTTTTGTAGCGAGACGAGCCAGTGTAGAGGCAGCCGCACCCAGAGCAGTGAGAGCGGCCCCGCCAAGCTCCTGCCCCGGAACGTCACTCAGCATCTTAACGTTGAGCTGCTGTAGCTGTGAACCGTGTCTGTGAGCACCTGTGCTCTATCTTGATTTATTTTGTGGGTCCGTTAGCAAGATGTCCCGCGGTAATTGCTTCTTCCCTTTTTGCCATTTTGGCTTACAAAAGGTTTCACAGGAACGCTCGACTTTTGTATAGCAGAGAAACCTGTATAATTGCAGACCAGAAAGGAAATGTTATCAACCTTAAGAGTATACAATTATAAATAGATGACAAAGCTGGAGAAACAGAAGAGAGAAAGGAGATATTAGGGACAGGTGAGGGCCAGTATCTTCATCTCATCTCACAGGTGAGGATTCAAGAGATAGTCTAATTGCAGAAACTAGAAAGGTTTAACTGCAGTGGAAAATAATGAAATAATAAAATCAGAAGAGAGGGAAGATGGAGAAGTGTTAAGTGAGCAGAATCCTAATTTGTGACATCATAAATCCACAGACAGTGTCTAAAGTTGAAAAACCAGGAAATAATGGCTGTAAGCCTTTTTAGAACTAGTGGAAGGTGACCACCGGAAGAACTCAAAAAGAGCTAGTTAAAAGTGGTTGCCTCTGGCGACTGGGGGTGATGGGGTGAATGGGGCTGGTGCACTTTGCTGTATGCCATTGGGTGAATTTGTCTTTTCTTAATCCGTGTATACAGTATGATTCCCACTCTTTCCCCTGTGTGCACTGCAAATGAATTCTGCCCCCTATTTTTTTTTTTTGTTTGAAGAAGCTCCCTGTTTTCCCAACATCTGAGCTCTTCACCATTCATCTTCTCCATGCTTTCTGTCACCCAAGCAGCTGAATGTTGCTGGAGAAAAATCTTAGAACCCAACTGACTGAGGTTTGAGATCATAAAACTTAAGCAAAAATAAATGGGCACTTAACAATATCCAGTAATCCAAAAATATTTTCTTTTAAAGAAATAAGAAAACTCTTTGTGACAATTTTTCCCTCTCTACACATGCCTCCTGCGACAGCTTCCTATATCTTTACTTTTAGCCTAGTCTTCTCCTCTGAGCTCTGGATTCATATATTTAACTGCCTACTTGGTATCTTTAACTTAGATTTCTCAGAGACATCTCCAGATGGATAAGCTTCAAATGGAGCTTTTGATATATATCTATTTTTTGCCTTCCAGTCTGCTACCACTGTTCCCCAGTCTTCTCCATCTCAGTAAATGATATCGCTGTCCACTCTTGTTATTTAAACAAATTTCATCCTGGCTTCTTTTCCTCACATTCCACATCTGATCTGTCCTCCACAGTTTACCTTCAGGGTGTATCATATCTATCTGTTACTTGCCATTTTCACTCCTGCCATCTTAGTACAGGCAGCTACCATCTCTTACCCTTTTTTGGTCTTTCTGCTTTTTCTCTTAACTTCCATCAGTCTTTTCTCCCAGGTAGCCACAGTGATCTTGAAGCTTCACCCAGTCATGTCACTCCTTGCTTAAACTACCCTTCAGTGGCTTCTTATTGTCCTTAGAATGGAAATCTGAACTCCTTACTGTGGTATACAAGGCACTTGCTGCTTGGTCTGGCTGCAGCCTTACCTTCCCTCAGGCCATTCATCTCACCCTTGCTCACCATGCTGAAGCTACCTGTATTCTGATATTCTTTTGTTCCTAGGGCTTCTAAGTTTTCTTTACAATGTGTACCTTCTTGCTGGCATCCCACTCACCTCTACCTCTTACTCTCCCACACAGTGTTGGCTGTATTAGTAGAGCTTTATGGTTCTTTGATACTGTATAATGGCCAGTTAAAAGGGCCATGGAGATGGAGACATGGGAAAGGAATTGTAGAATCTAAGAACTTAACAGTCATCAGTGATCATCAAGTCTAACCACCCATCTGAGGCCTCAGCATTACTATCCGATGGTTTTACAGCTCAAGCTTGAAAAAATGAGTGACCAAAATCTACCACATTCATCTCTGGAAAACAGAATGTTAGCAAGTCTTTTTTCATTTGGAGGAAAAAAAAGTTCAAAAATTTGTAGACAGTAGTTAATTTCCTTGTCTGACTCAACTCCTCTAACCCTTAGACTTCATATTCCTATTTCTATTGACCATTCTTAAGAATATGGTATTGTAAACCATAGAATGCAATATTCCACTTAAAGGATGCAGTGAGTTGAATAGTGTCCTACAAAACTTCATGTCCACCTGGAACCTCAGAATGTGATCTTATTTGGTAATAGGATCTTTGCAGATGTAAGTAGTTAAGGATCAAGATAAGATCATACTAGTTTAGGGTGGACCCTAAATCCAGTGACTGGTGTACTTATAAGGAGAAGAGAGGATACAGAGAAACAATGGGAAGATAGAAGTAGACAGAGATAGGAGGTACGCTGCCAACGCCAGGGAGTGCCAAGGATTGCTGGCAGCCACCAGAGGCTTAGGAGAGAGACATGGGACTATTTCTCCCTTGGAGCCTCCAGAAGGAGCCAGCCCTGCCAGCACCTTCATTTCGACTTCTGGCCTGAACTGTGAGACAATAAATTTATATTGTTTTAAGCCACCAGGTTTGTAGTCATTTGTTATGGCAGCCCAAAGAGAAAAGCAAAATTGAACAGTGTTGCAATTTGGTTTCACCAATGCAGAAAAGAGTAGAATGCTTTTTTCCCATCATTCTGAACACCTGCCTAGAGTCATATAGGTTATTTTGGTAGCCCTAATCACTGACTCATACTGAGATTACTGCTGATTAGACCTTCTAGGTCTTTTTCATAGAGGTTGCCCTAAGCCAAGTGATTTTACCTTTACGGGGTTCAGCCTGTTCATTCAGCCTTTCAGGATACTTTTTGAATCCTGATTTTTCATCCAGTCTTTACTCTTTCTAGCAGCTTTGTGTCACCCGTGAAGGTGATGAGCATACTTTCTGTATCTTCATGTAGGTCAGTGGTTCTTAACCTTCTGGGATTATGGATTCCTATTAAGACTTTAATGAAAACTGTGGACCTTTCTGATGAAAGATACTTTTTTGTGTATATATACACAAAGTTTTCAATAAGGTTTAAGAGGTTCAGATGCCTCTTGAGGCCTCAAGTGGTCCACGGACCCAAAGTTAAGAACCCTGCTCTAAGTTATTGATAAAAGTATCGAAGAGTGTGAATGAACAGACCCTTGTAGTGTGTTTCTAAAAACCTTCTAAGATGGTTGACATTATTCCACTAATCAGCACTTCTGGGGGAGTGGGGAGGGCATTTAACCATTTTCTAATTTACTGTATTGATTTTGCATTTAGTACATATTTCTTTGTCTTATGATATCATAAAAGACATAATCAAGTTCTTTGATGGATAAAAACAAATATATTATATTTACTTTGTTTCTGATTTGCTAGGAAGGAGAAGAAGTGAGTTTTTATGGCTTAACCATAGTATCTTATTTTCCTGTTGCCACTGTAATCAATTACCTCAAACCAGGTGGCTTAAAAGAACAAAAATTTATTATCCTACAGTTCTGGAAGTGAGAAGTCCTAAATGGGTTTCACTGGGCTAAAATCAAGGTGTTGGGCAAGACTGCATTCCTTCTGGATGGTCTGAGAGAGAAGCCATTTCCTTGTTTTTTCCAGCTTCTAGAGATTGCCTGCATTCATTGGCTTGTGGCCCCTTCCTCTATCTTCAAAATCAGCAGTGAGGCATCTTCAGAGCTTTCTGTGACTCTGATCTCCTACCTCTCTTCCACATTTAAGACCCTGTGATTACATTGGGCCCACCCACATAGTCCAAGGTAATCTCTTTATTTTAAAGTCAACTGATTACCAACCTTAATTCCCTCTTGTCATGTTACATAACATATTCACAGGTCCCAGGGATTAGGATGGAGACATTGGGAGGATTGGGAGGAGGGCATTATTCTGTCTCCCACACATAGTGAACCTGTGCAAGCACCCCATGATTATAGCTTTCTCTTCTAAGTGTCTACAAATTATTCCTTGAATAATTATTTCTGAAATTTTGCTAATGATTAATAGTACCCTAACTAGCCCATAATCTACACAGTCCGTCTTTATCAGTTTATAAATATTGGAGTGCTATTTACACAGGTTAGTTTTCTAATATCTCTCTTCTATGATTCCTCAAAGATCATTGTCAGTGATGCAGTTTCTCATTTGCATGTTGTCACCAGACTATAATTCATCTGGATCAGAAATCCTAAACTCATGTGGGACAGCTCTTCAAATACTCATTCAGCAAATAATTATTAAACACGTGTACGGCAGGCAGGACAAGAAGTTCCTTCATGCTGTCTCGTGGCTGTCTAGTGGAAGAAGCAAGGTGAGTCAGCCCCTGTGTATTGTCTAGTGGTGAAAACAGACATTAAACAGATAATAGCACAAGTAATTATTTAATAGTAATTCTTGGGGAAAGTATCAGGATGCTGAGAGGGCATAAATGAGAGAACTAACCCAGTCTAGGATGCTCAGGGCAGGCTTCTCTGAAGAAATGATGTTTAAGCTGAGGCTAAAGCAGGAGCAGATATTAAACTAAGAGGGGCACAGAAAGGAAGACCATTTCAGGCCAGGAACATATATGAAGACCAAAAGGTACAAAGAAACCCTTGGTGTGCTTGAGGAACTGAAAGGAGTTAAGAGAGTAAGGGGGAGAGTGGTATACAGCAGAGGTGAAAAGGTGGGTCAGTACTTTCTAGGCTATGTTAGGATTTTGGACTTTATCCTAAGAGGAATAGAAAATTATTGAAGGGTTGGTTGGTTGGTTTGTTCATTTAATTTTTAATTATGGTAAAATACATGTAACATGAAATTTACCATCTTAACCATTTTAGGTGTACAGTTCAGTAGCGTTGACTAGATTCACGTTGTTGTGGAACCAATCTCCAGAAGTCTTTTCATCTTGCAAAACTGAAACCCTATACCCATTAAACTATGCCTTTCCTTCTCCCCCCAGCCCCTAGCAGCCACCCTTCTACTTTCTGTCTCTATGAGTTTGACTACTCTAGAAACCTCATATAAATGGAGTCATACAGTATTTGTCTGCTATAACATACACAGAAAAATACACCATCATAAGTCCACAGCTTGATGAATTACTACAGCGACCACATTGACGTCACTCTGAACCTTTTCAAGAAATAGAGCATTATGAGCTCCACAGAGCTCCCTGGGAGTCCCCTTTCAATCACTACTTCTCCCTTGCTCCCTCCCCAAAAGTAAATACTGTCCTGACTTTGAACACTAGAGATTATGCCTGCTTTGTAACTTACATACATAGAATCATGGTATGTATTCTTTTTCATCTTGTGATTAGTTTCTTTTGCTCACATCATACTGGTGAAATAAATTCATGTCATTGCACATAGCAGTAGTTTTGTCAGTGATCCAGTGCATGAATATATCACATTTTACCTATTCTGCTGTTGAAGGACATGTGGGTTGCCTGTTTTTTGACTGTTACAAGTAATGCTGTCATAAACATTGTGTACATGTCTTTTGTTACATAAAATATATAACATTTTATTGGAGGTACGCTTAGGGAGTGGAATTATTCTCTCCCTCTCAATTTTCTTTCAAGCCTGGTATGTCCACAACAGTTCATCATCTTTCCTCCAAAAATCTGTTTCTCCTCCAATGTTTGCTGTTTCAGTCAACACCACCTTCTACCCAGTGTGTTATGCCAGAAACTAGGATGTCATCCTTAGACCCCCATTCCCCCCATATCTAATTAATTACCAAGTCCTGTTGATCCAAATTCCTGAATATCTCTAAAATGTATCCATTTCTCTCCACATCCACTGCAGCCTTCTCTAATCTCTTACCTAGAATGTGGCCTCGTAACTGGCTTCCCTGTGTCTACTGGTGCCCTCTCTAGCCCATTCCCTGTAGTACTGGGGCACAAACTTTTTTGGTTGTGCGTGTACATTTATCCCCAATATATGTATTATACTTACAAATGTTAAACCACTCTATTGGTTTTCTTTGACATAGTACCTTAAAGCCTAACACTTAGGTTAATAGCTAATAACAGCTGTAATAAGTATTTCTAATAGTCTTTCATGATCATTTCTAATTTGGGGGCTTTCTTTTACAAATCTGATTAGCTGGGTTTTTTAAAACCTTTTATGGTAACTAAAAAGAGGTTGTACAGGAGTAGAAATGTCAGCTCTGCCAATTTCTTTTTGCTTTATTTTGTAGGGATGTTTTTAAGGCATTGTCCATTTAGTGAGGGACATTTAGTTAAAAGTAGATGGTATCATGTATAAATCCATGTAACTGAGTATATATGCTATTTTGCAATAAACTGAAAAAACACATGTGTGAGGGAGTCACTGACATCCACTTTACATTTGTGGGATCACTCTTCATTCAGGATACCTCAGATACCATATGAGATACACAACCATCTGACATGGATTGAGAAAGGCAGCCAGTGTTAATCCATAATTAAATGTCATTAAACCTTTGTTTCTCATTTATTATTACAGAGTGATTTTTTTAAAAGTTGAGTAAATTTAGAAAGGTCACTAGATACAAGATCAATACAAACACACACACAGTCAATTGTACTTCTGTATGCCAGAACAAACAATTAGAAAATATATTTTTAATATCATTTAAAATGTCATTGGCCCTGAAAACTACAAAATACTGTCACAGGAAATTCCAGAAGACCTAAATAAATGGAAAGACATCCCATGTTCATGGATCTAAAGACTTAATATTGTTATAGTGAAAGTACTCCCCCAAACTGACCTACAGATTCAATAAGCCTAAGAAAATACCAGCTGGCTTTTTGCAGAAATTGGCAAGCAAAATTTATGTGGACCTAGAATTGTCAAAACAATCTTGCAAAAGAAAAACAAAATTAGAGGGCTACATTTCCTGATTTCAAAACTTACGAGTCCCTGTGGACTGGCATAGACATATAGATCAATGGCATAGAACTGAGAACCAGAAATAAACCCTTAATTTATGATCAATTGATTTTTGACAAAGGTGCCAACACAATTGAGTGAGGAAAAGAACAGTCTTTTCAACAGAGGGTGCTGGGACAACTGGATAGCCAAGAAGACTGAGAAGGAGAGGGAAGAGACCAAAGAAATATATATTGTCTCAAAAGTTAAGTGGTTTGCTACCTCTGACACTGCTGAGGAGGATGGCATGCTGAGGACTGGGAAGTATTCTTTGCATTTGGTGATGTAAAGCAAAGTGACTAGAAATTTGGAAGAAAGCAACTATAACATTTTTAAGTTTGCAAACACCAGAGCAAAGAAAGCTGGGTAATTATAAATTATTTTAATGGGATGAGAGATTACTTGAAGAAACCAGCATGAATGCACAAGCTATGAACAGCAGTTTTACTGAGATGAACTGGGAGACCTATCCTAAGAATATATTTGCTTTCTTATGAACTCAGCCCATTTCCAGGGTGCTTTAGCCTTGCTCTGGTCGTCTTAGTTCTCAGGTGGTTCTCCTTTACAGGGAAACAAAAGCAAAAAAGTTTTTGAGAAATGTTTTCATCCATTGTTTTGTTGGCCCTGAGCAGTGGACCTATTTCTTTCCTATTCTTCTTGCTCTGAAAAAACTGAAATCTTTTGGGAAGGGATTGAGAGAAGCCCCTTTGCTTGTTCCTGTCATTACTGGCAACTTTCAACTCTTTCTGAGCTTTTTAGTTTTGGGGAGAATTTTTATAAGTCTATATTGTCATCCTGCATTGGCCTTTACTTTGTACGAATCTTCCTTAAAGTTGAATTTATTTTGTGCATTCTTGCTGATTTCTTCATTTTCTTTCTCATCGAGATGATTTGTAATTACCCAGCTTTTTTGCCTTGGGTTTTGCGTACTGTAAAATGATAGGTTGCTTTCTTCCAAGTAACTAGTCACCTCACAATCTGGGTATATGTTATGTTCTGGGTTGCATTTTCCTCTGGTTATCCCTAGCAATTATCCTGTGGGAGATGAAATGAACAGTAAAGCAGATCAGGAACTTGTTAGACATCCTGCTTTTAGCTAAATGAGATTTCTGCAGTTTTGTAGATGACTGGAACCCCTATCAGTACTCTATCTTGTCGGCCAGTTTTGTGATCTGTAAAGAACCTTTGTATTTACTCCATTGGGCCAGTTGACCTTGGTATATTGCCCCCATCAAAGTCTCATTTCTATCTCTCAGACATGTTCTGAGTTGTTTTCACTTAAATTTTCTTGAAGGATGTACATTATCGTGATGTAAAATAACTGCTTTTCCTTTTTTCCTCCGAATAGTAGGTTCTTAGGTAAAGTATTCTTTTCTATTATTATCAGCCAATCTTGAGACCCACTTCAACAAATCTCATTGGTTATTTTGTATATTTAGGGTAAACTTTAAATATTTTTCTCATTACTTATATTTATTGGTTTACAAACATCTCAGATTATGAAAACTTTAAACTTCCTGTTCTCATTTGTTTTCTTATATGAATAGTCTCTCACCGTGTTATTTTTTTTCTAATTGTCCTCCATAGGGACTGATTTCATGATTTTTTTTTTCATGTTCTCTTACCTCCTTCCTCAGCAGTTTTGCTTAAAGTCCTTCAGTCAGTGGTCAGTTAGCCTCTGGACAAATACTTCTCCTGTTAGTGTGAGTGACACTGTTCCTAGCCCATAATTTTTTTTTTTTTTTATGAGAATGAGTCATCTCTTTTAACTAACATCATTAATTCAAGGGATAACAGCAATATCACACTTAGCTAGCACCTGTGAAATGTTAGGAATAGTGGGGAACTGTGTCAATAGAAATTTGCATGAAACAAGGACCCTTGTTTTTGTGTATGGTGTAAGATAGTGGTCCAGTTTCATTCTTTTGCATGTGGCTGTCCAGTTTTCCCATCACTGTTTATTGAAGAGACTGTCCTTTCCCTATTGCATATTCTTGGCTCCTTTGTAGTAAATTAATTGACCATATATGTGTGGGTTTGTTTCTGGAGACTATTCTGTTCCATTGATCTATGTGTCTGTTTTTATGCCAATATCATACTATTTTGATTACTGTAGTCTTGTAATATAGTTTGAAATCTGGAAGCATGATGCCTCTACCTTTGTTCTTCTTTCTCAAGATTGCTTTGGCTATTTGGGGTATTTTGTGCTTCCATACAAATTGTAGGATTGTTTATTCAGTTTCTGTGAAAAATGTCATTGGACTTTTTATAGGGATTACACTGAATCTATAGATTGCTTTGGGTAGAATGGACATTTTAACAACATTAATTCTTCCAGTCTATGAGCACAGATTATGTTTCCATTTATTTGTGTCTTTTTCAGTTTCTTTTGTCAGTGTCTTATAGTTTTCATTGTATGGGTCTTTCACCTCCTTGGTTAAGTTTATTCCTAGGTATTTCATTCTTTTTAGATTTGATGTATTTATTTATCTATTTATTTATTTATTGGCTGTGTTGGGTCTTCGTCACTGCACGTGGGCTTTCTCTAGTTGAGGCAAGCGGGCTTTCTCTAGTTGCGGCAAGCGGGGGCTACTCTTCGTTGCAGTGCGAGGGCTTCTCATTGCCGTGGCTTCTCTTGTTGCAGAGCACAGGCTCTAGGCGCACAGGCTTCAGTAGTTGTGGCACGTGGGCTTCAGTAGTTGTGACTCGCAGGCTCTAGACACAGGCTCAGTAGTTGTGGTGCACGGGCTTAGTTACTCCGCAGCATGTGGGATCTTCCTGGATCAGGGCTCGAACCCATGTCCCCTGCATTGGCAGGTGGACTCTTAACCACTGCACCACCAGGGAAGACCCTATTTCATTATTTTTGATGCGATTGTAAATGGGATTGTTTTCTTAATTTATCTTTCTGATAGTCTGTTATCAGTATATAGAAACACATCTGATTTACATATATTGATCTTGCATCCTGTGACTTTATGGAATTTGTTTCTTAGTTCTAACAGTGTTTTGGTGGAGTCTTTGGAGTTTTCTATATACAATATCATGTCATCTACAAATAGAGACGGTCTTACTTCTTCCTTTCAGATTTGGATGCCTTTTATTTCTTTTTCTTGTCTAATTGCACTGGCTAGGACTTCCAGTACTATGCTGCATAAAAGTGGCAAGAGTGGGTATCCTTGTCTTTTTCCTGACCTTAGAGGAAAAGCTTTTAGGTTTTCACTGTTGAGTATGATGTTAGCTGTGGGCTTGTCATTATGTTTAGGTACATTCCCTCTCTACCCATTTTACTTTGTTGAGAGTTTTTATCGTAAATGGATGCTGAATTTTATCATATGCTTTTTCAGCATCTATGGCGATGATCATATGATTTTTATCCTTCTTTTTGTTAATGTGGTGTGTCACATTGATTTGTGGATGTTGAACCATCCATGATGGATAGGAGCCAGCAGAAAAGAAGGCCTCAGAAATAGTTGTATTCAGTGTTATGATGCTTTTGTGGAATGGGGAGTGATGTGGATGAAATAATTAGCACTTGTGTATGTGTACTATGATACCATGATTGTACAAGGACCTAGCAGTGATTTTTAGTTATTTCAATTTATAGCATCTCTTATGCATGAAGTATTTGTTACATCAGTTGTAATAGAAATTATTTCTGAACATGACTTTTCAAGTTAAGTGATTTGAGTTAGCCATCATTTAAAATTACTTTTAAGATGCTTTTTATTATGTCATGGAGAACATCCAACAGATATATATAAGTTCTAAGGATATAAAAAATAATCAAAATCCATTTGAGATCTACAGTAACTAAGTATAGAAGACAAACGATAATGGATAGCTATTGGCAATTAAACTTGCTGACGGTTCAACTACGTATGACCCTTCTTGCAATGTGGATTGATATATCCAGCACTCTAGGTGTACAGAAGATATTTTATTGTTTCCTTCTCCTTTAAAATTCTATATGAAAAGGTAGTGAAAAGTTTGTTTCTTCAGAATATAACCAAAGAGGTAAGAATTGGTGATTAATCATATTTATTTTACTTCTTAAAAATATTAGATTCAAAAGTAAAAAGTAGGTTACATTTGAGAGCCTACATAATTAAAATGTTTTGTTCAGCCTCTTCTCAACATAAGAAGCAGAAGACAATGGAATATTATCTTTAGTGTGCTGACAGAACAATAACAATCTAGATTTTTTACCCTAATTTATCATTCAAGAATGAGCGAAAGTGAAAGAAGTTTTCAGATGTGTAAAGACAAGTTTACCCGAAAAAGCAAGTTTACCCTTAACAGATCTTCATTGAAAGAACTTCTAAAAGATGTAGAATAAGTAAGAAGGAGGAAACACAGAAGGGAAAAGTGAGATGTGAGGAGTACTGTGATGATTAATTTTATGTGTCACCTTCACGGGGCCACAGGGTTCCCAGGTATTTGGTCAAACATCATTCTGGGTGTTTCTGTGAGGGTATTTTTCGGTGACATTAACACATAAATTGATAGATTGAATAAAGCTGATTAAAGCAGATTGCCCTCCCTGTTGTGGGTGGACCTCATCCAGTCACTTGAAGGCCTGGATGAAACAGAAGGGCTGATTCTCCTCCAAATAAGAGAGAATTCCTCTTGCCTGACTGCCTACAAACTGGACATTGGCTTTTTCCTGCCTTCGGAGTTAAACCGAAACATCATCGCGCCCTGGGTCTCATGCCTGCCAGCCTTTGGACTGGAACTCCACCATCAATTCTCCAGCTTGCTGACTTACCCTGCAGATCTTGGGACTTGTCAGCCTCTGTAATTGCATGAGCCAGTTCCTTACAAAATAAATCTCTTCATACACACACAAATAACTTACTGGTCTGTTTCTCTGGAGAACCCTGACTAATGTAAGGACTGACAAGCATCTGTAGGTAAAGTGTAACAAATAATTAAAGGATAATTAAAGCAAGGTGGAACTGCATAGTGGGCAATTACACATATGATGAAAGGTGGTGGTTGGAGTCTCATTCTGAAGGGGGGGTGAATGGTAGTCTCCCCGGAGTACATTCATGTCCTAATCCTTGGAACCTGTGAATGTGGAAACGTTATTTGGAAAAAAGGTCTTTGCAGATGTAATTAAATTAAAGATCTTTAGATGAGATCATCCTTGATTGCATAGGTGTGTCCTAAATCCAATGATGAGTGTGTTTATAAGAGACAGAAGTGAAGAGACAGACACAGAGGAGAAGGCCATGTGAAGACAGAGGCAGAGGTTGGAGTGATGCAGCCACAAGCCAAGGTCACCTGGAGCTACCAAGCCAAAAGAGGCAAGCAAGGATTCTCCACTAGGACCTTCAGAGGGAAGATGGCCCTGCCAACAGCCTTGATTTAAGACTTCTGGCCTTCAGAACTGTGAGAGAATAAGTTTCTGTTGTTTAAACCACCAAGTTTATAGTACTTTGTTATGGTAGCCCTTTTAAGAGCCTTGTGTTATTTAGGAAGAAGATAGAGACATTGATTAAATGTACACTTTTTATCAGGTATGCATGTTAATTTTTTAAGGGTAACTTCTAAAAAATAGAACTTGAGTATATAGATGGAAGAAAAGAGGGGAATAAAGAAAATTTTTCTTTATTCATTCAGAAGTTGGGGGTGGGGGGAGTATAAAGAAGCTTAGGGATAATAAGAACAAAGTAAAGTAATAGAAACAGATACAAATATATCATATAAATTAAACAAACTAAACCTGGCAGTTGAGACTCCTTTTGCAGTCTAGTGAAAAAGAAAACTATGGACTTCTTAGGATAGTGATCAGTACAAAAGTAAATAGGATTAAAGGAAACCAGGTATACTGAAACACGGTATCAACGTATTTAAAATATTTGTGACATAGTAGTAGATGTGATTCTTTATTAACATATTAAGTAACAAGCTCTTGGTGTGGGTTTAATAACTTTAATTACCAGTATTTTGAGATAACAAAAATTAATGTAGTTGCTATTGGTTACAGAGGTATAGATGAAGAAAATGCTAAATGTCAGTTAGCGTTTAGTGAAAGTAAAGACGATTTCCCTGGCCTCCTGGATTCTACCCATGTATCCTTGTCAAGAACCCTTGCTTTAAATGTTAGTCTTCAAGTGAAGCTCTCCGCTCCTGAATAGCTACCACTCCCCTCAAGGGAGGGAGGGAGGCAAAGAATTGGCTTCACAGCTGCCTCCCTGTGTCAAAGGACTTTTCCAAGAAGCTTTCTTCTTATGATTTGATCTTCTTGGTGGGCTTGAGTTGCCAAGGATCCCGATGGATTAAGAGATCCCCTCAGCAGGGATAAAGCCCCAGTCTTGAACCTTTGCCGCTTGACTCACATGAGGAGTGTGAGTGCTCCAAGTAACAAATTCCTGCTTAGATTGATTACAGATAAGGAGGACATTAATCCTGTATCAGAACTGGAAACTCCAAGGTAGGGCAGCTTTCAGGGTTCAGAGATTCAGCGCTCAGCAGTGTTACCAAGGATCTTGTTCCTTTCAGTGTCCCTTTGCCATCATAGCTTTAACTTTATCCTAAGATTGTTCCCCTCTTTATCACAAAATGACTGCCGGCAACAACTGGAGTCACATGTTTCCTTATTCACATCCTGTGGAAAACAGAGAAAAGGCCTCTCCTTCATATGTAATTTAACTTCTGTGTGCCTCATCTTAGGTCATCTGTCTGCCTCCCTCCCCCCTAAAGCTTGCTCTCAAGTAGGTGTCAGTTAAAGCATATGACTGTGTAGAGGTGATGCCCAAATTAAATTAGGTTTCTGTTTCTGGTTTTGGTTTGGGGTGGGTTTTTTTGGCAACTGATAGAATCCATTTGAAACCTCAAGGTGATCCCATGGCCTTGCCTGGAAGTGGGGCAAAGCTGCCAGGAAACAAATAAATTAGAAAGTGACTGTCCATACACCTGCCTACAGGTGCTCTCCTGTGCCTCCTTCTGTGTGAACCAGTAAAGACATTCAAGGATGTCTGTTAGCTCATCAAAGCAAGACCATCTCTTCCCTGCGTGTAATTATCTGTATTCCTCTCCTGATTCTTAGCATTCTGATTTAGTTGTATATATTGGAAACTATGGATTTATAGAAGTAAAATTTGAAAAATAGTGTCTCAGAAAAGGGCTGATTGGCATTAAATGTTAGTAAGCATCGTTATTCCAGTAAAAAAAGTCTGCCATCAACGTAGAGAGAATTCTAGCTCTGGAGAGTCTTAGACCTACGTCCAAGTGGTTTGAGTGCTCATGTGGAGGAAATGGAGTCAGTCAAGAAGACTAGGAAGGAGGGCTGTGAAGGAAGAGGAGGAAGAGGAAAGCCGGGAGGATGAGAGTCCTGAGAGCCAAGAGAGAAGAGTGCTCAGCTGGGACAGATGTTGCTGCGAGGTCAGTTTGGAAGAGGATTAGGCATGTCCTGGAATTTAGCAACACCGAGGTTATTGGTGCCTTTTAATCAGAGCACTTTTAGTGGAGTGGCTGGATGCAGAGATTAAAATGTGATGAGGAATGGGTGGATGCTGAGGAGATGAGAATCACAGGTACAAGCAGCTCTTGAGAACAGTGGCAGTAAAAGGGAATCTTTTGAGATATCTTTCTTTCTTCTTCTCCTTTATTTTTAAGATGGAAGAGACAGGCAGGTTTAAATGAGAGGAAAAAGAAAAAGAGGGAATGATCATTAATACAAGGTTCCTGAGAAATCAAGAAGGGCTAGGGTCCAGATCATTTTTGCAGACCATTATGATAACAGATCCTAACAGAAAAAAAATGTAACAGAAGTATGGGGTGGGGGGGATTTTAAAAAGTATATACAAGGTTAAGAGAAAAAATTGAAACTTACAAATAAGTTAACAGAAAATTAAAACAAAAGGAAGAGTAAACATTTTCAACTAGACTAAATAACCGATAAAGATAAGTTATAAAGAGAAATAAGATGTTAGATTTAAGTGAAAGTGTAGAAATAGTAAGAAAGTAAATTTATCCATGGAAGTGTGAAGGGATAAAAGCTAGATACTTTTTTTTTTTAACTTTGGGTTTATTTATTTATTTATTTATTTATGGCTGTGTTGGGTCTTCGTTTCTGTGCGAGGGCTTTCTCTAGTTGCGGCAAGTGGGGGCCACTCTTCATCGCGGTGCGTGGGCCTCTCATTATCGCGGCCTCTCTTGTTGCGGAGCACAGGCTCCAGATGCGCAGGCTCAGTAATTGTGACTCACGGGCCTAGTTGCTCCGCGGCATGTGGGATCTTCCCAGACCAGGGCTCGAACCTGTGTCCCCTGCATTGGCAGGCAGATTCTCAACCACTGCGCCACCAGGGAAGCCCCAAAAGCTAGATACTTAAGTCCAGTAGCTGAATGTATTAAATTAAGAAGTTGGGTGAAAAACAAACTTGTGGTTACCAAAGGGGAAAGGGCAGGAGGGAGAAATTTGGGATTAACAGATATACACTACTATATATAAAATAAACAACAAGGGCCTACTGTATAGCACAGGGAACTATATTCAGTATCTTTTAATAACCTATAATGGAAAACAATCTGAAAAAGGATATATATATGTATATATATACATATACACACATACATACACGTACACACACACACGCATATATATATATATATATATAAAACTGAATCACTTTGCTGTACACCTGAAACTAGTACAACATTGTAAATCAATTATACTTCAATTAAAAAAAAAAGTTGGGAACAAAAATAAAGAATTGTATTTTTTCCTTTGAATCATAAAACTAAAATTTAACAAACAGAAAATAAAGACAAGGTAGAAGTAAGAAATCTAAAGATTAAAGAGATTATAATTAATGTGAAAACAGAAAAGCAAATAATCAGAACGTACTGATAATGGAAACATCTAAATTTAGGGTAACTAGTTAGGCTCATTTTTATTTTTACTTCTTTTGTAGGAAACAACTGATAGAACATTACCCCTGTCAGAACATTACCACATGAAACAGAGAGGTCTTTGGCACAAGCTTTTTCTTTATATCAGGTCTTGCTTAATCTCCCTCTGTCATTCTTCTCTTGCTCCCGTCATCAGGTAAGTTAAGCGTCTTCTGTATGCCAGAGATACTGGCGGAGATGCTAGATCTCATGCTTTAGGAGAGACTCAGAATAAACAGCCAGTTACTAATAAAGTGTGATAAATGCTAAAATAAATGGAATCTCAGGGTACCATGGAAACATGAATAAAGCACCCAACTCAGCCTTAGGAAACTGGGAAGACGTTCCAGAGAAGATATTTTAGCACAATCCTGAGGCTTAGGAGGTGGTCAGCAAAGGAGTGGTGGGATTGGCGTTTAAGGTGGAGGAAACAAGACACGCAGCCTCTGAGAGCAAGAGTCACATTGGGGTACCCGTGCTGCGTGCCTAAGGAATCCAGCAACCATCCATCAAGTGCCCTAGCCCCACAAGGCTCTTGCAAGTTCTCAGGGCGCAGGAGGAAACATCACCCACACAACAATGTGGACATCACTACTTAGCAGATGGGGTGTTTGCATTTTTAAGAAATGGGGTGAAATTATTAAGTGAAATTAATCAAAGTGGAGAACTTCAGGCTGCTCTGGGGTAGGGAAGAGAGATTTTATTTATTTATTTACTTATCCACTCAGAGAGCCCTTTAAATATTCAAATATTTAATATCAGCCTTTCAATATATCATCTTATTTGATTTTCACAAGAGTTGGAGAGAGGCTCTTAATCTTTGTTCTGTGTTCTTGTGCTAGTCTTGTACACCCGCCTCCTTTCTGCTTGAGCAGTTTTCAAGTGTTTTAGCCTCCAACTTCCACTAAACCTTAACCATTATGTTGCTCTTTTCCTTTCCTAAATTTCTAAGCACTCTCTGTGTTGGCACTTTAAACTACCTTGCTGATATTTAATTTCTGTGCCAGGCATGCCTCCTCAATACATTTAGTGGTTCTTTAACATTTAAGACCAAGATGTTTGGTTCTATTGTACTTCTCTTTGGTATTTAGTACGTTGCTGAGCATTTAAGCTAATATTCGTTGAGATGAGGATTCCATAATTGTTCCTGTCCAGAATTGTTTGGTTCTTGTCAAGGAATAAATAAAAGTCTCATAACTATTTCTGGACTCAACAGGAAAGGCCATACAGAAAAAAACTGAAGTTTTCCAGTAATGTAAAATTTTTTTCCAGATTTACTGACGTATAATTGACAAATAAAATTGTAAAATACTTTAATATTTTATATCACCTATAATTTCACATTTTCATTATGACTTTTAATGAAAAAAATTTACTAGTTCATAGATCTTTTATGCCATTCTACCATGTCTTCACTTAATAAATTGCTTCAAGTATGAACAACTGGTATTAAATTTTGCAGTAGTGCCACTTAATCACAATCAGTCATCAGTCCTCTTGGGAATTTGTTTTAGAGCTGTTGACATTATTTTCATTGTTCAAGTTATTTTTTAATTACAGAAAAGAATAGATAGATAAAATAAGCATACCATGGTACTAAGTGATTATGAAAACCCCTTATTTTCTTTTTCTGAATAACTACTTCCTTGAACAAGAACTGGAGTTTCTTATTATTGCATATTATATTCTTACTGATATAAATGTTTTCAAAGACCTTTTGTGAATGATGATTTGGATAAATTTGGGGGAGCAGGAACATTCTTTTGCTCATACAGTCTGTTGTTGGCATTTGTTTTGATGATGCAGTTGTTCATAGAATCTGTTCTTAGTGGGCGGGCAATCCTTAAGAGAATTTTAAAGTTTTCCTTCAGTGTGTTTGATTTTGCTCTGTTGTTGCTTCCCTCGGTGTGTCTTTTCAGTGTCAGACATTGTGACAATTAGTAAACTGCTGTTCTTCTAAGTGGACAATGATACTGTCAGAGCATCAGGGAGAAAGAATGAAATGGAGTGGTAGCTATTAGGAGCAAGGGATATGGGGTGGAGGCATGCTGCTGGGCTGTGGTAGCTATTAGGAGCAAAGGGTATGGAGTGGAGGTGTGCTGCCGGGCTGTGGGTAGACTTCACACACATTTGTGTAGAACATCCCCATGGCACCAAGCTGGATCACTAGGACAAGATAGGATGGCACCCAGAAAACTAAGGGAAGGGAAGTTAATTTTTTCAGCGCTCAAGGGTAGAAGAATTATTATAGACTTTTTCACATACATAACTCTGGTAAGGTAAGAATTGTATTTCAATCTGTTTTTTTTTTAATTGGGGTATAATTGATTTACAGTGTTGTGTTAGTTTCAGGTGTACAGCAAAGTGAATCTGTAATAGAAATACATGTATCCACTCTTTTTTAGATTCTTTTCCCATATAGGCCATTACAGAGTATTGAGTAGAGTTCCTTGTGCTGTACAGTGGGTCCTTATTAGTTATCTGTCTTATATACAGTAGTGTGTATGTGTCAATCCCAAATTGGAAGATTGGGATTGACACATACAGTCTTTATAAATTAGTAGAAATAGAAGATCAGAAAATTGAACCTGTGACAGTGCTCGACTAATAAATCGTTGATCTAGAATTTGGATCCCAGGTCTTGCTGCTTCCATAACTGTGTTGTTTTCTCTTTACTACACTGTGAATGAGTAAGAAATCATAGGGAGGACAGGATAAGTCACAGGAAAAATAGTGAATGTTTCACAGAAGACAAGCATACAGATCTCTTCAGATATTCTTGAAAATTTTCCCAAGACAGGTTATCATAACACATTGGCTAAACGCTTATATTTTTAAACAGCATAATTATCTGTGAAACAGATATTACTGAAAGTAAACAGTCTGTTTCAGGATTTCAAAGTTTCATGATGCCTTGACTGTGTCTTTCAATAGTTGACTACTAAAATCATTACATAAGCTTTTTTCTCTCTGTTTAATTTGAGAAAGGACTAAAGTTTCAGAATGCAGAAACTGTTTAAGGAAAAGGATGAGTCATAGTCGTCGACAATATCAATCATGGCGAATTGTGAAATCATTTATCTCCCACTTAATGTGTATTAGGAGACCTCTGATAGCAAATATGCTCTCATTGACATCCATCACCATGATAATAAGAGAATTTCTTTTGCTAAGCAGTGTGCTTCTGGGGTGTAGAAAGCAAACATTTCCCCACTGGTGTTGTCTTTTTATACACTTTATTATTGATTAATATTTATTTAATATTTTCATTATTTATTTGCTTCTAGTGTTACCCTTTTGTGCTGTGTTCCTCTCCCTCCCTCCCTCTCAGCCCTCAAAATACTGGCGACCGGCTCCAGGAGGACTTGGGCCCATTGTCCTCTGGAACTGCCTACCTGCAGTCTTCAAAATAACATTTGTGACTTTTTTCCTCCTTCTGAACTGCCCTTCCCTTTTCATTTTAACCTGTTATAAATGCGAGGATGAGGAGTGGAAAGAGCAACCGGGACAGCTTTTTAAGATTTGCAAAGAGTGCCTGATCTATGATTACCATATTTGCAGGATCAGAAGTTGATGAGCTTCAAGTACAAATTTAAATGTACTTGAAAAAACTGTCCCTCCAAATGTAGGACAATGACCATGTAATTTATTGTCCCAAGGGATAGTTTTGGTGTCTTTATGTATCTTGTTAGACAAGTGGATATAGTAAGTTAATATATGTATCCTAATGTGAAATTGTAGGGTAATATTTACCAGTAAATATAAATTAGAGGAATAACATCTTAATTCTAGTTTCATGTTATTTTAGCTAATTTAAACTTTCAAATACAGGCCTGAACTTTTCTAATTTCCTTTGACACTTACTGAGAAATTTGTTCAAGCATGCTTGCATTTCAACAAGACGGCTGGGTAACTGAACCAAAGATTAGTTTGGCTTCTTCATTTACCCCAAGCAAAATCAGTCTCCTTGTGGTGATGGTGGGAGATGGGGATCAAGAGATGAGTAACTGCAGATGAATGAGCAGAAGTCAGGGTAGCTCAGTCACTTGGGTTTCTGGGGGGTTCTCTGTGTTTGCGTTTTTTCCCTCCTCTTCACCAGCCCACATTGGATACTATCAGTCTTTTATATTTTTGTCGATCTATAAAGTTAAACAGAATTTTTCATGGTTTTAATTTGCATTACAGGTAACATTTTAATGAAGCATCTCTCTCCCTGTGCAGATGTAGATTCAGATTCATTGCATTGTCCTTTGTGGATGTATTTATAGCTCTGTTGGCAGTGAGCTGCTTGCAGTGCTTTAGAGCTGTATGGTATCCAGAGAATAGTTGAGCACTTTGATGAAGACTTGATTGATTTTATTTACTTGAAAAAATTAATGTCTGTTTTCTTTTTCTTTTCTCATCTATTTAGTTGCTGATCATCTGGGCTGTGATCCTCAAACACGGTTCTTTGTCCCTCCTAACATCAAACAGTGGATTGCCTTGCTGCAGAGGGGAAATTGCACCTTTAAAGAGAAAATATCACGGGCTGCTTTCCACAATGCAGTTGCTGTAGTCATATACAATAATAAATCCAAAGAGGAGCCAGTCACCATGACTCATCCAGGTAAACAAAAAAAGGAAACTGTAGATTTTGTTTTTCTTCTGAGAAATGATTGCTTTATAGGTAGGAATTCTACCTCTTGCTCAAACCATATCATTTCCAACATAACTCAATGATTATATTTATTTTTGGTATTGCCATTTCTTTGTTGAGATGCATGTCTTTTTTTCCTTTAGTTGAACTTTTTTCTTTTTCTTAAATAATGACCATAAAAGCCTGTAAAACTTGCACTTATTAAGTAACTGGCTGTGACTGAATCCTTAGTCATTTTACATTTTACTTGATAACTTTGAAAAATAATATATTAGATTTAGAATCATTCATCCAATTTATGTCATGGATTCTTAAGGATTACCTGTTTGAGAAGGATGCTTTTTATCTTATCAGGATAAATGTTGAAACTGACTTAGTAATTATTATAATTACAGTAGTAATAATATTTCTTCATTTCTTGTGGAAGCATTTAGGATATTTCTAATGTACCTGTTTTAATAACAGTAGTTGCAATTTATTGAGCACTGCTGTATATATGGCAGGCACTATATGGCTATGAGCTTTTTTGGGTTTTAATAGAATTTATTTTTTAGAGCAATTTTATGTTCCCAGCAAAACCTGGGCTTTTTTCAGACTGGCTTTTTTCATTTAGTAATATGCATTTAGGTTTCCTCCATGTCTTTTCATGACTTGATAGCTCATTTCTTTTGAGTGCTGAATAATATTCCATTGTCTGGATGTACCACAGTTTATCAAGTCACCTACTGAAGGACATCTTGGTTGCTACCAGGTTTTGGCAATTATGAATAAAGCCACTATAAACATCTGTGTGCAGGTTTTTGTGTGGTCATAAGTTTCCAGCTCCCCTGGATAAATACCAAGGAGCATGATTGCTGAGTTGTATGGTAAGAGGATGTTTAGTTTTGTAAGAAACAGTCAAACTGTCTTCCAGAGTGGCTGTACCATTTTGCATTCCCACCAGCAGTGAATGAGAGTTCCTGTTGCTCCACATCCTCACCAGCATTTAGTGTTATCAGTTTTTGTATCTTGGCCGTTGTAATAGGTTGTTTTAATTTATGTTTCTCTGATGACATATGATGTAGAGGAGCCCCTTTTTTATATATTTTCATAGCCAATCCTCACCATAACCATGTATGGTACAGGTACTTTCCCACTTACAGACTAAGAGACTGAAGCAGGCAAAGGCCAGCAGAAGAGAGGCTTAGACAAAGGTTTTTTGGTGTTCTTTCAGTTCACCAGTTCACTCTTTTAAAGTTGAAACCTAGATAAACTTTCATTCCGCATTCATAAAAATTTTAAAGATTAATGACTTATTTAAAGAATTAACTTTTTTTTTTTTTTGGCTACGTTGGTTCTTCGTTGCTACGTGCGGACTTTTCTCTAATTGCAGCGAACGGGGGCTACTCTTCATTGCAGTGCGCGGGCTTCTCATTGTGGTGGCTTCTCTTGTGGAGCACGGGCTCTAGGTGCACGGGCTTCAGTAGCTGTGGTTCGCAGGCTCTAGAGCACAGGCTCAGTTGTAGCACACAGGCTTAGTTGCTCTGCGGCATGTGGGATCTTCCTGGACCAGGGCTCGAACCCGTGTCCCCTGCATTGGCAGGCGGATTCTTAACCACTGTGCCACCCAAGAAGCCCAAGAATTAACATTTTAATCATGTAGTTAATATTCACATAATCGATTTTAGACAGTTATCTTGCAAAGATCTCACCCTAATTGAGGGTCATTGATACTTTTGTGTGTATCTTGATAGGATAATGCAGACGGATTTAAATTTTATTGCTCTGACTTGTTTTCTTCCCTTCAAATTAAGCGTTTTAGAACCAAAATTTTTTTTTGTAATTGCAAAAGTAACACATGCTCATTGTAGAAAAACTGAAACTAAAGAAAACTTATAAAGAATAAAATAGAAAGAACGTGTGATTTTCACTATCCAGAGATCACTTTTCATTTCTTCAGGGAAACCAAAAGGAAATTAAGGGTCAGTCTGATTTTGCAGGACATCTTGTGTGGGAACACTGGATTCAAGACTGGTTTTTTAAACTTTTGGTTACCAGGGGGTAAGGTGGGGGGATAAATTGGAAGATTGGGATTGACATATACACACTACTATATATAAAATAGATAACTAATAAAGACTTACTGTATGGCACAGGGAACTCTACTTAATACTCTGTAATGGCCTATATGGGAAAAGAATCTAAAAAACAGTGGATATATGTATATGTATAACTGATTCACTTTGCTGTACACCTGAAACTAACACAACATTGTAAATCAACTATACTCCAATAAAAATTTTTTTTTAAAAAGACTGGTTTTTCTGCTTAGATCTCAGAGCAGGTGACAGTTTGCTCTCCTCAGCTGCCTTAGAGGTAAGAAAAACTATTCGAAATTTGGGACCTTACTGATTTCTTCTTACTGAAAACATGAAAAATGAATAGGGAGAAATTCAGCTGAGCAGAATGTATTTTTCTTTCTCTGTGATGTTATTTTACATACACAGAACCACAGAGAAGTAGCAAGAATGAGAGTCTTTTAAGTATAAGAAGATCTGGGGATTATTAGAGAGGGTATTGAATTTTTTAAATGATTTTTGTTTTAAAAAGGAGGAAATTCTCTATAAATTAACATAGATTTCCCATCTGTGTTCCTTGAAATGTCAGTGTATCCATAGAGGACCCATGGAGAAAAAAGGTAAATGATAAAATAAGTTTTGGAAAATGCTTGAAAAGTATTCCACTTTTATCCTAATAAACATAATGAGGTCTCTGAGAAGTCTTAAAGACTTGTTTTAATTGATTAACCTATGGTTTCCTAAATTTATTTGACCATGTAACTTTTATCACATTTTAGTTTATAACAACACAAATAAGGAAATTTAGGGATAGAGTTTGAGGATATATTCTTAGGAAATGGAACTTTCATAAGGCAAATGGAATGTAAGATCAATAGGAAATGGCTTTATGTTGTAATTAGATACACAGAAAATTAGAAAGAATAATGTGAGACAGTGACTGATAACAATACTTTGGAGAGAAATTTAGCACCATCTGATACATTAAAGAACTCACACATTGTGATCCAGTAATTTCACATCTAGATAAATGCTCTGGAATACTCTTCAAACTTTGATGTGCGTGTGGATCCCCTGGCAATTTTGTTAAAATGCAGATTCTGATTCAGTAGGTCTGGGGTATAGCCTGAGATTCTGTATTTTTAATAAGTTTCTAGGTGAGGCTAATGCCACTGGCCCACAGATCTTGCTTTGAGAAATAGGTAAAGACAGGAAAACTAGGTTTTAGTCTCAGATTTTTCACTGACCTCCTCTGTGATGTAGGCCACGTTGCCTCCTGTGTGGGAAGACCTTTTTCGTCTCTAAATCTAATTCTCTGGAAGGCCATGAATCCCTATTATGTAGGACGACAACATAGAAAATCTTTATGCTCTGAGAACCACTTGTTTTCCTGGCTCATTAATGTGTCACTGCTTCTCTCTCCCTCCATAGAGCCCCTTCTTTTCCTGTTTCTACATGAGGTTCAAAGACCCTTCCATCAGAGTCACTAGATTCCCCCAGTGACCTATATAACTCCACATCTCAAGGAGTAGACCCAAAGATCCATGCTTTAGCCCTCCCTTGCTCTCATGTCAATTCTATCCACCCTTCATTTAAGAAAAGAAACCTTTGTGCTATGCATTGTGACATGAACTAATACAAAATGGTAGGAGTTGAAAAAAAGACCCCTGGGTCACACCCTCAGTGAGTTTACTATCCAAGGCCCCTGCAGTCTTCACGGTGTCTTTTTGTACCTCTTGACAGTACTGTCCTTTTGCTTTTATGTTGTCACCATTTGCATACTAGACTGGCAGTAGAGAGAAGACTGCGGGTTTCTTTAAGTTAAAGTTTGTGTCTTATCTTTCTGTTCTCTGCAGTGGGCAGCAGAATACCTTGAACAAAATAAGTATATGCTACATTGAAATGGTTTCATGAAGACATTTAGCTTTGTTAAGATTTCTTTCCATTTAAGGATATATTTTATAACTAATTTTTAAATTCCACATTGTTAAGTATAGGTATTTCATTTTCTTGCCTTGTTGATGATGTTTCAGGAGCTTGTTCATGTTTGTTCTAATGAATGCCCTTCATCTGGTGACTGAAGGACATCTTTTCTGGCACATTGTCCATGACATCACTGACAGGAAAGACCGCTCAATTTGTGGTTTTATTTGTTACCTCTAGTTGGCAGAATAAGTTCTTTGTAGTGAACAGATATGTGGCAGTATAAAGGGGAAGTTATGGGCTCTTGGATAGTTTAAAATAATGCACATTAAAATAATGCACATTTGTCTGAAAGTTAAGGATTTTTTTTCCTGGTTTTTAAAAATTGATATAGACTTTACTGTTTAACAGTCATAAATTGTGTCAGATCGTTGTCAAATTGGAGATCTCTTTTATAGTTTTATTTGTATGTCTATAAGAATCTGTGGACATTTTTTTCATTGTTAATAGGAAGATGAGGTAATTTAGATAAACATGTAACCAAATAATAATGTTGCTTTTCTATCTTTATGTCAATTAGCAGTATCAAATGCTGCTTAGTGTTTCTTTGGCTGGTTGAATAGAATTAGTTAAATAGCTCTTCACCTTTTTTCCATCATATTCTCTTTAAAAATATATATATAGCTCTATATTTATTATCTAGCAATGAATAGAAAAAAAAATACTTTGTAAAATATAGAATAAATCACTTTGTGAATAGTAAAAATTCACACTTTATGAAAACAAAGATAAATCACAAACATATTGCAAAATATCTTTAAATATCCATAA
Source organism: Balaenoptera ricei (assembly GCF_028023285.1). NCBI lineage: Eukaryota > Metazoa > Chordata > Mammalia > Artiodactyla > Balaenopteridae > Balaenoptera > Balaenoptera ricei. Next base: position 164,762,997 of record NC_082641.1, read on the forward strand.
TTTGGGGCCACTTAGTGTCAATCTGTTATTTTATTCTAAAGCCCATCAAGAAAATGGGCTTTTAATAATATATATTATTAATATATAATAATACATTATAATATCAATATAATAGTCATACTATTGTTTTAACTGTTTAAAGTTTTTCGGTTCTAGTTGAATATGGATTTAATTACCTCAGAAAAGGTTGAGCTTGCATTTTAAATGTACTGCTATAGCAGGATATAGAGTCTTAATTGTATCTTTTTGCCTGAGTTTGCATATATCTCTTCTGTATCTTCCATATGATCCATCCACTTTTTCAAAAATTCATAATTATCAAGAAGAATCTGACACTGAAACATATAAGCAGTAGCTTTTAAAAAATAGCAGCTTTTTTAAAAAATGCTGATGATTCTGTTTAAAAACTTTTCTTATAAGCTCTAAATTTGTCCTTTATTTCTCTGGAAGTGGAGAGCCCCTCCCTCTGCCAGATACTTAAGACAACTTATCTTCTAGCCTTCCTGTCTAACACGGACATTGCAGGCTCAGCATCCTGAGTAAATTGTTTGGACTCATCACTTGATTTGCCTTTTTAAAATTTATTTATTTATTTATTGGCTGAGTTTGATCTTTGTTGCTGCGTGGGCTTTCTCTAGTTGCGGCGAGTGGGGGCTATTCTTCATTGTGGTGCGCAGGCTTCTCATTGTGGTGGCTTCTCTTGTTGCGGAGCACGGGATCTAGGCTTGCGGGCTTCAGTAGTTGTGGCTCACGGGCTTAGTTGCTCCGCAGCATGTGGGATCTTCCTGGACCAGAGCTCGAACCTGTGGTCCCCTGCATTGGCAGGTGGATTCTTAACCACTGCGCCACCAGGGAAGCCCCTTGATTTGCCTTTTTATCTTGCGTGTGCTTATCCTTTCCTCTCCAGCAACAGAAGAGGAAGAAGCTAAAGTAATATAAAGGATCTGCATGGGGTTTAGAATACTGGCTTAGAAATCAGTTCCATAGGTTACAGGACAAAAGACATTTTTTACTTGGTAGCTGTTCATATGATGATGACCGGGATTTACAGTTGCAAGCTCAATTAAGGCACAGCTGCTAAGGAAGATGATGCAGCCTGGCTGCATGTGTCAGAGGTCTGGTGAGGCTACCTTACCCCTTAATTGATGCCTTACAGTGCTCCTCAATTCAGGTTTTTCAGGGGGTGGGATGTGAAGCATATCGGGGCAGGATAATTCTTTGTTCTGCAGAACTGTCCTTTGTCGTTACAGAATGTTTAGCCTCCCAGGCCCATGCCTACTAAATGCCAGAGGCACCCCTCCATGTTTGTAACAGTGTAAAATCCCCCAGAGTTTCTAGACAGACTCTCCCTAGGAGGGCTTTTCTACCTACTGTCAAATTCTAAGTCTACAGAGCCTTTAGAGGAGGAATGAAAAGAGATCCTTTGTTGGTGAGGGTAATGGGAACAGAAAAACTGATGAAGGGAAAAGTGATAGGCTTTTATATTTACTCACATATAAGCATTTCTGGTGTTCTTTTTTTTTTTCTACAGTTACAAGTTCCATCTGGTGTCATTTCCCTTTCAATACAGATAATTATTTTAATCATTTCTTGCAGTGCAGATCTGCTGTGATGAATTCTCTCATGATTCATTTACCTGAAAGTGTCTTTTTTTGCCATCATTTTTCAAGGACATAGGTACAGAATTCTGGGTTTCAGCACTTTAAAAGTGTTGTTTGTTTTCTAGCCTCCTTTTTTTCTGATGAGTTGTGCCCTTTTATAGAAAGACTCTTTTTAAAAATAAACCTTTTAGAACAGATTTACATTTACAGAAAAATTGCAAAGATAGTACAAATAATTCCCATAGACCCTGCACCCAGTTTCTCTTATTATTAACATCTTACTTCAGTATGGTACATTTGTTATAATTAATGAACCAATATTGGTACATTATTATTAACTGAAGTCCATACTTTATTGAGATTTCTTTAGTTTGTATCTAGTGTCCTTTTTTAGTTCCAGGATCCCATCCAGGATATCACATTACATTTGGTCATTATGTCTCCTTAGGCTCCTCTTGGTTATGACAGTTTTTTGAGGACTACTGTTCAGGTATTTTGTAGAATGTCCTTCAGTGGGATTTGTTTGTTTTTCTTATGATTAGACTGAGGATATGGGTTTGGGGAGGAAGACCACAGAGGTAAAGTGTCATTCTCATCATATCATATCATGTACTACCAATATGAGTGATCACTGTTGATATTGACCTTGACCACCTGGCTGTTTGTCAGGCTTCTCCACTATAAAGTTTCTCTTTTAGGATTTCTGTAGTGGTCCACTGGTTAAGAATCCACCTTCCAGTGCAGGGGATGCAGGTTCGATCCCTGGTCGGGAATCTAAGATCCCACATGCCGTGGGGCAACTAAGCCCACATGCCGCAACTACTGAGCCCACATGTCACAACTAGAGAGCCTGTGTGCTGCAACTACAGAGCCCACGCGCTCTGGAGGCCGCATGCCACAACTAGAGAGAAGCCCGCGTGCCACAACGAAAAGATCCTGTGTGCCACAACTAAGACCTGATGCAGCCAAAAAAAATTATAATAATAAAATAAATAACTAAATAAATAAAGTTTCTCTTTTCTCTCTTCCATGCAACACTCTTCAGGAGGTCATTGTGCACAGCCCACACTTAAGGAGTGGGGAGTTAGGCTTCCCCTCCTTAGGGTAAAGTATTACATATTTACTTGGAATTATTTCATCTGGATGATTCATCTCTTCTCTATTTATTAATTTATTCAGTCATTTATATGTATCAGTATGGACTCATGGATATTTATTTTATACTTTGTATTGTAATACAGTGTTACTTTGCTTATTTTTTTGCTCAAATTATTTCAGCTTTGGCCATTGAGAGTTCTTTCAGTTGACTCCTGTGTCCTTTGACATGTTGCCATTACCATGGGTGTTGGTTTTTTGTTTGTTTTGCTTTTTTGAGCACTTCCTTCTTTTCTGGTGCTGTAAGAAGCTCCAGGATCATCTTGTATATGTTTCCTGTCCCAGTCCTAAAATCAGCCATTTCTCCGAGGAACCCTAGTTTCCATTTATTGGAGAATGATATTAGAAACCAGGCTCTGGGTATTAGGTATACTTGTTACTACTAAGGTTCTGTTGCTTCTGGGGCTTCCCAGTTGACAGAGCAAGGAAATATATGTGTGTATACTAATACCTGTATATGCACATATCTATAAATATTTCTACATATAACCATTTGTATCTATATTAAGCTAAGAATAAGTTCATACTTAGGTCTCCAACCCTAATCCATTACATTCTAATCCATTACATTACATAGATCATTCTAGTTTTCTCTCTTTGCTTATCTGTAAACTCCCACTCCAAAAGCGAGAAACCTGGCTGACACCAACCACCATCCATTTTCTTAATTGTTCAGTTCACTGAGCTCTCAGACTTAGAAGTTCTTAAACATAAGTAACATATTGTAAGGCCTTTGGAGTGCTGGTGCTTGGTGTGAAAGCTAATGTAAATTACTTTCTTCTCAACTTAAATCTTCCCTGGCTGGAATGCCTAACTGTGTACTTAACTTTTCTTTCTCCACTCATTAAAAATTTTTTATCAAGAACTTGTACCTAATCAAACTTATAAGCTTTTACACAGCTAAGGAAACCATAAACAAAACGAAAAGACAACCTATAGACTGGGAGAAAATATTTGCAAGTGGTTCAACTGACAAGGGCTTAATTTCCAAAATATACAAACAGCTCATATAGCTCAATATCAAAAGACAAACAACCCAATCGAAAAATGGGCAGAAGACCTAAAGAGACATTTCTCCACAAAAGACATACAGATGGCCACTAGGCACATGAAAAGATGCTCATCATCACTAATTATTAAAGAAATGCAAATCAAAACTACAATGAGGTACCACTTCACACTGGTCAGACGGCCATCATTAAAAAGTTTACAAATAATAAATGCTGGAGAGGGTGTGGAGAAAAGGGGACCCTCTTACACTGTTGGTGGGAATGTAAATTGGTGCAGCCACTATGGAAAACAGTATGGAGGTTCCTCAAAAAACTAAAAACAGAGTTGCCATATGATCCAGCAACCCCACTCCTGGGCATATATAAAGACAAAACTATAATTCAAAAAGATACCTGCACCCCTATGTTCATAGCAGCACTATTCACAATAGCCAAGACATGGAAACAACCTAAATTTCCATCAACAGATGAATGGATAAAGAAGATGTGGTATATATCTACAATGGAATATTACTTGGCCATAAAAAAGAATGAAATAACGCTATTTATAGAAACATTGACGGATCTAGAGATTAACATACTAAGGGAAGTAAGTCAGAAAGAGAAAGACAAATACCATATGATATCACTTACATGTGTAAACTAAAATATGTCACAAATGAACGTATCTACGAAACAGAGACAGAGAACAGACTTGTGGTTGCCAAGGGGGAGGGGGTATGGAGGAGGGAAGGATTGGGAGTTTGGGATTAGTAGATGCAAACTATTATATATAGGATGGATAAACAACAAGGTCCTACTACTGTATAGCACAGGGAACTATATTCAGTATCCTGTGATAAACCATAATGGAAAAGAATGAAAAAGAATATGTGTACATATAGCTGAATCACTTTGCTATACAGAAGAAATTAACACAACATTGTAAATCAACTATACTTCAATAAAATTTTTTTAAATTGAAAAAAAACTTGTAAGAAAATATAAGTATCTTAACTTGAAAATGACACAAAACTAGGTGGATCTTGGAACATATAACAACAAAAAGAAAGTATTCATTAGGTCAGCCTGCAAATGGGTTAAAAAAAAAGTAAGTAACAAGGTTTTGTGGAGACGTGGCTTAAGTAACAGTTCAAATGGAGGACAGCTGGGAACCTTCAATCATGTAAGCTCAGCATATGCTAACGTGTGCCATGGCTGCTAAAAAAATATATTGAAGGCTTGGCCTGTATCCCTGTGAACATAATACTCAGATGAAGGAAGATGTTAGTCTCATACTGCTCTTGATATTGGAAGTATTCATTCTTTGTTGAAAGAATTGAAAAAGACATTGAAAAATGATGTCCAAAAAAAGAACAGGATGGAAAAAGTCTATAAACGTGTTTTATCAAACACAGTTTGGAATTTGAGCATCAAAATGAATAATGATAGTATTTTAGACGATTAAGTAAAAAAAAAATAGTAACTGTGACTTCATACTGATCTAAAAAGTAAAATAAATTGAAAGTTTGATGAGGAATGGAATACTTAACCTGGTCTCGAAATACCTCCCTACAGAATATTTAATAATTACTAGGGGAAAAAGAGTAACTTCACAGTGGAAATGCCTGGAGGACATCTATTTTATGAAATGATCAAAGTGAACGTCACCAGTAATGGGATATATCAAAACTGTGCCACCTGAGAGTATTCACTGAAAAGAGCACAGCATCACTTCTGTGATGTTACTGCCAGAGGTATATGACCTGAGTCTAGCCACAAGGAAACACCAGATAAATCCAGAATGAGGGACATTCTACAAAATAACTGGGCTGTAGACTTCAAAAGTGTCAAGGTTGTGAACATCAAGCAAAGTCTGAGAGACTATTCCAGACTGATGGAGACTAATGAGACATGACAGTTAAATGCAATGCATGGCTCTCATCTGGGCCTCTATAAAGGGCATTATTGGGAAATTGAGTAAATTGAATAGACTTTCAGATTAGCAATGTATCAGTGTTAATTTCCTGATTTTGATGGTTGTACTCTGTTTATAAATGGTTTTTTGTTTGTAGAATACACACTAAATATTTGGGGGTGATGTGGCATCATGCCAGTAACTTACTCTTGAATGGTTTGTTTCCCAAGGTGGTGGGAAAGGTTTTTATATGATATTTCTAACTTGTAAATGTTAGATTCTTTAAAAAATCTTTTTTAAAAAAGAATAATTTGGGACTTTGTGAATAATTAGTATGGAGAAAAGACTGAGGTGGAGCCCCAGGGAAGATGTCTTTAATTATCAGAAGGACTGTTGTGTAGAAGAGGAATTTTCATTGATTCTAGAAGGTGTTTCTTGTATTTGATGGCATCTTACAGTTTATTGACAGGATACAGTGACGATGCACCTTACAGTTGATGGTATTTTACACCATCAGTAAGTGAAATACAGTTTATTCAGTGGTGCTTCTCCAGAGAAGAGAACCAAGAGCCATGAATGGGCGTTTAGGAATCAAGATTTTAGTTATAAAAAAGACCTTTCTAATACTTAAAACTACCCATGGATAGAACCAGTTACCTAAAAGAGTCAGTAATTTATAGGGTGTTCCTGTATTATGTTGAAGATGACCCCTAAGAACTCTTCTAACTAAAAGATTTGATGACTCTCTTAGTGTCTGATGATGTCTTCCTAATTACTTTCCTACCTTTCTGCCTCTCTACATGAAGGAAGAAAGTGGCTTTCTTTTCCATGCTGGTCTTTGCTCCTGCCATCTTTTCTTTTTTATGATGTAGAGATTACCTGATGAGCGCATATAGGCAGGAGATAGTATAAGAAGAAAAGAAACTGACATTTGAGTGCTGGGCATTGAGCCTTTGCTCCGCTTGTGTGAGGTTGAAGAACTTCCTACTCAAGGAATAAAAGAACAAGGATTCAGTAGACCCTTGTTCTTTTTGAGGACAAACTACTGTTGAGGATCATCAGGAATTATCAAGCAACTCTGGAATCGCTCGGTGGCTCACGCATGGAGCTCCTGTATATCAGCCTCGGGGCAGGAGGTTTAGATTCAAACTTCAGCACAATTTCAAGTTAGTCAGTGTTGTGAACCTTGTGGGCATCAGCTGTATACCCATGGTGCTGGCATTTTCTTGAATCAGTACAGCTGCTTTCAAACCAGTGCACTTCCACAATGACAAAACTTCACCTTTCATTCTCTTGCTCCACACCCTGTGTCCCTCCTTTATCACAGTCATTCACTTCGCTGCCTGTCACTTCTCAGAGGCCTTGACTCCTGCTGACTTACCCACACATGGTCCTGCCATCATCCTGGCCAACTTCAGAATCCTTGTGGAGAGTGAACACCCAAACCTAAAATTCTTAACTCTGATCCTTTGACCATTCCACCTCACCAGGAACCTAGGCCTCATTATCTCCTGGAATTTTTATATCTCTGGAGTCTCAACTCCAGTGTCCTGTTCTCCAACTGTTGCTTCTCTTTCTCTCCCTCTCCTGTCATTTGGGTTTGTTGAAGCTTCCTGTTCCTTGGGCTCGCTCTCTGTTTTCTCCCACTTATCCACTCCACACTTCACACTTGCATTCTACTTAGATCACGAGCCACTATTTCAGTCACTTTGACTGCTTCATTTGGTTAAGAAGTGTCTACCATCACATGACTGTCAGTTACCTTTAGGTCCATTTGCCTCCCAAAATGCCCTGAATGTCAAGGAGTTTGAATTTTATTTAGTTGATAGAAGGGACACATGAAAGTCTTTGAACAGAGGAATGACATGACAGATGTGTTTTAGAAAAACCACTGACAAATCTCAGCAGGAGATCTATAATTGATATAACCTGTCATCCACATTGATCAGAATTACTGCTGTATTCATTTCATAAAAGAATGTAACATCTTTTTTTCTCCCTTGAATTCTTTAAGGGGTCAGTTAAGAGACAAGTGAATACTACATTTGAAGAAGTGAAAGTATTATAGAGTAACATTTGAGAAGGACTTAAGTCAGTGGAAGTGAGAGTTAAGAGAAGCCCTCAGATCATAAGTGAGCGGATTCATTGAGACACAAGCACACAGGGCTCAGCCAGTCTGTGCAATGTGACTGGTAGGTTAGTACAGAAAGTCCCTGACCTACACCTACCTGTTCCTTCAGCAGCAGCCATTCTAGACCTTTAAAGAAATTTTAATCTCTTTCACTTACAATATATGGTGTTCTGCTTTACATATAAAGAGGTCATTGAATTCTATAGGAATAACTGATACCACTATCAGAAGTTATAAAAGTATCATTGCAGACACTTAATGTGGGAATGCAGCATTCCCCTGAGCTATTTTTTATGGGAAATTTCCTAAAATTATTTAAGAGCTTTAAAATTCCTTAAAACATTGGCAGCTGATTTGAGCTTAACAAACAAGTTCATCTATTAAGGCATAAAACCTCTGCTAAATGGGATTTTGCAGGTAAGCTTATAGTACAAAAGTGAAAGAGCTTATAGTAAAAGCACTTTCTCCACTTGTGGCCTGGTGCCTCAAACAGTTCATTTGCTCTTTTCCTGTATCTGCCTTTCTAGAGTTAAAGTATCAGCTGCCTGGCTGAATTGGGCTTGCCCCTGAGAGTCATTCTCAGGAGCCGGGTGACGAAGACAGTTGAGGGGAGAGGCTGGTGATTTCTGATACTTCCCAACTGCGGGGACTCCCTGAGCTGAAGCTCAAATCCTCTTGGAAGCCAGGAGGATTGTGTTGGTCAGCAGATACCTGAGTGTTTCCCAAGGTGGTGGGAGAAATTAAAGAGAATAGGAGTTCCAAAATGTTGTGGTGGGGGCTTTGTGGTTTCCTCCAAAGAATGCCTTCCTCTGCTTTCCATGAGTAATAATAATACAAGTAGAATAAGCTCAGTAAACTGTAGCATTTACTGAGCATCGGCCATGAAGCCTGCAGGTAATATCATTTTTTGAAAGAAGAAACTGAAGTTCAGAGAGGTTAAGTATCATGCTGGAATTTGAACTCAGACATTCTGACTTCAGAGCCCAAAGGAGGTTAATTCTGAGGTTCATTTTTTGGCCCCTGAAAATTGATTTTGTAGTCAGGATTATAGCAGCATTACCATATTTTTTCACTTACCCTTTTTTCCCATTAAAAAATAGAAGTGCTAGGTGTTGCAGCGAGGGGGACTCTTTTTTACAGAAAAAATGCCAACCCAGAAGTTCTGTTTATTTAGTAGGAAATAAAGATAAGTAGAAGAATATTGAGTACAGAACCACTTTACAAAATGTAGAAGAAATCATAGTGTTAGAAAAATCACCATTTTGCAAACACTATTGTAGTAACTGATTCAGGTGGGCATTAGTGGGTGCTCAGAGCGTTGAATGAAAGCTTATTAGCCAAGTGATAAAATTCGCCTTCATCAATAAAGGTAAAACCCGACATATGCTTCCTGATGTAGCACGCTAGAAGGACATAACGTCACCTGTGTAGCATTCCTACCAAAAGTGTTTACTTTGGAGATCTAATCATGAGGAAACAATCAGACAAATCCAGGTTGAGGGACATTTTTTAAACATATTGCCTGGACTCATCAAAAAGGTTAATGTCGTGAACGACCAAAAGGGACTGAGGAACCTGTTTTAGATCAGAAGAGACTAACAAGAAGAGACAACTAAGCACAGTGCCCACAAGGCCTGATTAGGTACTGGGTACTCAACTAACCTAAACAGTTCTGAGAGTCATTATTAGAATCAGTCAGAAGTATTTTGAATGTGGACAGTATGTTGCAGAAAAATGTCATATCAGAGTTCAGTTTCTTGAGTATGATAAATGAACTGTGTCCTTGTTCTTAGGAGATAATGCTGAAGTATTTAAGAAGGAAATGTCATGATGTTTGCAACTTACTCTCAATTGGTTCAGCAAAAATAAATACACACAGAAAAAGTGAAGTGTTACCAGTTGACAAATCTAAATAAAAAAGTGCATGAGTGTTCATACAGTATTGAAACTATACTGTAGGCTTGAAAATTCTCAAAATAGAAGAAGAAAGAATAGAATTGTATATTAAAGTAGCCATACTCAAGCAGAGGAAACAGATTCACATTAAAGAGTAACAATGGAGAAAGTTTTCAATAAAGTAGGTGAAATCAGGTATCACAACTAGGTTTTTACTTAATCGACATCTCTGGCAAATTAATCCTGGCTGCTGGGCATGTTGAAATGCATGGGATTCTGAGGCCATATTCATGATTTATTAGCATTGTTTGCCAAGGGCTTCAGATGTGAGAGTGGGGATGAATGTTCCAAATATTTGTCATCTTTCCTTGAATGTTCACATCGTTACAGTCTAACTAGTTCTTAACTCTTTATCAGTCACTACTTGATCTAACCCTAATTTTATCCTGAGCTTACATATTCTCTGGCATTAATATCCTCCCCCAACCCCACCCCACCCCACCCCAGAAGCTGGGCCAAGGCTTCACAGTCTTTAAAAGTCAAGTGTCTGAGGCAATCCTTAAATTAAGGTCTTTGAGCCCAGATCACCTTTATGGGTGGGGAATGAGGAAGTCTGTGAACCTCTCCTGAAATTAGAAGGGGGTGCCCTACCATCAGATTCTCCAAGGGATTTACGACCTAAAATGGTTGAGACTAATGCCGTTGCTGGTATTCTGATGATCTGCTGTAATTATTTTTCACTTTGTTTGACCAGCAGTGTTTTAGTCTCCTTTCCTGTCACTCTTCCCAGTCTCCTCCATTGTAGTAACATTATGAGACCACCGGTGTTTGGCTCCTCTCTCTAGTCCCTTTAAAATTGTCCTTTGCCCTTTGAGAGCAGATGCAGTTTTCATGTAATCAAGAGCAGGTGTAAAGGAAAAAGCACTCCTGTGTGTGTCTCTTTTACTACTCACACAGAAAACTTCACTTCCGACACTTTGGTCACCAAATGTTTGTGGGGTTTTCCCTATACCAAGCAATTTTCAGCAACACTAGCTGGGTGTCTGTAATTCAATTTGATTCTGACACTATCTGCCTGGGGTTAGCATCAGATCCCACAAGTTAAGGGCTCAGTCCCACAAGACATCCCACCCCCCACGCCACTGCTTCAGAAGCCAGTTGCAAGTCCCATGTTGTCACCAGTACTTCTGACCCACCAGCTGTAAGTTGAGGTTCCCACAACCCCCTCCTCCGGTCCAAAAATTTGTTAGAATGGCTCACAGAACTCAGGGGAAAACTTAATTTACTGATTCATTATAAAGGATATAATAAAGAATACAGGTGAAAACATAACATAGGGCAAGGTGTGTGAGAAGGGGCTCTCTGGCATGCCATCCTCTCACCACCTCCATGTGTTCACCAACGTGGACACCCTCTGACCTCCATACTTTGGCATTTTTATGCAGGCTTCAAGTCTCTAGTCCCTCTCCCTCCCCAGAGGATTGGGGGGTGGGGCTGAAAGGTCCAAGCTTCTCATCATGGCTTGGTCTCTCTGGTGACCTGCCCCCATCCTGCAGCTATCCAGGAGCCCACCAAGATTTACCTCATTAGAACAAAAGACACTCCCATCACCCAGGGAATTCCAAGGGTTTTAGGAGCTCTGTGTCAGGAACCAAGGTCAAAGACCTAATATTGTATTAGAACAAAAGATGCTCCTAGTGCTGTCACTTAGGAAATTGCAGGGGTTTTAGGAGCTTTGTCCCAGGAACCAGGGACAGAGACCAATATGTATCTTTTCTACTATTTCACAGCAGGTAATTTTCCACTCTCTTTGCAAAGTGAACATTAAGGAGCCTTGATGATAGGATATGCTCAATAACTACTGTTGAAGGGATGGTTGAAATAATTAAATGCTTCTTCTCCCAAACAGCCTTCCAATTGAAATTAGGTGGTGCTCATTTAGTGTTGTTTGAATGAATGAAATTACATGGATTGGTTCCCTTGGCTACCTGTGCAGCTTTCCCAGCTCATTTTCCAGCTTGAGTCTTCAAGAGGGAGCCTCAGAACTGATTTCTAAAACCATTTGTACCTGGTGTGATTATAAAGCAATGAGACTGATTGTCATGTGTTGTTTGTGGGATCCGTCTCAGTTACTTTATAGCCATACCTGGTATCTTATACTGCAGATCATTGCCTGTTGAACAACATTTTAAAAGCACTTAAGGTTTCTAAATGGAAATTTTAAATGGTTTAGCATCGTTTTATGATTTTTTTTTCTGACTTACTGATCAGAACTCTTACTTCAGAAAGATAATTAGATGTTAACTTTGTTGCTTGCTTTAATTTTGCAGTTTTCTTTCTGTTTTTGGATTTTTAATCAGTATTCTGATAAACTGCTGATAAATTCTGATGAAATGACTGGCACAGTTTTGAATGAGGTTATACAAAGGTATATGTTCCATTGGGTTAAACTTTTCATAAAACTTTTTATTATTAAATTTCTTTTCAGTTGTATATGGTCTTTTGACTGCACATTGTACAAGGATAGTCCTTTTAGTTAAATATGATAAATGAGACATAAACTAAATATTTAGTAGTAGTAGTCATTGAAGCCTTCCAAAGGGCAAGTTTGGGGGGTTTTGATTTTGTTTTGGTGGTTTACATTTATATGCACAAACTTTATTCAAATTTAAGTAAGTGGTTATTATTTTCTGTTTCCCAGAATAAAATGTCTGTTCTCCTTCCTTTGACCCCCACAGTCTCGGGGCTCTTTGAAGAAGGAAGGCCTATTGTAAAAGTTGCATATTGCCACAGGCAGCTTCACCTTATGAAAGGATGATCACTGACAGCTGGATTGGTGGTAGAAAGGCTTCTCTTTTTGCTTAAAAGAAGGTGGGAAATTATTCCCTTTCTGGAGAAGGAAAGGGATAGAAATTTCATGCTGTGTATAGGAGAGAGAGTCACTTGCCTTTACCGTATTACTGCTTACGTAATTGAAAGAACTGGACGACTAGGAGAGCAACTTACAAACATCCTTATAAGTAACTTAAATAGTGGCTGTAGCGGAACCTCTGGATGGCTGTTAGAAGCTACAAGTATTTTGATGCCAGACTAGTCCAGAGCTTTGAAGTTTGGACATTTCTCAGGAAGGGTTTGATTTCTACAAGAGTTCTGGGATAAATGAAAAAGGAACCTTCCTCCAGTCCGACCTACACATAGGATCAAAGTTAGTTTCAACTGTTATTGATTAAAGATACCACCATTTGGCATTTTGCTGTTGGAACTCTATTATCAGATTTGTGTCCTAAGTCAGTGAAATTATAAAACTGTATATCCTGTACTTCTGCTTCTTTCTATTCCTGTACTAGTTCTACACACAATAGGTGCTCCATAAACATTTGTAAGAAAGATTAATGTAAAAAGTACCAATTTTTGTACTATAAATGTTTTTCACCTTTTTATAAGGAGTTGGGACTCTCGAAAGAACATTTTAAGATGGAAAAAGTTTTACAGTGAAAACCTGCCATGATTTTATCACATTTCTATTGGTGTATAATACAGTGCTGTGTACCGTCTTTTGTTACATTTGGCTGATTTAATAATCTGTTTTTTAAATATAGTTGTAAGGTAAGATAATATGGTTCTTAACACTGCAATCATTTTATGCTTCAAGTGCGTTTAAGTCTTAAGTAGTACACAACAAGTTTCTGTTCCCACTTGGTGCCAGCATACCCAACTGCAACTTCATTTCATTTGAAAAGTTGAATCTGCAAACCCTTGCCATTAGCAAAAATTACAGTAGTTTTGCTAAGTAGCATTTTTATGTATTTGATGTTCTATAAATTTTAAATGTCACTTGAGTATATATATTTATTTTACATTACAGGCACTGGAGATATTATTGCTGTCATGATTACAGAATTGAGGGGTAAAGATATTTTGAGTTACCTGGAGAAAAACATCTCTGTACAAATGACAATAGCGGTTGGAACTCGAATGCCGCCAAAGAACTTCAGCCGTGGCTCTCTAGTCTTCGTGTCAATATCCTTTATTGTTTTGATGATTATTTCTTCAGCATGGCTTATATTCTACTTCATTCAGAAGATCAGGTACACAAATGCCCGGGACAGGAACCAGGTGAGCTACCAGTACTCTATATTGATTGATACTTACTGGCCATAATTCATAGACATCTGTTGTAATCATACATAGTATGAATATTTTTTCATTAAAAAAAGTGGTAACCCTCAGTCATTTTAATATGTCGAAAACATTTCTATACAAGTATCTTAAGGATATTTGAAATACCTAAATGGAGAAATTATTAAATTTACAGTGATCACTTGGAATATTCCAGGTAAATGGTTAGCTTAATATCATAGTGTGATCTAGCTAATTCTGGTAATTTGAAGAAATATTACAAAGTTGCATTTTTAAGCTGGTAACATTTGTTGTCAGTGGCAGGGGAGTTGGAAGGGTGGGGGAGGGAGACTTTTCACTATATATATTTTTGTTCCATGTGAAATTTTTTTTCCATGTGAATTTTGAACTATGTACTATCTATTCAGAAAAAATAAATTAAAAATAAATTACCTGTCCTATTTAAGCTTAGCCATGGGGCAGTGATGAGGTGGGGAAGGACCAATAGAAGAGATATATCTAGATAGTCATCCTAGAAATTCCATTGACCAGCGCAGTGGATTTCAGATGAATGAATAAAGACACAGAAAAGACAATATACTGCCCTGTAGTAAAGGGCTTGCAGATGGTTTTCTGTGAGTTTATTACTTAGTTTGTTTGATGTGCTATATATAGAATATCTACCCTGGAGCCAGGTTTGAGGTATTAGGTCCCATTACCAGTCCTATGCTTTTCTAGGACACTAAGAAGTAAATTGCTTGGAGAGTGGTTTGAAGACAATTTTTATATAACACCATCCTCTCCTCAGAGTACATCTAAGTCCCCGTGGTGGGGGGTGGGGGGTGAAATTTTCATCCTTCCTCATACTAGTGAAAAGAGCACAGACTTTGGTGTGGAGTTCAAATCCTGACCTTACCACCAGTTTGCCCTTGTCCCTCTTGCACAGTTTTTTTAGCTTCTCAACTTGTTTCTGCATCTGAAAACATGTATAAAATATCTGAAAACTATAATTTATTGAACATTTGTGTGCCAGGCTCTGTGCAGCATCCTATACATCTTTAAAATTTTTATCATGATAATTTTTATTATTTATAATTTCAGACTTACAGAAAGTTGCAAGAGTAATATAAAGTATTTGCCCAAATTCTCCAACTGTTAACATTTTACCATATCTCCTTTTTAACCATTTGAGAGTAAGTTTGAGATAAGATGCCCCTTTACCCTTAAATACTTCGTTGTGTACTTTCTAAAAGCAAGAACATTCTCTTATATAACCACAGTGTATGATTATCAAAATAATGAAATTAACATTAATATCATTATCTGATCTATAGACCTTTTCTAAGTTTTGTGAAATTATCTTAATAATGTCCTTTATAGCAAAGAAAACCCTGGATTGATCCAATCAAATTGTATGTTGTGTTCAGTTGTCACGTCTCTTTTAATCTGTTTCATGATATTGACATTATTGAAGAGTACAGGCCAGTTGTTTTGGATTTGAGCTTGTCTGATGTCTGATCTTCCTTCATGATTAGATCCAGGTTATATGCATTTTTGTCAGGAATACCAGTCCTTTACATTTGTTAGTTTTTTATTTTGAGATAGGTGTAATTTCACATACGTTTATGAGAGATAATACAGAGAGATCCCAAATACCCTTCACCCGTTTTCTCCCAGCGGTAAAATCTTGCATAACTATAGTAAATATCACAACCAGGATATCAGCATTGATACAATCCACTGATCTTATTCAGATTTCTCCAGTTAAACTTGTGCTGGTGTGTGTATAGTTCTGTGCAGTTTCAGGTGACCACCTCCACAGTCAAGATACAGACCCATTATCATGAGGATCCCTTGTGCAAATTCTCTTATAGCCACAGCCACCTCTCTCCTACACCCCTGCCTAACGCCTGACTACACTAGTCTGTTCCCCACTCTGTAGTTTTGTCACTTCAAGAATGCTATATAAATGGAATCACATATTATTTAACTTCTAGAGTTTGGATTTCTTCATCTAACGTAATTCCCTTGAGATCCTTCCAAATTGTTACATGTATCAATAGTTTATTCCTTTTTATTGCTGAGTAGTATTCTATGGCTTGGATGTACTATAACTTGGTTAACCAAGTTGTTTCCAGTTTTGGCTATTATAAATAAAGTGACTATGAACATTCATGTGCAGGTTTTTGTGTGAACATGAGTTTTCATTTCCTTGGCATAAATGTTCAAGAGTGCAATTTTTGAGTTATTATGATAAGCACATATTGAATTTTATAAGAGACTGCCATACTCTTTTCCCAAGCAGCTGTACTATTTTACATTCCCAGTAGAAATATATCCCTGATACAGTTCCTCTGCATCCTTGACAGCATTTGGTGTTGTCACTATTTTTCATTTTAGCCATTCTGATAGGTGTATAGTAATATCTCTTTTGTGATTTTAATTTGCATTTCTCCAATGACTACTGATGTTGAACATCTTTCATGTGCTAAATGCCACCTGTATATCCTCTTCAGTGAAATGTTTATTCATGTCTTTTACCCATTTTCTACTGGGTTTGTTTTTTACTGTTGAGTTTTGAGAGTTCTTCATACGTTCTAAATACAAGTCTTTTGTCAGAACTGTGGTTTGCAAATATTTTCTCCCAGTTTCTCCCAGGGTCTTTTGAAGAGCAAAATCTTTAATTTCGATGAAGCTTAATTTATCAATTTTTCCTTGTATAAATTGTGCTTTTGCTGGCAAGTCTTAAAAAAAACTCTTTGACTAGCCCTAGATACCAAAGATTTTCTAATTTTTTTCAAAAAGTTTTACATTTAAGTCCATGATCCATTTTGAATTAATTTTTGTGTAAAGTGTGAGGTTTAGGTTGAGGTTCCTTTTTTTGCTTATGTCTGTCCAGTATTGCACCTTTGTCAAAACCACAAAGCTTGATTCCTTGCCCAATCTTTTCCTCCTTCTTTTTTTTTTTTTTTGCACACAGCAGGGCCAAGTCTTTTTTTTTTTTTTTTTTTTTTAATTTATTTATTTATGGCTGTGTTGGGTCTTCGTTTCTGTGCGAGGGCTTTCTCTAGTTGTGGCAAGCGGGGGCCACTCTTCATCTTCATCGCGATGCACGGGCCTCTCACTATTGCGGCTTCTCTTGTTGCGGAGCACAGGCTCCAGACGCGCAGGCTCAGTAATTGTGGCTCACGGGCCTAGTTGCTCCGCGGCATGTGGGATCTTCCTAGACCGGGGCTCGAACCCGTGTCCCCTGCATTGGCAGGCGGATTCTCAACCACTGCGCCACCAGGGAAGCCCCTCCTCCTTCTAATTCTTGTTTCCCAGCAACAAGTCGCCTCTTTGAACTCTTATCTGTTCCTTCTGTTATTAACTTCATATAACTAAGTAGCATGCTATACTCCTTTTTTAAATAAGTTAAAGGTGTTTTTATAAATATATTGCCATCATGAAAGACAAAGTAAAATGATCAAGAGTAGCTCTAAAAGGGTGTTCTTGACAAGAAAACCCTAAAATATTCGTTTGAATGTAGCGCATCTCAAGGACTTTTGAAAAAAGCAAATGTTTTGTCCCAGGAGCCTGCTCTTTGACGGTACTGCTTTAATTAGCACCCACCATGGGGCCTGTGTGTGATGAAGGACTCAGCATAGTCACCATCTGGCGCAGGCCACAAACGGGAACTGGTTTTGCGGCTGACTGCACGCAGACTTCCTAAGCATTCTTCTCCAGACGCTGCTGTAGCAGAGTGGTATTCTGACCTTTGTTCCTCCTTCCGTTTTTCCTAAGGTTGAGAAGCACTTGATGAAATTTTTATGTGGCTTAAAAAGCTTAGCTTATTAAAGTTTAACATGAAGGTGGCAGCAACTCAACTGGTTGAAACCTTTGGCTATTTTAAAAGAGAAACCAGAACTATTAGTGAAGAAAAATAAGTGAGTTTAAGGAGAGACTCATTTTCTCCCACAAACTGTCATCGTGAAGCAGTTCTTTCTACAGAATATGCTACCAAAGAGAGCCCTGTGTTGTGAATAACTTTCTAAGCACAGCGTAATGTACACAACTGACACCATTTTACACTGGAAATAAGAATCTAATGCTTTGGCTTTTTAGTGTACTGCCAGGTATCTGTGGTTGCTCTTCTTGAAAACTTGTTAGAATACATCTGAATACAAATAGGTCAGATGATGGCTGATGGTAAACTTAAATGTCACCTTCTAATAAGACAATGATAGTTATTCCACACAAGAGGATAGATGTTTGGTGTGTGTTATTGAAAGCGTACTTAAGGTTCTTCTGAGAAATGTAAACTTGTTCACAATTACATAGTTAATAATGTACCCTTAATCCCAAAGTGGTCAAGTTTGACAAACCAGAACAATAAACCTTTTATTTTACTGTTGAGGAATAAGGCAGGTATAAAAAAATTCCATAACCTAGGACTACTGAGTTTAGAAGGTCTTCTTATGAAAATCCTCTGTGAAAACGCATATGGTTTTAAGGTATTTAAAACTCGTTATAGCTTCTTGCCAAAATGTATATGCAGTATTCTTAGACTTTATACATATCTCAAGGTTACTGAAATGAAATATGCTTTTGCTGCCCATTTTTATCTCGGAAGATAGCTAACTGGAGGATGCACTTGCATGTGCAAGTATGGAAGAAGACTGAATGTTCTTCAGAGGAAGGCTAGTACTTTGCATGTATAATCTTCAAAAATGGTGGGTTCAAAAGTCTTTTCCTTCCAGATTGGAAGGGGAGAAGTTATTGTGCATACTGTCAAGGTTTTTCCCCTAGGAAAAGATTATTTAGTCAAAAAGGGACAGATTTCTTCATAGTTGGATGGTAGATTGAATTTTATTATGTTTTTTAGGGATTAACAATTCCAGAGCTAGAAAAGGAAACTAGATCTTTGAACTGAGAATGTATTATTTTACCACTTTTTAAGTATATTGCAAGTGTTTTATCTTCTTTTTCATGTCTTGCTATTACAATCAATTTACATAAATAAATACCACTTTCTATATTCAGAGACTATATGCCTTCTAAACATTATATCAAAGCTTAAGACTTTTTCTAGTACAAAATATTTTCTTGAGATCAGAGTGTTTCTAAGATATTCAATTCTACATCCTTGGGGTTTAGCACAGGGCCTGGCATGTCACAGTATCTCAGTAAATGCTTAAATGAATTAAAGAATGAGATTACATTCTATTGGGAAGGTAGACAGGTGTAATCAAAATACCGTGTAGTATAAGAGTTATTCTTTTGGAGCAGAGTGATATTACTAGAGTGTTATCCAGAGGAGGTAGTGACATTTGAGCTGAATTTTAAAGGATGAATAAGACTTCATCAGACAGGAACTGGGTGGAAATTCAGGCAAAGGGATCATTTTCCACAGAGCTGTGGGGAGATAAAAGGAGAGACAGAAGAGTTGAATGGCATCAGAAATAGTAGGGAGGAGACTTGAGACTGAACTGATACTGGATGAGCATATTGACACTAGAAGATGAAGGGCTTGACTCTCATGCTGAAAAATTTAGACTTTACTCTCTAAGCAGTAAGGAGTCATCAAAGGTTTTTTAGCAGTGGAGTGATAAAAGATTTTTTTCTATTAGGAGAGGCTTGGGGGAAAGAGTTCTTAAAGAGGAAAATATTGAAGAGCAAAGGAAAATAATATTAATAAAACAAGGTTATGTAGAGAGCTGGGGGAGGGATTGGGGCACAGACAAATGGTTACCTTGGAAAACTGTTGGGGATAACTTCGTTTCAGACAAAAGAGAAAAAGGTAGTAGTGATGAGTGAGTGAATGAAAGGAGGTGCTGACTACAAGACAGTTATTTCAGTCAGGGAAAAATTATATTTACAGCACCTGAATTTCACCAGTGTCTAAAAGAAGAAAGCCCTATTGTCTGCTGATATAGACCTAATTCTGTGTCTATGGGAGAGTTCTGATGACGAACAGAAACCAGAGATGAGTCTCATTAAAGTGACCTGCCATCAATATATTGTGAACCATCTGGCTTTGAACAGATCATTCCTGTTAAATTAAGCAGTGTGAGTTGTTTTAAATTGTTTTCTACCAATTTAAAACTTTTGGACACTCTGCATCCAAATATAGAATAGTGTTCACATTGGTATTCTTGATGTCCTTAACCAAGTGAAATAAATTAATCTAGCCCCTGATGGTCAATATCCCTTCATATTTTATAATATGGGAAGTCTTTTAGGCATTTACAATGGAAAAAGAACTGGACTAGAAAGTCAGGAGACCAAAGTTTCTGGTCCCAGCACTTTTACTAACTTTAGATAGATCACCTTAGTTCTCTCTGGATTTGGGTTTTCTCCTTTGTATAATAAAATGATGCATCCCTGTGGTTTTGTCCCATTCTGTAATGTTCTGTGTGTGGTGAGGTGGAAACTTGAGTAGCTTTGTTAACTAAAGTCAGAAGTACGGAGAATATGAGTGGGTAGAGGGTTATGAGAAATGCTTTGGAAGCTAGGGTTGGTAGTTTATACTTAGTATAGTGATCTCAGATTTTAGTATGCAAAAGAATCATGTGGGGGCACTTTTTCCCCCTCCTTCCCCTCCTCTTTTTCTTCTCCTCCTCCTCCTCCTCCTCCTTTACTTTCAAAAACTGCAGATTCCCAAGACACCTGCCCCCTCCAGTCTTTTCAGGAAGTCTGGATAGGGCATACTTACCAGCTCTCAATCTGAGCAAATTACTTAATCTCTCTGTGCCTCAATCGCCTCTTCTGTAAAATGGGAATAATGTAATTCTTTCTCACAAAATGATTGTGAAGATGTCATGAGTCAGTGCATGTGAAGGACTTACCACAGTACCTAGCACATGGTATGTACTGAATAAATCTTAGTTACTGTAAATATCATCATTATTTCATATTATTATTAAGTACCTGGCATGGTAGTCAGGTGACGGTAAGGGATCTTAAAAAAAAAATGATCTTCACAAAAGAAATTTGTGCTTCATCTTAGATATTTGAGAGTCAGCATGGCGCAAATAGTATTAAAACCAAGAGGTGGGGGAAAAATGGCTTTTAGACAGATTCAAGTAAGAGAACAAAATCATAGCTGAGGTATACCTGTCACAAAGTGATGGGAAATGTTGAGGGAAGTATTTAAAACTCAAGGGATGGTCCAAAACAAGGTAGCAACACAGAAGCCAAGTTCCAAGAAAAATATTACAATGAAGATATTTGACATTATTATCAAACACAAGGAAAAGATGTTTTTTACTTTTGCTGCAGGTTTTGAAAGTTCAGAAGTGGAAGTGATATATCTAAATATTTATGGGAGATCTCTAATTAGGTGCCGTACATACATTCAGATCAACTTGCTGAAGCTGAACTCCTCCCATCAGTGCCTGCTCTCCTCTCTCTGCCAGTCTCTCGTCTACCGTGATGCCTCTCCCACATAGCCAGTCACTAACTAGAAAGCTGGGATGGCCATTCTTGACTTCCCTCTCTTCTCATTCCCCCGCATCAGTCAGTCATTAGGTTCTGTCAGTCTTACCTCCTAAATCTTTCTTACTTTGTCCTCTCCTCTTGCCCCACTACTACTTGCCTAATTCAAGCCCTACTTATCTCTCTAAAGTACTAGACTCTACCTGGTCTCTCTGTCTCCAGTCTTTTCTGTGTCACATACATTCTTCTCTGGAAGTCAGATCTGAATTCTCCAAAATTCAGATCTCATCATGGAACTCTTTTGTTTAAAATTCTTCAGTAGAATTCTGATCTGAGCAGGATGGAAGCAGTGGGTATTTTGTTTAATCTTCCCAAATCCCTTTTAAAAATACAAAGAACAACTAGGATAGCAAAAGGAAAAACCCACAGACAGCATCTTCAATGATGCCAAGGAGCAGGGTACCTCCAAGAACTTCTGGAAAAGGAGTGGTCATGCCAGACAACTAGCAGCAGCAAGACCTGCACTGTAGCTCCAAGAAAAGGAGCCAAAAGAAGAAAAGGGTGGTCCTAAGAACCAGAAATCAGAAGGAAAGGGCTTCACTCAGAGGGGAAACCTCAGCAAATAAATCTGAGAACAACTGGTAAAATAGATATAGCACCACAGACTCTAATTTGTAAACAATTGAAAAAAATACCTTGGAAACCCATTAAGGAACTTTAGGGAACACAGGGTGGTGGGGCAGCCACAGCCCTTGAGGCAGTCAGTAACACACATGAGCATACACACTCAGCCTGGATGGATGGATGGATGGATGGATGGATGGATGGATGGATGGAGAGATGGATGGATCAATCTAGGTATAAACTTTAAAACTGTATAAAATCTATATGAGAAAAACTACAAAACACTACTGAAAGACGTATATACTTAAATATATATACCATGTATATATGGTATATACTTAAACAAATGGAAAAGACACCTTCTTCCTATTGAATATAATCATTCAATACAATGAATGTATCAGTTCTTCCTAAATTCATTCATAAGTTTAACTTAAGCCCAATAAAATTATTTTCAGATATTTTTCTGGGGTTAGATAAGGTAATTATAAAATTTATTTAGAAGAATAAGTAATTAAGAAAAAAATCCTGAAAAAGAGAAGCAGTGAACAGGTGGCTAGCCACACCAACTTTTATAATACCTAATAAAGCCTCTTATTTAAAAGAGTGTTAAGAGTTAATCCATGAATAAACAGAGCAATAGAGCAAAATGCAAAATCCAAAAATAGACACAACTGAGTGTTGACATTTAATACAAAGCATCATCTCAAATCAGTGGAGAAATATGAACTTTTTAATAAATGGTTGTGGGACAATTGGAAAAAGACAAAATTAGATCCATTCCTCAGTTGTACACCAGGATAAATTTCAAATGAAGCAGAGCTCTAATTATAAACAATAAAACTACACATATTAGAAAAATGAAGGCTAAATTTTCCTTTTCAATGGAGAATTTGGAAAACTTTGAATTACGGCTCAAAATCCAGTAGAGTAATAAAGATGATTGATAAATTTGACTATTTTTTAAAGGAAAAATCCAAAAAATGAGTGACAAACTAAAAAAAGATATTTGCAATTTACATTACAGACAAAGGGTTAATGACACTGATATATAAAGAAGACCTCCCCCCCCAAAAAAGACAGAAAACCTGGTGGAAAAAAATGGGCAAAAAAATAAATAGTTCACCAGAAAGAAATGCAAATAGTTCTTAAAATGTTAAAAGACGTTCAACCACATTCATAAGTTAAATCTGACTTAAAACCAAACTAAGATTTCTTATTAATCAGTGCAGGGGAAAAAATATTCTAAGGTTTGACAACATACTTTCTTGACGAGGTTGTAGGGAAAACAAGCATACTCATACACTGATGATGAGAATGCAAAATGGTACAATTCCTGTGGTGGGGAAGTGGGAATTTGTAATATCTTGCCAAATGCATATGCACTTATACTTTGTCTTAGTAACCTCACTAGTAGGAAATTAGCCTGATAATGAACTTGCAAAAGTAAAAAATGACATATTTGCTATACAATTCATTGTGATATTATTTATAATAACAAAAGACTTGAAACATTCAAATGTCCATCAGTAGGAGTTTTCTTGAATAAACTAGTACTCTACACATGAAATACTCTAAATGCAATGGAGTAGTGTATAGCTGTAAAAGAGAATGGTTTCTAAAGCTCTCTGGATGCTGCTATGGGGTGACCTCTTAGTGCAGAACAGTTTTAGCATACCAATTTATTGTAAGAAGGGGGGGGGGGGAACCATGAAAACGTTGATATACATATAGATAGACATATATACATATATGCACACGTACATATATGTGCGTTTATTTTCAAAAGGAAACAGTGTAAGGATAAAGCAAAAATTAACATAAAAAGTTATTATTTGGGGGGAAGGGAACAGGGTGGAGGAGATAGAGATTGATGAGACTTCCCCATACTGGTTTTATAGTTTTGACTTTGGAACCATCTAAATGTTTTAGATATTATTTTTAAAAAAGAAAAGAAATCATCAAAATTGAAAATAAATGGAACCTAAATATATTTCAAGATGATGATATAAGCACATAGAGAAAGGAATTGTTTTAGGGGACTTTTCTTTGACAGTACATTTCTATTGCGATACATTCTAAGGATAAAAAAAAAGTCTAAGCTGGAGCTTTCAGCAGCAAGGAGGCACTTGAGAACAAGCTCTTGTAAATGTGAAACTCTGGGCCATTGATCGACAATGTTTTCAAACAATAATGATGAGGACAGGACTCATCAAGCATACCGAGTATATGGAATTTTTAAAAAGTAGCCCACAGGATAGAACCAAGATGGCGGAGTAGAAGGACGTGCTCTCACTCCCTCTTACGAGAACACCAGAATCACAACTAACTGCTGAACAGTCATCGACCAGAAGACACTGGAACTCACCAAAAAAGATAGCCCACATCTAAAGACAAAGGAGAAGCCACAATGAGATTGTAGGAGGAGCGCAATCACAATAAAATGAAATCCCATAACTGCTTAGTGGGTGACTCACAAACTGGAGAACACTTATACCATAGAAGTCCACCCAATGGAGTGAAGGTTCTGAGCCCCATGTCAGGCTTCCCAACCTGGGGGTCCAGCAGCAGGAGGAGGAATTCCTAGAGAATCAGACTTTGAAGGCTAGCAGGATTTGATTGCAGGACTCTGACAGGACTGGGGGAAACAGACACTCCACTCTTGGAGGGCACACACAAAGTAGTGTGCTCATTGGGACTCAGGGGAAGGAGCAGTGACCCCAGGGGAGACTGAACCAGACCTACCTGCTAGTGTTGGAGGGTCTCCTGCGGGGGAGGGGGGGGTGGCTGTGGCTCACCGTGAGGACAAGGACACTGGCAGCAGAAGTTCTGGGAAATACCCCTTGGCGTGAGCCCTCCCAGAGTCTGCCATTAACCCCACCAAAGAGCTGGGTAGGCTCCAGTGTTCAGTCGCCTCAGGCCAAACAACCAACAGGGAGGGAACCCAGCCCCACCCATCAGCAGACAAGCAGATTAAAGTTTTACTGAGCTCTGCCCACCAGAGCAACACTCAGCTCTACCCACCACCAGTCCCTCCCATCAGGAAGCTTGCTCAAGCCTCTTAGATAGCATCATCCACCAGAAGGCAGACAGCACAAGCAAGAAGAACTACAGTCCTGCAGCCAGTGGAACAAAAACCACATTCACAGAAAGATAGACAAGATGAAAAGGCAGAGGGCTATGTACCAGATGAAGGAACAAGATAAAACCCCAGAAATACAACTAAATGAAGTGGAGATAGGCAACCTTCCAGAAAAAGAATTCAGAATAATGATAGTGAAGATGATCCAGGACCTAGGAAAAAGAATGGAGGCGAAGATCAAGAAGATGCAAGAAATGTTTAACAAAAACCTAGAAGAATTAAAAAACAAACAAACAGAGATGACCAATACAATAACTGAAATGAAAACTACACTAGAAGGAATCAATAGCAGAATAACTGAGGCAGAAGAATGGATAAGTGACCTGGAAGACAGAATGGTGGAATTCACTGCTGCAGAACAGAATAAAGAAAAAAGAATGAAGAGAAATGAAGACAGCCTAAAAGACCTCTGGGACAACATTAAACACAACAACATTTGCATTATAGGGGTCCCAGAAGGAGAAGAGAGAGAGAAACGACCCGAGAAAATATTTGAAGAGATTATAGTCGAAAACTTCCCTAACATGGGAAAGGAAATAGCCACCCAAGTCCAGGAAGCGCAGAGAGTCCCATACAGGATAAACCCAAGGAGAAACACGCTGAGACACATAGTAATCAAATTGGCAAAAATTAAAGACAAAAATTATTGAAAGCAGCAAGGGAAAAATGACAAATAACATACAAGGGAACTCCCATAAGGTTAACAGCTGATTTCTCGGCAGAAACTCTACAAGCCAGAAGGCAGTGGCATGGCATATTTAAAGTGATAAAAGGGAAGAACCTACAACCAAGATTACTCTATCCAGCAAGGATCTCATTCAGATTCGATGGAGAAATCAAAAGCTTTACAGGCAAACAAAAGCTAAGAGAATTCAGCACCACCAAACCAGC
The DNA here is from genome assembly GCF_028023285.1 of Balaenoptera ricei. Taxonomy (NCBI): domain Eukaryota; kingdom Metazoa; phylum Chordata; class Mammalia; order Artiodactyla; family Balaenopteridae; genus Balaenoptera; species Balaenoptera ricei. The sequence goes on from NC_082641.1 coordinate 164,788,879, forward strand.
TCTACAACAAATGCTAAAGGAACTTCTCTAAGTGGGAAACACAAGAGAAGAAAGGACCTACAAAAACAAACCCAAAACAATTAAGAAAATGGTCATAGAAACATACATATCGATAATTACCTTAAACGTGAATGGATTAAATGCTCCAACCAAAAAACACAGGCTTGCTGAATGGATACAAAAACAAGACCCATATATATGCTGTCTACTACAAGACATCCACTTCAGACCTAGGGACACATACAGACTGAAAGTGAGGGGATGGAAAAAGATATTCCATGCAAATGGAAATCAAAAGAAGGCTGGAGTAGCAATACTCATATCAGATAAAATAGACTTTAAAATAAAGAATGCTACAAGAGACAAGGAAGGGACACTACATAATGATCAAGGGATCAATCCAAGAAGAAGATATAACAATTATAAATATATATGCACCCAACATAGGAGCACCTCAATACATAACGCAACTGCTAACAGCTATAAAAGAGGAAATCGACAGTAACACGATAATAGTGGGGGACTTTAACACCTCACTTACACCAATGGACAGATCATCCAAAGTGAAAATAAATAAGGAAACAGAAGCTTTAAATTGACACAATAGACCAGATAGATTTAATTGATATTTACAGGACATTCCATCCAAAAACAGCAGATTACACTTTCTTCTCAAGTGTGCATGGAACATTCTCCAGGATAGATCACATCTTGGGTCACAAATCAACCCTCAGTAAATTTAAGAAAATTGAAATCATATCAAGCATCTTTTCTGACCACAATGCTATGAGATTAGAAATGAATTACAGGGGAAGAAAACGTAAAAACACAAACACATGGAAGCTAAACAATACGTTACTAAATAACCAAGAGATCACTGAAGAAATCAAAGAGGAAATCAAAAACTACATAGAGACAGATGACAATGAAAACATGACGATCCAAAACCTATGGGATGCAGCAAAAGCAGTTCTAAGAGGGAAATTTATAGCTATACAAGCCTACCTCAAGAAACAAGAAAAATCTCAAGTAAACAATCTAACGTTACACCTAAAGGCACTAGAGAAAGAAGAGCAAACAAAACCCAAAGTTAGCAGAAGGAAGGAAATCATCAAGATCAGAGCAGAAATAAATGAAATAGAAACAAAACAATAGCAAAGATCATTTCAACTAAAAGCTGGTTCTTTGAGAAGATAAATGAAATTGATAAAGCATTAGCCAGACTCATCAAGAAAAAAGAGGGAGAGGGCTCAAATCAATAAAATTAGAAATGAAAAAGGAGAAGTTACAACAGACACCACAAAAATACAAAGCATCCTAAGAGACTACTACAAGCAACTTTATACCAATAAAATGGACAACCTGGAAGAAATGGACACATTCTTAGAAAGGTATAACCTTCCAAGACTGAACCAGGAAGAAATAGAAAATATGAAGAAACCAATCACAAGTAATGAAATTGAAACTGTGATTAAAAATCTTCCAACAAACAGAAGTCCAGGAGCAGATGGCTTCACAAGTGAATTCTATCAAACATTTAGAGAAGAGCTAACACCCGTCCATCTCAAACTCTTCCAAAAAATTGCAGAGAAAAGAACACTCCCAAACTCATTCTATAAGGCCACCATCACCCCGATACCAAAACCAGACAAAGATACTACAAAAAAAGAAAATTACAGACCAATATCACTGATGAATACAGATGCAAAACTCCTCAACAAAATACTAGCAAACAGAATCCAACAACACATTAGAAGGATCATACACCATGATCAAGTGGGATTTATCCCAGGGATGCAAGTATTCTTCAATATACACAAATCAATCAATGTGTTACACCATAATAACAAATTGAAGAAGAAAAACAGTATGATCATCTCAATAGATGCAGAAAAAGCTTTTGACAAAATTCAACACCCATTTATTATAAAAGCTCTCCAGAAGGTGGGCATAGAGGAAAACTACCTCAACATAATAAAGGCCATATACGACAAACCCACAGCAAACATCATTCTCAATGGTGAAAAGCTGAAAGCATTTCCTCTAAGATCAGGAACAAGACAAGGATGTCCACTCTCACCACTATTATTCAACATAGTTTTGGAAGTCCTTGCCACAGCAATCAGAGAAGAAAAAGAAATAAAAGGAATACAGATTGGAAAAGAAGAAGCAAAACTGTCACTGTTTGCGGATGACATGATACTATACATAGAGAATCCTAAAGATGCCACCAGAAAACTACTAGAGCTAATCAATGAATTTGGTAAAGTAGCAGGATACAAAATTAATGCACAGAAATCTCTTGCATTCCTATACAGTAATGATGAAAAATCTGAAAGAGAAATTAAGGAAACACTCCCATTTACCATTGCAGCAAAAAGAATAAAATACCTAGGAATCAACCTACCTAGGGAGACAAAAGACCTGTATGCAGAAAAGTATAAGACACTGATGAAAGAAATTAAAGATGATACCAGTAGATGGAGAGATATACCATGTTCTTGGATTGGAAGAATCAATATTGTGAAAATGACTATACTACTCAAAGCAATCTACAGATTCAGTGCAATCCCTATCAAATTACCAATGGCATTTTTTACTGAACTAGAACAAAAAAATCTTAAAATTTGTATGGAGACACAAAAGACCCCGAATAGCCAAAGCAGTCTTGAGGGAAAAAAACGGAGCTAGAGGAATCAGGCTCCCTGACTTCAGACTGTACTACAAAGCTACAGTAATCAAGACAATATGGTACTGGCACAAAAACAGAAACATAGATCAATGCAACAAGATAGAAAGCCCAGAGATAAACCCACGCACTTATGGTCAACTAATCTATGACAAAGGAGGCAAAGATATACAGTGGAGAAAAGACAGTCTCTTCAATAAGTGGTGCTGGGAAAACTGGGCAGCTACATGTAAAAGAATGAAATTAGAACACTCCCTAACACCATACACAAAAATAAACTCAAAATGGATTAAAGACCTAAATGTAAGACCGGACACTATAAAACTCTTAGAGAAAACACAGGAAGGACACTCTTTGACATAAATCACAGCAAGATCTTTTTTGATCCACCTCCTACAGTAATGGAAATAAAAACAAAAATAAACTAATGGGACCTAATGAAAACTTGAAAGCTTTTGCACGGCAAAGGAAACCGTAAACAAGACAAAAAGACAACCCTCAGAATGGGAGAAAATATTTGCAAACGAATCAACGGACAAAGGATTAATCTCCAAAATATATAAACAGCTCATGCAGCTCAATATTAAAGAAACAAACAACCCAATCCAAAAATGGGCAGAAGACCTAAAGAGCCATTTCTCCAAAGAAGACATACAGATGGCCAAGAAGCACATGAAAAGCTGCTCAACATCACTAATTATTAGAGAAATGCAAATCAAAACTACAGTGAGGTATCACCTCACACCAGTTAGAATGGGCATCATCAGAAAATCTACAAACAACTAATGCTGGAGAGGGTGTGGAGAGAAGGGAACCCTCTTGCACTGTTGGTGGGAATGTAAATTGATACAGCCACTACGGAGAACAGTATGGAGGTTCCTTAAAAAACTAAAAATAGAATTACCATATGACCCAGCAATCCCACTACTGGGCATATACCCAGAGAAAACCATAATTCAAAAAGACACATGCACCCCAATGTTCACTGCAGCACTATTTACAATAGCCAGGTCATGGAAGCAACCTAAATGCCCATTGACAGACGAATGGATAAAGAAGATGTGGTACATATATACAGTGGAATATTAGCCATGAAAAGGAACAAAATTGGGTCATTTGTTGAGATGTGGATGGATCTAGAGACTCATGCAGAGTGAAGTAAGTCAGAAAGAAAAATAAATATCGTATATTAACATATATGTGGAACCTAGAAAAATGGTACAGATGAACCAGTTTGCAGGGCAGAAATTGAGACACAGATGTAGAGGACAAACGTATGGACACCAAGGGGGAAAGAGGCAGGGGGTTGGGGGTGGAGGTGTGATGAATTGGGCGATTGGGATTGACATGTATACACTGATGTGTATAAAATTGATGACTAATAAGAACCTGCTGTATAAAAAAAAATTTTTTTTTAAGAATTAAGAGAGATTAAAAAAAAAATACAAAGAAGCTTTAGGAAAAGGTTTACCAATTTGGTTGGTCCACATTTTCCTTTTTATGTTTGCAAAAGACTGATGCATGATAAAAACATATGATCAATTAAGTCTAAATTTCTTTCTCTGTGTAAAATACAAATTATAAAGAATAAGAAAGTATATAATCAAATATTAATTAGCAGTATCTTTATCTTTCTAAAATATATAAAAATAATAATATGTCTTAAAACAATGGTACGTTTCCTTGGATTAAAAAAAGTTTGGTATTTTGGCCAATAAAAAATAAATCAACCCACAGTATAAGACCGAATCATCTCTTGTGTGAGGATCTATGTTAAAGATCAGATGACTAAGATGAAAAGTTCCAAGAAGAAGTTTATTATCCTTTAATCCTGAATTTAATTTCCCAAATTAAATTCATTTTATGTTGCAGTTCTGAGGTATCAAAAGCTTTTCTTTTCTTGATATTATATATTATCATAATAACTCAGTATACCATAGGAATTGGAATAAAACGCCAGCTTTCGTTTCTTAGGAATATACTGATAGTCTCTGAAATTCATTTCTTTGTCTCTAAGCTTATTTTATTTTAAAGAGTATATATTTTATCATTAAAAAGAATATTGACAACTGACCTTTTTTGAAAAATAGTTATTTTGTATAATTTGTCTTTTGAAAACAGAACCATCACTAAATAGTGATGTACAGAGTATGTGAGCTAAATGGGAGTGCAACACCAATTAAGATTTCATTTTTGAGAGCCAGAATGTTAAACTGGCCTTTTTATTTTATATTTTTATTTTTGGTGAAGAAATGGTTTAAATGGAGTTTAAAAATCAAATTCATATTTTGTGTCAGTGATACAAAAATCTTAATGGATATCTATTGAATTTTCTTAAATGCAATTTTACTGTTCCTTACTTGGGTATTTCTTTTGGTTAACTTATTGTTTCTGATTACATTTTTTACTTCCACATAACTTTTTCTTTATATTCCTGGTAAAAGGACAATAAAATTCAAATAAGATGTCAGGTGAGACTATATTAAAAAAATTACTCTATTGGCAAAAAAAAAAAGAGTCTAAGCTGCATTTAATAGTCTTATTGTTGGTAGTATTGATTGTTATTTTGAAACTATTATATGTAGATTGTAGGATAAAGCAAATAACTTATGTTGATGATATTAGAAGCCAAGAATCAGAGTAAGAGAATAAATATTTAAAATACAGAAATTATATAATAATCCTTTAATCTTATTATTGAATTGAAAATGTCAGTATAGACTCCTGGTTTATTTTCCTTTTACTAAAAAATACAGAGCTCCTCTGTCCATGGCAATGACAACCCAGTAACAATGAATACCTCTCTTTAATAGAAGAATTCCAACTAATAAATGCAGAAGGGAACTTCCCTGGTGGCACAGTGGTTAAAGATCCGCCTGCCAGTGCAGGGGACACATGTTCAATCCCTGGCCCATGAAGATCCCATGTGGCGCGGAGCAGCTAAGCCTGTGCACCACAACTACTGAGCCTGTGCTCTAGAGCCCGCGAGCCACAACTACTGAGCCCACGTACCACAACTACCAAAGCCTGCGCATGCTAGAGCCCACAAGCCGCAACTACTGAGCCCGCATGCTTCAATTACTGAAGCCCGCGTTCCTGGAGCCCGTGCTCTGCCACAAGAGAAGCCACTGCAGTGAGAAGCCCACGCACCGCAACAAAGAGTAGCCCCCGCTCGCCACAACTAGAGAAAGCCTGCACGCAGCAACGAAGACCCAGTGCAGCCAAATGCAGAAGGAATGACAGAATTAGAAAATTATTTTACATTCTTAATAAAATAATGAATCTCCACTCCCACCCCATTCCACCCTCAGACTGCTCTAGGGTTATTTTCAAATACCATTTCCCACTCAAAAAAAAAAACCCAGGCATCCTTGGAGAAAAGGCTTTTTTTAGGTTTAGGGCAGCAAATGTATAAGATGAATATTGTACTAGATAGCAAGGAAGCTAGTGAAGACTACTATGGTGGTATCAAAAGGACCTGGGTGCCATCTTAAAGGAGCTCCCTATATCAGTCAAAAATGAGACTGAGCATTCAGGGAATAAATATTGCAATTGATTGAAACTGCGGGTTGTTAGAGAACCAATTTGTTATTCTGAAAATCAGTTTTTAAAAACTGACTCATTTGTTTTTTCTGTACAAATTGTATTGCATAGTAACCAGCTAGTTGATGAGGGAAACTTCTTTATAGAAGAATTCCAACTAACAAATGAATCATAGAATTAGAAAATCACCATTTCATTACCCTCAATGAAATGATGGATTTATAGTGCTCATTTGTGGATGCTAAAATCAGGTGAAAGACCAATGGGAGCTTCATAATGGATGGATCAAGCACTTAGGACTGTCAGAACCCATTTTCTCTTCCTTTCACTACCTCAGCACAGCTGCTGATTGTGTATCTGTAGAATAATGCTGTAGTTGGTGGTTTGAACCCACCTACTTGTAGTCTGGGGTTTGCGAGATACCCTTTCACCTGGTTTTGTTGAAGATGTTTGTGGGCTCTTACTTTTACTCTTAAAGTTTCTCTTTGCATTTTTATGAGGAAATTTGGTAAGATTTTAAAAGGTACACTGACACCACCACCTTGTCCCAGTTGAAGGCCATTCCATCAGGCTTTTCTTCCTGTCCTTCCACTGAACGGTTATTGTCGAGGCCACCATGACCTCTACTTGCCATCTCCAGTAGTCACTTCTTAGTTCTCGTGATACTTCCTCAAACTTCATACACCCAAAACTGAACTTTTGATTTCTCCTTCCAAATCTGCTCTTCCTGAATCTTCCTTATGTCATTAAATGGTGATTGTATTCTCTAAGCTGCTCAGCATCATCTTTCACCCCTTTCTTTCTCCCATATTCCACACTTAATCTATCAGTTCTCTCAGATCTACCTTCAGAATATATCCTGTATACTAACACTGAACAAAAAGGAAATTAAGGAAACAATTGCATTTACAATAGCATCAAAAAGAGTAAAATATTTAAGAATAAACTTAACCAAGGAGGTAAAAGACTTATACACTGAAAACTACAAAATGTTGCTGAAAGAAATTAAAGATGCAAATAAATGGACAGTCATACTATGTTCATGGATTAGAAGACTTAATATCGTTAAGATGACAGTAGTACCCAGATTCAGTGCAATCCCTATCAAAATCCCAATTACTTTTTTGCAAAGATAGAAAAATCTATCCTAAAATTCATATGGAATCTCAAGGGGTCCAAATAGTCAAAACAACCTTGAAAAACAAGAACAAAGTTGGAAGTCTCAAACTTCTGGATTTAAGAACTTAGTACAAAGCTACAGTAATCAAAACAGTGTGGTGCTGGCATACAGACAGACCAATGGAATAGAATTGAGAGCCCAGAAATAAACCCTCACATATATGTTCAAATGATATTTGATAAGGTGCCAAGATCATTCAGTGAGGAACAGACAGTCTTTCAACAAATGATGCTGGGAAAACTGGATATCCACATGCAAAAAAATGAAGTTGGACCATTACCTTACACTATGTAGAAAAATTAACTCGAAATGGGTCAGAGACCTTAGCATAAGAGCTAAAACTATAAAACAGTATAAGGGAAATGCTTCATAACATTGGATTTAGCAGTGACTTCTTAGATATGACACTAAACATACAAGTAATAAAAATTATAAGTTGGACTGTATCAAAATTTTAAATGTCTGTGCATCAAAGGACACAGTAAATTAGAATGAAGAGGCAACCCACAGAATAGGAGAAAATATTGGCAAATCGTGTATCTGGCAAGGGTTAATATCCAGAATATATAAAGAACTCCCACAATTCAACAAAACAAACAAACCTGATTTTTTAAATGGGCAAAGGACTTAAAAAGACATTTCTCAAAAAGAGATATATACAGGGACTTCCCTGGTGGTCCAGTGGTTAAGAATCACCTTCCAATGCAGGGGATGTGCGTTTGATCCCTGGTCGGGGAACTAAGATCCCACATGCCGTGGGGCACCTAAACCCACACACCACAACTAGAGAGAAGTCTGCGTGCCTCAACAAAAGATCCCACATGCCGCATCGAGGATCCCACGTGCCACAACTAAGGCCCAAAGCAACCAAAAAAGAGAGCGATATACAAATGGCCAATAACCACATGAAAAGATGTTCAGCATACTAATCATTAGGGAAATGCAAATCAAAACCACAATGAAATATCACTTCACAATCATTAGAGCTAATGTTTTAAAACAAAATATTTCTTGGATGAGGAGAAATTAGAACCCTTAGGCACTGCAAAATGGTGAGGCCATTGTAGAAGACAGTATAGCAGTTCTTCAAAATATTAAACATAGAAATACCATATGACCTGGCAATTTCACTTCTGGGTATATACCAAAAGAATTGAAAGCAGGATCTCAATGAGATTATTTTATACCCATGTTCCAATAGCAGCATTATTCACAATAGCCAAAAGTGGAAGCAACTTGGGTGTACATCAGTAGATGAATGTATAAAGGAAATGTAGTGTATACATACAATATTACTCAGCCTTAAATATTATTAAGCCTTATTATTATTCAGCCTTAAAAAGGAAGAAAATTCTGACACATGCTACATTGTGGAGGAACCTTGAGGACACTATGGCAAGTGAAACAAACCAGTCATAAAAAGACAAATACTGTATGATTCCTCTTACATGAGGTACCTAGAGTAATCAAATTCAAAGACAAAGTAAAATGGTGGTTGCCAGAGACTCAGGGGGTGAGGGTGGAAGGAGGGAATGTTTAATGGATATAGAGTTTCAGTTTTGCAAGATGAAAGAGTTTGGGAGATTTGATGCATAAAAATGTGAATGTATATAACACTACTGAAGTGTACGCTTAGAGATGGGTAAGATAGTAAATTTTGTTACATGTTTTTACCACAATTAAAAAAATTTTTAATTTGTAAGATATTTGTCTGTATAAAGAAATATCAGGGCTTCCCTGGTGGCGCAGTGGTTGAGAATCTGCCTGCCAATGCAGGGGACACGGGTTCGAGCCCTGGTCTGGGAAGATCCCACATGCCACGGAGCAACTAGGCCCGTGAGCCACAATTACTGAGCCTGCGCGTCTGGAGCCTGTGCTCCGCAGCAAGAGAGGCCGCGATAATGAGAGGCCCCTGCACCGTGGTGAAGAGTGGCCCCCACTTGCCACAACTAGAGAAAGCCCTCACAGAAAGAAAGACCCAACACAGCAATAAATAAATAAATAAATAAATAAATAAATAAATAAATAACAAATTTTTTTAAAACTGCTTTAAGAAATATGATAATATATAGTGGAGTTATATAAGTAAAATGGGTGACAACAATAGCACAAAGGCTGAGAGGGATAAAATGAAAGAATACTGTCGTAAGGCTCTTACACTATATGTAAAGTAGTATAATCACCTGAAATTAGACTGTGATAAGTTAAAGATGCATACTTAAACCCTAAAGTAACACTACAAAGAGTTATAGCTAAATCCAACGAAGGAGACAAATGAAATTGTAAAAACACAAAACAAAACAAAAAACTCAATCCTAAACAACACAGAAAAAAGCAGGAAAAGGGAATAAAGAACAGATGGGACAAATAGAAAACAAATACCAAAATGATATACATAAACATAATCATATCAATAGCCACATTAAAGTATACCCTCTAAACACCCAGTTAAAAGCAGAGGTTAACAGATTGGATTAAAAAAGGAAGACCCAACCATATGCTGCTTGTAAGAAACCTTTAAATATAAAAATACAAATAGGTTAAAAGGGTGAAGAAGGCTACACAAAACCAACACAAATCAAAATAAAGTTGAAGAGGCTAATTAATATCAGGAGATTTCAGAGCAAACCTATTGCCAGGGATACATTTTAACATTTATGCACGTAATAACAAAGCTAAAAAAAATATGAAGTGAAAACTGATAGACCTGCAGTGAGAAATAGACAAACCTGCAATTATAGTCAGAGATTTCATTACCCCTCTCTCAATAATTGAAAGAATAAGGAGACAGAAAATCATTGAGTATGTAAAAGACTTGAACAGCATAGTCAACTAACTTTACCTGATTGATGTTTACAGAACACTCCCTCTAACAAAAGCAGAACATACATTCTTTGGAAATGCTCTCTGGGCCATAAAACAAGTCTCAAATTTTAAGAGGATTCAAGTTACACAAAATATGTTCTCTGACCTCCTGGAGTTAAATTAGAAATCAGTAACAGGAAAACCCCCAAATATGTGGAAACTAACTTCTAAATAACCCATGAGATAAAGAAGAAATCAAAAGGGAAATTAGAAGATCATTGGAACTGAATGAAAATGAAAACACAATATATCAAAATTTTGAAGGTGCTACTAAAGCAATTTCTATATTAGAGAAGAATGTCTGGAATTAATACTCTCATCTTACCCCTTAAGAAATTGGAGAAAGAAGAGCAAATTAAACCAAAAGTAGACAGAAGAAAGGTAATAAGAAAGATCAGAGCAGCAGTTGTTGAACTAGAAAACAGAAAAACAGTAGAGAAAATTACTCAAAGAATTAGTTCCTTGAGAAAATCAATAAAATTGATAAGCCTCTGGCCAAACTGATCAGGAGAAAAAGAGAAGGCACAAATTAGCAATATCAAAAATGAGAGGGCTTCCCTGGTGGTGCAGTGGTTGAGAATCTGCCTGCTAATGCAGGGGACACGGGTTCGAGCCCTGGTCTGGGAAGATCCCACGTGCCACGGAGCAACTAGGCCCGTGAGCCACAACTACTGAGCCTGCACGTCTGGAGCCTGTGCTCCGCAACAAGAGAGGCCACGATAGTGAGAGGCCCGCGCACCGCGATGAAGAGTGGCCCCCGCTTGCCGCAACTAGAGAAAGCCCTAGCACAGAAATGAAGACCCAACATAGCAATCAATCAATCAATCAATAAATAATAAAATAAACCTTTAAAAAAAAAATGAGAGTGATGGCATCGCTACAGATTATAGAGATAGTAGGAAATCTTATGAACAAGTTTAAGCCAATAAATTTGACAACTTCTATGAAATGGATGAATTCCATTAGTGTGGTCATTCTATACTAATGACCAAAGCTCATTCCAGATGAACAGATAAATTAAATAGCCCTATATCTATTAAGGAAATTGCATTTAAAACTATCCGAAAAAAGAAAACTCCAGGTACAGATGGTTTCTGGTGAGTTCTACAAAAACTTAAGGAAGAAATAATAACAATTCTATGCCAATTCCAGAAAACTGAAAAGATAGGAATACTTCCCATTTCATTCTATGAAGCCAGCATCATCCTGATACCAAAACCAGACAAAAACATTACAAAACAGAAAACTACAGACCAGAATCCCTCTTGAACATAGATTTTAAAATTCTAAACAAATTTTACCAAATCATATCTAACAATATATAAAAATAATTCATCATGACCAGGTGGCATTTATCCCAAGAATGCAGGTTGATTTAACATTCAAAAAATTAATCAATATAATTTTCTATATTAACAGACCAAAAAAAGGAAAACCACATAATCTCAATAGACGCAGGAAAAAAACATTTACCAAAATCCAGCATATATTCCTGATTAAAAACTTTTAGCAAGGTGTCTGGGATGATGTAGGGTCCAGGGATGGCAGTGTGCAGGGCCTGGGGGTCAGCTGGCCAAGGGTTGGCCAACCTGCAGTATCCCTGGTCTCTCCAGCCCTCACCTAAGACTATCCAAGAGGACAAAGCCTCCCCGATGGCAGGCTCAGCATGTGGGAACCACCTCTCTGAGGCCTTCCTTGGGCCCTGAGCCAGACAGAGGGCCTGGTTCCTGGAATAACAGGCTGACAGTGACAAGAGTCCCTTCCCCTGGGCTGGGCCCCTCTATAGCCAGGAGCCAATGGCCCGGGACAGAGCCAAACCCTGTGAGCTGAACCAAGAGAAATACGATGCTGATGACAACATGAAGATCATCTGCCAGTGGGACAGCACCATGGGCAAGTCCAAATTTATGGAGAGATTTTTCATAGATGGGTTTCAGCCACAGCAGCTGTCCACATACACCCTGACCCTGTATAAGCACATGGCCATGGTGGGCAGTATCTTACTGGTCTCATCCTTGTGGACTTTTTGGACACAGCAAGCCAGGAGCAGTTCCAGAGCACACATGCCTCCTACTGCAAGGCCCACGCCTACATCGTGGTGTTTGATGTCAGAGGAAAGTCACCTACAAGAACCTGAGCACCTTGGGAAATGGGGCTTTGGGAGTTCAGGCCAGAGATCCTGTGCATCTGGTGGCCAAAAAAAATGATGCAGACATAAAGGTGACCCCCAAAATCTTCAGTTTTGCCCAGAAGTTCTCCCTGCTCCCATACTTTGTCTCAACTGCTGATGGTACCAATGGTGAAAAGCTTTCCAATGATGCAGTTCAGTTGGCTGTGTCTTAGAACACCCTGTACACTTCATGGATGAGGTTTTGCAGGAGCTTGAGGACTTTGACTTGGATAGAAGGAGCAGAAGGAGGAGGATATGCCCAACTAAGAAGCAATGGGGCAGAATTGTGAGCCCATCTCAAAACTGAGAAGCTCTTCCAAGCCATCTCCCACTCTACCTCCTGAAAACCCACCAATCCAATTTGCCTCCCCTACTTCATGGCCCATGATACCTGACCCTCTCACAGTTGTTGTCCCCTCCCCTGTACTCAGGGACAGGGATGGGGATAGCACCAGCTAGTTCCCTCAACAGGTGTAAGAGGTCCACATTAGACCGTAAAGCAGAATTAGAGATCAGTATTATAACCTTCCTTCCATGGCCAGACATTAAAGAGAATCAGGGAACATGCTTTGTGTGTCTCTTAGAAATTTAGGTGAGTTTTTTTTTTTCTCCCAGAACTGACCTCAGGGTCCGTTCATTGCATCTCCACCAAGGGAATGATTTCTAATCCTTGACTACCCCCATTTCCATCCCCGTGGAATTTGGGAAGCCTCCATCCTTTTTACACATGACCTACCATCCTTTTTCCTCTTTAGTCTCCCAACAAACTTTTTAAAAAATGGTTTTGAGTAGACAGCTGTTCACTCCACAGATTTTTGAGCACCTATGGTATTTCACGAGCTCTTGTAGGTACAGCCAAGACCACAGGCACAGATTTGCCATTAAAATCAAGTGAAAGCAGGTGTCAGATCTGGCCGTACACAAACTTTGTTGGTAAACGTCAAAGGTCAGTAGGCCATTGGGTCCAAACCCATTTGGATTACAAGAACTTGACTTCTTAAAGAGGTACCTTTAAAACCCCTCTTTCATCATATGAGGCTTTCCCTCATTTTTTGAAGACTAGTATGGACATTGTGTCTCCTTGGGTGACAGAGGCTGCAAAAGAACCATCCTGCTGCCTTTTCCGCTTCTTTCTAGTACTTGTGGTTCACTAATGTGTTTTTATGATCATCTTGTGCATTATTTCCATTGTTTTTATTTTTTTTCTGTTTTTTTTTTTAACAGTAAGGGTTGAATTACATTTTAGAAATCTCTTAACAAAGTAGGCATAAAATGTAACTTCCTTAAACTGAAGAGGGGCATCTATGAAAAACTGACAGCTACCATCATACTTAAAGGGGAAAGACTAAATGGTTTTTCTTAAGATTAGGAGCAAGAGATTGATGTGTGCTCTTATGACTTTTGTTTCCACATTATACTGGAGGTTCTAGCCAGCACAATAAGGAAAAAGAAAAATAAAAGGTACCCATATTAGAGATGAAGAAGTAAAACTGTCATTTGCAGATGACATTATTGTCTATGAAGAAAATGTGATGGCGTTTATAAAAAAGCTACTAGAAGTAACATGGGTTTAACAAGGTTGCAAGATGTAAGATCATTATACAGTTTTATAACTTTTTTTTTTTAAAGGTTTGATGAAAGTTCATAATAATGCAGTTGACAAGAAAATTAGTTATTTCTGAGATATACATTTTAAAGTAATAACTAGGATTATTACTTACAACATTATACCAGAACATATAAGATTTTTAGAAATTTCATGCAATGTCTGAAACATTTATATTAACATATTTCCATACATATTTCCATACTATAACTATTTTTTTAATATTTATTTTATTTATTTATTTGGTTGCACCAGGTCTTAGTTGCGGCCGGTGGGCTCCTTAGTTGTGGCTCACAGGCTCCTTAGTTGCAGCTTGCCAGCTCCTTAGTTGTGGCACGTGGGCTCCTTAGTTGTGGCATGTGAACTCTTAGTTGCAGCATGCATGTGGGGTCTAGTTCCCTGACCAGGGATCAAACCCAGGCCCCCTGCATTGGGAGCTCAGAGTCTTAACCACTGTGCCACCAGGGAAGTCCCAAGATCATTATACATTAATGAATTTTATTTCTATACAAGCAATGAATGGGAATTGAATTTTTTAAATACCATTTTCATTAGCATCAAACAGGAAATAACATAAACAGGAAATTCTTAGAGATCTCACAAAAGATGTACAAGACCTATACAGTGAAATCTATAAAATATTGTTGAGAAAAATAAAAACTAAATAAATGGAGAGATATACAGTGTTCGGGGGACCACTCAATATTGTTAAGATGTCAGTTCTCTCCCAGTTCTATACATTCAGTGCAATCCCAGTGTAGATCCCAGAAGGCTTTTGTTTTTAATAGAAATTGACAAGATGAACCTAAAATTAATATGGGAATGCAGAGGATCAAGAACAACCAAAAAGACATTGGAAAAGGAGAAAAAAATTGGAGTTGATTTCAGATTTGTTACAAAGCTACAGAAATCATGACAGTGTGGTATTTGCTTAATGATAGACAAATAGATACATGGTACAAAATAGTGTTTGGCCATAGACCAACACGTATATGGGCAACAGGTTTTTGCCAAACGTACAAAGGCAATTCAGTGGAGGAAGGACAGCCTTTTCAACAAATGGTGCTGGGACAATTATGTGTCATATGAAAAAAAGAACTTTGATCCATACCCTGAACCATATGCAAAAGTAACTCAAATGGATCAGAGACCTACGTATAAAGGCCTACATATAAACTTCTAGAAAAGAAAATAGGGAGAACTCTTGTAACCTTGAGTTAAGGCAAAGATTACTTAGATACGACACCAGAGCACAATCAACAAATGAAACATTGATAAACTGACTTCATCAAAATTAAAAACTTCTGCCAGAGAGAAAGTATATGCAAAATGAATTATATCTTGAGTATGTAAAATACTCTCTAAGTGGCTCTGTAGCACAATGGGTAGCACACTGGACTTCTAGAATATGTAAAATACTCTCAAGTCAATAATAACAACTCTAGAAACATGGGCCAAAGATTCTAGCAGACACGTCCCCAGAGAAAATATGCAGATGGCAAATGAGTACATGAAAAGATGCTCAACATCATTAGTCATTATAGAAATACAAATTAAAACCCCAATGAGATACCACTGCACACCTATTAGAATGGTTAAAATCAAATGAAAAAGACTGGCCATACCAAGTGTTGGTGAGGATGTGGAGGAACTGGGATTTTCATACACTGCTGGTGGAAATGTAAAATGGTACACTTACTTTGGCGAACACTTCGGCAGTCTCTTAAAAAAAGTCACACACGCCTACCATATTAGCCAATCTTCCCTACTTCATAGCTGTTTACCCCAGCACAAGGAATGTATAAGTCCTTACAAAGACCTGTATGCTGTTTGAAAAGTAAAGAATGCTGTTTTTAGCTTTATTCATTGCAGCCAAAACTGGAAAACAATACAAATGTCCCATCAACAGGGAAAAGGATAAATAAGTTGTGGTATGTCTATACAATGGGATACTACATAGCATAAGAAAGAAATGAACTATTGATGCATGCAGCAACGTGAATTAATCTCAAGATAATTATGCTGAGTGAAAGAAAGCATGCACAAAATAGTACGTACTGTCATTCCATTTATATAAGACTCTCAAAAATACAAACTATAGTAGCAGAAAGTAGTTCATGGGGGATGAAGTGAAAAGGTGGCAGGAAGAAGGGATTAAGAAGAGGCACAAGGAAACTTGGGGAGGATGATAGACTATGTTGATTGTTGTGATGGTTTCATAGTCAAGTTAAAACATCAAATTGTACACTTTATGCAGTTTAAGTCAGTTATATCTCCATAAGGCTATTTAAAATATATATATGTATGTATGCATGTATATGTATATATGCATGTATGTGATAGAGGGGACTCAGATTAAAAGAGACTTGAGACACATAGCAACCAAATGCAATGTTTGGACTTTGTATACTGATTCAAGCGTTCTGGAGGCAACTGGGGAAATTGTCTGAGTGTTAGATTATGTTGATTAATTATTGTTAATTTTGTTAGATAAGACAGTGGCACCAAACAAAAGCCCGTATCTGTTAGACATAGTTCACTTGGGGTGACTTTATGGGTGAAAGCATACAGTGCTTGTGATGTGCTTTGAAATCCTCTAGCACAATAAGGAGAGGGGAATAGATGAAGAATATAGGTAAATATTGATAATTGAAAGTCAATGATAAGTACATTAAAGGTTCATTAAATTCCGGTTTCTTTTGTGTACTTTAAAATTCCTCCTAAAATTTTATGCTGTTTTTGTCTTATCCTCAGGGTAGAATCCAAGGTCCCCTTTGTTTTAACCCCCACCATACCCCTTCAGCCTCATCATCTGCCTCCCACCACAGTTTAGGATCTGGTTATATGCAGGGTGACCGTCTGTCCCAGTGTGCCTGGAACAGTCTTGGTTTGCACCTGTTGTCCCAGTGTAATTATTAACAGGGCCCTCTGACTCTCAAAATATTCTAATTTGAGTAATATACGCTTACCCTAGTTATAGTTATATCGAACTGTAATTTCCTTCACATACCTGTGCTTCACACCTGTTTGTCTTTACTAGACTATTCCTTTGTCCAGAATCCCCCTTCCTATCCCAATGCTTTCCTTATCTAACTCCTTCCTACTCACTTTTCCAAGTCTTAGCTCAGGCATCATTTTCTCAAAGCCTTCCCTGGCAGTCCTCTGCTGCCCTGTCCCACCCCACCTGCATTATTTTGCCTTCTTTGTGCTGCCACACCACCTGGGCATGCTCCATCGTACGGCACTTGATGAAAATGTGTTTACTGGTCTGCTTTCCAATTCAGTTAGCTTTTCAAGGTTAGGGGTACACTGTCTTTTCATCTTTGGGTCCTTGGTGTCTAACAGTGTTGGCAGTGTCTGCAAAATGCTGGATAAATTCAGCCTTAGAGATTTTCTGACTTAACCTTAGATAAATGAGAAAAACTCAAGCTTGGAAAGGTAAATGCACCTTTCTAAGATCACGGAGCATAGCAGTGGCAGAGTCAGAAGCAGAGGTCATGACTGCATCCCTTCTCCCACACAGTGATATGATAAGCAATTTTAAGGAGCTTTAGAGGTGTCCTTTCACAAAGACAGAGCTTATATATCTAATAATGGTCATCCTTGGAGCAGAATAGGAAAGCTATTAGAACAGTGGCAGTAGCTCTGACATGTACAAGAACTAGATGTTGATAATGCTGTAATATTTCAAATGTTTGTTAGATACAAAATGCAACGGTGATTATGACACCTGGCTTTTTTACTATATACATTTATTTACCAGAATGCTAAATCTATGGGAAAACTGCCAGTTTTTCTCGTTTTTTAATTACTTTTTTAGAATCCTCTCATATGATATGACATGGAAAGTAATGTAGGATAATAGGGACTTTATACATTTAATTATTTTAAAATAAAGAACATCATCTAGAGTACATCTTAAAAGTTCTCATCACAAGAAGAAAAACATTCTGTATGGTGATAGATGTTAACTAGACTTATTGTGATCATTTCAAAACATACAACTATCAAATCATTATTTTGTACACCTGAAACTAATATAATGTGTATATCAATTATACCTCAATTAAAAATTTTAATAAAATAAAGTTAGCTGAAATATCAGAAAAAAAAAAGAACATCCAGAGATCTTACACTTAATGTCTGTTTTCCTTTGCAATTTTCATAGCGTCGTCTTGGAGATGCAGCCAAGAAAGCCATCAGCAAATTAACAACCAGAACAGTGAAAAAAGGTGATAAGGTACAGTAATGAAATCACTTTAACACTATAAAAACAGTAAAGTATTTTGCTTTTGATTTGGTGGGCGGGAGTATACCCTAACCATTTGTGTCTCCTTTGTTAGATTATTCTTTTTCTCCAAGCATACTATCTAAACTAGCTTCTCTTTGAAATCTTATTCTTAGTATGCCTGTCATTCAGAGACCCTCCATACAGTTCTCTAATTTTCCTGGATTTTAAATGCTCCTGTCATCATTAGCATCACCGGACTACTTACGGTTTCCCTAGCTGTGGTGTTCAACAGTTTTCTTCTGCTAAAACCTAGCATACTTTGGGGAAGAACTCTTAAGTAGCCAGGAATGTGCATTCTCTTCCTGTGCTTCATGCGACTTTGCCTCTCTCTTCTGTATTCTAGTTCTTCACCAGTTAGCTGGAGAACTAGAGACCCACATTCAAGGGAGTGTTGGTTAACAAGGTGCTTTCTGTACAGTGGGCTAAGCAGTTTGAAAGAAGGGCGCGGTTTGAAAGAAGGGCGCAGTTTGTTAGGGTTGGGTCTAGTGGCTTAGGGGGAATGAATCAGAGAGGCAGTGATAGAGGCTATCTATGGCTGAGATTCCTGACCCGAATTCTCCAGTCAGATCTCAAAATTAGGTAGAGCCCTGCTTCTGCTCTCTATGGACAAAACAGCAACTTAATGTGAGACCCTGTGTTCAATATATTCAAGGTTATCTAGAATGAAGAAATTGCATCTCTGAAGTTATAAAACCAAACCTGTCTTCTGCCCCAAAACCAACTCTCATTTTTTAGCAAAGAGCTCTGGAAGGATAATTACAGGTGATTCTCCATCGTCTTAAGTTTTACCGCTTTCTTGACTTTACTCATTTTTATTCCCACTGCCTTGACACCCCACATCTAGTTTTCCTTGACACAGCTCCAGAAGGTAGAAACATTTTCAGTGAACTTCATGGTACACTATAAAGAAAGAAAAAAGTAAAAACACTTGCAGAAAATATAAGCAGCATCACAACAGCTGTACTTTAACCCCAGAGGAGTGGTCACTGATATAAATGCTTTTTTGACCTGGTAGCCTTCAGCTGCCACATTAATTTGAACTTCCCTGGAGCTCATCCAACCTACCCATCCTACTTTGTCCCCCATGCTAATACAAAACCATCTTTCCTTATTAAAGCCAACACTTTTTAATTTGTACCTCCTAGACCTGTCAAGAGTTACCCTACTGAGTTTCAGTCCAAGGGGCAGTGACACAGCAAATAGTGTAGCCTTTCCTGGTAGTGCTCTGTTTAATGACAAGGCAGGGGAACCCTTCCCCAATCCAGAGGAGGAAGGAGATCAATTACCCTGGGTGACCAAACACCTGGCTGACTCTTCCTGACCCTTGATAAAGACCTAGTATAGAGTTGAGTCCATGACTGTTCTCTACCCCGAATCTATGACCAGATGCACAGCTCCCATCCTTGGGGTGAGTCTTTTGCGGGCTCGACCATCTTTTCTGCCTGTACTTAACTGTGTGGTCAGATGAGCGTCCTGATGAGGAAAACCTTCTCAGACTAGAATAGTGATGCAGCACTAGATGGTCCAAGGTGATAGCTGATTTGAATCTTGAAAAAAATTAGTATTCTGATTTCTAAGATGTTTCACAAACAGAATTAGTATTAATTGTTACACCATAGTTTAAAAACAAAATAGACTGGCTTAATTACAATTTGGGTCAATACAGTTAAGCAAATGGAAACGTTACATTTTTTTTATAACCTTTCACTTTATAATCACCTGTTTACCACAGTTGCCACAGGAAAAATCTTAGCTGGATCGTATCTCCTCCATTTAGGTACTTATAGCTTTAGCGTATAACTTTTGTTGCTGTGCTTTTCATTTCAGGAAACAGACCCAGACTTTGATCATTGTGCAGTCTGCATAGAAAGCTATAAACAGAATGATGTTGTCCGGATTCTCCCCTGCAAGTATGTCAACTTTCTTCGTTTAAAATAGAATGATACTAATGTGATTTGTACATCTCCCTTTCAGAGTGGGTATCCACTTGCTTTTGAGAGCCACCTTACCCACGGCTTTTCTGGTAGGCAGAGGCCCAGCTGCATACTGCACATAGTGGTGAGCCGTGTGCCTCAGCAAGAACTGATTGCAAAGCCTTTTCTAGTTATGAGAAACACAGGGGCCTAACCTCCAGGCACATCAGTAGCCTAAAAACATTAAGGTCAAGAATTTTTATTTCTGTGACTTCTGTGGGTTTCAGAACTAGCCACTGTTCCTCTCCTTCTTAAATCAGAGTACATCACTAGGCTGTCTGATAAAGCCTCAGCAGTGTTCACTTGGTGCTGAGTACCAGAACTCTAGGACTTAGATCAAATCTTTTTTTGAGCCTTGGCTGTGTAAAGTGGGGAGGACTGGTATGTGCTGTGTGCCTGTCCCACGTCAGGTACTCTGCTCTGTGCAGTTTACATCTACTCTCTCCCCATTGTCCAGTAAAGGATGGCGAAGTCAATAGTAGAGCTGCCAGGGTCACACAAGTCAGAAATGGCAGAGCCAATATAAAGGTGTGCCTCTGTATTATTCCTGCTCTTTATGTAGGGCCACATGCCTCCCTCCAAAAGGAGGATGTTCGCCTGTACTCTGGTGCCCTAAAAAGAGCATGTGGATTTCTACCATGGTGCTATGCCAAGCTAGGGAGTATGAGACACTAAGATACACAATTCTGAGCATTGACTGGAAAAATATGAGGTCACCTACTGAGAAGCCTAAAATCAGAAGACTTTTCCTCTTCCTTCTCCCTTCTCTTTTAAAAGACATCCACATAACTCCTGCCTTCTAATAATACGGAACATGTGAATGAATAGAATAATTAGTAGTAGTTGTCTGCATGAGGCTACTGGTGTTAGTTTACTTATTCACATAGTTATATATTTTGAGCCTAGAAAGATCTGGGGTTTTTTAATCAAAACTTAAGAATAATTCCATATACTGAAACAGAAAACAAAGATTCAGGAAGTCAAATCATTTAGTTTACATAAAAAGGGAAATCTGTAAAACTAAATGTAAGCTGTGCTATAGAAAATTAAACTATGTAATTACAGTTTTTCCAGTCTAAAAACATGAGGCTAAAGGAAATACACATACAAATACAGTTGACCCTGTACAACTCGGGTTTGAACTGCACCGGTCCACTTATTTCCGTAGTAAATACTGCAGTACTACATGATCAGCAGTTGGTTGAATGTGCAGAACTGCGGATGCGGAGGGCTGACGGTAAAGTTATATGTGGATTACCAACTGCATGGGGCATCAGCACCCCTAACCCCACCCCACCCCACCCCTAGGTTGTTCAAAGGTCAACTGTGCAGATCAGGGGAAAGATTAGTAGGTTACGTTATAAAGCATAATCAGCTCTTCCTTGCTTTTAAAAGTTGTTTTTACCTGCACAGATTTCTTTTGACACTGGAATAGCCAGGAAGAAGCCGAGTCTTTCAAAATTCTCTGTCTTCTTATCTCAGTCCAGGGGCCCTTGGAAGCATCTGGGACCTAAGAACGAAGGCTTCCAAAACCACTAATGGTTTATTAATAAGGTGGCACTGTTTTCCTCAGGGGAGCCTCAGCTGAAAATAGATTATGCTGGGAAGTTTGCTCCGTATTCTCCCTGTCCCTCAAGCATTGGCTTCTCAAGAGTTTCATTCTTAGTTCTCTTTTTTTCTTCCGGAAATCAGAATCAGTGAGGAGCTTTCAGAAACAAATCCTGAGGGGATCCCCGGGCATGTGTGTTTTTATTAAGTACCCGGGTGACTCTGATGCTGCAAGGCCATACCATCTATTGAAGTCTAGAGCTTTGCTTGATCTCAGCCATTTCTATGGCTGCACCTTCCACCAGAGGAGGGCTCTCAACCTTTGTGTTTGTGGTCTGCTTTCCAGTATTAGAATTTGGCAAACTTAACGGCATCTCTGTGCACCTGTAATTAGGGCACTGCTCACTTGGTTGTCTTTTATTCCTAGATCCTTGTCTAGACTATACATTCCCACTGCCCTGACTTCCCCTTTTGCTTTGAAGCAGGTTGTAGCTTTCTCTGTGTTGCACAGCCTGCTCAGCAAAAAAACATTTCACCTAACTGAAATGGTGACAACAGCATGATTCTCAGGTGTAGTAAAGACTAACTTTGCACATCAAGCAACATTTTGTATGACCCAAGTTGACAACTTTTGACCTAGAGCAGGGTCTCTCCACCTGGGCACTGTGGACATTTGGGACCAGATAATTCTTTGTTGGGCAGGTTGGGGTGCTGCCTGTGCATTGTGGGTTATTTAGCAGTATCTTTGGCTCCACTCACTAGGCGCCAATAGCACCCCACACACACAGTTGTGACAATCACAGGTGTCTCCGGTTGAGAGCCACTGACCTAGAGGATGGCTCCACACAAATACTCATCTTTACTCCAAATCTTCTCCAAGCCTCTGTTTTCCAGTGGATTCCTCTCAAGTACCTTTGAATTAACTCTTGCGCCGCTACTTGCTTTATTCCCTCTGCCTGAGATACTCTGCCCTTCCTCTTTTGTCTATAGGTCTTTAAAACTGTGCCGAGGTGTGACTCTGCTATGTCTCCCTTTAGCTCTGGTTGCCAGACAGCTCTGCTACCTCCCTGCCTCCCGTGGGGCTCCAACCAGCCCTCCTCCAGCTGGGCCAGGAGCGCTGCCCGGAGCCTCTCTCTTTCCCTGGTCATTTCTCCCTACTCCTCAAGCAGCACATCCAGGTGTATTCATTCTCCTTAAACACCCTAACTCATCCCTTTATTCCTCACTCTCATCAGGTAACTTCACCATAAACCTCACAGAAAATAATGGCTGTTAGACAGCTGAAATTCTCCCAGCCTGCTGTCCCCAAGCCTTCATGCGTACCTGCCTCCACACCCACCCTTGCAGCCTTCCCTCCCATTAGGATGGAGAGGACAGCCTCCTTGGTTCTATTGTGCTCTTTCAACCTAGGCCTCTGTGTGCCAACACCTTCCCTTCCTTGGGGACCTTGCTGTATTGACTCTCTGCTCCCTCCAGTTTTTGTTCTTTCTGTCTCTACCCACCAGCATTTCATCATGCTCAAGCATTTTCTATCCAGTTTTTATAATTCTCTTTCAAACCCATCTCCAAAGCTGTACCACTCTACAGCTTCTCCCCTTTACAGCCAGACTCTGGAAAGCATCTGCACTCACTGTCCCTTCTACCCCTGAGTAAGGGGAGAAGAAAAGCCCAGATGCCTTTGTCTGTCCTTCCTTTTAACAAGCCTATCCCAAGACTGAACTAAGACTTTCTGTAGATAGCAAACCTCTCATGGATTGCTGGCTTTTTGTTGCATGACCTTTACTTTTTACCTTCTGTCATGTTAATTTACTGTGGACAGATGGCAGTTGGCATTGCTTTGGGACCTCCTACTTGTGGCAGTTGATTACAGTTGATCATCCTTTGGATGTTAGCCAACACATCTTAGAAACTGGAAAACTGGCACTTTATTTAGACCTCTTTTACTTAAAGGTCAGCCACAAAATTTTTAGTGGTTAAAAATACTTTTCAGAAGTAGAGTTCTGCAGCTTGGATGACCGTATGTCTAAGATGCCACTTCGAGAGCTAAGATGGGTCAGTCATCTGGCTGCTGGCAGAGGCATTACCGTGATGCCCCCTCCTCAGAGGGAGGGCCTGTTTCAACAGTGTCTGTTGCCGGTCCCAGTTCAGGGAGAAGAGTTATTTGCTCTGACCTTTAATAATCCTGGATCCTTTTATATTTGCCAGGTTCTTGCACGGCACCAAGAGGCTGCAGAGCTGTGAAAACAACTCACCTTCAATGTAGACTCCTCACCCCACCCCCAGCCGTTGTTCTGATCACTCTAGCTTATGGTGTACGTGGGAAGTAGGAGAGTGGGAAAACATCGTATTTCAGTATTATTGGTTTGGTTCCTTTCATGTTCTATACGTTTCACATTCTGTATCCCAAAGTATTTCTAATAGGAATAAAGGACTTTTGCCGAAGCTCTGATACGCTTATCCTTTTCACGTTTCACTGTTCGTCAGCACATCACCTGCTTTCCATTCCCGTACACCACTCAGCCCTAAATATGTTGGGCCCTCTTCTGCTTTTATGTGCATTTTTATTATTCAAGTCTTTATCTATAAAAGTGAGAAGGGAGCTTCTTTTCAAGGTCTGGCTGGCCCCAGGTGCCGCCCTCTGAGGTGTCCGCGCATGCTTGTGGTATGTCTGCAAGCTTGTACGAGGTCACTCTGGTGCTGGGCTGCTGGGACCTGAGGCACACTCAAGTGTTCTGACCACGTATCAGGATATCGTGTGAAATGCTGACGTTACTTTGCCTGAATGTATGTTTAATGACACCTTTCATCTGCATGCCCTTGGTGCCTTTTCTAAGTTTTTCACTTACTGCTCCAAACAGCTTCACAAGGTAGATGGCAGGCAACCTTCCCCACTACGCCCCAACCCCGCAGTGTTCAGATGAGACAGCTGGGAGTCAGAAAGGGCAGTTTGTCAAGGCTCAGAGTGTTGTAGTAGCAGAACTTTACCTAGGAGGAAGGGAAGGCCATGTGGAGTTTGGTAAAACAGTAGACCTGAGGAGGAGATAGAAGCAAGAGGTAAAAACAATGGGTGACGAAGAAAAGAAGCAACAAGTACAGGGCAGCTCTTCACCACAGTTCTGTCAGTGACCTGAAGCAGAGTGATAGGCTTGTGTCAGAAGGGCCAGTAGGTGAAGACAAACGTTGTCAGGTTTTGTTTTCAGAAGAGGGAGATGTGCTGTGGGAATCGGACTGATGGTCTCTGGGCCAGGTGCAGGAGCTGGACTGTAGGGAACCTGGAAAGACAGCACAGATGGAGGAGGGAGTGTGGGAGGGAGGGAGGGATGGATCACTGGCTGGGGTGGGGACTGGGGGTAGGAAAGCCATGGGGTAAACAGATAGTCAAAAGGAAAAGTTATTTTTTTATGAAAGAAAATACTTCTTTGTGATTTTGAGTCAGCTAAGGAGGGGAGGCTTTCTTTCTCAGCTTGTCCCTAGAAAACCAGTTAGTCTTTGTTTTCCTTCATTACAGTGCCCCACAGCAGGGGACCAGATACTTTCTTTTAGATCAGCAAACCTCCAAGGAAACAATTAAGAACCCCAACATAAGAGAAATCCATTTATAACTAAGGTTAAAGAACAGATAAATAGAGAACACTCAACTTAACGCAGCTTTAAAAATTAAATATAGGATTATACCATTTTGTTCCTTTCTGAATAACCAGTAATAGAAAAGACCAGACAATAAGAAAAGGGGAAAGCAAAAACGCTGGTAAGAGTGGGAAGGTGAAAGCCAGGCCACCGCTGCTGGCTTAAACCAAGGTCTCCACAAACAGCCGGCTCAAGTCAGCTGCCCCACACCAAAGCAGCTGCATCAGAGATCACAAAACCTTATCTCTTCTGTCACCTGCCAACTGGCCAAAGTCCATGGTCCACACTACATAGAACTGGCTTAGAGCACCTTCCCAGCCACCCAACACTGACCAAACCCTCAGTGGTCCATAGGCCTTCCAAAAAGTACGCCAGATATTAGACAGATGCACCCTTGCAAGGGGGAGGATCTGTCATTTATGTCAGACCTAAAGGGTATACGTCTTCAAAAAGGACTAGAGGCCTTGTTCTAGTCTTTGTTGGGCCACAGCCAGCACTGGCACAGTTCACAGCTGCTGGGGACTGAACCCCATCTCTGAGAACACGCCCTTGGTGCAGCCCTGTGGTAAGGAGGCTTCATCTCCCTTTTGGAGTACACTCATACTTGGATGCAAGGAACAGGAAACAGACGTGACAGTGCACTGTGTATACTGAATGAATTTAGGTCTTGCCTATGGTTTGATGACTTTCACCTCTTAAGTAAAAACCTTCAGTTTTAAATAAAAGCTTTCAAGGATGATGAGGTTCTGGTTCATTGCATTATCTGTAAGTTTCAGACCAGATTAATATATTTCGTTGTCAAGATTTTTATTCTTACCCCAAAGAAATGGGTACAAGGCTACCAAGTGATGTTAGGTTGTTTGGGTTGAAGCTGTAAGCGTGAGTGTTTCTTCCAAATCCCAATTAAAAAAAGTGAGTTTTCTAGATCTCCTACTTTTTAAAATCAAAACTGCATTTTAAAACTGGGGCATATAACTGCTTATAAGCTAAATATAAATTATAAATTAACAAGGTTTAAAAGGCATACCATGGTTCAATTTGATATCTTTCTCAAAATTTATTCTATCTTATCCAGAGACTCTGATTATAGTGCTTCCAAAGGTGCCTGGAACATCTGTCCTGGCACCTGCCCTTGCCCCTGCTTGGCCAGGACTCGGGGGCTTCCGTGTGGCCTCGTTTCAGGTTCTCAGAGCTACCACGGAGAGGTACTTGAGCTTGAGAAATGATGTCAACGGCTCCCTCACCATCTTTTCTCCTTTCCAAAGGACACAGGCATCTTTTTCAAGAATGCAAAACCGTCCATGATTGATTTCCAGTCACAAGGATGTGACTTTCTACTCTCTGGAATAAGAGAGAAAATCGCCCATCCTCTCTCTCCCTTCAACATCTCAGCTGGAAACTGCTACTAAATGTTATCTGGTCCTCAAGCACAGTGCATCCCTAAACATAGTTCGAACCACCCAATGTTTGTAACTTTACAAACATTTAACCTGGGTTGCTTAGAAGTCTTTTTAAATAATTTTTTAAATGATATATTTAAACAGAGGTCCATGAAACTAATTATATAGAGAACTCTTCATTTAACTTCTGGTTAATATCTTCTTGAAATTCTATTTCTACTTTAGATACTATTGAAAACAACTGATTTATAACGTATAATTCATTATCTTCATTGTTAATAAATTTCCTACTTTTCCTCAAATCTTTTTTGGAATTTGGTGGAGTAAAAACACCAAACAGCCAAATACTACGTATCAGTTCTCATTATACGGTGCTATCAACATACAAGATTGGATTCAGGATATTTTCTGCCAGCTCAGTTTTAATACATCCCCAATATTTGTCTCTTGGTACCAAACAGACTAACTAAAAATTCCATTTCTTTACATTTTCGCCTAGGAGTTTTTCAGTATATAATTTGTGATATAATTCTCCATTTTTTTATAGGCATGTTTTCCACAAATCCTGCGTGGATCCCTGGCTTAGTGAACATTGTACCTGTCCTATGTGCAAACTTAATATTTTGAAGGCCCTGGGAATTGTGGTATGTTTCCTATTTTGTTAATACTTTTGTGTAGTATTATCTCTAAGCATAACATAACATAGCACAAGCGGATGGTTAAAAGTCTCACAAGAAAACACTGGCTTTCTCTGCCAGATAACCCTGTTAGTCCAACACTGCCTTTTTTCCTACGTTACTTAAAGTCCAGCCCACCTCAGGAAACTTCTGGAAGAGCAGATGAAGAACTGTGCTAGTCCACTTTACAGCCTGCTTCTTCTGTTGGGTGGTGGGTGTGTGATGAAGAACTGAGGTAGAGAGAAGAACATGATTTTCCTCTATTCCAATATTTTTTATTTAAGGAATAGAATGTAGACTTTTAACTCTGGTCCAATAGTAATTTTTTCTGCATTCAGCATGATATAAAACTATGTCATCACTTATGTTCCTTCCTCTTGAATTTGGCTTTGCTCTCCTGGGCGTTGGTAATTGCAGTCAGTGAAGGTGGGCAGTGCCAGCCCTGGGCAGACCTTTGACAGCTGGGCAGGGGTTTTGGTTGGGTGCCGGCCACATAGGGCACTTCAGCCCTGGCCAGGAGAGTCAGGACTGACTAACTGAGGACCTTGGAGACTTCCTGCAGTTCCTTCCTTAAGAGAAGTATATGTTCAGGATTATTGCTTTTTAGAGGAAAGTGAAATACTTTCTGGTCTCAAAAAAGAGTGAATGAATAATCTCCATATAGAGAAGAAAGTTTATTTTGAGCCAACAGATGAATTCCTTGTTTTAGCTTTACAGATCTAAGTAGTCCTATTTGAAATATGTTATCTAGTTAGGTAGTGATGCCCCATTTATCCTCCATCTCCAGAGATCACATCAGTGGTGTTGTAGTTTCTTCACCTCTTCACCACTGACACTGGCCTAGGTAATTCCTTCTGGTGAGGGCCGTCCTTGAGACTGTCTAGCAGCATCCCTGGCCTTTCATATCCACTTTTTAGTTAGTAGGCTTTGACCCCACAGCAGCTCTGTACCTCTCCTTCAGCATTAGATGCTTAGGTTTTTTTTGTTTTTGTTTTTGTTTGTTGGTTACACTGGGTCTTAGTTGTGGCAGGCGGGCTCCTTAGTTGTGGCATGCGAACTCTTAGTTGCGACATGCATGTGGGATCTAGTTCCCTGACCAGGGATCGAACCCAGGCCCCCTGCATTGGGAGCGCAGAGTCTTAACCACGGCACCCCCAGGGAAGTCCCAATGCTTAGGTTTTGAAACATAGTTTTCTTAGAGTTCAAAAGTCTTTTCAATGTTGATCTGCTCTTGGTTGTGTGCTTTACTTATGTTTAAAGATAGAAGATATTTAAAAACTGACTAGCAGATAGGTGGGGGTATTACAGAGAAGTTAATAGGGTGAAAGGATATTTTATGTTACCTGTATTAACATACGAGCCAAAGTGATAACTGTGCTGTTTGTCAGCTTTATAATAATGAATCCCTCTGCCTGTGAGCCATGTCCACAAAAGGTTGTCACTTTGTAAAGATGAAGTATTCAATTTTCTCGGTTCTGCAATGGATTTTGGCTTTCCTTAGTACCATTTTGGGGAAGAAATCGTCTGTTCCTTTTAAATAAAAATTCTTGGATGAGAGTGGAAGGTGTAGATGGGGAGAGAAATGAGAGGAAATCACCTGGAAAAAACTTGGTAAAGTCTTTGCAACAGCATGTCAAACATTTAGAATTGTATAAAAGGATTTGTTAATCTTACAAGTACTTTTAATCTGGAAATATTTTGCAGCCAAATTTGCCATGTACTGATAACGTAGCATTTGATATGGAAAGGCTCACCAGAACCCAAGCAGTTAACCGAAGATCAGCCCTAGGTGACCTCGCCAGTGACAACTCCCTTGGCCTCGAGCCACTTCGAACTTCGGGGATCTCGCCTCTTCCTCAGGATGGGGATCTCACTCCTAGAACAGGAGAGA
This sequence comes from Balaenoptera ricei, assembly GCF_028023285.1. Taxonomy (NCBI): domain Eukaryota; kingdom Metazoa; phylum Chordata; class Mammalia; order Artiodactyla; family Balaenopteridae; genus Balaenoptera; species Balaenoptera ricei. The sequence goes on from NC_082641.1 coordinate 164,818,339, forward strand.
TCAACATCGCAGTAACAAGTAAGTGGGCCCTGTGCCCAGGGCACAGGACAGATTTGCTGCTGGTATTTGACGTGTGGTGGAGAGTTGAGGCAATCACGAGGGCCAGTGACTTAGTCTGTAACTGAGAAAGTAATGGTTACTTTTGTTAAAACAGATATTTGGAATAACGAAACTTCCTTTATAATAAGAAGCTTGTGTACTTGTGTGTAGTTAATAGGAATAGTTGCCATTTGATGAGTAGTTGATCAGAGGTTTGTCTTAATAGCTGTTTATAAGCCTGTTTTGAAACGATTGCATTGCAGGCAGGGATGTGAGGTAGGACGTCAGCAGCATCTCAGGTGTGTCGTGTAACTGTGAGCACCAGTGGTCTCTAGCACCTAGGCTGCAGGCAACCTAGTAAAAAACTAATCCAGAATTTGAACCTAAAAATTCACAACTTCAGGAACAGTTGAGATGGCCAGCTGCTGCTCACTTTATTTTATACTTTTATGAAATTTGGTGTCTTAGCACTTACCTCTTTGGTATAATTGTACAAGAAGTGTGAGAAAAGCCAAAAGGTAATCTACTTTTAAAAAATGCTCTGGGCTAATTATGACCGTCATGATTGTTGAACTGTTGACGAGAAGAAAAAAAAAAATGCTCTGAGTGTTTTGATGGCCTTGCCAAAGTATGAGTGGGCTGGCAGGCGTGCGAGTGGGCCTTGTGGACATTCACCCCGTAACAAGCCAGCTGTTTTCAATCCATTCTTTATGTGTTATTTTCATCTAACAACCTTTCACCCCATCTTCCTCGTCACCACTCTGGTGCTGCCTTTTTCAGTATATGCTGTTGCTTACCTATAGCTTCGAGCCCTAACCCTAATGGGACTCCTCTCAACTCTGGGAGTCAGTAAAATGGATAGAGCTGTTAAAAAGAGTTTTCCCTTAAATAGTAAGACTTGTGTGGTCTATTCAATTGAAGTATACGTGATCTTAACTAACCAAAAATTATTGTTAGAAAATGATTTCCCAAGTTTTATTTTCTCGTCTGTCTAAACTCAAGGAGACTTCATTCAGTTATAAAATAAGTAAAGCTATTCTTTGATACAATTTGACTGATTTCTTACCATTTACGAATGGTTTGTTTTAACAGCATTTCATGTTGTCCTGCTTTGACATTTAGGTTTTATGGGCTAGATTTTAAAAAATTGATCTAGTAATAATAAAGGAGACAAAAGTTGTCTGTTTACTAATGAGTTTTTGGTAGGTCCTTCATTGATCGACATTTATTGAGCACCTACTACTACATTAAGTACTGATCCCATTATATTTTATATAGAAATATCCTTTCAAAATCTTATGTTTTGATGATAAAAATATTACTTCATGTATCAAATTAATCACCTTTAGCAGAATTTGTACATGTTAATAAATGAAACTCATGTGGTTAAATTAGACCAAAGCTACCTCTGCTTTAACCTCAAAGCTCTGTAGTGCCATAGTAACTACAGTGCATTCAACCAGCATCCACTGTTTGCAAGGCACTGTGCTAACTACACACTGGGGAGAACAGAGGTGACCGAGACCCCAGCTGCAGTAGGTCGGTGCTAAAATACCTCTGGGCCCATCGGGTATTATTACGACGGTGTTTACTTCTTTTTGGTTACTAATTTTTGTAACTGAAATGCCATGCGTGTATGGATGCTATATTCAAAATTGGAAACATAGACGTAATTGAAGTTCTAAAAGTTAGTCTGCTTATCATGTATAAAAGCCTAAGAAGAAAAAAATAAAGAATGCTATGTTAAGCTTCTTGAAATTGATTATCAGCCATCTCTTAATTTTTTTTAAATGCCAGTATATATTTTTTCTAACTTAAAATACATGTGGGTAAAAATGGTGGATTTTGCATGGGTTCTTAAATGTTTATTTTGACTTAAATAAAAACCTTATAAATTCACTCTATTGATGAGGAATTTGTATTCCAAGAAGCAGTGGCTGCACTGTTATCTAAAATGAAAGAGTTTGCTGTGCATTTTAATAATGTAAACCAAGGTGGGCAGAGAAATGCTCATAGAACAACTCAGCATCCTGGAATCCTGAAGAACAGTTCTTCTTAACCTTTTGAAGATCACAACCTTTAAAATTCAGTGAAAGTATAATAACGTTTTTCTAGAAAAATTCCTAGGCACACACAGTTTTGCATAGATGTAGGATTCATGGAAACCAGATTAAGAAACTCCCATGTTATACACAGCTTTCGCATATAAACATTTGGCATTCCAAGTATAAATTTCTTCTCTGCATTATTGCAGATGTATAGGGAACTTTACTGTGTAACACGTTGTTAAACCAGCCCTAGTTTGTGTATATTTTAGGAAATATTTTATAGTTAAGACTTTTTAGGAAGTCAGATTGGTTCTCAGGTTATTTTTGTGGTTCTCAGTAAGTACTGTTTTTGGAATGTTACCTTGATGATACAGAGTTTGAAAAGTTAAGGGAAAATATTAACCTATTTCCTGGATCTAGAGAGAAACTAGATAAAAACCTTTAGAGTTCTGTGTACCAGAGGTTTTCAACTCTTTGATGAGCCAAGAGTTGAAATAACCTACCTTGTGAATAACCTACCCTTTCTACTTCTGTTTAATAAAGCCAGAACAGCCAGTGCCGCTTCCCAGCGGTGGGGTTGTGAAGGGTAGTTCTCTTCTTTGCAGGAGACACCAATAAGATGTCCTTTTTAAATAAAGACTATAAGTAAACCCACTCATAAGCAAAAAGAATATAGACGTGAATGCCATGGAAGGCCAGCCTGCAGACTGCTTGGAGTACCCACGAGATCTTTGGGAACCACTGCTCCATGTTTCTAAGCCTTTCTTTAAGAATGAGGGGAAAAAAAAAAAAGAGAATGAGGGACACAGCCATGCAGAAGTGACATACTTTTTGGTGGCCACACTTCTCACAAACCTCAGGACTTTAACTGGAAGAAATGTTTGGGCCATGCTTTCCTTTCTCCCTTGCAGCTTTCACCACTACTTCCACTAACCTTCTCCACTTAGTAGCTCTCTGGCAAACCTCCTCCTGCTTCACTTCTTTGGGCCAGTCTTGGCTTACACCTCCGTTGACGTCTGCTTCGTTGCATTTGAGGGAAATGTTGACATCGATTTGACATAAGCCTTCTCCCCAGAGTGATTTCCTCCCTTTCCTTTGTCAACAGAAGAATGGTTTATTATTGCCAGTTTTGGCCTCCTCAGTGCTCTCACACTCTGCTACATGATCATCAGAGCCACAGCTAGCTTGAATGCTAATGAGTAAGTAACCAATTGTTTCTTGGATTGCATGTGCCAGATGATCCCAAGAAAATATGTAATTTTCATAAAGATCATGAGAATTGCCTTCTACCATACTGATCCTGATGGGATCATACCTAGCAAAATAGTTTATTTCATGAACAGTAACACTGATTGGGAGTTCACCGTGCTCAGCAACAACTGCTCACTTTAGAAAAGATCTCAGGGCTTTCATTAGCCACAAGCTTAGACTAAATCAACAATGGAACAAATGCCAAGGGAACCAATACAGTCGTAGTATGTGGAGAATGCCCATGTCCTAATCATAGACAGGATTAGCCCCACTTTGCTGTGTGCTCATCAGACTTTACCTGGAGTCTTATCTACTTAGCTTTTGGTGGAGTACTGGCACCCTGGCCTATGGTCAAAGGAACATGGATGTTTAACCTGCAAGAAAGAAGCAGTCAGAAAGACCTGTGACTTCCAAATATTAGAAAGACTGTCAGGAGAAAAAGAAAATAAACATAAACTATATTTCCATAGGACAGAATGAGGACCAAAGGGTAGGTTACAGGAAGGCAAATTTTCACCTTGGCAAAAAGAAGAACATCTGTCAGCAAGGCTACTTACCAGTGAGATGGTTTGCCGTGGGGGTAGGGAGTGCGCAGGACTAGGAATGCAGGCGGAAGGAAGCTGGGTGTTACTTGTCAGGGCTGTTGTCGGTAAAAGGTTTTTCAGAGGATGGAAAATTGGGCTGGGTAACAGTTGAGGTCCATTTTGATCCAATGGTTTTCCAAGAGTAGCTTTCCATGGGGGTAAGATAAAGAAAAGGTTTTATTGGCTTTATTTGTTTTGCTTTAAATTTTTGGCATTTACTGTAGGATATTATTCAGTCCTTTCTTTTAAGAAGTATTTATGAAAACTAATTCAAGATGACAGCATCCCTGGGACACTGCCCAAATTTGAACCTGAATTGGTAGAATTCCTGTGCTCTCTATATTCAGTTATGTCCTGGCATTTTAATGGATTAATAACAACCAACCAAGCTCATTTAATTGATTTAATTAAATACTCGTAGTCCAACTGTGGAAACAATGGGCAAGTAACCTCCACTTCCAATGACATGATTTTATTACCTCTAACCTGATCTTTTGGCTAGATACTTATAAGAAGTACCCTTTGGCATCCTTGACATATTATATATTGGGAGGATGTCATGTCAGTTGGCATTCTTCAACCTTCAGATAAGTAGTCTCGGCCTCATCCAACAGGTCAACAGCTAGCTGCTTCTGTTGGGCCCACCTGATGCAGTTTTACTTCAACATAGCACAATGTTAATTGCCCAGATTCTGGAGTCAGGCATACCTGGACTTAACTCCCTGCTCCTCCATATTTTTCTTGTGAGACCTAGGCAGTTATATTTATCTGAAGCTCCTTTTGGTCATCCATAAAACAAGAATAATGGTAGGAGTACATCATAGGGTTGTTGTGAGAACTAGCATATAAAGTGCTTAGCACAGTGCCTCGTACATAATAAGTGCTCAATAAATGTTAGCCAAAACAATTCCTCTGCAATTCTTTCCAAGTTCTATGAATAAGATGGCCATCTGCCTTTATCCTTTGGCAAATTAATTTTCTTCCATGAAGTAGAATACCGAATCATAAGAGCTCGTGAGTACCTGTGATTCAAACCTCAATTTGGAGGGACATATTTATTTCACCTGCAGTCACCTCTTGCTTACTCCCATACCAACCCATAAACTAGATGATAATGTAAGCCCACTTCTTTAAAATTTCACAAAAGAGTGGAAACCAATCACAGCAAGTAGCTGCACACTGGGCACTTTTAGAGAATTATTAAGTAATTTAGTAGTCACCTTACTGCCACTCAGAATCAGCCAGGTGCTCAGTTCATGTATCAGATATTTTAGAGAATGCTCAATAGACATGTTACCTATTGTAAGTTAGAGTTCTGCTCATAAATGCCTGCATGACTCAGAATCTAAGTCATAGATCTTAGATCCATGTCTTAGTCCATCCCTTCTCCCATTAGCCTTTGTAGAGGGTTGATGCTGCAATTGTTCATTTGACTATTATTTCTGTGCCTTCAGTCAAAACCACTCTGAAGGACAATTTCCATGATTCCATTTAGAGAGAGAAATTGAGAGAGAGAGAGGGAGGGAGGGAGAGAGAGAGAGAGAGAGAGAGAGAGAGAGAGTGTGTGTGTGTGTGTGTGTGTGTGTGTGTGTATACACACATACGGATGCATGAAAGGATGGTCACCAAAATATTAATGGTGATTATCTTAATTTAGTACAATTTTGGGTGATGTTTTACTCTCCTCTTGTACTTTTATGTGTTGATTTTTTTTGTAACTGTAATTACTTAATCTTTTTAAAGACCCTTTTAATTATAGGGGATAAAAAAAGATAATAGCCAGGAATTCCCTGGTGGTCCAATGGTTATTAGCACTCTGCACTTCCACTGCCAGGGTCTTGGGTTTGATCCTTGGTCTGGGAACTAAGATCCCACAAGCCGTGCAGTGCAGCCAAAAAAAAAAAAAAAGATAGCCACTCTTACTCAATGTCTCTGTCCCAAAAATGTTGATGAAAAATTCCTGTGTGATTTTAATTCCGGAGAAAAGTTTATTTTAGCAAATAAATTTATAATTATTCTTCATTAATGAAGTCTTTGAAATCTATCTTACCTTTTCACTTTTACTAAAAAATTACAATCAAAGTGAGATTGCCTTTCAATTTAATTGCTCTGTTTCAATTTTCTGGGTAACCTCATCCATTTGTAAGATAGTCTTCTGTATAAATAGATTCTGTCTTTTCACATTTTAATGATTTGTCTGGAAATTAGTAGTAAATTCCACCTTATGCTTTCTACCTACTGTTATAGTTTACTTTTCTGACAGTGTTACACTGATTGTATTGTGATGTCAATAAGACCTTGACCCAGTCTAGTCATTGGTGAAACCCTGTGGGCAAGATGAAGCAGTACTGGCCATATATAAAGGCAGGGCTGCGGAACCCAGGCAGGTCCAGGCCTCCATGGGTTGCTGTTCCACTAGGGGTGAAAGCACTCCACCTCCCTCACTACGCTCTGTGTGTTCACTCAGGGCCTAACTCAGAGATCAATGAAAAGTCCAAGTATCTGGGGTCACCCCCTTCTATCGTGATGAAATACTATTTATGTAAGTACTCAACCATGACTACAAACAAATCTAGTGAATTTTGAGACTTTGCAAATTTAAACAGTATAGTAGTCAAAGAGACAAATAAATGTAAGTTAAATATATTTTTACATATTAGCTTCCCTAACATTTGTTGTACTGAAGTAAGCAACATTATTGAACTTCTGGCCCAAAGGAGGTTTTCTGCTCTACTTCATTATTCAAGTAAACCTTGTTAAATCCCAACATTTACCAGCTTACATTTATATAAATCCATTTTTCCCTCAATATAAAAAAAGTAAATATTTATTTGAAAAATAATGTTTGTTTTTATTGGAGGAACAAGTTGTAAGATATGTGGATGATATAGGAGAGATTTTGAGTCAAATGGGAGGTTCAGCTACGTATTCTCTACAGCCCTTTCTTAAGTTCCTGGATTCTGTTGCATAGAAATCATGTTCTGAGATTTTCAGAGGATTGTAGCCCAGGCATTCAAGTTTCAAAACAGTCTCAGGAGGAGGAAATGAATCTGATGTAGTTAACTTGATGAAATAGCTGGAACAAATATGAAATCCTGTAGCATAACTGAAGACCAAGAAGCCCTAGCTCTGTGGCAGGTCGTTGGGCTTCAGTTGTCCACACCAGTGTTCCTCTTGAGCTCTCCTCCTCTGAGGTGTAGTGGTAGAAATTTATAAGCCAGGTCAAAGGAATTGATGTTTCTATTTTACTCTCTACTCAATATTTCTGAATTGTTTTGCTTGGACTCTTTAAGAGGAACGTTGACATATTTCAGTATGAAAGAGTCTGAAAACTTAATCATTTCTATCTTAGGGATGCTTACCTTAGAGGAGACTGGGGTGATGTCAGAGGTGTCCCCAGGTATTTGGAGGACTGCCAAAGATGAGAACAGCTACTGTTTATTGCATGCCTACCAAGAACTTACTCCTGTTTTGGGCTCTGTTACTACCCACATTGCCCCATTTAATACTCATAATGGTCCCGTGGTGACTAACCAGTGCATACAGAGGGTGATACTTACTGTGTAGCTCTGGAGATATCTACAGGGAGGTAGATTTCCATTTCATGTAAGAAAGAACTTCCTGCCAGTCAGAATTGTCCATCCATGCCATGGGCTGTGTTGAAAGCTAATGAGCTTGCTGGGACCTGCTTATTCAGACAGAAGTTACAAGGCTGAAGCTGTTTGGAGGCAGATCCTGAGTCAGGTAGAAGTTCTAAGACTCCTTCTAGTTCTCAGAGTTGCTCTTGAATTGTCTGTCCTAAATGGTCCCTTCCTAGGAGAGATCAGAGCCCAAGGAGAGGGGTTGGGGTCTCTGCTGGCTGCCTCTTTTAGAACCTTCAGGGTCAAAAGCAATGTTTTTTTTGTTTGTTTGTTTTTAACTTATTTATTTATTTTTGGCTAAGTTGGGTCTTTGTTGCTGCACGCCAGCTTTCTCTAGTTGTGGTGAGTGGGGGCTACTCTTCGTTGCGGTGTGCGGGCTTCTTACTGCGGTGGCTTCTCTTGTTGTGGAGCACGGGCTCTAGGCTTGCGGGCTTCAGTAGTTGTGGCTTGCGGGCTCTAGAGCGCATGCTCAGCAGTTGTAGCGCTCGGGCGTAGTTGCTCCGCTGCATGTGGGATCTTCCCGGACCAGGGCTTGAACCCGTGTCCCCTGCATTGGCAGGTGGATTCTTAACCACTGCGCCACCAGGGAAGCCCAAAAGCAATGTTTTTAAAACACTTTTTTTAACCGTCTCCTACTGTAAGAAATACATTTTATATTTTGACCCAGTACTCCCACATGTATAACTGAAACAGAAGTTCCACATTTTCCTTACTACATACAGTATTCTCTGATCTATTCTTCTCTGTGCTTTTTTGTTGTGTTGTTGTTAATGTTGGTCATGAACTCCTGCATTGATTTTATGATCCATTAATAGGTTACAGCTTCCAGTTTGAGAAACACTGATCTAAAGAATTTTGAATTTTTAGTTTTCAACCTAAAAACTTTTGCTCACGCTAGCACACATCTCTGATTGTTTATTTTCCTGAGACAGCCTTTTTTGTAGCAATACCAGCAAAGATTTGCCCCCAGTTTGATCATGAATACTCTTCTTTGTCTTAGTATTTAGTTCTCCTTTTAGCCACTCTGAGCCTGAGATATATACACAGAGGAGTAACCTGAGGCCCAGAGGGGCTGAGTGACCCCCAAGAAATGCCATAGGAAGAAGGGCATGGGATTCAAGCCCAGTATTTCTGGTTCCAACTCTTTCCTTTACACTGCTTGTCTTTGACTACTCCGGAGAGCCATTTAAGGTCTCCAAATAATGCGGTTGAAAAAGATAAATTTGGTTTTCTAAAAACATGGTGACAAAAAGATTACAGCAGCAGAAGCTTTGACTGGACTTCTGTCCTGTCTTTGACAGTGGTCAGTCTTTCATTTTTCAGAAGTGCCTTTAATGTTTGGCTGCATAGTTGTTTATAATTTCTTAGGCAGCAAAAAAAAGTAAGCTTAAAAATCTTTATTTGTCCATTAAAAGTCCTATATCCAGTTTTTCAGAGGAAATGTTATAAAAACAATGTGTTGTCTTAAATATGAACCACAGTAAACAAGTGTAGAGCCCTGTTTGCAGTTTCTGTGAATGGCCTTCATACCCAGCCTTTCATTCATTAGGCACCATCTCCCCAGTGTTTGCGGCACCAGGCCTGACCCTGCAGGAACCCTGGGGAAAGGGAAGGGGGCTGCACTGCTCAGTGCTGTGCACTGCGGTGCTGGTTGAAGTGACGGAGGAGCCAGGGAGTGCCTGCGGACCCAGCACAAGATGACAGGAGTATCACACAGACACAGGGGAACTGCCGCTTTTGCCCTGAGGGAGTTGAAAAAGGCTTCCTGGAGGGGGTGACTTAGAAACCAAGCCAGGCATAATTAAAGCACAAGGTGAGAAAAAGCAGAGCAGTTTCAGCGAGTTGTGTGGTTTGACGTGTCTGCTGTAGGTGGTGGCGACGGTAGGCAGACTACAGAATTTGGACTGGTTTTTTGTAACCAGCAGGTGATATCTAAGGCTTTTCAGCAAAAAGAAAATTGCTGATGGCTGAGAAGTTGCCTTCATGGTAGAGACTGGAAGCAAGAAGTTAGGTTAGGTGAAAATACGGAGCTGAAGGAGAAAGTCAGGATGATGGGGAGGAGATAAAACAGGAGATGCTGGAGAGTTGTATGTTGACCAAAGATTAAGAGGTTTGAAGTATGGGTCTGGAATTCTGCCGGGAAAAAAGAGAGCAGAATTGAAGATATGACGTGGGAACCTTAGAAATGAACCAGACTCTATAAGGGTTCAGGAACTAGGGCAGTCCCACAGTGCCAGGCTGCAGAGGGGGCAGCATTAGCCTGAGGGTAATGCAGGAAACTTCCAAAGATGTCAGGTACCTTCAGGCACCTGATTTAGGGACACACACACACACACACATACACACACGCACGCACGTAAAATCTGGGGAATTCCTGTAAGAAAGCCTTACATCCCTGGGAGTCTGTACTCCTCAAATCTTACTTCAAAATAAATAAGGACATGTTTGTTTGAGGTATAAAGCAGGAGCATATTGTAAAGACAGCAGCTACAGATTTCAGGGCACTCAGCATTTAGAACATGTGTTCAAACCAGGAAAAGTTGTAAATTGTACGACAGTTGTCCCTGCATTTTTAAACAAAATGCTGTTAGCCTGTACTTTTCCCTGCCTTCCTTTTGGAAGTACTAACACACTTTTAGGTGACTGAGCCACTTGACCTCAGATCTACAGCTGCTGAGTTCACGAAAATGCTAGTGACTTACTGGCTTTACCAAATTGGTCTGGGAAATACTTGGGGACAACCCCAGGCCACCATTCAGTTAGGATTACTTTCTCTGTTATTTTAAAACATTGACAACTACCCGTTAACTAATTCTTGACCTCTCTTTTTTCCTTTTATTCCATAGGGTAGAATGGTTTTGAAGAAGGAAAAGAATGCTTTCTGACTGATTGCCTTGAAGGAAAAAAGAACCTATTTTTGTGCATCATTTACCAATCATGCCACACAAGCATTTATTTTTAGTACATTTTATTTTTTCATAAAATTGCTAATGCCAAAGCTTTGTATTAAAATAAATAAATAATAAAATTAAAAGACTGTGTTGTTGAGTGTTATTCACCCACTTGTGTTTGGAAGGCTGATTTGGAGATCACATGCCCAAATTTCATTTGTGTGTGTTTCAGATACAGAACGTGCTCATACTCCCCAGGGGAGGAACAGTGATGCTGTTTCTTTTGGTCTTTTCACATTGGCTCCTGTTGTGCCCAGATAGGACCCAAGTGTGGGGACATCCTGTGTGGTGATGCCCCCTCGGGCCCTGAACTGAGTTGCTCCATTTTATTTTCTTCAAGGTCGCCATTCACTCTCTGATAATTTCTTGTTCCTTTGTTGGTGGTTGATCTGACTCCTCTAGAACGTCAGCTCCACAGCCGCAGGGACATTTAACTGTGTCACTTGCCACTGTATCTCTGGTACCTAGTAGAGTGCTTTGCACATAGTAAGTGCTCAATAAATATTTGGTGGGATGAAAGCGTGAGTGTATGAAAAATTTTCCAAAATACATAACTGATTAGTAATAAATTATATCTGTCCGAGATTTTTTTTTACGTAGTTTGTACTGTATTCTTTTAAAAACAGTGAATTCTGAAGTTGGATGAGAGCAATTTTACATGTAGAAATGAAATTTTTTTGCATTACTTGTGAGGAAGATGTTGAAATATTTTATGTTATATGAATCTTATGCTTGAAGGGATTATCAGTATGTGTAAATGCGCCCAACCTTCCACCTCAGCATACCTGAGAGTTGAGAATATTCCCACTAGTAGTAATAGGTCCACTACAGCAGTCATACTCAAATCAATAGGGGGTTAAAGATTCTTTTTTTTATTGAGATATAATTCACATACCATGAAATTTACCCTTTTAAAGGGTAAAGCCACTGCAGTGGTTTTTAGTATGTTCACAAGGTCGTACAACCATCACAACTGTCTAATTCCAGAACGTTTTTGTCATCCCAGAAAGAAGGCTCATACCCATTAACAGTAACCTCTCACCCCTGCCAGCCCAGAAACCACTAATCTACTCTATGTCTCTATGGATTTGCCTGTTCAGGACATTTTGTATAACTAGAATCATACAGTATGTGGCCTTTTGTGTTTGGCTTCTTTCACTTAGTATAGTGTTTTCAAAATTCATCCAGTTGTAGCATGTATCAGTACTTTGTTCTTTTTTGTAGCTGAATAATATTCCATTGTATGGATATATGCTACATTTTTTTCATCCATCCATTGATGGACATTTGGGTCGTTTCCACATTTTGGCTTTTATGAATAATGCTTCTATGAACATTTGTATACAAATTTTTGTGTGAACATATCTTTTTAATTCTCTTGGGTATATCCCTAGGAGTAGAATTGCTGGGGTATATGTTAACTCTAAGTTTAACTTGTTGAAAAACTACCAAACTGTTCGCCAAGCATCTGTACAATTTCACATTCCTACCAGCAATGTACAAGGGTTCCAGTTTCTCTACATCCTCACCAGTGCATATTATTTTCCTTTTTCTAAAAAATTATAGCCATGTCTAGTGGGTGTGAAGTGGCACCTCACTGTAGTTTTGATTTGCATTTTCCTAGTGACTAATGACGTTTAACATCTTTTCATGTGCTTGTTGGCTACTTGAATGTCTTCTTTGGAGAAATGTCTATTTAAGTCCTTCACCCATTTTTAATTGGATTATTTGTCTTTTTGTTACTGAGTTGTAAGAGTTCTTTATACATTCCAGATACTATGCCCTTATCAAATATATGATTTGCGAATATTTTCTCCTATAAGTTCTCTATTCACTTTCTTGATAGACTCTTTTGCAGGACAAGTTTTTTTGTTTTGGGGTTTTTGGGGAGGGAGTCCAGTTTGTCTATTTTTTCTTTGGGTTGTGTTTTAGGAGTCATATCTAAGAAACCATTGCCTAATTCAGGGTCACAAAAACTTTCAAGAGTTTTATAGTTTTAGCTCTTATATTTAGTTCTCTCATCCATTTTGAGTTAATATATGTATATGATGTGAGGTAGAGGTCCAACTTCATTTTTTTTTTGCATGTTGGATATTTATTTGTCTCAGTACCATTTGTTAAAGAGATTATTCTTTCTTCCCCAGATGAATGGTCTTGGCACTCTTGTCAAAAGGCAGTTAGGCATAATATATGAGTTTATTTCTAGACTCTCAGTTCTACTTTATTGGTCCCTATTCTGTCCTTGTGCCAGTATCACATGGTATTGATTACTATTACTTTGTAGTAAGTTTGAAATTGGGAAGTGTGAGTCCTCCAGCTTTTTCACGATTGTTTTGGCTATTCAGGGTCCCTTGCATTTCCATATGAATTCTAGGATCAGTTTTTAATCTCTGCAAAAAAAGCCCCCTGGGATTTTGATAGGGATTACCTTGAATTTGCAAGTCATTTTAGGTAGTAGAGTCATCTTAACAATATTAAGTCTTCCAGTCCATGAACAGGAGATGCCTTCCTATTTATTTATTTAATTTCTACAGAAATGTGATTGATTTTTGTACATTGAGCTTTTATCCTCACAACCTTGCTGCACTCATTTACTAGCGCTAATAGTTTTTTAGTGGATGCCTTAGAATTTTCTATATACGGGATCATGTCATCCGCAAATAGAGATAGTTTTACTTCTTCCTTTCCAGTCAGGCTGCCTTTTATTTCATTTTCTTAATTGCCCCTGGCTAGAGCCTTCATTCATAGAATGTTGAATAGAAGTGGTACAAGCAGACAGCCATGTCTTGTTCCTGATCTTGAGGGAAAAGCTTTTAGTCTATCACTGTTGAGTATGATGTTAGCTGTGGGATTTTCACTGATGTCCTTTTATCAGGTTGAAAAGTTCCCTTTTGCTCCTAGCTTGTTGAGTGTTTTTATCATAAACGAGTTTGGGTTCTGTCAGATGCTTTTTCTGTGCCTGTTGAGATGATCGTGTGGGTTTTGTCTTTTATTAATATGGTATATTATATTAATTGATTTTCATATGTTGAACCAACCTTACATTCCTGAGATAAATCCCAATTGGTCATAATAGGATTATGTTTTTCTATGTTTCAGGATTCAGTTTGCTAGTATTTTGCTGAGGATTTTTATATCTATATTCAATGAGGAATATTGGTCTGTAATTTTCTTGTGATGTCTTTCTCTGACTTGGTATCAGTGTAATGCTAGCCTCATATAATGAATTATGAAGTGTTTCCTTCTCTTCTGTTTTTTGAAAGCGTTTGAGAGGGATTGGTGTTAATTCTTAATTGGTAGAATTCACCAATAAAGCCATCTGGTTGTGGTCTTTTCTTTGTGGGAAGTTTTTTGATTACTGATTTACCCTCTTACTTCTTATAGGCCTATTCAGGTTTTCTATTTCTAGTTAAGTCAATTTCAGTAATTTGTCTCTCTCTAGGAATTTGTCCATTTCATCTAGGTTATCATATTTGTTGGCATACAGTTGTCCATAAGATTCCC